>NW_026019915.1:550740-1294640 GCF_900185275.1 Solanum verrucosum | reverse complement strand
ATTAAATGCATAAGTTAGTGGATATAAATTGACAACAATCTGGTCATTATTTTGGTGTAACTCTTGTAACATGATCTACCACTAATTCCACCCATTATTCTACCTCATTATACTTTGTAGCTTATGTAATCTTTGGGTTATTCATTTACCTAATTTACTACCTATTATCTTCCTATTCGTATAAGGGAGAATTCCCCATCTATAATAGTGTGGTCTTACTTTGTATTGGGATGAAGAGAAATTATGTAAGAACATATGAGAAGTTTAAATTGAGGTTAGTGTAGTGAAAAAAACACTCTCTCAAATATTTAAAATACTTAATAGATAACGGAACAAACTTCAGATATCATGGATAAGCAAGAGGCAAAGATATATTGTTCAAAAAATATGCAGAACTAATTTCATATATTCATGAATATCATATATATGATTGAATAAATTTATATTAGTTATTATGTATTAGAATTATTTGAATCATGATTTCTAGTTTATTAGCACACTGGAAACAGGGAGAAAACTTCTATACTATGTCATCCTAATGTTGAAACCATTAGGCGAGGAAAGCCGTTTAGGGGAGTAAACAAAGTTGAGGCGCTGATTAGAAGGAAGTATCCGCTAAAGTACGATGCTAGCTAGTAGTGACAGGAGAACATGACAAACAAATAATCTAGTTCATAATGATCTAATATGAATTCAATCAATTATGAATATGATAAGAAGGAATAATTTGAAATAAAAAACCTGAATGATAAAGAACATGACTACATACATGCATGATGAAATGATAAAAAACTATGAAACTTTAATCTTATATATACTTAAAGGTATAAAAATAATTGAATTAAGAAGAATCACATGGGAAAAAATATTTAATGATAACGAATCAGAAGATATATTAAACCAACAATGGTATGAAATAGACCTACATGATTTAGACCTCGAAAGAATAGAATGGTATGATTTAGAAATAAATTCAGACTAAAATGAACTACAAATATTTACAATATTGGACAGAATCTATGGAAGATATAAAACTAATAGAACAATTAATGGAGGAAAATTTATATATGTACCTAAGAACCCAAGATATGTTATATCTAGAATATATCATAAATAATATTAAAGAAATATCAAGATTAAGACCCTTAAAAAAGAATATTATAATAAAATCTTTTTAGATATATTATCTATTAATTGATCTAATTTGTCGTTATCAGTTTTTGTGATATTGAGTTGTTTGTATTCTGAATATAATTTGTTTAATTTTCTTCTTATTTTTCTTTACCTTCTACTAGTATGTTTCTTCTTATATTTCTTTTCATCTATAGCTCTGATACCATTTTTCAGGGGTGCGGAATTGGTAGCTGATGGATTCATATTTTTGGTAGTGTGGTAGGTGGTAGTGTGGTAGGTGAAGGATTTATCTTAAAGATTTTATTATAATATTCTTTTTTCAAGGGTCTTAATCTTGATATCTCTTTAATATTATTTATGATATATTCTAGATATAACATATCTTGGGTTCTTATGTACATATATAAATTTTCCTCCATTAATTGTTCTAATAGTTTTATATCTTCCATAGATTCTGTCCAATATTGTAAATATTCGTAGTTCATTTTAGTCTGAATTTATTTCTAAATCAAACCATTCTATTCTTTCGAGGTCTAAATCACGTAGGTCTATTTCATACCATTGTTGGTTTCATATATTTTCTGATTCGTTATCATTAAATATTTTTTCCCATATGATTTTTCTTAATTCAATTATCTCTATACCTTTAAGTATATATAGGATTAAAGTTTCATAGTTTTTTATTATTTCAACATGTATGTAGTCATGTTCTTTATCATTCAGGTTTTTTATTTCAAATTATTCCTTCTTATCATATTCATAATTGATTAAATTCATATTAGATCATTATGAACTAGATTATTTGTTTGTCATGTTCTCCTGTCACTACTAGCTAGCATCGTACTTTAGCGGATACTTCCTTCTTATCAGCGCCTCAACTTTGTTTACTCCCATAAACGGCTTTCCTCGCCTACTGGTTTCAACATTAGGATGAAACAAACTTCAGATATCATGGATAAGCAAGAGACAAAGGTATATTGTTCAATAAATATGCATAACTAATTTCATATATTCCTGAATATCATACACATGATTGAATAAATTTATGTTAGTTATTATGTATTAGAATTATTTGAATCATGATTTCTAGTTTATTAGCACACTGAAAACAGGGAGAAAACTTCTATACTATGCCATCCTAATGTTGAAACCAGTAGGCGAGGAAAGCCGTTTAGGGGAATAAACAGAGTTGAGGCGTTGATAAGAAGGAAATATCCGCTAAAGTACAATGCTAGTAGTGACAGGAAAACATGATAAACAGATAATCTAGTTCATAATGATCTAATATAAATTTAATCAATTATGAATATGATAGGAAGGAATAATTTGAAATAAAAAATCTGCATGATAAAGAACATGACTACATACATGCATGATGAAATAATAAAAAACTATGAAACTTTAATCCTATATATACTTAAAGGTATAGAGATAATTGAATTAAGAAGAATCATATGAGAAAAAATATTTAATGATAACGATTCAGAAAATATATTAAACCAACAATGATATGAAATAGACCTACGTGATTTAGACCTCGAAAGAATAGAATGGTTTGATTTAAAAATAAATTCAGATTAAAATGAACTAGGAATATTTACAATATCGGATAGAAGCTATGGAAAATATAAAACTACTAGAACAATTAATGGAAAATAATTTATATATGTACCTAAGAACCCAAGATATGTTATATGTAGAATATATCATAAATGATATTAAAGAGATATCAAGATTAAAACACTTAGCAAAAGAATATTATAATAAAATCTTTAAAATGGATTCCTCACCTACCAAAAATGGTACACCTATCAAAAAAGTCATGAATTCCACACCTACTACACTACCAAAAATATCATGAATCCCTCACCTACCAATAAGATGAATTCTGCACCGAATACCATTTTTTCGGTGCGGAATTCATCTTATTGGTAGGTGAGGGATTCATGATATTTTTGGTAGTGTAGTAGGTGTGGAATTCATGACTTTTTTGGTAGGTGAGGAATCTATTTTAAAGATTTTATTATAATATTATTTTGCTAAGTGTTTTAATCTTGATATCTCTTTAATATCATTTATGATATATTCTACATATAACATATCTTGGGTTCTTAGGTACATATATAAATTATTTTCCATTAATTGTTCTAGTAGTTTTATATTTTCCATAGCTTCTATCCAATATTGTAAATATTCGTAGTTCATTTTAATCTGAATTTATTTCTAAATCATACCATTCTATTCTTTCGAGGTCTAAATCACGTAGGTCTATTTCATACCATTGTTGGTTTCATATGTTTTTTGATTCGTCATCATTAAATATTTTTTCCCATATGATTCTTCTTAATTCAATTATCTCTATACCTTTAAGTATATATAGGATTAAAGTTTCATAGTTTTTTATTATTTCATCATGCATGTATGTAGTCATGTTCTTTATCATGCGGGTTTTTTATTTCAAATTATTCCTTCCTATCATATTCATAATTGATTAAATTCATAGTAGATCATTATGAACTAGATTATCTGTTTGTCATGTTCTCCTGTCACTACTAGCATCGTACTTTAATGGATACTTCCTTCGTATCAGCGCCTCAACTTTGTTTACTCCCCTAAACGGCTTTCCTCGCCTACTGGTTTCAACATTAGGATGGCATAGTATAGAAGTTTTCTCCCTGTTTCCAGTGTGCTAATAAACTAGAAATCATGATTCAAATAATTCTAATACATAATAACTAACATAAATTTATTCAATTATATATATGATATTCAGGAATATATGAAATTAGTTCTGCATATTTATTGAACAATATACCTTTGTCTCTTGCTTATCCATGATATCTGAAGTTTGTTCTATTATCTATTAAATATGAATAGCTTCAGTATTAAATATTTGAGAGAGTGTTTATGAAAGTGCTTCGTTTATTCAAAGTCCGTCCTTTATGTTACATGTTCCTTCCTTTATATAGAAAGGAAATCCTATCTACTGCCCTTACAAATTCTATCCTCATTTACAATAATGCACTACTTCACGACTTTCTTACATAGTACTATTTACTTTATGACTTTTTTACACTACCACACCTACCCACTTTACACTTGTCTCTACCACACCTACCATTTTTAATATGCATCATACATTGTTGACTAATTTACACTACACTTTCTTACAATTAGACTAATAATTTACAATAATAGTATTATTCACTCTTTGGCTTTTCAGAAAAGAGAAAGCCTTTACTTCACTTTATGTCGCTATCTTCTTTACATCTTTTCTTCTTCATCCTCGTGCTCTCTTATCTTCTTGTCTTTTATCTTCTTATCTCTTTGTCTATCTTGTTGCCACTTGTTCATTCTTATCTTCTTGTCTTTGTCTCTTATCTCTTTGTCTATCTTGTTACACCTACTTCATCACTTTTTACTTACTTTAATAATGTACTACAAAATAATACATATTTTATTTATCTTTTTTGCCATGTATTATCTTCTTTTTATCTCTTTCTCTTTTTCTTATTCTTTTTATTCGATTATTCTAGCTGGACATCTGGTATCACATTATCTTCTCCGTTGCATTTTGAACATATATGATCTAGATATTTGTGTCCAATTAGCTTACAATATCTGGTTAATAGTTCATTTGAGATAAATTCCTTCTTTAATGCTCTGGTAATAGGTTGTTCTTCTGGTTTGAGTAGAGATAATATCCATTTTTGTACTTCGTTCATATCTGCTTGCCTTAGCTCCCTTGAGTTTGAATATATCATAAGTTGATCTCGTGAATAATAACTCCATATTCATTCCCATTTAGATAATTATTTGCTAGTTCTTGGATAATTGTTGACATACCAATTGTTCTCTTATTAGCATAGAAACTTGGTATCTCAATTTCTTGTATCTCTGGTTGTTGTCCGATATCTTCTGGAATTATCATATCTCTGGTTAATCCTATTTTTACAACTTGTATTATTGGTTTTATTTCATCATATAGTATCTTTGTCGGGGCCGCATAAAACTTTACATAAAATAGATTGTCTTTTGTTACTCTTTTATTGGTTATGAATGCTCTGTGTATCTCTGGTATACCGCTTAGTTCTTCTCCATTTTATGTATAAACTGTACTTAATAATCCATAGTTGTAACAGGTTTTGACTAAATTTTCTTTAGTTTTTGGTTGAGCTATCAACTTATTGTACCCTTGTAATTTTTGGGTTAAATAATCTTGGATTGGTTCTTTAATGGTGGTAGATCTGGGATTAAGATTCAAATATGTTTGGATTTTATGTATATTCCTAATATAGGTTTGTGTGATATGGTTATAAATTTTTTTGTCTTTGTTTAGGCTCTCTATATATGTTGAGGTTTGTGGTGACATAATCAATGAGTCTTTTCATATTTTTGGTGTAAATGGTTTTTCAAACATTTTGCTTAGATTAGTGCTTGTATATCGTTTCCTAACTATTTTTCTTGTTCCTGCAGCTGCATTGAAACAATCATTATGGGTTTTTTGGAGTATCCCAACGTCTCCTTCTAGCTCTGGATGTTTAGTGTCTTCCGATTGACATATCTCTGCATGTTTATAGTCATGCGACTGACTTATAGCTTTAGACTTTAGTTTTTGTATCTCATTGTTCATACTATCCACTTTGATACAAAGTGTAGTAACGGCTTTGAGTATATCTTCAATTGTATTTTCTTTCTCAGTCTGAGTAGTTTTGTCTTGATAAGTAATCTGCAATAACATTCTTATCAGTTTTTATTACTTCAATAGTAAATGTAAAATTTAATATATTTAATACCAATCCCTTATTTCTTTTGTCGTTACTGAATCTTGTATTTTTCTTATTAGCCACCATTTTACTTGTGTGTTATCTGTCCTTATAATAAATTTGTTATATACGATATATGGTTCAAATGATAATAAACATTTATATACTGAATATAATTCTTTCCTGTTTATTTCCCATTTTTATTTCTGTATTAGTAAATATTCCTGAATAATATCTACAATGATGTTCTATTTTTTCTCCATCATACTCGTATTTTAAGATTCCTGCATAACTTTTTTCACTGGCGTCTGATTCTACTATATAAGTAATTTTTTTGTTTTCATCCGGAAAATATAGTTTTGGTAGGTTCTTACATAATAGATTTACTTTTTGTATTTTTGTTTGGTCTTTTCTATCAAACTGGTATTCTATGTCTTTCTTTAATTTTTGTTGTAATGGTTTTAAATTCTCTGCTAATTTTGATATGTATTCTCTTACTTGGTTTACTAGTCCTAGAAATGATTGTAATTTCATTTTCGTATCTAGTTGTTCATTTGAGTTAATTATTTTTTGTACTATATGTGTTTGCATTTTTATTCCATTTTTATCTATTTGTATTCCTAAACATTCTATTTACTTTTTCATTATGTCTGCTTTCTTTTTACTTAGACTTATGCCTGAATATTCTATAATATGTATAAATTTTTCTAATAATCTTATATGTTCATCTTGTGTTTTGGAATATAGTAATATATCATCAATATATACTACACAATTTTCTAGTTGTTTAAAATAGTTATCCATAAAGTGTTGATATCTACCTGGTGCATTTTTATATCCAAATGGTAATACATTTCATTCATAAAATCATTGTGGTACTGTAAATGCTGTAAGTTTTTTACATTCCTCTTCTAACTTTAAGTGGTAAAATTCTGATTTGCAGTCAAATTTACTAAAGTAATTATATCATTGTATTTGTCTTATCTTTAATATTTTATTTGGTATTGGATAATTATATGTTTTAGTTTTTGCATTTAAATTTCTATAATCAATAACCATTCTACTTTTTCCTCTTTTTTGTTCACTATGTTTATTTACTATAAATGTTGGGCTTGTATGCTTGCTATTGCTTTCTTGTATATACCATTTTTCTAGTAATTCACTTAAATGTATCTTAAATTCTGTTAAATCATTAAAATTATATTTTAATGGTTTTTGGGTTATTATACTATTATTATCAATTAACTCAATTTTTACTTTTGTTTTATGTTTTTCCCATCCTTGTAAAGGATCTTCACTATATAATAATTCTAACTTATCTTGGATTATTTTTACTTTATCTATAGAGAATATAATTAATTCTATTTTAGGGTCTTCTTCTTTTATATTTTCTAATTTTTGTGTAATTTTCTCACTTCCTTTTATCCATTCTGTTGTTTTTCGTTTTTTGTTATTTACTCTTTTTGCTCCTATTTTTTGTTTACATGGTGTTGTGAACCACCAGTGTGTTTTTGTTATTATGTGTGGGTATATTTTTTCTAAAAATGGCATTCCTAATAACATATCTTTTGTGGTCAATTTAAAGTTATATATTTCTTCAATAGTTAATATCTTATCCCATATTTGTATTTATATTTTTTGTCTTATATGTAATCATGCTTCCTTCATTATTAAATCATGTTACTACTATCGGTGTTTTAAATTTTTCCCATTTATCTTCTGGTAAGCAATTGTATTTTCATATATTAGCTTCTGCTCCTGTGTCTATCATTGATGTATAATATCTGTTGTAATATCCTTCTATTATTATCTTTGCAAGTATATATATTTTCATGTTTTTATCATAAGAAAGTTCTTTTTATTATTATCTTCTTATTATTATAATTTATTGTTAACTGCTTGTCTTCTAAATTATATGGTTTTACTTGTATTAGCCATTTTATTCCTAAAGTGATATTTTCATCTCCTTGATATATTTTAAATTTTATTACTATTGGTACTCCTCCAATGATTATTTTCTTTTCTGTAGTTTCTTCGGTATACATTAATGTTTTTGGTAGTTCAGGGCATAATTGTTCAGTAGTTATTATTTCATCTTCCGTCACTAATTCTCTTGTAATATAGTTTTTTCTTGTCCTGTATTTATTAATATTAAATATTTTCGTTGTTTCATTACTCCCGTTATGTAGTAATGATATGGTTTTATTTTTTCTTCTATTGATTTTTGTGGAGTTTTATCTATTCTTCTTGAGGTACTCATTTTTTTATGATATTTGGGGTATTTCATAGTTTATTCTTTTTGATGTACTTAGTCTTTCTTTTACTATTTCTAAATCTTCTTCTATATCAATCTCATTATAACTATAATCATTATTATCTATGACTGTAAATATCTTTTCAAAAGGATCTTCTTTTTTTATTTTTTTTATTTTATTTTTTGTTGTTATTTTATGTTTTGTTGTTAAAACATATAAGTTTTTACATCTAGCTGTAAATATTTTACTTTCTTGGGCTAGTTCTATCCCTGACATTTTCCAATATAATACTAGTGATTTATCTATATTCCTGTCATTTATTGGTACTGAGTAGTTAACACTTATTATGAATTTAAATTTTTGGTATATGAGGTTACCTTTTACTGCACTTATTATACTTTTTCTATGAGTTGTATAATTCTATCATCCGCTAAGTATATTTTTATGGGTGTATCTATTCCTTCTCTAAAACATGCTTTTATTAGTATTTCTGTTCCTCCTAAATGTACGTATTTAATTGAATTTTTAGCCTTAATATCTTGTATTTCTTTATTTATTATTCGTTTGTTTATTATTGATATTTTAGCCTTTCCTTTGGTGTATTTGCAATCTATGATATGTTCTCTTTGACTTACTACATAATATTCTTCTTTTTGTCGTTTAAACCAGTTTCTTATTGTTGGTATTTCGAATATTTTTTCTACGCTTAGGTCTAATTCTTTTCCTTTTATTTGTTTAAATATATTATTATCAAATATTATTTTTTGTTCTGCCGATTCTTCATCTTGATATTTTTCTTTAGTTATTATTTGTATATATGTTTCAGTCATTTATATAGTGTTCATTATCTGATTCTATTACTGAATTATTTTCCATTTCTTCATTTTCTGATAATCCATATATGCTATCTTCACTTTCTAATTCATAATCTACGTATTCTATTTGTGTATATTTTTCATTGTCTATTATTATTTCTGATATTTGTTTTTTCTTTGAATTTTTAGGTAATTTACAATCTCTAGTTATATGTCCTAATTTTCCACAATTATAACAAGTACATTCCGTTAATTTTCTTTTTGGTCTATATGGTCTTTTGGTTTTGTAGTTTTTTACATAGTATCTTCTTCTTGGTTTTTTATATTTATATTTTGATCTATATTTTTTGTTATATCTCTTTTTATAGTATTTGTGCGTACAACCAAATTGGGGTGCCGTTTTATTTTTGCAACATACTAAATTTTTTACTAGTATTTTTTCCACTTTTATTTCTTCTTTATGTTTTTCACATAGTTCTATAAACCATCGTTGTAAGAATTTTATTCTGGATCCTAAGGTATCTGTTAATCCTGCTTCATTCCAACTTTTTATTACTTTTGAAATAAAAGGTTCTGGTAATTTTGTAAAAATATAATTTTCTTATTTCCTTACTTTCTTCTGTGCTATATGTTCCTTTATAATAATATTCTCTAAATGCACATGTATATTCATCTATATAACACATATTACATATTGCTAATTTTGTCATTAGATTCCGATTTATGATTTTTTCTCTATTTTGTTCTTCTACTTATGTTGTCATACTACTAAATTCATTTCTTATAGCTATTTCGTATTTATGTAAAATTTCCATAGTTGTAGTAGCTAATTCACCATTAGATTTTTTATTACTTCTTAGAGTTTCTAAACTTTCTTCCGATAAATTTTGTAGCCATAATTTTACTGTTCCTATAAGTGTTCTTTCTATATATCCTGGTGTTTCTGTCATTCCTATTTTGTTATCTATTAATTGTTTTGATATATATTTCATCCATAATTGGATTGTTTTATTTATATCTGCTATACAGTCTAAATCTAGAAAATCATGTTGTTCAGTTATTGGTTTAGGTGTCCATTTTTTACTTAATCTTTTATCCCATATAGTTTTTTCTTTATCATATTGTTCATAGTTTGCATTATAATATTTTAAATTTTTTGGGTTTTTTATTCCTGATGTGCTAGGTTTTTCATCCATGTCTACGTCTCCTGTTTTTACTTCTAAATTATTTGTATTATCTATGTTTGCTAAAAGTTCCGTATATATTTCGCTTATTTCCGAATGTTGTTCATCTAGATCATCGTCATTTATTTCATCAATTCTTATTCCAGGTAGTTTATCTTGGTTATTTTCTTCTTCTTTTTTCTAGTTCTTCTTCTAATTGTTATACTTCCTTTTTTGCTTGTTGTTTTATTTTTTCAATTTCCGTTTTTCTATTTATTTCCTCATTTTCTTTTGTTATTCATATCATAGCCGTTAAACTATCTTCTAGTTTTACCGTTTCTTTTTTCTAACATTAAACTTATAGTGTCACCTATTTTCTTGTATCTTCTTCCTAGATTAGAAAATATTATCCTTATTTTTAATCCATCATAGTTTTCATATATTTTTTCGTCTATGGCATATTCTTTCTTATTCATTTATAGATTGTGTTGAAGTTTATATTCTCAACTTTCTATTTGTATTTGTAGATATAAAATAGTTTTTCTCTGTGCTATTATAGATGTTTTACAAATTCCTGCAAATATATTATTGTTAAATCTATTTTGCCTATGTGTTAATTCTTGTCTTTTTGTTATAATTATTTCAGTAAGTTTTTGTTTATATTCGTTATTCTCGTTATTCATTGTATTTTTAGAAATTAAATATATTTATATTCTATTTTAGATATATTATCTATTAATTCATCTAATTTGTCGTTACCAGTTTTTGTGATATTGAGTTGTTTATATTCCGGATATAATTTGTTTAATTTTATTCTTATTTTTCTTAACTTTCTACTAGTATGTTTTTTCTTATATTTCTTTTCATCCCTAGCTATAGACAAAAACTTACTGAAATAATTATAGCGAAAAGACAACAATACTTTATGACTTTTTTACACTACTACACCTACCCACTTTACACTTGTCTCTACCACACCTACCACTTTTAATATGCATCCTACATTGTTGACTAATTTACACTACACTTTCTTACAATAAGACTAATAATTTACAATAATAGTACTATTCACTCTTTGGCTTTTCAAAAAAGAGAAAGTCTTTACTTTACTTTATGTCACTATCTTCTTTACATCTTTTCTTCTTCATCCTCGTGCTCTCTTATCTTCTTGTCTTTTGTCTTCTTATCTCTTTGTCTATCTTGTTGCCAGAGGTAAAATTATGATTTGCAGTCAAATTTACTAAAGTAATTATATCCTTGTATTTGTCTTATCTTTAATATTTTATTAGGTATTGGGTAATTATATGTTTTAGTTTTTGCATTTAAATTTCTATAATCAATAACCATTCTACTTTTTCCTCTTTTTTGTTCGTTATGTTTATTTACTATAAATGTTGGGATTGTATGCTTGCTATTGCTTTCTTGTATATACCCTTTTTCTAGTAATTCGCTTATATGTATCTTAAATTCTGATATGTTATATCTAGAATATATCATAAATATTATTAAAGAGATATCAAGATTAAGACCCTTGAAAAAAGAATATTATAATAAAATCTTTAAGATAAATCCCTCACCTACCACACTATCACCTACCACACTACCAAAAATATGAATTCATCAACTACCAATTCCACTACCACCTACCACACTACCAAAAATATGAATCCATCAATTACCAATTTTGCACCCCCGAAAAATGGTCTCTCAACTAATCCAGAGTTTTTTGAGTTGTATACGTTGTTAGGCTTTTGTATCCTAGAGGGGATAAGTAAAGAGACATACTGTTGGATCAGTGTAGATTATGTCGCAGTGGGCTTGAATCTCCTTAAAGGGGGAGAAATATCTATGCCTCAACCTAAAGATTTGTTTATTCATTTTTGTCATTTTATTTATAACTGTATTATTATTTTTTTGTGTTATATTACACCAACAATTTTAGAGATTCATCTTTTTGTTACAGTTTGAAAAAATGTGAATATCAAGAAATGAAAGATCTCAACATCATTCCGCTCAATGTCGCTCTTTTCCAGAGATAAGAAGTGTAGAAAAATATTGTAGTGTGTAGTGAGGTAAGTGTAGTCAAAGAGCGAGATGAGACAAGTCTTCAACTATATTCACTATACAAAAAAAATATTTATATGTTGAAGGAAGGTGTTCTTTTTGTGAATCTTTGGACACTTCAACTAACTTGGAGTTGCTTGAGTTGTACGATGTTGTTGGTCTGTTGTATCCTGGAGGTGACAAGTCATGAGTGATACTGTTCGATTGGTGTAGATTATGTCACGGTGAACTTGAATCCCCTTAAAGAGAGCGAAATATCCGCGCCTCAACCTGAATATAATTTTAATTCATTTTATTTTCCACTATAGTTCATTGTATTTATGGTATATTACACCAATAGTTAGCAATTTAATACTTGTTGTTCTTGACGTGAAAATCATTACTAAAAAGGATATATAATAAAACCCAACACCCTAACAACAAAATTGAGTGAAAAAACCCTAAAAGAGAAGGCAAAAAGTAGCAGTACATGTATTTGAAAAGACACTCCACTGATGTTGTAAACTTCAAGTACAATGAAAATAAACAACAAAAAATGGGTGTCACATAATTATTGATCAATAAAATACAATAGTCAATTGATTAATTGAAAACAAACAGAAATAAAATTAAAAATTTACTACTAACCTTGCAATACGGTTGCATCAATGCAGAAAAATCAAACTTGGAAATTTTGATCAAACTTAACATCCAATCATACTAGACTTCTCTCCAATTTTGATCTAATATCAAGAAATTAGACACTTATTCTTTTTATAATTTTGACCAAATGTAAAACTAAAAAGGAATCACCTATTAATGGATTTATGATTTCGGGCAAAGGGAGCAAGTAGTTATCCATAATTTTTTCTCTAATGCTATAACCACCACCATCATCCACCTTCTCTGTGGCCGCGATTCTCGGATCTAGACAATATTTTACATGACGACGGCCATTGAAGCATTGCTAGATCTAAAACATTAACAGTAATTAATAGTTATAAAAAAACCATGGTGAAAATTAAAGTTACAAAGAAAAAAGAACCTAAAGTCACAAGTTTAGAAACTGGAGAAATGTGGGAATGAAAATTGTAAAAATGAAAGAGGGAAATTTTGCCGCCACACTATTTCAACACTAAATCTATTTTTGGCCACAACCAAAATATGTTGTTGAGAAAAACTAATAATATTGCCAACAATAAATATATTTTTGACCACTGCTAATTTATTTATGTTTAAAATTTATGATATTTACCCACGAGATATGGCAACAACATTGAGATGTTTTCCGACAAGAAAAATATCATGGGTAAAAGTTTTACTATACAACAACAACAAAATTAAGTTATTGCCATATATTGACATTAGCCAACAATACTGTAGTAGTTGGCAAAAAGTTGTTGCTAACTCTATATTTCGTTGTAGTCCTTTAGCTAATTTCTTTTCGTACTTTACTCCAAGTGAAGTAAAGGCAAATATATTATTTTATGCTCTTATGTAAGTACGAAAATGATTGGATTCATTAGTTACGTCAAAATAAAGAACCTTTAATATATCATGTAATTGATGTGAAATTTATTTTTACAGTGCCATTACTACAGAAAAAACCAAGAGATTCATAATGAAATATCCTGGCTGCGCAAAATTTGCAATTTGGAACTTTCTTAAAAAGAGAAGGCTACAAGGTAGTGGGTTGATATTCCAACAACTCAGTTGTGTTGATGCACGCTCTTATAGTTTAGTAAGAGTTAAACCAAATGCAGTTACATCTAAATCATGGAGAACGATGTCGAATGACATAAAATGAAAGTGCAATGGTCAAATATTATATAACTAAGCATATATAGAAGAAGGAAATTTAACGACTTACGCCTATTGATAAAAGAACACACTCCTTGTTATTTGAGATAGGTAAATTTATGTTCCGAAATCCTAGAAAAATTAAAGTAGATATACGTTATATTTTAAAAGAACAAAAGAGATATGATCAGTGATTGAATGTGTTAACTAAGTTTTATGGCAGTGAAAGCAAATAACTACTGGGGAGAAGCTAAACAAAAATGATCACAAAAAGTTACTGCTAGAAGATATTTGAGTTCAATATTTTATTACTATTATTTTTTGGGATTTAAGTTTGAAAAATATCCTTTGGATATTCATTGTTGAGAAATTGTTCACCTCAAAGGGTGATCATTATTTATTCGAACATGTGATTTTCTTATTAAATTTTTTTACAACTAATATTTTTCGAGTTTTTTAAATTTAACTACCGGCTGTTCACCAACATTGTCCTCGACGCAACCTACCGGCCGTTCATCAACATTGGTTGGGCTCTCATCGTCATCTCTATTTTCCCAACTAGTAGATTCTTATTTACCCACTAATGCTAATGAACCAGTAACCAAACCATTAGATTATGGTAAGGTTTTTAGTGCAAAGGTATTAGAATCATCTTTTGTTCCAAAAGATATTGAACCAATCCCAATTAAATCAATAAATTATGATGATGGTGTGCCTACTATAGAATGGACGGAAGCAGAAGTTACAAGAATGAATAAAATTGAATGCCTACAATATGTGATTGTAGGTAGGTTTGTTCAAGGATGGCCTGATTTTGACTATTTAATGAGGAATTTACCATCCTAGTGTGGTATTGTTGGAGACTATAAGATTGGCTTACTGAGGTATATGCATATATTGAGAAGGTTTGTGATGGTTGAGGATTTTATTAATATTCTTTCGAAGAATGTACACTAGCTACATGAAAAACAAACATGGAGTAGCATTCCCGATGAGACCTCTCATATATGATTCAAGCTTGTTGGTGTTTTTTAAAAGTGGGGCAGCACAAAAAGATTGAAAATGTCTCTCAGTAGTTTATTAATCATAATAGGGCTTTAAATAGCCAACTTGATAACATAATCGGCAGAAAATCTGCATAACAAGAATTTAAAAAGACTAAATAATCTCAACAATTAAAACAACCTAACAAATATTTAAAATTCAAATTCATCCTAAAACTAGGTAGCTTATTATTTTAAAAAATGACTGCAGTAACTAAAAGCAAACTCAACACTCCTCCTTTGCTTTAGATACTGCAATTTTAAAAAGTTGCTCCTCCTCGATTTCTGCTTCTACAACTTGTGCTTGAAGATTGTTCTTAAGCTTGCAAACTTTTGTAACATGACCGGCTTGTTTGCAATTTCCACATATTGCATCCGGTCTCCACCAACAAAAATTTTCCAAGTGCGTTTTTCTTTTGCTGTATTTGCAAAGGGGATAATTATCTTTTTCTTTTCTGTTTTGTGCATAAAAGGCACTCTCAGTAACATTATCTTGCCTGAAGGCTCTTCTTTGCTCTTGTGCTTGAAGAGCACTTATTAGTTCTTCAACAGAAATAGTAGAGAGATCTTTAGACTCTTCCAGAGATGAAATTTTAGATTCAAATCTCTCTGGAATTGTCACAAGAATTTTTTCTACTATTCTGTCATCTTTGAAATCCTCGCCAAGCAACCTAATTTTATTAACAATAAAAGAAATCTTGTCAGAATACTTAACAATAGTTTCATCCTCTTGCATCCTATGGGATTTCAAATCTATTTTCAAATTCAAAATTTGCAATTGCCTGACTCGGTCACTTCCTTGATATTCCTTTTTTAATTTTTCCCAAGCTTCTTTGCCGTCTCACAAGCAATGATTTTTGAAAAAATCAAATCCATAACTAAATTTTGAATTACAGTTTTGACTTTGAATTTTTTGATTTTTTCATCCGAATGAGATTTAATTTGAGCAAGGGTAGGATTTGCAGGGAGAGGTTGTAAAGGTATATCTTCCATTATAACTTCCCACAGATCATAGGCTTCAAAATACAATTTCATTTTCACTAGTGAAAATTTTTGGGGCATTCAAAGAGAGACTGCTGCTTGCCATTATTTTGGTTTAAAAAGTTGGTTTAGAAAAGCCTGTGCGTTGAAAAATGCACGGGTTGAAAAGGTAGCCCTGATGGGTTAAAAATGTATGGTATTTCTCTGAAAGATTTCACAGATCCCTTAAGATCAATGAAGCTCTTGATACCACTGTTGGTGTTTTTTAAAAGTGGGGCAGCACAAAAAGATTGAAAATGTCTCTCAATATTTTATTAATTATAATAGGGCTTTAAATAGCCAACTTGATAACATAATCTGCAGAAAATCTGCATAGCAAGAATTTAAAAAGACTAAATAATCTCAACAATTAAAACAACCTAACAAATATTTAAAATTCAAATTCATCCTAAAACTAGGTAGCTTATTATTTTAAAAAATGATTGCAGAAACTAAAAGCAAACTCAACAAAGCTTTCGAGTTGATGCAAAAACCACTCAACCTATAACTTGGATTTTGTTCCCTAACTTACTCACCATTTAATTCATCAAGAAAGCTTTGTTTTCTTTGGAATTCATAGTTGGGAAGACCATCCACCTGAATATGGCTACAATTCTCAAGATCGGGCCCAACTATGCAAGGGTGAGAGTACAAGTTGACATAGCTTTAGATTTACCTAAAGTTGTACATATGGTTGTAGTAGATGAATCCACTAGAGAAAGACGTATAAATAATATAAAGATTCAATACGATGCTTTGCCAAAATGCTGAAAGGAAGGTAGATTACAAGGACACAATGATGAGGAATGCATGAAATTAAATTCTCGGTTAAGGAAATATTACAAAGAGTCAGAAGAAAAGGGGAACAACGATCAGCTGGAAAATACTTGTAATCAAAGGTTTGCATCAAATGCTTTCCCTTCAATAAAACTTAGAACCCTAGTTGTGTAGATTCTCTTAGTTCATGAATTTGACTTGCTAGGTCAGTTAAACAGGTTAAATGCTCTAGTTTTGAATGTTTCATTGTCGATACCTAAATGTTGCATTCACAGATTTTCATGTCAGAATATTGAGCTATACAGTATTTCAGTTATGTTGTGTCATAGATATATTCAGTTGGGAGTAGACTTAGCATCGAGTTTGACCTGGGTTCAACGTACCCTCATAGTCCCATAACTACGTGCCCCCGTAGGATTATAAGTCCCCTCTCTTGCGCATAAGATTTAGTGACTACGCCAGTCATTCCTTTATACCCCTGGCAAGTTATATTGGGTCCTCTAGATGGGGCGTATACATTGGAATCCGCATTTAACTCTCGTGGTTTTATGTCGGTTAATAGAAGCTCAGGCAGTCAGACTCTTAGTGAATTTGACCAGGTTTTCAATTATACTTCAGTTTATAGTCTCAGTATGTTAAATTCATGATTAGTACTTGGTCATTGCATTTAGCTCAGTTTTAAGTTATATTTTAGTATCTATGTTTCTGTTCAGATTATGTCATTGCTCAGTTACGTATGTTCAACTTTTATACTTTGTTTAGTTATTATCTATATCCTGCATGCTCAGTACATTCCAAGTACTGACGCATACTCTGCGTTACATCATTTCATGAAGTAGGTTTAGGTGTTCAACCTCCATATCACTCATAGATCGGTTCCCTATCCGTATTCAACAACTTCAGTGGTGAGTCATCATCCTTCGAGGACAATAGACATCATTTTCATATTCAGTCTTTTATTTCAGTTTTCAATTTTGCTAGAGTTAGCTGGGGGCTAGCTGGGGGCATGTCCCAACAACTCTAGCCAGTAAAGGCTTTTTAGACATAATATTAGGTTCAACTTTAGATTTGAGTGAATGTTCAGTATCATTGAACTCTTAGTAGTTTTATATATATTCATATCAGTATTGGGTATTCCTCATCTTTCAGTTACCTCTTGTTTTAGCTTCCGCATAGTATCTCTTTATTCAGTTGTTTTAATATGCTTATGATATGACTGCTTCAGGGTTAGCTTGGGGTCACTCGTGATCCTAGGTCCTGTGTTTACGTCAAGGGGGTAGCCTCGAGGTGTGACAAACTTGGTATCAGAGCATTACGTTCAAGAGTCCTCAGATTTCTGAAAGCCGCACTAAGTAGAGTCTCTTTCATGGGTGTGTAGTGCGCCACATCAAATGACAGGGAGGCTACGAAGTGTTTTAAAAAAAACTTCACTTTATTGCTATTCTTATTGTGCGTGGGTGTAATCTCCTTTCTAATCCGCCATTATGAGTTTCAGATCATGCCTCCTAGTAGAGCTTACAACCGAAATGCTAATGCACGCAATGCTAACGCAGTTCCTCCAGTCCCGTATCATGTGGTTACAAATGTAGAATTCTGGGATGCAATCCAAATTTTGGCTCAGAGTTTAGCCAACCAGAACAATCAATAGGTCCTAGTTCCTACCAATACTAATGGTTGATCAGTGGCAGTTAGAGTTCGAGACTTTGTTCGGATGAATCCGTCTGAGTTTCTAGGGTCCCAGCTTGGTGGGACCCACATAAGTTAATTGATGAGGTTAAGAAAATCTTTTGAGTGATGCAAGTAACTAGTAATGATAGGGTGGATTTGGCATCTTACCCGCTTAAGGATGTAGCTCACATCTGATTCACTCAGTGGAAAGAAAACAAGGGTTCGGATGCAACTCCTGTGACTTGGGAATGCTTTATTTAAGGTTACTTGGACAAGTTTTTCCCGAGAGAGTTGAGGGAGGCTAAAGCTTAGGAGTTCATGAATTTGAGGCAAGGTACCATGTCAGTCCGAGAATACAGACTTAAGTTCACTCAACTCTCTAAGTATGCTCCACATATGGTTGTAAATCCAAGGGAACAAATGAGTAAGTTTTTGTTTGGGGTATCCTACAGAGTGTAGGTATGCTATGTTGTTACATGATATGAGTATCTCTATGATTATGACTCACGCTCAGCAATTAGAGGGAGATAAGCTTAGGGAAATGACTAAGGACAACAAGAAGGCTAAAGTAGGGAATTATGAATACTCTAAGCAGAAATCGGGTGTGGAAATCGCTCACAGTTTCAGCAGAGGTCTACAGCCCCAGCACCCTCATCGGCTAGTGCTCCATCCCTTAGGTTTCGACAGGATCAAAAGGTAGGGCATTTGGCTCTAAGTCTCAGGGGAGTGCTTCAGGTAATAAGACCTTCCCAACTTGTCCAAAGTGTGGTAAGAACCATCCGGCTGAGTGTCTTGCAGGCAAGGAAGGGTGTTTTGGGTTGGTCAGTCTTGCCATAGGTTGAAGGATTGCCCTTCTGCCATGCAGGGGCAAGGAGGTAACAATAATAAACCTCAGTCAACAGTTCCAGTAGCACAAGCAGGTCGTCCAACTCAGCAGGGTGCTTTATCTGGTACAGGCGACGGTCAACGCCAGAAAATGTTGTATGCTCTCCAGGCTCGCCAAGACCAGGAAGAATCTCCTGATGTGATTACTGGTACGTTATGAGTCTTTTATTTAGATGTTTATGCATTGTTAGATCCAAGGGCTACTCTTTCCTTTGTAACTCTCTGTATAGCAGTAAATTTCAGTGTCAGTCCAGAAACTCTTTCAGAACCTTTCTCAGTTTCCACTCCAGTTGGTGAGCCAGTTATAGCTAGACGGGTATACATAAATTGTCCTATCACAGTGTCTCAGTAAGTCACCTCAGCACATCTTGCAGAGTTAGAAATGATAGATTTTGACATATTTCTAGGCATGGATCAGTTACATTCCTATTATGCCTCAGTCTATTGTAGAACTAGGATTGTTCAGTTTCAGTTTCCAAACAAGCAAGTCTTAGAATGGAAGGTTAGTAGTTCAGTGTCTGTAGGTCGATTTATCTCTTACCTTAGGCTAGAAAGATGATTTCCAAAGGGTATATCGATCATCTTGTTTGGGTTAAGGATCTAAACTCCAAAACCTCAACTCTTGACTCAGTTTCAGTAGTAAATAAGTTTCCAGAAGTGTTTCCAGAAGATCTTCTCGGAGTTCATCCCGAAAGGGAAATTGACTTTGGAATTGATCTCCTTTCAGATACCCAACCCATTTTAATTCCTCTTTACAGAATGACTCTAACTGAGCTTAAGGAATTGAAAGAACACTTAAAGACTGTCTAGATAAGGGCTTCATCAGACCTAGTATCTCTCCATGCGGTGCACCAGTGTTGTTTGTGAAAAAGAAAGATGGTTCTCTCAGGATATGCATTGACTATCGCCAGTTGAACAAAGTCACAATCAAGAATAAGTATCCCATCCCCAGGATTGATGACTTGTTCGACCAACTTTAGGGTGCTAGTTGCTTTTCTAAGTTAGACCTCAGATCTGGTTATCATCAGCTTAGAGTCAGAGATAGTGACATTCCAAAGACAGCCTTCAGGACTCGGTATGGTCACTATGAATTTGTATTCATGTTTTTAGACTAACAAATGCTCCTACATCTTTCATGGACTTAATGAACAGGGTGTTCAAATAATATTTGGATTTTTTCGTTATTGTATTTATTGATGACATCCTCATATATTCTCGGAATGAGGAGGAGCATGCGACTCATTTGAGAGTTGTTCTACAAACTCTCAAAGATCGCTAGTTATTTGCTAAGTTCAGCAAATGTGAATTCTAGTTACAATCAGTCTCTTTCCTTGGTCATGTGGTATCTAGACAAGGAATCTGAGTGGATTCTCAGAAAATAGAGGTAGTGAAACAATGGCTCTTACCCACCTCTCCAACATATATCTAAAGTTTCTTGGGTTTGACTGGTTATTAGAGTAAATTTGTTAAATGATTTTCATCCATAGCTTCTCCATTGACCAAGTTAACTCAGAAGAAAGTCAAATTTTAATGGTCAGATGAGTGCGAGAAAAGTTTCTCAAAACTGAAGACTAGGTTGACTATATCTCTTGTCTTGACTATACTAGATGGTTTAGACGGTTCTGTGATTTAGTGTGATGCATCCAGGGTCGGCCTAGGTTGTGTGTTGATGCATCGAGGTAAGGCCATAACTTATGCTTCTAGACAACTTAAGGTCCATGAGAAGAACTACTCGACTCATGACCTCGAGCTTGCACCTATAGTATTTGCCTTAAAGATTTGGAGACGTTACTTATATGGTGTTTACGTAGATATGTTCACAGACCATAACAACCTTCAATATGTGTTCACCCATAAAGAGTTGAATCTTCGTCAGAGGATATGGCTTGAATTCCTCAAGAACTATGATATGAATGTGCTTTACCATTCTGGTAAGGCCAATGTAGTGGCTGATACTCTCAGCAGACTATCTATGGGTAGTGTAGCAAATGTTGAGAAAGGAAAAAGGAATTAGCAAAAGATGTTCACCGTCTTGCTCGCTTAGGATTTGGTCTTACGGACATGTCAGATGGTGGCTTGATAGTCTAGAATAGATCAGAATCTTCATTGGTAGCGGAAGTTAAGGTAAAACAAGATAATGATCCTGTGTCACTTCAGTTGAAAAGTATAGTCCATAAGCAGAAAGTTCAGGTTTTCTCCCAAGGGAGAGATGGTGGGCTTTGTTATTAGGGTCGCTTATGTGTTCATAATGTGGGTGAGTTAAGGCAACAAATTCTTAGAGAAGCTCATAACTCTAGGTATTCCATTCATCCAGGTCCCACTAAGATGTACCATGATCTACGGGAAGTCTTTTGGTGGAACGACATGAAGAATGACATAGCCGATTTTGTGGGTAAGTGTCCTAATTGCGAACAGGTTAAATTAGAATATCAGAAACCAGAAGGTATGACTCAAGAGACTAACATTCCTACATGGAAGTAGGAAGTGATAAACACAAACTTCATCACGGGTTTACCTCGTACTCGTAGACAGCATGACTCCATATGGGTAATAGTGGACATAGTAACTACGTCTGTTACTTCTTGGTTGTCTAGACTACAGATTCAGCGGAGGACTATGCCAAACTCTACATCAATGAGAGAGTCATGTTGCATGGGGTTCCTTTGTCTATCAACTCAAATAAAGGTCCTCAGTTTACCCCTCATTTCAGGAAATCGTTTCAGAAAGGTCTTGGTACCCAGGTAAATCTCAGTACAACATTTCATCCATATACATATGGTCACACAAAACATACCATCTAGTCCTTGGAGGAAATGTTGAGAGCTTATGTGATCGATTTCAAAGGTAGTTTGGATTATCACCTATCTCTCGTAGAGTTCTCTTATAATAATAGCTTTCATTCCAGTATTCAGATGGCCTCGTATGAGGCACTATATGGGCGTAGATGTAGATCTTCGATCGGTTGGTTTGAAGTAGGTGAAGTAGCATTGATTGGGAAATATTTAGTTCATGAAGCTATGAAAAATGTTTAGCTCAATAAAGATAGAGTTAAGACATCATAAAGTAATCAGAAGTCCTATGCAGATGTGAGGAGAAAGGACTTAGAGTTTCAAATCGATGATTTGGGTTTTCCTGAAAGTGTCACCTAAGGGGCTGATGAGATTTGGCAAGAAAGGGAAGCTCAGTCCTTGATATGTAGGTCTTTACAAAATCCTAAAAAGAGTGGGTAATGTGGCCTATGAGTTAGAGTTGCCATCAAAACTAGCAGCAGTCTATCCAGTCTTTCACATTCCCTTGTTGAAGAAGTGTATGGGTGATTTGGCATCGATAGTACCATTAGAGAGTGTGGTTGTGAAGGATAGTCTCACATATGAAGAGGTGCCAGTTGAAATTCTTGATCGTCAGGTTCGTAGGTTGAGGAATAAAGAAGTAGCTTCAGTGAAGGTTTTGTGGAGGAGTCAGTCCGTAGAGAGAGCTACCTGGGAAACAGAAGTAGCCATGAAGGCCAAGTATCCTCACCTCTTTCCTTCCGATTCTATTTCATCTTAAGGTAATAGTTCCTCTCCAATCTCTCAGTTTACTCTTGCGTTAAACTAGTCTTAGTATCATGTTCCTTCAGTTGTTGTTGCATTTCAGCATAATTGTATGTTCTTGGAACTCAGTTAAGTCATATATCAATTTCTAGTACTTAGTGGTAGGGATTGCAACTCATTCCTTCCCTACTGGCTAGTTTAGGCATCATTCGAGGATGAATGTTCCCAAGGGGGAGATATTATAACACCTCATAAATCAGACTTGGATTTTGCAGCAGAAAACAACAAAAACGGGTGAACCACGGAGGGGTTTACGGACCATGTTCAAGACCATGGTCCATCACCCTCATCGTGGTTCACACCCTACCAACAGTGGTCCAAGACGGAGCCCTTCACAAGTCGTGGACCACCTCATGAGCCATGAGAAAGTTCGTGGAGGAAGTACAGAACCACCCAAGGCTTAGGCATCAGACCACGGAGCCCTCCACTTGTCGTGGTCTTGATAACGGACCGGGATGGCGTCCATTGACCTCAACTATAAGACCCCCGGGCCTAGTGAAGAACCACGGTGGCCTACACGGTCCGTGGTCCTTCACATGGGCCATGGTAGGGCTCGTGGTTGGACCTCCCAAAAATTGATAGTCACTGGCCAAGAACCACGACCCACTTGACGGGTCGTGGTCCTTTTGACGGTCCGTCATTGGGTCCGTGGAAGGCCCCTATCAGATTTTAAATTAGGGTCGTTTTGGTCTTTTCCCTATGCGTTTTTTATTTAAACTACATTGTTTAACACCTAAACTACATAGTTTTACTTAGTTTAAGCCTAGTAAACTAGTCAGAACTTACCCCAATTCGTTTAACTTCCAAATTTCACCAAAACTTAGAGCAAAAGAGGAGAAAGAGTCGACTAACCCCTTAGGAACAAGCAAGAGATTTTCTTCAGTTCAGCCCCGAAATCCAAAGGATTTCTCTATGAATTTCATCACCAGGTATGTGGGATTTCACTAGTGGGTTCCTTTCAACCACTAGGTCCCTAGAATTCAGTGAGATTCTGGATTCGCTATATCTTGCTTAGACCTAGGTTTTCTAAAACCTTAGATATTGGTTGTGATTTAGCTGTTATAGTATTCTTGATCAAATTATCATGTTTTCTTGAAATCATTTCTTAGTTCCTTGCATGAAACTCAGAAACCTAGTTGTGTAGATTCTCTTAATTCATGAATTTCACTTGCTAGGTCAGTTAAACAAATATGCATTCTCCAGTTTCGAATGTTTCATTGTCAGTACCTAAATGTTGCATTCTCAAATTTTCATGTCAGACTATGGAGCTATCCAGTATTTCAGTTATGTTGTGTCATACACATACTCAGTTGGGAGTAGACTTAGCACCGAGTTTGACTTGGGTTCAGCATACCCTCATAGTCCCATAACTACGTGCCCCCGTAGGATTATAAGTCCCATCTCTTGCGCATAAGATTTAGTGACTATGCCAGTTATGCCTTTATACCCCTGGCAAGTTTTATTGGGTCCTCTAGATAGGGCGTATACATTGGAATCTGTATTTCACTCTTGTGGTTTTATGTTGGTTAATAGTAGCTCCCACAGTCAGAATTTTAGTGCATTTGACCAGGTTTTCAGCTATACTTCAGTATTCAGTCTAAGCATGTTTAATTCATGATTAGTAGTTGGTCATTGCATTTACCTTAGTTTTCAATTAAATTTTAGTATCTATGTTTCTATTCAGATTATGTCATTGCTCAATTACGTTTGTTCAACTTTTATACTTTGTTTAGTTATTATCTATATCCTGCATGCTCAACACATTCCAAGTACTAACGCATACTCTGTGCTACATCATTTCATGATGTAGGTTCATGTTTTCAACATCCAGATCACGCATAGATCGGTTCTCGATCCATATTTAGCAGCTTCAGTGGTGAGTCCTCATACTTCGAGGAAAATAGACATGTCTTACATATCTAGTCTTTTATTTCAGTTTTCAGGTTTGCTAGAGTTAGTTGGGGGCATGTCCCAACAACTCTACTTAGTAGAGTCTTTTCAGACATAGTATAAGATTCAACTTTAGATTTGAGTGAATATTTAGTATCGTTGAACTCTTAGTAATTTTATATATATTTAGTTCAGTATTGGGTATTCCCTATCTTTCACCTACCTCTTGTTTTAGCTTCTGCATAATATTTCCTTATTAAGTTGTTTTAGTATGCTTAAGATATGCCAGATTAAGGGTTAGCTTGGAGTCACTCGTGATCCTAGGTCTCGTGTCTACATCAAAGGGGTAACCTCGGGGCATGACAAAGTCCATTTTGCTTGTTTTGTAAAGAAGACCGCTTTGCATTACTCTTTTGCTACCTAGACTCATTTCCTATCATAGCCTTCTTGTTTTGAAACTCTTCTCTATCCCTCAGCTTATCTTCCTCAACCTTCTACACATGGATTATCAACCTTGCTATATCCATATCTCCTATTAACATTGCAGGCTTACCTTCTTTGCTTGATAGACGAGACAACCCGAAAACAAACAAACTCATCCTACTCCTCATATCAACAATCATCTCCGGAGCATAACGGGAAAGTTGGGTGAACTAAAGGTTGTACTCCTGCACGCTCATAGATTCCTACTGAAGAGTGAGGAATTCTCTTATCTTGGCCTCTCTTAGCTCACGGGGAACGAAACGCCCCAAGAAGACCTCCTCAAACATATCCTAGCTCACAATTGTTGCATCCTCAACTCTATTATTCTTCCATTGGTCGAACCATACTCTAGCAAAACCCTTCCGTTGGTATGAAGCTAGTTCCACTTGCTCAACATCAACAATGTGCATAACTTCAAAACCTTTTGCACCTCTTCCACAAAGTTTTCCAGATCCTCAGTGATAGTTGAACCAGTGAAGTTTGGAGGATTCACCTTAAGAACTCATGGATTCTAGATGTATCAGCCACATCCTGTCAATTCTCTCTTTGTTGCCCAGCTTGGTTGTTCACAACTTGGCCCAACATCTGGATAACTTCTTGAAACTCAGCATTAGTGACCTCTCATTGGGTTTACACTTATAGTGCATTAGGTACCCCTTGATCCTCAACATTCATTCTAGCAGGACAACCTCGGATAGCTCTTCGTGGAGGCATGATCTGAAAGATACGAACAAGCATGAATTAGAAGGAAACTTTTATAGATATGAACTCTATCGCACGAAAAGAGTATGAAATAAGTGAGATAGTTTCTAAATGTTGCAGCCTCCTAATTATATATGTGGCGCACTTCACACCGATAACTAGGACTCTACATACACAACTTCATAGACACCCTAGGACTATTAAACTCTATGCTCTGATATGAAGTTTGTCATGCCCCGAGCCTACACCCTGGGCGTGGCTGACACTCGAGAACCATTGTTGGCCCCAAGTGAACCCTTAGTCTGGCTCAACTCTCAGCCGAAGACTTACTCAACAATAAGAGAATTTTAAACGTAAAGCTTTAACTCAAAATAACTAATTTAGAATATTTAAAGAAACATTCACTGGCCGAAGCAGCTACTCAATTCTAGAACAAAATAACTGAAATGAACTAGACTCATGAACTAATACTGTCTATATATCTATGAAGCCTCTAATACTTTGAGGGATGTCGGGAGAAGATCCTCGATCATCCTAACAAACTGAAATACTGGAAAATATAAAGAAGGGATCCTCCGAAAGAAAGGAGGCTCACCAAACAACTTTGGAACTCAACTGGATCAACGAAGCGCTGGTTGCTGATCCTGGTTACATGTATCTACATAATAAAATATGCAGGCCAAATGACGTCAGTACATGGAATGTAAGAGCATCTGAGGGGAATTCTAAAACAAGACATTATCTTGAATTGGAACTGAAGAAACACTTACCTCGTCTTAACTCAACTCAACTCGACTCAACTCATTTCAATATAAAGCAGTGATAAAGATTCAATATAAATAAAAGCTTTTAAAATAGTAGATAGCAACTCAATGTATTGAAAAATATAATAGTAACTTAGTTTGTATGCCAAAATACAAAATAACTCTGTTTCGAAGATTCTCTAACGGACAACCATCACTATGAGCTAAGTGATGATACATCATCTAGCCCACATTGCCAGATTTCCCCAATACTTTGCCGTGATATAGAACCTACTAACTAAGTGGATCCACTAGTCTATGCTTAAAAGCAATAGGGAATCATCTAAACAGTATTTGTCTTTCTACCCACGTTGGCTACATGGTTTATGGGGACTGTGAGTTGTATGAGCTCTTCCCCATATCGGTGGTCAATACTATAAAAAATATACTAGCTCATATGGTTAAAAGCATAACTCTTTCTATGGTTTGAGATTATTACTCAAAACTCTTCCCCTTAAAAGTGATGGTACTCAGAACTGCTCATGAAAACTCTTTTGGAAATCAGTGTTTACTCTCTGTTAAAATGTAAAAACATTTACTATTGGGAATACTTAGTTTCCATATATCATTTTAAAGAAAATGAACTCAACTCTCCTCTTCCTCAACTCAGTGCTCAAGTCTTTAAAACAAGTTTTAAAACAATTTGTAAAAGACATTTTAAAGTGAGTCGAAGAACTCTCAAGACTTGACTCTTAACTCTACCTTGAATTTAATTCAAGGGCTATGATCTCATGTTATGGATAATCTCTTGATGTTTAAATGTAAATTATAGTGTTAAGATCAATTAGAAACCATAGGTACAATTCCAGGAACTCGTATGAAAAGAAGTATGAAAGAGTAGGGGACCTAGTGACCCCTGGCGCACTGAGTGGTGCAAGGCGCCAACCCCTAAACTATTGAACAGGGGTTGGGGCGCACTGAGTGACGCAGTGCCCCAAGGATAGAACTACATACCACTTCTTATGGCGCACTGCTGGCACGGCGCGCCAGCTCCCTGCCCAGAAAACCCGACGAATTTTCTGACCCTAATTTGCCTAGAATCGAATGGTTTCTACCCCAGTCACTTCGATTTTAATACTCAACCAAAGTACACAAGAATATACTCAAAAACAACTCTTAAACACCATACGATTATCTCAATAAATCATCAATCCCATCTTAATTCAAGAACGAAAACAGTACTTCAAGAAACTAATCAAGAACTCAAACTCTTCAACTTTAAAAATGAAATTATGCTAAAATAACATGATTGGCGCGTGGATGAATGAAACCAACGCTATGTGAACTCACATACCTCTTAGGGATTAAACCCTTGGCGAAACAACCTTCGATTCGAAAGTAAACTTGAAGAACGCCTTGACCTTTCTCCTTTTCTCCTCTTCTTGAACTCCTCTAAGAACCGTAGTGTAAATTAGGATCTGTAAAAATGAACCAAATCAGTTTAGACCCATAATTATTTACTAAAAATGCTTTAATCTGAAAGGGTAAGGAAAAGACCAAAATACCCCTCATATTTTGGGTAACTTTCCTTAAATGGACAACCTGACATCAAACAAGAGTATCTCCCTCATACAACCTCAAAAATTAGCAAACTTGGTGGCGTTGGAAAGAGGATTCCAAGACCTTTCATTTGATATCTTATGGGACACCTAACTCAACCTGTATCGAAAGTTATGGTCGTTTGAAGTTGATCCAAAACTCCTAACTCATGCATAACTTGCAAAATTTCACATTTTGCTATTTCCAATTTAGTTCTTTCTATTTTTAGCTCTTTCAAATCCGAGGTGTTACATGTGTTAAATTTTTTCACTCATCACTAGCCTTCAAGAGAGTGTGCACACTCTTTATGCCATTTTAAATAAATTTAGGGGGGGGGGTACTAGAACCATAGTTAAATTTAGGTGTCTCTGTGATTTCGATCATAGTCTAGAGGGATACTTGTGTCTTATCCCTAAAATTTATTCAAAATTCAGTTATTAATATTTAATATCACTATTATAGATATTTGAATTCACAGTTCAAATATGGCTTGATAAAATCCAAAATATCTTTCACATTATTGGTATATCTCTCGTGAAGAATTTCTTGGGCAAACGTGTATACCTATATATATTTAAAAATTATACAAATGATTATTGTCAATACAAATTTATTTATTTTTTTATAAAAAAAAACCCACCCTACAATAAAATAAATAACAATTGTTTTGGTAGAATGATTAATAATAATTTGTAAACTCACATTATGAATTAATAAAATACTATTGGGTGAATATATGTGGTAATTAGAGGGATTCTTACACATGTTTTACCGATTTTATGATAGTCATTCTATTGTAATTGTCTTCCTCTTTTAGTTTTTAGGACTAAAAGCTTAGGCATGTAAAGTTTAATTAATATCAATGTGTACATGATGGCAAAATTGAACATAACACCATGGCATATTTTGTTTTATTATCTCTGTCACCGATTTTAAATTAACAATCAACCACTCTATCAGGGGTTATGACTGAAAGCTCATGTACGTAAAGTTCAAGTCATATCAAGATGTACCTTATGATACAATATGAACCTTACGACATTTCATGTTTTGTTTTGTTTTGTTGTTACCATCACCAAATTAACCAATTTTACATTGACAGTCAGCTTAATTATTTTCCTATATCAGGTTAAGACTAAAAGCTCATGCACGCTAAGTTTAAGTAATACACGTCATCATTAGTGGCTAAACGAGTCAACTGAAACCATTTCATTGAAAAGTATAAATACATTATGTTTTGTTGAATCCTTAAATATTATATCAAATGACTAATGACAAACAAATTCATATTTTCTCTATAAAAATGCCCCTCATAGAAAAAGAGTTTTTTTAGAATGTTTTAAAATAAGTTCAGAAATAACATTATGAATTAATGAAATACCATAGAAAGAATATATGTCGTAATTAGAAGGATTGTCATATTTTTTTTTGTTATTTCCATCATCAAAGCCATCAGTTTTACGGTGACAGTCAGCCTACTACAATCGTCTTCCTCTTTCGGGGCTTAGCACTAAAAGTTCATGTACATAAAATTTAAATAGTATTATCATCATCAATGGCGGAATCACATGTATTCAAAAGATGTCAACTCACACTACTTCATTGAAAAAGATTACTAGGTTGATAGTTGAAAAGTTTTATTTATATACATACTATGTATTGGATCCCTTTATATATTTATAGATATATTTTGTCATGTTTTGTTTTTGTTATCTCCATCACCAAATTCACCGCTATTATGTTGGCAGTTAGCCTACTACAATCATTTTCCTTTACTGGGGATTAGAATTGGAATCTCATGCAGGTAAAGTTCAAGTAATATCAATATGTACCTTATGATATAATGTAAACCTTACAACATGTCATATTTCATTTTGTTTTTATTATCACTATATTCACCAATTTTTTATTGATTGTCAGCCTACTGCAATTGTTTTTCTCTATTAGGGCTTAGAACTGAAGCTCAAGCACATAAAATTTAAGTGATATACATTGTCATTAGTGGTAGAGCCACACGTATTCAAAATGAGTCAACTAGAACCGTTCCACTAAAAATGTATAGAAACTATGTGCTATGTATATCTCTAAATATTATAGAAAATATTTTAAATAAGTTTTGAAATCACATTAAGAATTAATGGAATACTACTGAGTGAATATTTGTCATAATTAGAAAGATTGTCGTATTTTGTTTTGTTATTTCCATTAGAATTCACCAGTTTTAGGTTGACAGATAGTCCACAACAATCGTATTCCTTTATAGGGGATTAGGATTAAAATCTCATGCACGTTAAGTTTAAATAATATTCATTATCATCAATGACGGAACAACATGTATTCAAAAGATATACTATGTAGATAGGTTAAAAGTTTTATTTATATTCATTTTATTTATATAAACCCTAATTTACTCGTATGTTTAATATTTTTTTGTGTTTTTACACCCCTTGAAAAAAATAGTTGCTCCATTTCAGTCAACGTGTAATCTTAAGTTGATACTCACTAAAGGACAAAGAAGATTATGGAAAGTAAACCATACTCTGCATAAACCATTTGTAGCCATCATTACCATTTTAAACTTGTAAAAAAAAACACAAGAAATACTTTTTCTTGTCCTAAAAGAATCAAAATTCACTCTTTGTTTGTCCTAAAACAAGGTGAATTGTGCATTTTAAAGAATCGATGGAAGATTCAATGATGGATGAAAGAGAAGAGATGTTGGTTTCACTACTTGGTGGAATCCCACAACAAAGAAATGCCCATTTCTTAAATCCAATTGTTGCTTCGAATGAAGGACCAAATTTGAAGCCACCTTCAATTCCTTTTCCATCCGAATTTGAGTGGCCATTGAAAGTCTCCTTTCATGGTTTTAATGGATGGAGGGATCAACAAATAAAATGGAAAGAATGGGTTGAAATTATGGAGGTTATCCATCACCCTGTATGGAAAGCTGCAGGAATTTATGGAGCTATCAAGAGTTCAGCCTATAGAGTCCAGACAGATCAAAATTTGATTTTTGGGTTTGTAGAAATGTGGTGCTATGAGACTAATAGTTTTGTATTTCCGTGGGGTGAAGCTACTGTTACTCTTAAAGACATGATGGTTTTTGGTGGGTTTTCTGTTTTGGGTGACTCTGTTTTGTCCCCCGTTCAATCCCCTGAGTTGGTAGAGATTAAAGAAAATGTTGAAAATGCATAAAGGGAGCTATCGGATTGAAGACAAATAATCAGAGTAGGTGGCTGTATTTTTTCATGAATAGTGGTAAGGATTATGAACATGAAGCTTTTTTTTCTCTTTGGTTATCAAGATTTGTGTTTCCATGTAAAATAGGTGCTTCTGTTTTCTCAATAGCTGTTAATCTAACTAGAGGTATGCGACTAGCATTTGCTCCTGCTGTTCTTGGTAGTATATATAAGGACGTGGGCTCATTGAAACAGGTTATGATAATGGCTTTATCAGAAGTTCTAGGTAGAAATGTAGACAAATTTGACATTTATAAACTTAGTCTTTGGTCGCCATTTTTCTTTGTTCAAGTTTGGGCTTGGGAGAGGATGGCCTCTTTGCAGCCAAAGCAGGCTCAGAATTACAATATAGTTAGTGGGTGTGAGAATATGTTTATTGCACAATGTGAAACAATCAGGTGTAATTAATGTGAGGTCTACTTTTGACTCATCCGAGTTTTTTTGTGTGGAGGCCATACGCCTTGGCTGTGGAAGGTTGGTCGTTTCCTATATTTTACAAGGATAAATAAGAGTGGACAATAGTTGCAGGGAAAAAATTGGATATAGAAATTGAGTCTTTCGTTCGATGCTTGAGGGCATCTGAGCTTGTTGGTTTTGATTGTCAAGAGCCTTATCGACCAAATCAAGTAGCATTGCAGTTTGGATATGACCAAGACTTCCCTAAATGGATTCCTTGCTCGCCTTCAAGTCCATAATTTGCCTAGTACAGCTACATCAGACCTATTGATTCTGAGAAGAGGTTATACTATCTGTCTAGGCTGTTTGAACCAGACGTAACTACACAGTATTTGAAATGGTTGAGAAACGAAACTAATCAGGATGTTTGTGATGTTCATCCTAATCTACCGGCAAAATGTCAAGTGGATAATTACCTTGAAGTTCCTCCTGGGTTTTCTCCTTGTTCGAAGCAGAAGCATATTACAGAAGAAATAGTTCATGCATCCATTGACTATGCACGTGACGGAAATAAGAGTAGCAGTGTAATTCCCCCTAACTGCAACATGGAAAATGACAAGGAGAATTCATCTCTAGAGATTTGTCAAACAGTGGCTCACAACGTTGTGCCTCCTGGTTCAACAGGGAATCATGCTGACTCGGAATATGACAGAAATGAGAGTAACATGAATACAACCTGCAATCTTATTGATATATGTGGTAATATTACAAGGTTTATAGATCTTCAACTGGACGAACTCAAGAGTTAACTTGCTTCACACAGGAGATGCTAGATTCAATATGGTACGCTTTCAAATGTCTGTTTATTTCCCTTGTGTAGTTTACCTGCCGCCCACTTGTTGTTTGGTTTACCTATTTCAATTTTCTATTGACTCTCTCTTTTGAGTAGTTCTTGTATACACTGCTTGAATAGTCTATTTCTAGTTTCGACAGTAAGGATTGTCAACAATACTGCTTCATAGTTATCAAAAGTTTTATGAATCCTTTGTAAAGATCATTTACTTCAATAAAAGTAATTAAAGAATTTTTTTTAGTCACTGGTGCAAAGGAATTATGTAGACGTATGATGTTACTTGATTATGTTTTTACTAACATCAACCAATTTTGCGTAGGTTGGTAGAGCAGTGTTGGGATAATGAGGTGAACAATAGAACTTCGTTCTTAGAGACACTCAAAAATATCAAATTGACAAATAGTCATTGGAACATCATATCTTTACTTAATGATAGAAATGCAAGAACTTAGCAGACATTAAATGATGTATTTTTTTGTACATTAACTTATTCTGAATGCCCTATTCGATATTATAGAAAGATTTTTAAAACATGGTCCCGGAGTCTTATTTTATTGATATCTAATTATGGGATGCATAATTTGCTTTTGTCAATTTTCTATTGTTGCTTCATAAAATATGGTTTTCAATATTACTTTATTTGTTGTTGTTCCTTGATGGTTTCCGACTCTTTCATCTTCTGCAACTCAGACTATTCTGCCTTAAGATAATCCCGGATGATTTTTGTTGATTCTAGAAACATAATACGAGTGAAAATTGTTGAAGAGACACGACACGACTTTGTCTTAGACTTTGTAGTTTTTTGGTCTTTATGAATCCTTATTTGAACCATATGGGGTTTCCATGTAGTGAAATTACTTCATAGTCTTACTCAATTGCCTCCCAAAATCTAAAGCTTCAAGATACCGAGGTGAAAATAATATAGGGTTAGATTGGTGGATACCCGATTGAACTCTTATCATAGGATGACTCTATTTTATCAAAAATTACAGAGACAAGTCGAAGCTCCTAGCCGAGTTAGAAAAGTTAAGAAAGGCAGATCAACAACGTGAAGATCAGATCCTTTAATTGCTGACATGAGTCAATTTCAAAAATTTATCTTTTCCTTTTCCTATATTTTACCATCATTAAAATTCCTCAATTAACGAGAAATCTGCAGTTCAATTATAAATAAGAAAATACATTCAAGTGCATGGATGAAATGTGTTGTTCATCTTGTATTCTTAAGATACTTAAAACAAAAAACTTTTAAAAACTTGATAAGAAACAACAATGTTTAAAGAGCATTTTCAAAACTAGAAAATTAAAACCAGTAGAGAAAATAGAATCAGAAACAGATTAGAAACAATACACAAAATATTTTTCTCAAAGAAAAAAATCGAGCCCACTGAATGCACAGTGTCCCCTTAAGGAAAATATTCCCCTCAAGTACCCGAGGTTAATGGAATATATCCTCTCAGGATAGAACGATCTTACTCACCGGTGTATCGGTACCTAAAACCACGATTTCAACAAACCACTCAACGACAGTAAAGTACACTTAGAATACTAGATTTAGTAGTAGTAGTTTAAGAAGTCCAGGAATAAAAAATTCTCCTAAAATGAGAGGAAATTCCTCAATTTATAGAAAACAAAGGATAGTGTGAAAAGGTTCTTATTGTGCATTGCCGGAAAGGTCACAACTCTTTGAAAAAGTAACAATCTTTCGGAAAGGTCACAACCTTTCATAAAAGTCACAACTTCTCATAAAAGTCACAAAATCTTCAGAAAAGTCACAACTTTTCATAAAAGTCACATCTCTTCATAAAAGTCGCAACTCTTCATTTTCCATTCACACCTTTTAAACCCAACAATCCCCCACATGAATGGGGAATGACTCCAAGACAAAGAAACGGACAAGTGTGTGTACTTTACAAGCAAGAATTAATTGCATCTAGAAAAGTAGGTTTCCCTTTGAACTTTTCATAGTGAATATATATCGGATGTACTCGGTCAATTGGTAGATTTTATATCTTTGAACCGTCAAGTTTTGGTGTATACCTAGACAACCATATGTCACACAATCAACCCTTTACCGTTTATGGTTGTGTTCATTTTGGCCATGAACACCTTCTAGTTTAATATGTTTACAGAGAGATGGGATTTTGACAATCATCCTCTTTGAAGCGGCTTACACTTCATACTCACATAGGTGATTTCTGACCGTGTTATCTGGTTGTGTTCATTTTGGCCATGAACACTCCTGGTTTAATATGTTTATAGAGAGATGGGATTTTGACAATCATCCTCTTTGAAGCGGCTTACACTTCACACTCACATAGGTGATTTCTGACCGTGTTATCGCGTAGACTGTTTGTTCAAATCTTCCAAACTTAGCAAATCATTAATAACCTTAAGCTTTATAAACTCATTAACAAGCCTTAATGTTGTATCCTTATTCCTAAGCATTGTCTTCATCATGAGAATGGATTGAGTTGATTGACAATGCCGAACCGTTAGTCACAACTTTGTTTTTCTCTTTGAACCTAGTTCTTGGGATCTCCAGTCTGCTAGGTAGAGTTACTGCCATGATGACTTGTCTTTAGCCATGACCCATTTATTTAGATGATCTATCAACTTTCTATCTAGTTAGGCCTTTCTGTAAGTGGATCCGACAAATTATCCTTTGACTTTACATAGTCAATTGTGATAATTCCACTAGAGAGTAGTTTTCTAATAGTATTATGTTTATGTCTTAGATGGAGAGACTTTCCGTTATACATCATGCTCCATGCCATACCTATTGCATCTTGACTATCAAAGTGTATGCATACTAAAGCCAAAGGTTTGGGCTAAAAAAGAATATCTATCAAGAAATTCCAAAGTCTTTCAACTTATTCACCGGCCTTATCTAGAGAACGTAGCTCAGAGATCATTGTAGAGCTAGAGATACATGTCTTTTTGAAAGATTTTCAAGAGACTGATCCTCCACCAAGAGTAAATACATATCCAGTCGTGGATTTTACTTCATTTGATCCTGGTGATATAATTTGCATCACTATATTCTTTCAATACTACTGGATATTGCTATAATGCAAGACATAGTTTTGAGTATGTTTTAAATACCCCAAAACTCTTTACATTGTCATCAAATGAGTTCGATTGGAATCACTCGTGAACCGACTCATTTTATCAATAGAACATGCTAAATCTGATCGCGTACACTTCGTGATATACATCATATTTCCCAATACACTAGCACAATCCAATTGTGAGTTACTTTCGCCTTCACTCTTTTGAAATGCAAAGCTCACATTTATTGGAGTCTTGACAATATTGAAATCCAAATATTTGAACTAGGCAAGTACCTTTTCAATGAAATGAGACCGTGACAATGCTAAACATTATGGAGTTCTAAGGATTCTTATACCTAAGATCGCATCGGTAACTCCAAGATCTTTCATGTCAAACTTGCTTTATAGCATACGTTTAGTAGCATTTATGTCATTAGTGTCTCTACAACTGATCAACATGTCATCAATATACAAACAAACAATGACCTTGTAATTTTAATGTAAACACATTTATCACTTCCATCATTCTTAAATCCATTTGCCAATATAGTTTGGTCAAATTTCTTATGTCATTATTTGAGTGCTTGTTTTAGTCCATAAAGTAACTTAACAAGTTCGCAAACTTTCTTTTCTTTATCAGGAACCACAAAACCCTCGGGTTGTTCCATGTAAATATCTTCCTCCAATTCTTCATTTAAGAAAGTTCTTTTCACATTCATTTGATGAATTTAGGACTGGGCATAAATACCGAAAAACCAAAATACCGAACCGAACCGAAGTTTTTTGGTATTTCGTTTTCTGTATTTCAGTTTTCGGTATATATTTTCATATTTTTGGTATTTCGGTTCGGTTTTTGGTATGTATTTTTGAATATTTCGGTATTTCGGTTAAACCAAAATATATTATATTATAATATATATTAATTATTAATATTAAATATTATAGCAAAATGAAAAATGCAGAATTAGGTTTGGTTTTTCACTTTTCATTTTTACACTATTAAACTTTTCAGCTTTTCAAAATAAGCCATTAGCCACCAGTGATGATCCCTCACCATTCTTTGACTTTTTTTGTTGGACCAACAATTGCTGCCGACCAGCGGTCACTGCCATCTCTCACTATTCTTTAATTTCTTTTTGTTGGACCAGCGACCGCTGCCGACCAGCGGCCACTGCGACCAGCAGCAGTCGATCAGTGACCAGCGGCAGCCCACCAGTCAGCGTCACAACAATCAGTGATTTCTCATTTTAGCGGCAGCGAGCCGACCGGCGACCAACCTCCAAGTATTTGATTATTTTAACAAAAATCTGAATAACAAAAACCGAATCAAACTAACAAAAACCGAACCGAATTATTTCGGTTCGGTGTTGGGTACAACTATTGCAAGAACTAAAAAAATCGGAAAAAAAAACTAAAACCTAACCGAATTATCGAATGCCCACCCCTAGATGAATTTGGTGGTCATATACCACAACTTATGTAATTAACATCCGAATGTAGTTCTACTTACTGGCGAGTATGTGTCAAAAAAATCAAGGTCTTCTTCTTGTCTAACGACTTTGACAAAAAGTCTTGCTTTGTATTTGTCAACAGTTCCATTGACTTTCAATTTCCTTCTGAAGATTCACTTTGAACCCAAAGGTTTATTTCTTAGAGGAAGATCAACAAACTTCCAATGGAATTGCTCAAGATTTAATCAATCTCACTATTGACAACATCTTTCAAAAAGGATGAGTCCACAGAAGACATAGGAAAGTTACAAAATCAGATCTGAAGGTAGTAGAGTCCTTTGACATTTACTACACCTCTGAATATCTTTATTAAGTATATTCTCCTTTTGTTCTTTACAAAGTCTTTTAGACCTTTCACTAGACTACTGAAGTCTAATTTTACAGTCCACAGTCTTACGTCCTATTTTAATCCTTTTAGGAATAGGAACTTTGACTTTGGCTAGACACCCCACACTTTGAAATATTTCAAGTTGGATTTTCTTCCTTTCCATTTCTCATATGGAATAGAGTTTGTCCTGAACAAACAAAACTTTTTATTACTTTCTTTCTGAAAAGACAAAACCTTTTGTTGTTCCCTTTTGCTATAAGGATAGCATTTCCACACAAGTTTTGTGGTAAACCTCAACTTATATGTTATGTATCCATCATTTCCTTCAAAGTTCAATATCTTTTTCCATTAGATTAACGTGAATGGGGAAGTAGTTTGATGGATAATTCCACTTTTCAAACATATTTCTGCAAAAGGAGATTTATACTCTCCATCCCTATCACTTTCTATCTTTTTCCCACCTAGTTTTAAACTTCAATATTATATTTTCTAAACGTTTCTATTGCTCCATCCTTACCATTCAACAAATAGACATAGTCGTTTTTAATGCAATTGCCAATGAAAGTTATGAGATATTTTTTCCCACCACGAGATGGTGTTGGCTTCATATCACAAATGTCAGTCTAAATCAACTTTAAGGGATTAGAATTCCTTTCAACAGATTTATAAGAATGCTCAACATACTTAGATTCCACACAAATTTAACATTTTTATTTATTGCACTCAAAGTTAGACAAAACTTAACATTTTTATTTATTGCACTCAAAGTTAGACAAAACTTCTAAGTTGATCAGTTTACCTTACAAGGTTTTTTTTATTGACATGTCACAAGCGTTCATGTTACAAACAGTTTGACTCAAGCAACTAAGAATAAATAAAAATATTGAGTTTGAAAAGCTCTCCATAGGGTAGCTTTTTCTCACAAATATTTTGTTCCTACTTCTTACAATTTTGTGTGATACAAACATTGTTTAGAGTTAGCACCTTGTCAAATGTCCTTTTTAGAATGAACTTTCTATAACTTTGAATTTGATTGTTATAGAACTACCCATGAACATAGTTTCATCGGGTCCAATAAAGGCAATATAGTTCAAATGCTTCTTTTACAAAACATGAAAAATGACTATTCACCAATTTTCATGTCTATACAAATAGTTATATTTTAATAGACATCTTTTCATGAAAAATCACAACATTTTAAGTGATACTCTTTTATAAAAGAACACAACTATTTTGAACATGTATAAATATAATATGGTAGTTTCATACTAGTCATACTATATACTAATAAAAGAAAAACTCAACAACCACAATATCAAATATACTCCAAGAATTTTGTGGGTCTAATATAATACAAAAGTTTCATTCATTTCATATCTTGTGCTCCAAATTTAAATCAGACACTAAAAAATATTTTTCAAGTATTTGAAAATAGTTTTTCCACATATTTTTTTCCATACTATCAAAATGCCATTGGCAACATGAAATCACTTTAAAAATATTATTCTACAAAAGAATTATAGTGCTTCAATTTCCTTTGACAATCTTTACATAGTGTCAAAGTTCATTCCATAGAGGCACCTACTGCAAACACAAAATCACACATATTAAGTCATTGGTCTTTTTTTTTTCTATCAAAATTAGGCATACCACTTAGTATTTAGAAAACTGACAATAAAGACAAAAAAAATTGTACATTTGGTTTCTATTTAAAAATGAAGTTTGTAGAAAACCAAAAGTACAACACTAACTTATTAGGTGAAATATGCATATCCCACAAACGAATTGCATAGTCTAATTTATTCAAAGTAAAATACTACAAAATTTTTTAGTCTATGACTATCAGACACAATCAAATTTCACACGGAGTACAAAACTACAAAAGTTTTTTTTTTCTCCAAAGAGAATAAAACATATTCTTAGATTATCACATAGAAATGTTTTTCTTTTCAAATAACCTTCGAACTATGACATTTTGACATACTATCTTATCAAACTAAAAGTTGCATACCCCATTCTGCAAACTAAAGAATTTTAAAAGCAACAATATTTGCCAAAAAAAAACATTCAAAAACATATGGTTTGCAGCTCTTTTTCCAAAGACACGCATGATAAATATCAAAAGATTTAACTTTACGAAACTATTTTCCTACTTAGATAAATAATAAGAAGATTACCTAGTGTAATCTTTAACCGGAATACCACCAATTTTTCTGGTACATTCTCACTTCAACCTTGCTACACAAGGTACCAAATTCTGAAAAAGTAGTGTATTAATCTTCTACTTCAATGATTTGTTTCTCTCAATTAGGAGAATACAAGAAATACCAATAGAATAATAATTTCCTTAAGATTGTTGTTCATCTTGTATTCTTCAGATACTTAGAACAAAACAACTTTGAAGAACTTGATAAGAAGCAACACAATTTAAAGAGCATTTTCAAAACTAGAAAATTAAAACCAGTAGAGAAAATAAATTCAGAAAACGATTAAAAACAATATACAAAATATTTTTTCTCAAAGAATAAAATCCAGTCCACTGAATGAACAATGCCCCCTTAAGGAAATTATTCCCCTCAAGTACCAGAGGTTAATGGAATATATCCTCCCAGGATAGAACAATCTTACTCATCGGTATATCAGTATCGAAAACCACGGTGTCAGTGAACCATTCAACGGCAGTAAAGTACACTTAGAATACTAGATTTAGTAGTAGTAGTAGAAGGAGTCGAGAAATTATTTTTTTTCTCTTAAACTGAGAGGAAATCCCTCAATTTATAGAAAAGAAAGGGTAATGTGAAAAGGTTCTTATTGTGCCTTACCGGGAAAGTCACAACCCTTTGGAAAAGTCATAATCGTTTGGGAAGGTCACAACCTTTCATAAAAGTCATAACATTTCATAAAAGTCACAATTCTTCATAAAAGTCGCAACTCTTCATTTTCCATTAACACCTTTTAAAGCCCAACAAAATTATCATCTTATTTGGTTAAAAAGTCTAAGGAAATCTTGTTCTAAATAAATCAGGAATTTACTTTCAATATGTTATTTATTATTATTATTTTAATTCACATTCATCTAAATTATTTATATTTTTAATCGTGACTTTTGTTGATCTTGAAATTTTTTTGTGCATGTATAATTAAGCAGTTGCCAAATAGACTTTCTTAAGTGGTATCAGTTTTACACGTGGTAAAATTATTTTCTTTATCATATGCAATGAGATATTTTTATGTAAGCTAAATATTTCAATCAATTTTCAATTTGATTTGCAAGTAAAGATCGTTTTACAAAGTTGCGTTGGTACAAATGATAAAAAAATTTCAACAAAAACAAGTTTTTTTGCTGAAAAACAAAAATATAAAACTTCAAACGTTTTTACTACATTCAAGGCAACTTATTGATGATGCAAGAAAAAGTTATCATTCTATACACCAAAAAAAGTAGAAAAAACATATTATTTTTACTCTTATTATTAAATATATATTACCTACTGTCAGCATACTATTTAAGGTGAAGAGCTTTTCAATTTCTACTAACCATTTTTAAGTTGTTACTTGGAAGTTTAAAAGAATGTTTTACAAGGTTTAAGGCATTTCACCTCCAAAATAAATTTTAATTTTCTTTAGTTACCTAATGACATTTACAAAGAATTATCTTATCTAATCCATCAAATTCTCTTGAATGATCGACTTATATAAATGGATTTATAAATTAAGATTATGTACAAATCTCTCAATTAGAAGAGGAAGTAGAGGAAAGTTACTGTCACGCCCCGAGCTACCCTTAAGATGCGGACACGGGACCTAGGATCACGAGTGACCCCAAGCTAACCCTCGTCCTCGAAGAATGAGGACTCATCACTGATAGTGTTGAGCTGAAGATCGGGAACCGATCTATGCGTGATCTGGAAGCTGAGCACCTGAACCTACATCACGAGAAGATGTAGTGCAGAGTATGCGTCAGTACTCGAAAGGTGCTGAGCATGCAAGATAGAGTAAAGCTGAACATTAATCATAACCGAACCAAAGAATATATCTGAGCAATGATAAGATAAGCATTATACTATACTGGAATTACTGAACATGAACTAACTAAATGCAATGACCAAGTTTTTAACATGCTGAAACTAAAATCTGACTGTATCTGGTAACACGGTCAATGCAATAGAATCTGACTAAAAAGGGAGCTACTAATAAACGACATAAAATCACATGATCTAAATGTGGAGTCCGATGTATAGGCTCCATCGAGAGGACCCAATATACCCTGCCAGAGGAATAGAGGCATGACTGGAGTGATCACTAAAATTATGCCCACAGAGGGGACTTAAAACTTACAGGGCACGTAGTTCTTGGACTATGAGGGTGACTGACCCTAGTCCAATTCTTTATTAAGCTCTCCCACTTGATTAAGTAATTACAAATTTATGACTGAATTTCTGTAATATATTGGATAGCTCAAAATACTAACATGCTAACTGAAGATGCAACATTCATGTACTAATAATGAAACATTCAAATCTGAGGTATGTATATCTGAAATATCTGACCTAGAATGTGCAATTCATGAACTAAAAGAACTACATAGCTAGGGTTCTGAATTTATGAAAGAATCTACGCAAAACCATACTAAATTCATGATAATCTGATTAGGAACATTAAAGTAACTAATTCATATTGACCTGCTGAAATTCTAGAAACCCTAGGTCTAGATAATAAGGGAATCAAGAATCTAACTGAAATCTAGGGATCTAATGGGTGGAAGGAACCCAAATCCTACATACCTGGTGACAAATTCCATTGAGAAATCTTTCGATTTCGAGGCTGGAACTCATGGAAACTTGTTACGTTCTTGATGAGGGGTTTGGTCTACTCTTTCTCCTTCTGCGTTTTAAGTTTTCTAATTTTTGGTGAATGATTTACTTAGGGTAGATTCTAATTAAGTTACTAGGCTTAAACTGATCAAAACTACATAGTTTTAGTGGTTAAACGACGTAGTTTAGGGGTCCAACTGATAGGGAAAAGACCAAATGACCCCTAACTTAACTATTGTCGGGGTCACCGACGGACCAGATCGACAGACCGTGGATGAACCGACGGCCCGTGCTGGTGGGCCGTCGTTCGCGATTGGGGTTGGAGTCTGAAGGGTATGATCCACGGACTAGGACCATGGCCCGTGGTCTAACCTATGGTTCGTGGGTCGACCCTTAGACATTTTTTTCTAGACTTTCTTAGGAGGGGTTGCAGGTGGCCATCCACAGACCACCATAACGGACCGTGGGTCACCCTATGGCCTATAGATGATGTCCGTCTGGCACCTCCAACTACTGAAATTTGCACTTTCGAGTAGTTCTAGCATACAGGGTGTTACATTATCTCCCCATTGGGAACATTCATCCTCGAATGAAGACTAAACTAGCTGAAATGGAGGGAAAGAGATGCAAACTCTGCCACTAAATACTGGAAACTGATTTCTAAGTGAACTAAGTTACAAGAACATGCAAATACGCTGAAAGTGCATGTATAGACCGAAGGAACATGATACTAAGAATGATTTTGTTGTGAATGCGTAGCTGAAAGACTGAAGATGAACTATAACCTTAAGCTGGAATGTAATCGAAAGGAAAGAGGTGAGGATACTTGGCCTTCATGGCTGCTTCTGCTTCATAAGTAGCTCCTTCTACAGATTGACTCCTACACAAAACCTTAACTGAAGTGACTTCTTTGTTGCTCAACCTCCTAACCTGGCGATCAAGAATCTCAACTGGTATATCCTCATAAGTGAGACTATCTTTCACAGCCACATTCTCTAAAGGTACTTTGGATGCTGGATCACCCACACACTTCTTCAACAATGAAATGTGAAAGATCGGATGTACTACTGCTAATTCTGATGGTAACTCTAACTCATATGCCACTTTACCAATCCTTTTCAGAATCTTGTAAGGGCCTACATACCTAGAACTGAGCTTCCCTTTCTTGCCAAATCTCATTACCCCCTTCATAAGTGACACTTTCAGGATAAAACAATCATCAATTTGGAACTCTAAGTCCCTTCACCTTACATCTGCATAGGACTTCTAGTGACTCTGAGCTATCTTAAGTCTATCTCTAATGAGCTGAACTTTTTCCACAGCATCATGAACCGAATCTAGCCCTATCAAGGCTGCTTCACCTACTTCAAACCATCCAACTAGATATCTACATCTTCGCTCATACAATGCCCCATAAGGGGCCATCTAAATGCTTGAATGGTAGCTATTACTGTAGGTGAACTCTATAAGAGGAAGGTGATCATCCTAACTACCTTTGAAATTGATCACGCAAGCTCTAAACATGTCCTCTAAGGTATGAATGGTACGCTCTGCCTGAGCATCCATTTGTTGATGAAATGTTGTGCTAAGATTAACCTAAGTACCAAGACCTTTCTGAAATGACTTCCAGAAATGAGAGGTAAGCTGAAGACCTCTATCTGTTATGATAGACAAATGAACCCCATGTAACTTGACTATCTCATTAATGTAGAGCTTGGCATAGTCCTCAGCCGAGTCTATAGTCTTGACAGCCAAAAAACGCACATACTTAGTAACTCTGTCAACTATCACCCAAATGGAGTCATGTTGTCTGCGAGTACGAGGTAATCCTGTAATGAAGTCCATGTTGATAACTTCCCACTTCCAAGTGGGAATGCTGAACTCCTGAGTCATACCCCATGGTTTCTAATTTTCTACCTTCACTTGTTGACAATTGAGGCACTTAGCCAGAAAATCTGCTATATCCCTCTTCATACCATTCCACCAAAAAACCTCCTGCAAATCACAGTACAACTTAGTGGCACCTGGATGAATAGAATACCTGGAGTTATGGGCATCTACAAGAATATGTTGTCTCAACTCACCCATCTTAGGAACACATAATCGACCCAGATAGCAAAACATACCATCTCCCCCTTGGGAGAAAACCTCAACTCTGTGTTGATTAATTGCACCCTTTAGTTGAATCAATATCGGATCACTATCTTGCTTTTCCTTAACCTCAACTACCAATGAGGATTTTGACCCATTCTGAACTGTTACACCACCATCTGATATGCTCATACGACGAACTTTCAAGCGAGCAAGCCTGTGAACATCTTTCGCTAGTTCTTTTCTTTCTTCTTCAACATGTGCTACACTACCCATAGATAGTCTGCTAAGAACATCTGCTACTACATTGGCCTTACCAGGATGGTAATGCACACTCATGTCGTAGTCCATGAGGAACTCAATACATCTCCTTTGCCAAATATTCAACTCTTTCTAGGTGAACACATATTGAAGGCTCTTATGGACTATGAACATATCTATGTGAACACCATACAAGTAATATCTTCAAATCTTAAGTGCAAACACCACTACTGCAAGCTCGAGGTCATGATTCCAATAGTTCTTCTCATGCACCTTAAGTTGTTTAGAAGCATAAGTTATAACCTTATCTCGCTCCATCAACACATAACCTAGGCCGACTCTAGATACATCACAATAGATCGCATAACTGTCTGAACCCTCAGGTAGAGTCAAAACAGGAGTTGTAGTCAACCTGGTTTTTAGTTCTTCAAAGCTTTTCTCGCAATCATTTGCCCACTGAAACATGACCTTTTTCTAAGTCAACTTAGTCAATGGAGAGGCTATGGATGAAAATCCGTCTACGAACCTTCTGTAATAACCAGCCAAACCCAAGGAACTTCTAATATCTGTAGGAGAGGTAGGTCTGGGCCATTGTTTCACTACTTCTATTTTTTGAGAATCCACTCGGATCCCTTCGCTAGACACAATATGACTAAGGAAAGCAACATAATGCAACCAAAACTTACATTTTCTAAACTTAGCGAATAACTGGAGATCTTTGAGAGTTTGCATGACAACCCTCAAATGAATAGCATGTTCTTCCTCATTCCTAGAGTAAATAAGGATATCATCAATAAAGACGATAACGAACAAGTCCAAAAACTGGTTGAATACTTTGTTCATCAAGTCCATGAAAGTTGCAGGAGCATTTTTTAGTCCAAATGACATAACTACAAATTCATAATGACCATACCGAGTTATGAAGGCTGTTTTCAGGATGTCACTATCTCTGACTCTGAGCTGATGATAATCGGATCTGAGGTCTATCTTAGAAAAATGACTAGCACCCTGAAGTTGGTCAAACAAGTCATCAATCCTGGGGATAGGGTACCTATTCTTGATTGTGACTTTGTTCTACTACCTATAGTCAATGCACATCCTGAGAGAACCATCTTTCTTTTTCACGAACAACATTGGTGCGTCCTTTGGGGAAATACTAGGTTTGATGAAGCCTTTACCTAGAAGGTCTTTCGACTGCTCTTTCAATTTCTTAAGCTCAGCTAGAGCCACTCTGTAAGGAGCAATATAAATAGGCTGGGTATCTGGAAGGAGATCTATTCCAAAATTGATTTCCCCTTCGGGAGGAACTCCGGGAAGATCTTCTGGAAACACTTCTGGGAACTCATTAACTATAGGAACTGACTCAAGAGTTGGGGTTTCAGAGCTTGAATCCTTAACCTGAACTAGATGATAGAGGTAACCCTTAGAGATCATCTTTCTAGCCTTAAGGTAACAAATGAATCGACCTATAGGTGCTAAGCTACTACCCTTCCATTTTAAGATTGGCTTGTCTGGAAACTAAAAACCAACAATCCTAGTTTTACAATCGACGAGGCATAACATGAATGTAACCAATCTATGCCTAGGATGATATCAAAATCTACCATTTCTAACTCTACAAGATCTGTTAAGGTGAATTTATGAGAGACTGTGACTGGGCATTTTCTGTATACCCGTCTAGCTATAATTGGGTCACCGACTGGAGTAGAGACTGAGAAGGGTTCTGAGAGAGTTTCTGGACTAACATCGAATTTAACTACTATATAAGGAGTTACAAAGGAAAGAGTAGCCCCTGGATCTAACAAAGCATATACATCTAAGTTAAAAATTTGTAACATACCAATGACCACATCAGGAGAATCTTCTTGATCCTGACGAGTCTGAAGAGCATACAACCTGTTTTGGCACTAACCGTCACCTGTACCAGATGAGTTACCCTGCTGAGTCGGGCGACTTGCTGGCGCTGCTGAAGTTGTGGACTGAGCTCTTCCATTATTACCTTCGTGATCCTATTTAGAAGAAGGACAATCCCGCAACCTATGACTAGACTGACCACACCCAAAGCACCCTTCTTTACCTGCAAGACACTTGCTCAGATGGTTCTTACCACATTTAGGACAAGTTGGGTAGGTTCTAGTACTTGAGACACTCCCTTGAGACTTAGAGCCCGATGCCCTACCTTTCTGATCCTATCAAAACCTGAAAGATAGAACAGTAGCTGATGAAGGTGCTGGGGCTGAAGATTTCTTCTGAACCTGCGAGCGATTTCCACCACTTGATTTCTGTTGAGAATACTCATAGTTCCTAATCCTAGCCTTTTTGTTCTCCTTAGCTTGCTCCATAAGATCATCTTCCCCAACCTGCTGAGCATGAGCATGAGCCTAGAGATGTTCATATTTTCTAGCCACATAGCACTTCTGCACTCTGTTTTCATTAAGTCTGACACTCCATACCTAAACTTGTTCATTAGAGCCCTAGAATCGGCAACATGTGAGGAGCATACCTGGAGAGTTGGGTGAATTTGAGTCCTTACTCTTGGACCGGCATGCTACCTTGCCTTAAGTTCATGAACTCTTAAGCTTTTGCCTCACTTAACTCTCTTGGGTAGAACCTGTCCAGAAAAGTCTTACTAAAACACTCCCAAGTGATAGAAGCCGCATTCGTACCCTTGTATTCCTTCCATTGAGTAAACCAAATGTGAGCCACATCTTTAAGTTGGTAAGATGCCAACTCAACCCTATCATTACCAGTCACTTGCATTACTCCAAAGATCTTCTTTACCTCATCTATGAAGTTTTGGCGATCTTCTCCAACTTGTGACCCTAAAAACTCAGGGTCTGCTGATTGTTCTGGTTGGTCACACTCTCAGCCAACAATTGAATGGCATTCTGAAACTCTACATATGAAACTTCCTGATTTGGGACAAGAGGAGCTACGTTAACATTCCTGGCATTTGTATTGCTGGCGTTAGCTCTACCAGGAGGCATCATCTGAAACATATAACGTCGAATTAGAAATGGGGAAGTAGATCATACCTTACAGACTATAAGAGTAAAAGAAAATGATTTTTTCCTAAAACAATTTGTAGCCCCGCTCTCATTAGATGTGGTGCAATTCACACCCATGAAAATGACTCTACTTAGTGCGGATTTTTCAGACATCCTAGGACTGTTGAACCTAATGCTCTGATACCAAATTTGCCACGCCCCGAGCTACCCCGAGACGCGAACACGGGACCTAGGATCATGAGTGACCCCAAGCTAACCCTGAGTTGGCATATCATAAGCATACTAAATGAATTGAAATAAAGAAACATTGTGCGGAAGCTAAATCATAAGATAACTGAAATGAAATGATGGGGAATACCCATACTATCTGAATATATAAAAGAAAACTGAGAGTTTAACAACAACTGAAAAGTCAAACTGGAATGGTAAAGCTGAAACTAACTATGTCTGAAATGAAAGCCTCTAACTGACTAGAAATGCTGGGATAGGCCCAGCTATATCTAGAAAATACTAAAACTAAGGCTTAAAGCAAAAAGGAAACATGTATGTCGTCCTCGGAGAATGAGGACTCACCACTGATACTACATAACTCAAGATCAGGAACTGATCTATGCGTCATTTGGAAGCGAAGTACCTGAACCTACATCACGAGAAGATGTAGCGCAGACTATGCGTCAGTACTTGAAAGGTGCTAAGCATCCAAGATAGAGTAAAGTTGAACAATAATCATAACTGAATCAAAGCATATATCTGAGAAATGATAAGATAAGCATGATATTGTACTGGAAATAATGAACATGAACTAACTGAATACAATGACCAAGTTTATAACATTTTCAAACTGAAATATGACTGTATCTGGTAACATCGTCAATGCAATAGAATCTGACTAAAAAGGGAGCTACTAATAACCGACATAAAACCACATCAACTAAATGTGGAGTACGCTGTATATGCCCCATCGAGAGGACCTAATATACCCTGCCAGAGGTATAGAGGCATGACTGGTGTGATCACTTAAATGATGCCCACAGAGGGGACTTACAACCTACGGGACATGTAGTTCTACGACTATGAGGGTGAGTCCAACTCGGTATTAAGCTCTCCCACTTGATTATGTATTTAACAATTTATGACTGAATTTCTTTAATATACTAGATAGCTCAAAATACTGACATGCTTATTGAAAATGCAACATTAATGTACTGATAATGAAACATTCAAATCTGAGGCATGTATATCTGAAATATATGACCTAGAATGTGCAATTCATGAACTAAAAGAACTACATATCTAGGGTGCTGAATTTATGAAAGAATCTACGCAAACCCATACTAAATTCATGGTAAGCTGATTAGGAATATTAAAGTAACAAATTTGTATTGACCTGCTGAAATTTTAGAAACCATAGGTCTATATAATATTAAGGGAATCAAGAATCTGACTGAAATCTAGGGACCTAATGGGTGGAAGGAACCCACTAGTGAAATCTCACTTACCTGGTGATGAATTCAATGGAGAAATCTTTTGATTTCAGGGCTGGAACTGATGGAAACCTGTTGCATTCTTAGATAGGGTTTGGTCGACTCTTTCTCCTTCTGCGTTCTAAGTTTTCTAATCTTTTGTGGATGATTTTCTTAGGGTAGATTCTAATTTAGTTACTAGGCTTAAAAATGATCAAGACTACGTAGTTTTAGGGGTTAAACAACGTAGTTTAGGGGTCCAACGCATAGGGAAAAGACCAAACGACCCCTAACTTAACTGCTGTCGGGGTCACCGACGGACCGTGGATTGACCGACTGTCCGTGCTGGTCGGCCGTCATTCGAGACTGGGGTTAGAGTCTGAGAGGTCTGATCCACAGCCCATGGTTTGACCTACAGTCCATGGGTCTAGCCGCCGGTCGACCCTTAAACATTTTTTTCTAGACTTTCTGGGCAGGGGTTGTAGGTGACTATCCACGGAACGTGGGTCACTCTACGGTCCGTGGGTGGTTTTCGTCTGGCACAACAACTTCTGAAATCCGCACTTTCGGGTAGTTCTAGCATACGGGGTGTTACAGTTACAAATTTTATGAGTAAGTTCAATTTCCAGCTTTGTTTGTTTGGGGAACATATTCATATAAAATGTATATCCATATTTATATAAATTGTTATGAGCTTAGATTTTATACATTATCAACATTTTATATTCATGTTTTATGAGTTCAATTAAACTGATCTTTTTACATAGAAGTGTTAGAGATTGACATTTTTCCTCTTATATGTCATGCCTATTATCGTTAATTAACTTGAAGTTCTCTAAAACTTTAATTTTTTATGCCTTAAATATGTTGAAGTCTTTAAAGAAAAGTGGATAAACAAAAAAAATATATATATATTCATATTTAATATGTTGGTGATTTATGTTTATTAATGTTTTCCTAATAAAAATAATTTAAGTGGATAAAAGCAATGGATAAATGAAAATACTCTGACAGTTGAAATTTCTAATCAAGACAACCGAGTGAAAAATACAACAAGAACATCGTTTATAAAAGAATATCATATGTACTTAACATGTTTTCGCAAAATATAATTCATTATAAATTTTATCTACTTAACTATATTTAGTTGTTCAATTTTGAAGGTTTAGATAATATTTAATTATCTATTGTTCAACAAAGAAGTCATTTCAATAACTGGATTATTCATCTATTTTAACTTGTATTTTTTCACTCTATTCTATTATTCATTGCACTGTATTTTTTATATAATTTATACTATATGTACTACTTTCATGGGATACACGTGCGACGCAAGTGTTCAGAGACTAGTATATATATATATATATATATATATAATTATGTTTAAAGTTAAAAAAACTAAGCACATGAAAATTTCTACATTAATATAGATATATTACAAAAATAACTGATATACAAAGTACAATTTTTCAATGAAAGCAAGATTCAAATGAATTTTGAGCCTAAGAGGTTGGTGGATTGTTTTGAAATTACTTTTCCATGAGAGGAAAATATACAACTAAGAAACCTCTTTAATGTCTATATACATAAAAACAAAAGATGCAATATTGATTTAGTTATTGCACTTAAAAGACAAATTCAACAGTTTTAGTCAACATTCATTGATTGTATTAGTAAATATACAAAATCTGTATAAATTTTATGTAAAACTCAGTTACTACTATTAACTGTCACTATTATAGATATTTGAATTCATAGTTCACTATGGCTTTCTAAAATCCAAAATATCTTTCACACTATGTATATATAGTATCACGCTCCGAGCCTACACCCTGGGCATGGCCGACACTCGAGAACCATTGTTGGCCCCAAGCGAACCGTTGGCCTGACTTAACTCCTAGAGGAAGACTTATTCATAAATAAGATGAACTTAAAAGTTAAACTTTACTCAACTGTCTTAAAAGATAAACTTAGAATGACTTAAAAATAAACATTCAACTAGCCGAATAGTCAACTCAAGTCTAGAACATAACAACTAAAATAAACAAGACTAATGAACTAATATTGTCTATCTATCTATGAATCCTCTACTAACTGAGATGGACGTCGGGACAAGTCCCACGACATCCTAATAACAAAATGAAAATGACCGAACTAAACAAGGGATCCTCCAGAAACAAGGAGGCTCACCAACAACTCTGAAGCTCAACTTGATCAGCGAAGTGCTAGATGCTAATCCTAATTACACATAAAAGATGCAAGCCAAATGGTGTCAGTTCATAGAATGTACAAGCATCTGAGGGGAAATCTAAACAAGACATAAGCTTTACTGGAACTGAAGAAACAACTAACCTCGTCTCAACTCAACTCAACTCATTTCAATATAAAGAAGTGATAAAGATTCAGTATAAAGAAAAGCTTTTAAAACAATAGATAGTAACTCAATGTATTTAAAAAACAATATTAACTCAGTTTGTATGCAAATATACAAAATAATTATGTTTGGGAGATTCTCCAACCTACAACTATCACTATGAGCTATGTGATGATACAACCTCAAGCCCACGCTGCCAAAACTGTCCTATACTTTGCCAAGTATAGAATCTACTAACTAAGTGGATCCACTAGTCTATGCTTAAAAGCAATAAGGAATCGTCTAAAAAGTATGACCCTTTCTACCCACGTTGACTACATGGTTTACGAGGGCTGTGAGTTGTTATAACTCTCCCCCATATCGGTGCTTAATACTATTCCCAAAATGTAACTAGCTCATATGTTTAAACACATAACTCTTTTTCTAGCTTTGAGATTACTACTCGAAAATGGTTCTCTTCAAAGAGAAAGTACTGAAACTGCTCAAGAACTCTATTGGAAATTGGTGTTTCCGCTCATCTTAAATGTGAAAACATTTACTCTTTGGAATACTTAGTTCCCATTTATCATTTTAAAGAAAATGAACTCAACTCTAATCTTCCTCAAACTCAATGCTAATGTCTTAAAACAAGTTTAAAAATAATTGTAAAAGACTTTTTGAAAAGACTCGAAGAACTCTGAAGACTTGACTCTTAGCTCTACCTTGAATTTGGATTATGAATTCATGGTTATATTTCATGTTGTGAATGATTTCTAGATGTTTAAAAGTAGTTTAGAGTAGTTAGAACCACTAGGAAGTGAAGGTACAGTTTAATAGGACTCAGACGTGCTAAATGCCAGAAAAAAAGGTGGGGCCAGGCAACCCTGGCGCACTGCTGGCGCGAGGCGCCAGTCCCTAAACTTCAGAGATTCCAAAATGGCGCATTCCTGGCGTGCTACCTCAGACTCTTTGGTACATATGGGGAGCGCCACACCGGCCCCTCCCTAGGTTAACCAAACAAATTTTTCTTCTCGGTTTTTGACCTTAATTCACCTAGAATTGATTCTTTTTCTCAATTTCTCCTTAGATTCAATTATCCAATACAAGCATACAAGAATTTACTCAAAAATAACTTTTAAACTTGATACGATTATCTCAAGAACTCATCAAACCCATCCTAATTCAAGAATGAAGATAAAACTTCAAGAACACTAATCAAGAACTCTAATATTTCAACTTTAAGAACGAAATTGCGCTGAAAATAACATGATTGGAGTGTGGGTTAAAGAACCCAACACTATGAGAACTCACATACCTCTTAGGGATTAAGCCCTTGACGAAACAACCTTCGATTTGCAAGCAAACTTGAAGAACGCCTTGACTTTTCTCCTTTTCTCCTCTTGTTGAACTCCTCTCAAAACCCTAGCATAAATTAGGATTTTTAAAATTGAACCAAATCATTTTAGACCCCTTATTATTTGATAAAAACTCTTAAATCTGAAAGGGTAAGTAAAAGACCAAAATACCCCTCATATTTTGAGGTAACTTTCCTTAGCTGGACAACTCGACTTCAAACAGGCATATCTCCCTCATACAAGCTCGAAAATTAGCAAACACTGCGGAGTTGGAAAGAGGATCTCAAGACCTTTCATTTGATATCTTATGGGCCAGCTAACTCATTATGTACTGAAAGTTATGGTCGTTTGAAGTCGACCCAAAACTCCTAACTTATGCATAACTTGTAAAATTTCAGATTTTGTTGTTTCCAATTTTGTTCTCTCTATTTTTAGATCTTACAAATACCGAGTTGTTACAATATGTCCCCCTTGGGAACATTCATCCTCAAATGAGATTTCTCTAAGTAGACTAAGGGTACCAACATCTAACACCCAACTCAAACACTCAATATGCATAATAACACAACATTTTAACTAAATAAATGCCAAGAAAAGAATTAGTACCTTATTTTGGAATCTCTCCGGACTCACAGAGATGTGGGTATCTCTTCTTCATATCCTCCTCATCTTCTCAAGTAGCTTCCTCAACAAAGTGATTCCTCCATAAGACCTTGACTCATGCTACCTCCTTGGTTCTCAACTTGCGTACATAACGATCTAGAATATGTATGGAAATCTCCTCATAAGATAAGCTATCCTTAATACCAATGTCTTCAGTCGGTATAATAAGCGAAGGATCGCCCATACATTTCTCCATACTACTCAACCAATAGACTTCTCTCAAGTCAAGATACATCTTTTTGAAACTCGGATGGATAGAATATCTGGAGCTATGAGCTTCCTCCATGCTTATCTCTTGGAGTTCATGCACCTTTGGTCCACAATCTACCTTGATAGCTCAATACACCATCTCCCCCTTGTTCAAAAGCCATCACTTTCTGCTTTTGAACATTTACATTCAATTCAAGCAAAAGAGGGTCTTGGTTTTGTTTATCTTTTACTTCAGACACTAATGATGATTTAGCCCTATTCATCACCACTACTCGTCATTCATTGAAATCCATTAACCGGACTCCCAATTGTGCAAGTCTGTGCACATCTTTGTCTAAGTTTTCTTGCCTTCTTCAACATGGGTGGTACTACCCATAGAAAATCTACTCAAAACATTAGCAACAACATTAGCCTTACCTGAGTGATATAGTATACTCATATCATAATTCTTGAGTAACTCAAACCACCTCCTCTGTCTGTGATTAAGCTCTTTCTGACTGAATACATATTGAAGACTCTTATGTTCGGTGAACACATCTATATGAACACAATAGAGATAGTGGCGCCATATTTTTAAAGCAAACACTACAGTAGGCAACTTAGATCATGGGTTGGGTAATTCTTCTCGTGAATCTTAAGCTATCTGGAGGCATATAAATTTTCCATTCTACATCAATACACAACCCAGTCCAACTCTTGACACATCTCAATACACCATAAAGCCTTGTGTACCTTCTGGTTAGGTCAGTAGTGGGGAAGTAGTCAACCTCTTTTTCAATTCATGAAAGCTTTTATCACAAGCTTCCGACCATTGAAACTTAACTGTTTTCTGAGTCAACTTAGTCAATGGGGATGAAACGGATGAGAACCCCTTGGAAAAAAACCTCCTATAATAACCAGCCAATCCCAAGAAACTCCTAATATCAATTGGAGATGTGGGTCTAGTCTAGTTGTGCACCACCTCAATCTTCTGTATGTTAACTCGAATCTCATCACCGGAAATAATATGGCCTAAGAATGCCACAGACTCTATCCAAAACTCACACTTAGAGAATTTAGCATATAACTCTCTATCCTTGAGAGTTTAGATAACTACTTTGAGATGACTAGCATGATCGTCCTCATTCCTCAAATAAATCAGAATGTCATCAATGAAAATGATAACAAACATATCTAGAGAAGGCTTGAATACTTTTTTCATAAGGTCCATGAAACATGCAGGAGCATTAGTCAAAACAACTGACATGACTAGAAACTCATAATGACCATAATGGGTCCTGAAAGCTTTCTTAGGGATGTCACTTTCTCTTACTTTCAACTGATGATATCCTGATCTGAGGTCTATCTTAGAAAAACAAGTGTCACCCTGAAGTTGATCAAATGGATCATCAATTCTTGGAAGAGGATATTTATTCTTGATTCTAACCTTGTTCAACTGACTGTAATCTATACACATTCTAAGAGAGACATTTTTCTTCCTCACTAATAAGACGGAGCTCCCCAAGGTGAGACATTTGGTATAATGAAGCCTTTATCAAGAAGGTCTTTCAACTGCTCTGTTAACTCCTTCAACTCAGTTGGAGCCATTCTATATGGAAGAATAGAGATATGATGAGTATCAGGAAGAATATCTATACCAAAGTTTATTTCTCTCTTAGGAGGGACTCCGGGAAGATTATCTAGGAAGACCTCTGGAAACTCACTCACAACTGGAACTGATTGATTAGGTGGTGTCTCAACACTAGAGTCATTAACTCGGACGAAGTGATAGATGTACCCCTTGGAAACTAACTTTCTCGCCTTAAGGTATGAAATAAATCAGCCCTTAGGGACTACTGAACGACTGCTCACTCTATAACTGGCTCATTAGAAAATTGGATCTTAACTACTCGAGTCCTACAATTAACTGAGGCATAACATGCATGAAACCAGTCCATACCTAGAATAACATCAAAATCTACCATGTCTAGCTCGACTAAGTCGGCCATGGTGTCCTTGTGATTGACAAAAATGGTACAATCACGATAAACTCTCTCGGCTAGAATAGACTCACCAATAGGTGTAGAAACACTGAAGGGCTCAAGAAGTTTCTCAGGAAGAATATCAAAATTCATAGAAATATAAGGAGTCACAAAAGATAAAGCCGCTCCTGGATCTAGCAAAGCAAAAACATCAAGAGTAAAGACTTTGATCATATCAATGACAACATCTGGAGAGTTCTCTTGCTCTTGGTGATTGGTGATAGCATATAGATGGTTTACTCCTCCACCTGTCCCTGAAGTAGCTCCTATAGGTGCAGCTCTTTCTGGTGGATCCACTAAAGAAGATTGGGCTCTATTGCCCCCATTACCACTACCTTGCCTGTTCTTAGGGCACTCTCTCATGAAGTGACCATTCTGACCATACTTGAAGCAACCAGTGGAGCCATCACGACACACTCCTAAGTGGATCCTACCACACTTAGCACATGCAGGAGTCTCATTACCTCCTTGTGCCATATTACCTTGAGATTGTGCAGGTCTAGATCTTATGTTCTGCGAATTCTAATTCTTGAACTCAATGTTGTTCCTTGGTGCATGTGCACTAAAGTATTAGGGAGCAGGTCCATTTGGCTTGTGTTTAAAAGAAGACCGGTTTGCATTAATCTTCTGCGGCCCGAACTCATTTCCTGTTATCTTAGTTTTCTTATTCCGGAGCTTTTCTCTATCTCTCAACTTATCTTTCTCAACCTGTTATACATGGATCATCAGCCTTGCTATGTCCATATCCCTCATCAACATTGTAGCCTTACCCTCTTTGCTTGACATATGAGACAACCTAGAAATAAGCAAACTCCTCCTGCTCCTCATGTCAGCAACCATCTCTGGAGCATAACCGGAAATTTGGGTGAACTTGAGGATGTATATATGCACACTCATAGATTCTTGCTGAAGAGTGAGGAATTCTCTTACATTTGCCTCTCTTAACTCACGGGGAAAGAAACACCCCATGAAGGCACCTTAAAAATAGCCCAGCTCACAATTGGTGCTCCTTCAACTCTACTTTTCTTCCATTGATAAAACCAGATTCTAGCAATATGTATGCAGCTAGTTCCACTCGCTCAGCATCAACAATATGCATCACCTCAAACACTTTCTGCAACTCTTCCACAAAGATTTTTGATTCTCAGTGACACTTGAATCAGTGAAGTCTGGAGGATTCACCCCTTAGAACTAACGAATTTTGGACGTATCAGCCACATTCTCTCAATTCCCTCTTTGTTTCCCAGCTTGGTTGGTCACCACTTAACTTAACATTCGGATAGCATCCTGGAACTTAGCATTAGTGACCACTTTTTGGGGTTGCACTTCCGGTGCATTAGGGACCCCTTGTTCCTCAACATTCCTTTTAGCAGGACGACCTCAGACAGCTCTTCGTGGAAGCATGATCTGAAAGATACGCGCAAGCACGAATTAGAAGGAAATTTTATAGAGATGAACTTTATTGCACGAAAAGAGTATGAAAGAACTGAGATAGGTCCTAAATGTCACAGCCTCCTAATTATATATGTGGCGCGTTTCACACCGATAACTAGGACTCTACAGACACAGTTTCATAGACACCCTAGGACTCTTGAACTATGTGTTCTCATACCATGTTTGTCACACCCCAAGCCTACACCTTGGGAGTGGTCGGCAGTCGAGAACCATTGTTGGCCCCAAGCAAACCCTTGGCCTGGCTTAACTCTTAGCGGAACACTTACTCATATATAAGATGAACTTAAAAGTTAAAGACTCAACTGTCTCAAAAGATATACTCAGAATGTCTAAAAAAATAAACATTCAACTAGTCGAATAGGCAACTCAAGTCTAGAACATATCAACTGAAATGAACAAGACTAATGAACTAATAATGTCTATCTATCTATAAAGTCTCTACTAACTGAGATGGATGTTGGGACAAGTCCCACGACATCCTAATAACAAAATGAAAATGACTGAAGTAAATAAAGGGTCCTTAGGAAACAATAAGGCTCACCAACAACTCTGAAGCTCAACTGGATCAACGAAACACCGGATGTTGATCTTGATTACCTCTATTTGTGTCATAATAGATGCAGGACAAATGGCGTCATTACATGGAAAGTACGAGCATGTGAGGGGAAATCTAAAAAAGACATAATCTTGAACTGGAACTAAAGAAACAACTGACCTCGTCTCAACTGAACTCAACTCATATTAATATAAAACAGTGCTAAAGATGCAATATAAAAAATGTTTTTCAAATAGTAGATAGCAACTCAATGTATTGAAAAAAAATACAACACTAACTCAGTTTGTATGCAAAAATACAAAATAACTATGTTTGGGAGATTCTCTAATCGACAACCATCACTATGAGCTATGTGATGATATAACATCTAGCCCACACTGCTAGAACTGTCCTACACTTTGTTGGGGTATAGAACCTACTAACTAAGTGGATCCACTAGTCTATGCTTAAAAGCAATAAGGAATCATATAAAAAGTATGACCCTTTTCTACCCACGTTGGCTATATGGTTTATGGGGGCTGTGAGTTGTTAGAACTTTCTCTCATATCGGTGCTCAATTTTACTCCCACAATGTAACTAGCTCATATGTTTAAAAATATAACTCTTTCTATTGCTTTGAAATTATTACTCTAAAATTGTTCTCTTAAAAGATATAGTAATGAAAATTGCTCAAGAACTCTTTTGAAATCAATGTTTACTCTCATCTTAAATGTGAAAACATTTATTCTTGGGAATACTTAGTTCTCATATACCATTTTAAAGAAAATCAACTCAGCTCTACTCTTTCTCAAACTCAATGCTCAAGTCTTAAAACAAGTTTAAAAACAATTGTAAAAGACGCGAAGAACTCTCAAGACTTGACTCTTAGATCTACCTTGAATTTGAATTATGAATTCAAGGTTATATTTCACATTATAAATGATTTTTAGACGTTTAGAAGTAGATTAGAGTAGTTAGAATCGATAGGAAGTGAAGGTACACTTTAAAAGAACTTAGACGGGCTAAACGACGAAAAAAGAGTGGGGGCTGGCGACTATATCTATATGTTATAAGTAGAGGTATTCTTATACATGGATGTTAACAGTCAGCCTATTGCAGTTGTCTCCCTTGTGTACTACTAGCATGGGATACACATGCAACACACGTTTTCAGAGACTGGTATATATATGAAAAAGAAGTTATGCTTGAAATTTAAAAACTAAACACATGAAAAATTCAACATTAAATATAGATATTTTTTTTAAAAAAATTAAATACAAAAGTATAATTTTTCAGTGTAAGCAAGATTTGAATAAATTTTGAATCTAAGAGGTTGGTGAATTGTTTTGAAATTAATTTACCATGAAAAGAAAATATACAATTAACAAACCTCTTGAACTTCTTCTTACTTAAACACTAAAGATGCAATATTGATTTTAACTATAGCACTGAAAAGACATATTCAACAGTTTTAGTCAAAGCTCATTGATTGTTTTAATAAATAAAATCCGTATAAAATTTATACAAAATTCAGTTACTAATATTTAATGTCAGTATTATAGATATTTGAATTCTTAATTCAAATATGTCTTAGTAAAGCCCAAAATATCTTTCACACAATCTATATATAGCCTAAGAAGAATTTCTAGGGCAAACGTATATACATATATATTTTAAAATTATACAAATAATTAATGACGATCCAAGTTTATTTATTTTTTCTAGAGAAAATACATCATTACCCCATTCAACTATAACACTTTTTTTTTAAAAAGACACTTGAACTTTGTAAAGGTCCCAATAACCCCTTAGACAATTTAAAAGTGGTAAAAGTGTCCCATTTTTCGGTCAACCCCAAGTTTAAAAAGGGAAGTGAATACACGCACCAACTGATACTTACCACGTGTCAATTATTTTTTTTAAATATTTTTATTCTTATTTTTATTTTCATATATGTTACTTATTCTATTTGCTTTTCTAAAAAGAGTAAAAAAATATCTATTCATGTTTAACTGCGGTGGTGACCTCTATTTTTCATGCCGCTGCCCACCGGCAATTCTCTACCATAGCCACCATCCACACACTTTAATACCATCTCAACCATTTTCTCTAGCAAATCAAAAATAAAATTTAAAAATAAAAAACACTATCAAATCTCCGGCGCTTCTTCGATCGTTCAACCATTTTTGTGTACTTCGCCTTTAATTTTTGCTCAAAATCAACATTTATTGTATCTGCGAAGATTGAAATTCTCTCTCTAACTCAGATAGAGTATTTTTTGAATGTGACCCTGACGATTCTCCCTCCGTCATCGTCAAATCTTCGATGCTTCTCTCACTGGTCTTTTCTGATTGTCCTCCGCGACCTCATTCCATTTTCATCTCATTCTCTGTTAATAATCTCATTAATTTGATCTCCTTCAGCTAAAAAATGAGTCCGAAAAAATCTTCTGGGTAAACGTTTAGGAAGGACGATAAAAATTAGAAAAAACCATAAAACAAATAAAGTAAAAGAAAATAATATTCTATTTAAATAATATTTTCTTACTTGTCTCACTTGCTAGTGGTGAGTGAATTACACTTCATGTGCCACATAGGATCATAATGGGATAATAAAGCAAATGTGAATAAGAATAAGAGGGTATTAGGACCTTTTCAAAGTTTCAGTGTCTTTTTAAAAAAAGGATTATAGTTGAATGGGGTAATAATGTATTTTCTCTTTTTTTCTATAAAAAAGACAACCCACCCTTCAAAAAAAAAAGTTGTTTTTGTAGAATGATTTTCAATAATAATTTGTAAACTCAATTATGAATTAATGAAATACTATTGAGTGAATAAATTTTATAATTAGAATTATTCTTACACATGTTTCACCGATTTTATGTTGACAGTCAGCCGATTGCACGTGTCTTCCTTATGTACTACTTGCATTGGATACACGTGCAACACATGTGTCCAGAGACTACTAGATATATAAAACTAGAAGTTCTTCTTACAATTAAAAACTAAACACATGAAAAATTCAACATTTAATATAGATATATTATAAAAAAAACTTATGTAGAAAGTATAATTTTTCAGTGAAAGCAAGATTCGAATAAATTTTATGCCTAAGAGGTTGGTGGACCGTTTTTAAAATTAATTTTCCATGAGAGGAAAATATACAACTAATAATGCTATTTAACTTCTTCTTACATAAAAATAAAATATGTAATATTGATTTAATTATATCACTTATAAGACAAATTCAAAAAATTTAGTGAAAATTCATTGATTGTATTAATAAATATACAAAATATTTATAAAAGTTTTTCAAAACACAGTTACTAAAAGTTAATGTCACTATTATAGATATTTGAATTCATAGTTCAAATATGACTAGCTAAAATCCAAAATATCTTTCACACTATCTGTATATAGCCTGGGAAGAATTTCCTTGACAAACGGATATATATATATATTTAAAAATTATACAAATAATTAATGAGGATTCAAAAAAAAATGATAAGTGGTTTTTTGTAGAATGCTTTTCAATAATAATTTGTAAACTCAATTCTGAATTAATGGAATATTATTGATTGAATAAATCTTATAAATTAAAGTATGCTTACATATGTTTCACCAATTTTATGTTGATAGTCAACCTACTGCAATTATCTTCCTTATGTACTAGTTGCATGGGATATATATATATAAGTTATTCTTAAAAAAAAGCAAAAAAACTTATATACGAAGTATAATTTTTCAGTGAAAGCAAGATTCAAATGAATTTTAAGGCTAAGAGGTTGGTGGATTGTTTTGAAATTAATTTTTCATGAGAGGAAAATATACAACTAACAAACCTCTTCAACTTTATCTTACATAAAAATAAAAGATGTAATATTGATTTAATTATAGCTCTAAAAAAGAAATTCAACAGTTTTAGGCAAAATTCATTGATTGTATTAATAAATATACAAAATCTATATTAATTTATTCAAAACTCAGTTACTAATATTTAATTTCACTATGATAGATATTTGAATTCATAGTTCAAATATGACCTGCTAAAATCCAAAATGCCTTCCATGCTATCTGTATATAGCCTGGAAAGAATTTATTGGGAAAATGTATATATATATATATATAAACGATTAATTACGATCCAATAGTGATTTAATTTAGAACTTAAAAGGCAAATTCAACAATTTTAGTCAAAGTTCATTGATTGTATGAATAAATATCTAAGCCTTTTTATTTACCTTCATTCATTGTTTTTTCTCTTTTATTTTTCTATTGATTTTACGTACTCTTTTTATTTATTTGTCTTTCCTTTTGATTTGATTTCAAATTTAATTTAAATGCCCTGTATTTAAAATAAGTTAATTTTGAACAAATATCAAAATAAGTGAAGAAAATCAAATAAAACATAAAAATTTAAAGGACACTTTTAAATTATTTTAAAAGAATACGCATAATTTTAAAAACAACTAAAAGTGAAAATATAAGAAATTAATGAAAGAAAAAAGAGTTTAAAGTGAGAAAGAAATTGAAGAAGTATTTTACAAAGAAAGAAATGGAAATAATTAAACATATGTAAGTTTTAATATCAATAAATATTAGCACTAACTAATTATAAAGTTACCAATTAAAAATGGCTTGTGTCAAATTTGTTCACTCATCACTAGTTTTCAAGAGTGTGTGCACACTCTCTATGTCATTTTAAATTACTTTAGGGGGTAATAGAACCATAGTTAAGTTTAGGTGTGTCTATGTGATTTCGATCATAGTCTAGAGGGATACTTGTGTCTTATCCCTAAAATTTATTCAAAATTTAGTTACTAATATTGAATATCACTATTATAGATATTTGAATTCATAGTTCAAATATGGCTTGATAAAATCCAAAATATCTTTCACACTATTTGTATATATCTTGTGAAGAATTTTTTGGGCAAACGTATATGAATATATATATATATATATATATATATATATATATATTTAAAAATTATACAAATGATTAATGACAATCCAAATTTATTTATTATTCATATAAAAAAAACCCACCCTACAATAAAATAAATAATAATTGTTTTGGTAGAATGATCAGTTATAATTTGTAAACTCGCATTATGAATTATTAAAATACAATTGAGTGAATATATATTGTAATTAGAAGGATTCTTACACATGTTTAACCGGTTTTATGACAGTCAGTCAATTGTAATTGTCTTCCTCTGTCAGTATTTATTACTAAAAGCTTAGGCATATAAAGTTTAATTAATATCAATGTGTACATGATGGTAAAATATGAACCTTACACCATGTCATATTTTGTTTTGTTATCTCTATCAACGATTTTACATTGACAATTAACCACTCTTCAAGGATTACGACTAAAAGTTTATGCACGTAAAGTTCAAGTAATATCAAGATGTACTTTATGATACAATACCATACAACATGCCATATTTTATTTTATTTTTGTTATTTCCATCACCAAAATTAAGACTAAAAGCTCATGCACGTGAAATTTAAGTAATACATGTCATCATTAGTGGCTAAAAGAGTCAATTGAAACCATTTCATTGAAAAGTATCGATACAATATGTTTTGTTGAATCTTTAGATATTATATCAAACGAATTCATATTTTCTCTATAAAAATACCCCTCACAGAAAAAGTGTTTTTTTAGAATGTTTTAAAATAAGTTCTAAAACAATATTATGAATTAATGAAATACTATAGAAAGAATATATGTCGTAATTTTGAAGGATTGTCATATTTTATTTTGTTATTTCCATCATCAAATTTATCAGTTTTACGTTGATAGTCAGCCTACTACAATCGTCTTCCTCTATTGGGGCTTAGCAGTGAAAGCTCATGTACATAAAATTTAAATAGTATTATCATCATCAATGGAGGAATCACATGTATTCAAAAGGTGTCAACTCACACCACTTCATTGAAAAAGTATACAATGTTGATTGTTGAAAAGTTTTATTTATATGCATACTATGTATTTGATCACTTTATATATTTACAGATATATTTTGTCATGTTTTGTTTTTGTTATCTCCATCACCAAATTCACCAATATTATGTTGGCAGTTAGCCTACATCAATCATTTTCCTCTAGCGGGAATTAGAATTGAAAGCTCATGCAGGTGAAGTTCAAGTAATATAAGTATGCACCTTATGATATAGTATAAACCTTACAATATGTCATATTTCATTTTGTTATTCTTATCACTATATTCACAAGTTTTTTTTATTGATTGTCAGCCTACTGCAATTGTTTTACTCTATCAGGGCTTAAAACTGAAGCTCATGCACATAAAATTTAAGTAATACACATCGCCATCAGTGGTAGAGCCACACATATTCAAAAAGAGTCAACTGACACCGCTCCACTAAAAAGGTATAGACACTACGTGATATGTCTATCTCTAAATATTATATCAAATGATTATTGACGATCCGAATTCACATTTTTTCTGTAAAAGATACCCCACCAAACAAGTGCTTTTTTCTAGAATATTTTTATATAAGTTCTGAAATCACATTAAGAATTAATTGACTACTACTGAGTGAATATATGTCATAATTAGAAAGATTTCCATATTTTGTTTTGTTATTTCCATCAGAATTCACCAGTTTTACATTGACAGATAGTCTACAACAATCGTCTTCCTTTATCGGGGCTTAGGATTAAAAGATCATGCACGTAAAGTTTAAATAATATTCATTATCATCAATGATGGAACCACATGTATTCAAAAGATATACTATGAAAATGGGTTAAAAGTTTTATTTATATACATTCTATTTATACAATCCCTAAATTTACAAGTATGTTTTTTTTTATGTTTTAACACACCTTGAAAAAATAGTTCCTCCAATTCAGTCAATGTATAATCTTAAGTTGATACTCACTGAAGGACAAAGAAGATTATGGCAAGTAAACCATACTCTGCATAAACCATTTGTAGCCGTCATTCCCATTTTAAACTTGTAAAGAGAAACACACATGAAGTAATTTTTCTTGTCTTAAAAGAATCAAATTCACTCTTTGTTTGTACTAAAACAAGGTGAATTGTGCATTTTAAAGAATCGACGGAAGGTCCAATGATGGATGAAACAGACGAGATGTTGGTTTCACAACTTGGTTGAATCCCACAACACAGAAATGCCCATTTCTTAAATCCAACTGTTTCTTCGAATGAAGGACCAAATTTGAAGCCTCATTCAATTCCTTTTCCATCTGAATCTGAGTGGCCATTGAAAGTCTCCTTTCATGGTTTCAATGGATGGAGGGATCAACTAATGAAATGGAAAGAATGAGTTGAAATAATGGAGGTTATCCATCACCCTGTATGGAAAGGTGCAGGAATTTATGGAGCTATCAAGAGTTTAGTTTATAGAGTCCAGACATATCAAAATTTGATTTTTGGGTTGGTAGAGAGGTGATGCTGTGAGACTAACAGTTTTGTGTTTCCGTGGGATGAATCTACTGTTTCTCTTGAAGACATGATGATTTTGGAAAGGTTTTCTGTTTTGGGTGACTTTGTTTTGTCCCCCTTCAATCCCCTGAGTTGGTAGAGATTAAAGAGAATCGTGAAAATGCGCGAAGGGAGCTTATCGGATTGACGACTAATAATCAGAGTAAGTGGTTGAATTTTTTCATGAATAGTGGTAAGGATTATGAACATGAAGCATTTCTTTCTCTTTGGTTATCCAGATTTGTGTTTCCATGTTAAATAGGTGCTCTTGTTTTCTCAATAGTTGTTAATCTAGCTAGTGGTATGCGACTAGCACTTGCTCCTATTGGGTTTTGGGCCTTTTTTCCTTTCCTATATGGATAAATAAAAGTCTAAGGTTTTGGGTCTTCCTTGTTTTCCTTTGTTGATTAATTTAGCCCAATTTGACTTGCCCATTTTGCCAATAAGCCCATTATTATGGTGCCTATGTAAGACTTTCTTTTAGGTCTTATTTTAAAAGGATCACAAGAGATTGTGAGCAGCCATATAGAGAGAATAATGCTAAGAGTGCAGATTTTCGCACAAACCCTAGCAGCCAATTTTAAATCGCAATTCTCGCTTCGTTTCTTATCCAATTGAGCTGATTTTTGGATAGATTTTTTTTTCAATTTAATCTCTGATTGGTAAATGAGAGAGGATGATTTGGAGTCGTGTAGCTCTAGATTTTTGCTCGTGAACAGTAGCTGTGATTTGGTATTTTTACTCCTTTTATTTCTCTAGTTTTTAGTGTTGTCTTGTAGTTGTGTTGCTCATTGGCCATTTTAGAGAACACTTGTATAACTCTTGTTTATTTAATTGGAGCTTTGGCCTTGTGGTTTTTACTCTTCACACTGAAGAGGTTTTCCACGTTAAAATTTGGTGTCTTGTGTGTTGATTTATATTTCTTGCTTGGTTGATTTGTTTGTTGCCCAAGCAGTTTGTTCTTGCATTATTTTGTCTTCCTTGGTTCAAATAGAAGTGAAAATTTTGACTTGGGTTTTCTTCAGTTATTGCCCTATCATGCACATTTATTTTGTGCTTGTCTTTCCCAATAGCTCTTGTTGTTCTTGCTAGTATATATAGGGACTTGGGCTCGTTGAAATAGGTTATGATAATTGCTTCATCAGAAGTGACAGGTAGAAATGGAGACAGATTTGACATTCATAAACTTAGTCTTTGGTCGCCAGTGTTCTTTGTTCAAGTTTGGGCTTGGGAGAGGATGGTATCTTTGCAGCCAGAGCAGGCTCCAAATTACAATATAGTTAGTGGGGTGAGAATACGCCGATGACATAATATGAAACAATCGGGTGTAATTAATGTGAGGTCTACTATTGACTCATTCATAGATGTTTTTCGATGGAGGCCATACACCTTGGCCGTGAATGTTGGTTGATTCCCAAGTTTTACAAGGATAAAGAAGAGTAGCTAATATTTGCAGGGCGAAATTTGGATATAGAAATGGAGTGTTTCGTTCGATGCTTGAAAGCATCTGAGCTTGTTGGTTTTGATTGTCAAGAGCCCTATCGAACAAATTGGGTAGCAATACAATTTGGATATGATCAAGACTTCGCTAAATGGATTCCTCGCTCGCCTTCAAGTCCAGAGCTTCCTGGTACAACTACAATAGACCTATGGATTATGATTTGTGGTTATACTATCCTTCTAGGTTGTTTGAACTAGATGTAACTACAAAGTATTTGAAAAGATGGAGAAACGAAACTAATCGGGATGTCTTTGATGTTCTTCCTGATCTACCGAAAGAATGTCAACTGGAGAATTACCATTAAGTTCCTCCTGGTTTTTCTCATCATTCGATAGGCCACTGTTTTACAAACTTCCATAGATGAATTCTCCTTGTCATTTTCTATTCTGTAATATGCTTCTGCTTCGAATGAGGAGAAAAACCAGGAGAAACTTCTAGTTAGTTCTCCACTTGATATTCTTTCGGTAGATCAGGAAGAACATCACACACATCCCGATTAGTTTCGTTTCTCCATCATTTCAAATATTGTGTAGTTACATCCAGTTCAAACAACATAGACATATAGTATAGCCTCAAATCATAATCGATAGGTCTGTTGTAGTTGTACCAAGCAAGCTCTGGACTTGAAGGCGAGCGAGGAATCTATTTAGGGAAGTCTTGATCATATCAAAACTGCATTGCTACCCGATTTGGTCGATAGGGCTCTTGACAATCAAAACCAACAAGCTCAGATGCCCTCAAACATCGAACGAAAGACTCCATTTCTATATCTAAATTTTTCCTTCCAAATATTGTCTACTCTTCTTTATCCTTGTAAAACTTGGGAATCGACCAACCTTCCATAGCCAATGTGTATGGCCTCCATTGAAAAAACACTCTAGATGAGTCAATAGTAGCCCTCACATTAATTACACCCGATTGTTTCATATTATGCCATCGGCGTATTCTCACCCACCTAACTATATTGTAATTTGGAGCCTGCTCTGGCTGCAAAGATACTATCCTCCCCCAAGCCCAAACTTGAACAAACAACACTGGCAACCAAAGACTAAGTTCATGAATGTCAAATCTGTCTCCATTTCGACCTGTCACTTCTGATGATGCCATTATCATAACCTCTTTTAACGAGCCAAGTCCCTATATATAATAGAAAGAACAATGTAACATCCCACAACTATAAAGAGCTAGAATTAGAAAGAGTAATTTTTGGAAATAATAAAAATCTAGAAATTTGACAAGAGTTAAGTTAAGAATGAGTTTTGGGTCAAATTCAAATAACCATAACTCCTATCTCAAGATGATAGAGGTGTGTTTACAGATACCATAGGAAATATCTTTCCAATGCCACTAAGTTTACGTTATTCCGAGTTCGTATGAGTGAGATATGCCCATAGGAAGTTGGGTTGTTTAAATAAGGAAAGGCCAATCCGGATTTTAGTAGGGCAATATGGTCTTTTCCATACCCAATTAAATAATTTCGTTTTTGGTAATTATTTTGGTGTCTAAATTGAAGTTAATCAGTTTAACTTTTGAAAAACAAGTTACGGTTTTGAGAGAAGAGAAAATAAGAGAAAAGAAAAGGAGAAAAGAGGAGAGGAAGCAAGAATCGTCAAGACCTTCAAGAATCCCTTGTGGATTTCATAAAGAGGTGATCCCTACGAGGTATGTGAGATCACATAACATTGGGTTACTTCACCCACGCGCCAATCATGATTCAATTCAGCGAAGTTGTATTGCTTTGAAAGCAAATCGTATGAGTTCTTCATAATAGTTCGTTTGAAATCTTGTGGGTTCTTGTTGTTGGAGTTTCTTGAGTTTGACTCATGTTTTAGGTGTGTTTTTGAGTATAATATTACATATATTGATGGTATAGGTTATTCTAAGTGTTTAGGGAAAGAACCAAGTTGAAGTTGGGGGTTTAGAGTTGAAAAACGAAGGAGAAAAGTCGAAATTCACCTGGGCAAAGGCCTAGGGTGCCGCCCAGCCAGAGCGCCCCAACCCTGTGTCTGAAATTCAAGGGCTGGAACCCTGCGCCTCTCAGAGCGCCAGGGACGCCCGTTCTTCTACCTTTTCCTCCTTCTTTCCGTACTAGTTCCTTAGCAACGTACATATATTTTCTAGTCCATTTCTATACTATAAGGTACATCTAAACATCATGAAATCATCCATAAACACGAGATCATGAACCTTGAATCCATAATTCAATTCAAGGAAAGTTAAGAGTCAAGTCAAAAGGGTTAGGAGTTAAGTTAAGAGAAGTTCATAGAGTTTTTCAAAAGTCTCTTACAAAATTTTTAACTTTGTTTTAAGACTTAAGATTTGAGTTGTGTAAAGAATAAGAATAAAGCTCATTTCTTCAAAGATTATACAGGAATTAAGTATTCCCAAAAGTTAAAATGTTTTTCACATTTGATCAAGGAAGGAAACACCAATTTCCAAGAGAGCTTTTAAGCTATGTTTTGAGTAATTATCTCAATCCAAAGAAAGAGTTTTGTTTTTAAAACATATGAGGTAAGTATATTTTGGGTGTAGTATTGAGCACCGATTTGGGGACGCGAGTTCATAATAACTCAAGTCTCCATAAACTATGTAGCCATCATGGGTAGAAAGGATCATACTTTTTAGATGATTCTTTAGTGCTTTTTAGCATAGACTAATGGATCCACTTAGTTAAGGCATTTTATATGACGGCAAAGTATAGGATAGTTCTGGCAGCGTGGGCAAGACACTATATCATCACTTAGGCTCATAGTGGTGGTTGTCGGTTAGAGAAATTCCCACAATATTATATTACTTTTATGTAATTGAGTTGTTATTGCATTGCTTTAACATGTTGAGTTATGATCTATTGTTTTAAATGATTTGCTTAAACTGCACCTTTATTGTCGTTTTTACTTTGCATTTGAGTTGAGTTATTGCATGAGTTAAATTCTGAGACTACATCATGTGTTTAAGTCTTCCACTGAGTAAGTAAGCCAGTCCAAGGGTTCGCTTGGCGTCAACAATGGTTCTCGAGTGTCGGCCACGTCCAGGGTGTAAGCTCGGGGCGTGACAAACTTGGTATCAGAGAAAGGAGTTGAAGAGTCCTAGGGAGTCTATGAAGCCATGTCTGTAGAGTCCTAGTTATCGGTATGAAGTGTGCCACATCTATAATTAGAAGGCTGCAACACTTAGGAAATTATTTGACTTTTTTCACACTCATTTGTGTGTAGAGTTTGATCTCTAAAATGTTTCTGCTAATTCGTGCTTCCATATGTCTTTCAGATCATGCCACCATGAAGAGTTGTCCGAGGTTGTCCTGCTAGATGAGATGTTGAGGACCAAGGGGTACTTAATGCACCTGAAGTGCAACCTAAAAGAGAAGCCATGAATGTTTAGTTCATGGAAGCGACCCGAATGTTAAGCCAAGTTGTGACTAACCAGGTTGGACAACAAAGAGGGGCTGGACAAGAAGTGGCTGATACTTCAAGAATCCAAGAGTTCTTGAGGATGAATCCTCCAAGTTTCACTGGTTCAAGCACTACTGAGGATCTAGAGAGTTTTGTTGAGGAATTGAAAAAGGTATTTGGGGTTATGCAAGTTTTCGATGTTGAGCAAGTAGATATTGTTGCATATCAACTGAAGAATGTTTCTAGGACTTGGTTTGACCAGTGGAAGAAGGGTAGAGTTGAGGGAGCACCACCTGCGAGTTGGGCATGTTTTGAGGAGGCCTTCTTGGGGCATTTCTGTCCTCGAGAACTAAGAGAGGCCAAGGTACGGGATTTTCTCACTCTTAAGCATGAGTCATTAAGTGTTCATGATTACAGCTTGAAGTTCACCCAACTTTCCCGATATGCTCCGGAGATGCTTGCGAATATGACAAGTAGGATGAGTTTGTTTGTTGTTGGGTTGTCCCGTCTGTCAAGTAAAGAGGGAAAGGCAGCCATGCTAATTGGGGACATGGATATATCAAGGATGATGGTTTACGTGCAGCAGGATGATGAAGAGAAACTGAGGGGTAGAGAGGAGTTTAGAAACAAGAAAGTGAAGATATGGAATGAGTCCTGGTAGCAGAGGAATAATGTAAACCGGTTTTCTTTTCTACAAAAGCAAAAGAGACCTGCTCCATCATCTGCTAGTGCACCTGCACCAAAAAACAAAGGTGAGTACAATGGTGAGAATTCACAGAACTTCTGAGCTAGACCTACACAGTCTCAGGGTAGTGTGGTACAAGGAGGTAATTGGGCCCCTTCATGTCCTAAGTGTGGCAGAACTCACCCAGGCAATTGTCGCGATGGCTCTACAGATTGTTTCAAGTGTGGACAAGAGGGTCACTTCATGAAAGAGTGCCCTAAGAACCAACAAGGTAATGGTAATCAGGGCAATACAGTCCAATATTCATCACTTGCTCCACCGGACAGGGCAGCACCTAGATAAGCTTCTTCCTATACTGGTGGACGAGCAAACCGCCTTTATGCGATCACTAGTCGTCAAGAGTAAGAGAATTCTCCAGATGTTGTCACTGGTATGATTAAAGTCTTTACTCTTGATGTTTATGCTTTGCTAGACCTAGGAGCATGTTTATATTTTGTTACTCCTTATGTTGCAAATAATTTTGATGTTCTTTCTGAGAAACTTTGTGAACCCTTTTGTGTTTCTACACCTGTTGGGGAGTCTATTCTAGCTGAGCGAGTATATCGTGATTGTCTCATTTTCATCAATCACAAGGACAACATGGCTGATTTAGTTGAGTTAGACATGGTAGATTTCGATATCATTCTAGGTATGGACTGGCTGCATGCATGTTATGCCTCCATTGATTGTAGAAAAGTTGTTAGGTTCCAAATTCTTAATGAGCCAGTTATAGAGTGGAGTAGCAGTTCAGCAGTTCCTGAGGGTCGTTTCATTTCGTACCTTAAGGTGAGAAAGTTAGTTTCGAAGGGGTATGTCTATAAATCTAGTGTTGAGATACCTCCTATTGAGTTAGTTTCAGTTGTGAATGAGTTTCAAGAAGTCTTTCGTGATGATCTACCCGGAGTCCCTCTTGAGAGAGAGATAGACTTCGGCATAGACATTTTTCCAGATACTAGTCCTATTTTATTTCTCCATATAGAATTGCACCAGCAAAGTTGAAAGAGCTAAAAGAACAATTGAAAGATCTCCTTGATAAGGGTTTTATTCGACCAAGTGTCTCACATTGGGCCACTATGGTCTTATTTGTGAGAAAGAAAGATGGCTCCCTTAGGATGTGTATAAATTACCGTCAGTTGAACAAGGTTACCATCAAGAATAAGTACCATCTTCCGAGAATTAATGATCTTTTCGATCAACTTTAGGGTGCTACTTGTTTCTCTAAGATAGACCTCAGATCAGGCTACCATCAGTTGAAAGTAAGGAAATGTGACATTCCAGAGACAACATTCAGGACCTGTTATGGTCATTATGAATTTTTGGTCATGTCGTTCGGTCTAACTAACGCATCTGCAACATTTATGGACTTTATGAATAGAGTATTCAAACCTTGTTTATATATGTTTGTTATCGTGTTCATCGATGACATAATAATCTCTTCGAGGAATGAAGAAGATCATGCTATCCATCTCAGAATAGTCCTCCAAATTCTAAACGATAAGGACTTGTATGTTAAGTTATCTAAATGTGAGTTTTGGCTTGAGTCTAAGGCATTCTTAAGCCACATTGTTTTCGGTGAAGGGATTATAGTTGACACTCAGAAAATAGAGGCAGTACAAAATTGGCCTAGACCCACATCTCCAACTGATATTAGGATTTTCTTGGGTTTGGCTGGTTATTATAGAAGGTTAGTAGAGGGGTTCTCATCTATTTCATCCCTTTTGACCAAGTTAACTCAGAAAATAGTGAAATTTCAATGGTTTAAAGGTTGTGAAAAGAGCTTTCAGGAATTGAAAAAGAGGTTGACTACTGCCCCAGTATTGACCTTACCAGAAGGAATTTGAGGTTTTTTCGTATATTGTGAAGTGTCTAGAGTTAGTTTTGGTTGATTGTTGATGCAAAATGGCAAGGTTATAGCTTACGCCTCCAGACAGTTGAAAGCTCATGAGAGGAACTACCCAACCCATGATCTAGAGTTGGCTACCCTAGTATTTGCTTTGAAACTATGGAGTCAATATCTTTATGGTGTTCATGTGGATGTGTTCACCGATCATAAGAGCCTTCAGTATGTGTTTAGTTAGAAATAACTTAATCTCTGACAAAGAAGGTGGTTAAAGTTACTTAAATATTATGACACGAGTATTCTCTATCACCCAGGTAAGGCAAATGTTGTTGCTGATGCCTTGAGTGGATTGTCTATCGGTAGTACCACCCATTTTGAGGAAGATAAGAAAGAGTTAGCAAAAGATGTGCATAGACTTGTATGATTAGGAGTTTGACTAATGAATTCCACAGAAGGAGGACTAGTGGTGATGAATGGGGTTGAATCATCATTAGTGTTAGAAGTAAAAGAGAAGCAAGACCAAGACCCTATTTTTCTTGAATTGAAGACAAATGTTCATAAGCAAAAAGTAATGGCTTTTGAACAAGGGGAAGATGGTGTATTGAGGTATCAAGGTAGGTTGTGTGTACCAAGGGTGGATGAACTTCAAGAAAGGATTATGGAGGAAGCTTATAGCTCTAGATATTCTATCCATCTGGGTTCCACAAAGATGTACCATGACTTGAGAGAAGTCTATTGGTGGAGTAGTATGAAAAAGAGCATTGCAGAATTTGTTGCTAACTGTCCGAATTTCCAACAAGTTAAAGTAGAGCACCAAAGGCCCAGGGGTATGGCTCAGAATATAGAACTTCTGGAATGGAAGTGGGAGATAATTAATATGGATTTTTATTACTCGATTGCTAAGGTGTCGCAGGCAACATGATTCTATTTGGGTGATTGTTGATGGAATGACTAAATCAGTCCACTTTTTTCCTGTAATGACTACCCATTCAGCTGAAAATTATACTAAGTTGTACATTCAAGAAGTAGTGAGACTTCATGGAGTTCCGGTCTCCATTATTTCATATAGAGGTGCACAATTTACTACGTAGTTTTGGAAATCTTTTCAGAAAGGCTTGAATTCAAAGGTAAACTTAAGTACTGCCTTTCATCCGCAGACCGATGGGCATGCAGAATGCACCATTCAGACCTTAGAGGATATGTTGAGGGCTTGTATGATTGATTTCAAAGGATATTGGGATGATTACCTACCTCTTATTGAATTTTCTTACAACAATAGTTACCACTCTAGCATCCTGATGGCTCCTTATGAAACTCTTTATAGGAGAAGATGCAGATCTCCTATTGGATGGTTTGAAGTTGGTGAATCTGGCTTGATAGGACCAGATTGTTCATCAAGTTATGTAGAAGGTGAAGGTTATTCAACAGAGGTTGAAAACGGCACAAAGTCGTCAGAAATCCCACACTGATGTTAGGAGGAGGGAGTTAGAGTTTGAAGTAGATGATTGGGTATACTTGAAAGTTTCATCCATGATGGGTGTTATGATATTTGGTAACAAGGGGAAGCTTAGTCCCCGCTATATTGGCCCTTACAGAATATCCAAGAGGATTGACGATGTAGCTTATGAGTTAGAGTTACCCCAAGAGTTAACTGCGGTTCATCTGGTGTTCCACGTCTTCATGTTAAAAAAATGCATGGGAGATCCTTCACTTATCATACCAACTGAATATATTGGTATCAATGATAGCTTGTCTTATGACGAGATCCCTGTTTAGATTCTAGACTGTCAGGTTCGCAAGTTGAGGACAAAGGAAGTAGCATCAGTCAAAGTTCTTTCGAGAAATCAATTTAATGGGGAAGTTACTTGAGAAGTGGAGGAGGATATGAGAAGTGGAGGAGGATATGAAGAAGAGATATCCACATCTCTTTGAGCCCAGAGAAGGGACAAATTCTCTTCTTAGTAGTCTTTAATTATTATACTTGATTTGTTAGATTTGCTTATTGGGTGTTTGGGCGGAATGTTAGATGTTACACCCTTAGCCTACTAAGAGTAATCTCATTCAGGGACGAATGTTTCCAGGGGGGGGGAGGGAGATATTGTAACATCCCACAACTAGAAAGAGCTAGAATTAGAAAGAGTGATTTTTGGAAATAATAAAAAACAGGAAATTTGACAAGAGTTAAGTTAAGAATGAGTTTTGGGTCAATTTCAAATGACCATAACTGCTAGCTCAAGATGAGTTAGGTGTGTTTCCAGATACGGTAGGAAATATCATTGAATTATGTTTCCAATGTCCCCGAGTTTGCGTGATTCCGAGTTCGTATGAGTGAGATATGCCTATTGGAAGTTGGGCTATTTGGATTAGGAAAGTCCAATCCGGATTTTAGAAGGGCGTTATGGTCTTTTACATACCCAATTGAATAATTTCTCTTTTTGTAATTATTTAGGGCTATAAACTGAAGTTAGTCAATTTACGCTTTTGAAAAACTAGTTAGGGTTTTCAGAGAAGAGAAAAGAAGAGGAGAGGGAGCAAGAATTGTCAAGATCTTCAAGAATCGCTTGTGGATTTCATCAAGGGGTGATCCCTACGAGGTATGTGAGATTACATAGCATTGGGTTACTTCACCCACACGCCAATCATGATTCAATTCAACGAAGTTGTATTGTTTTGAAAGCAAAACTTATGAGTTCTTGATGATAATTCGTTTGAGATCTTGTGGGTTCTTGTTGTTGGAGTATCTTGAGTTTGATTCATTTTTTAGGTGTGTTTTCAAGTATAATCTTACATATATTGATGGTATAGTTTATTCTAAGTGTTTGGGGAAAGAACCAAGTTGAAATAAGGGGTTTAGAGTTGAAAAACGAAGGAGAAAAGTTAGAATCAACCTGGGCAGGGCGCTAGGGCGCCGCCCCAGCCAGAACGCCCCAAAGGGGCTTCTGAAATTTGGGCTCTGGGGTGTCGTGCCAGCCAGAGCGCCCCAACCCTGTGTCTAAAATTCAAGGGCTGGTGCCCCGAGCCTCTCAGAGCTCCAGGGAAGCCAGTTCTTCCACCTTTTCCCCCTTCTTTCCGTACTAGTTCCTTAGCAACGTACCTATGTTTTCTAGTCAATTTCTATACTCTAAGGTACATCTAAACAACATTTAATCATCCATAAATATGAGATCATGAACCTTGAATCCATAATTCAATTCAAGGAAAGTTAAGAGTCAAGTCAAAAAGGTTAAGAGTTAAGTTAACAGAAGTTCATAGAGTTTTCCAAAAGTGTCTTACAAACGTTTTAACTTTGTTTTAAGACTTAAGCTTTGAGTTGAGTAAAGAGTAAGAGTAAAGTTCATTTCTTTAAAGATTATATGGGAACTAAGTAATCCCAAAAGTTAAAATGTTCTCTACATTTGAGCATGAAAGGAAATATCGATTTCTAAGAGAGATTTTAAGCTAAGTTTTGAGTAATTATCTCAAACCAAAGAAAGAGTTTTGTTTTAAAAGTATATGAGCTGAGTATATTTTGGGAGTAGTATTGAGCACTGATATAGCGACGCAAGTTCATAATATGTCAAGTTTCCATAAACAATGTAGACATCATGGGTAGAAAGGATCATACTTTTTAGTTGAATCCTTAGTGCTTTTTAGCAAATATTAGTGGACCCATTTAGTTGAGGCATTTTATATGACGAAAAAGTATAGGACAGTTTTGGCAGCGTGGGCAAGATGTTGTATCATCACTTAAGCTCATAGTAGTGGTTGTCGGTTAGAGAAACTCCCACAGTATTATATTAATTTTATGTAATTGAGTTGTTATTGCATTACTTTAACATGTTGAGCTATCATCTATTGTTTATAATGCTTTGTATAAAGTGCACATTTATTGTCGTTTTTACTTTTCATTCGAGTTGAGTTATTGCATGAGTTATATTCTGAGACTGCTTCATGTGCTTAAGTCTTTCGCTAAGTAAGTAAGCCAGACCAAGGGTTCGCTTGGGGCCAGCAATGGTTCTCGAGTGCCGGCCACGTCCAGGGTGTAGGTTCGGGGCTTGACAAAAAGCATGAGCTATTGGGAAAGACAAGCACAAAATAAATGCGCATGACAGGGCAATAGCCGAAGAAAACCTAAGTCAAAACTTTCACTTCTATTTGAACCAAGAGAAGACAAAATAATGCAAGAACAAACTGTTTGGGCAATAAACAAATCAACCAAGCAAGAAAAATAAATCAACACACAAGACACCAAATTTTAACGTGGAAAACCTCTTCGGTGTGAAGAGTAAAAACCACAATGCCAAAGCTCCAATAAAATAAACAAGAGTTATAAAAGTGTTATCCAAAATTGTCAGCAATAAGTGCCAAACAATGAGCAACACAACTACAAGAGAGCACCAAAAACTAGAGAAATAAAAGGAGTTAAAACAACAAAATTGCAGTTACTGTTCACGAGAAAAAATATGGAGCTACGCGACTCCAAATCATCCTCTATCAGTTACCAATCAAATACCAAGTTGAAAGGAACAAGCTATCCAAAAATCAACTCAATCGGATAAGAAACGAAGTGGGAATCGCTATTTGAAATTGGTTGTTAGGGCTTGTGCGAAAATCTGCACTCTATCATTATTCTCTCTATATGGCTGCTCTCAATCTCTTGTGATCCTTCAAAAATAAGACCTAAAAGAAAGTCTTACATATACACCATAATATTGGGCTTATGGGCTTGTCAAATTAGGCTAAATTAATCCACAAAGAAAAGGAAGGAAGACCCAAAACTTTAGACTTTTATTTATCCACATAGGAAGGGAAAAAATGCCCAAAAACCAACAAGAGCAAGTGCTAGTAGCATACCTCTAGCTAGATTCACAGCTATTGAGAAAACAAGAGCACCTATTTTACATGGAAACACAAATCTTGAAAACCAAAGAGAAAGAAAAGTTTTATGTTCGTAATCATTACCACTATTCATGAAAAAATTCAACCACCTACTATGATTATTAGTCTTCAATCCAACAAGCGCCCTTCGCGCATTTTCAACATATTCTTTAATCTCTACCAACTCAGGGGATTCAAGGGGGGCCAAAATAGAGTCATCCAAAAAACAAAAAACTTTCCCAAAATCATCATGTCTTCAAGAGTAACAATAGCTTCATCCCACGGAAACAAAAAATTGTTAGTCTCACAGCACCACCTTTTTACCAACCCAAAAATCAAATTTTGATATGTCTAGACTCTATAAACTGAACTCCTGATAGCTCTGTAAATTCTTACAGCTTTCCATTCAGGGTGATGGATAACCTCCATCATTTCAACCCATTCTTTCGATTTCATCTGTTGATTCCTCCATCCATTGCAACCATGAAAGGAGACTTTCAATGACCACTCCGATTCAGATGGAAAAGGAATTGAAGGAGGCTTCAAATTCGGTCCTTCATTCGAAGTAAAAATTGGATCTAAGAAATGGGGGTTTTTGTGTTGTGGGATTCAACCAATTTGTGAAACCAACATCTCGTCTGTTTCATCCATCATTGGATGTTCCGTCGATTCTTTAAAATGCACAATTCACCTTGTTTTAGGACAAACAAAGAGTGAATTTGATTCTTTTAGGACAAGAAAAAGTACTTCTTGTGTGTTTATCTTTACAAGTTTAAAATGGGAATGACGGCAACAAATGGTTTATGCAGAGTATGGTTTACTTGCCCTAATCTTCTTTGTTCTTTAGTGAGTATCAACTTAAGATTATACATTGACTAAAATGGAGGAACTATTTTTTTTTCAAGGGGTGTTAAAACATAAAAAATAAATAAACATGCGATTAAATTTAGGGATTGTATAAATAGAATGTATATAAATAAAACTTTTAACTTATCTACATAGTATATCTTTTGAATACACATGTGGTTCCGTCATTGATGATAATGAATATTATTTAAACTTTACGTGCATGAGCTTTTAATCCTAAGCCCTGATAAAGGAAGACGATTGTTGTAGACTATCTGTCAACGTAAAACTGGTGAATTCTAATGGAAATAACAAATCAAAATATGACAATCTTTCTAATTATCACATGTATTCACTCAGTAGTATTCCATTAATTCTTAATGTGATTTCAGAACTTATTTAAAAATAAGTTAGAAAAAACCACTTGTTTGGTGGGTATCTTTTATAGAAAAAATATGAATTTGAATCGTCAATAATGATTTGATATAATATTTAGAGATATACATAGCACGTAGTATCTATACCTTTTTAGTGGAGCAGTGTCAGTTGATTCTTTGTGAATATTTGTGGCTCTACCACTGATGGTGATGTGTATTACATAAATTTTATGTGCATGAGTTCAGTTTTAAGCCCTAATAGAGGAAAACAATTGCAGTAGGCCGACAATCAATAAAAAAAATGGGTGAATATAGTGATAAGAATAACAAAATGAAATATGACATGTTGTAAGGTTTATACTATATCATAAGGTACATACTTATATTACTTGAACTTCACCTGCATGAGCTTTCAATTTTAATCCCCGATAGAGAAAAATGATTGATGTAGGATAACTGCCAACATAATATCGGGGAATTTGGTGATGGAGATAACAAAAACAAAACATGACAAAATATATAAAGGGATCAAATACATAGTATGCATGTAAATAAAACTTTTCAACTATCAACATAGTATACTTTTTCAATGAAGTGGTGTGAGTTGGCACCTTTTGAATACATGTGATTCCGCCATTGATGATGATTATACTATTTAAATTTTATGTACTTGATCTTTCACTGCTAATCCCCGATAGAGGAAGACGATTGTAGTAGGCTTACTGTCAATGTAAAACTGATGGATTTGAATCAATTTGATGATGGAAATAACAAAACAAAATATGACAATCCTTCTAATTACAACATATATTCTTTCTATAGTATTTCATTAATTCATAATATTATTTCAGAACTTATTGTAAAACATTCTTAAAAAACACTTTTTCTGTGAGCAGTATTTTTTTTTAGAGAAAATATGAATTCGTTTGATATAATATTTAAGGATTCAACAAAACATATTGTATCGATACTTTTCAATGAAACGGTTTCAATTAACTCTTTTAGCCACTAATGATGACATATATTACTTAGACTTCACGTGCATGAGCTTTTAGTCTTAACTTGATAGAGGAAAACAATTAAGTTGACTATCAACGTAAAACTAGTGAATTTGGTGATGGGAATAACAAAACAAATCAAAATATGACATGTTGTATGGTTCATATTGTATCATAAGGTACATCTTGATATTACTTGAACTTTACATGCATAAGCTTTCAGTCGTAATCCTTGATAGAGTGGTTCATTGTCAATGTAAAATCGGTGACAGAGATAACAAAACAAAATATGACATGGTGTAAGGTTCATATTTTACCATCATGTACACATTAATATTAATTAAACTTTACATGCCTAAGCTTTTAGTCCGAAACGCTGACAGAGGAAGACAATTACAATAGACTAACTATCATAAAACCGATGAAACATGTGTAAGAATCTTTCTAATTACAACATATATTCACTCAATAGTATTTCATAAATTCATAATGTGAGTTTACAAATTATTATTGATCATTCTACCAAAAACACTTATTATTTATTTTATTTTAGGGTGGGGTTTTTTTTATATAGAAAAAATAAATAAATTTGGATTGCCATTAATCATTTGTATAATTTTTAAATATATATATGTATATACGTTTGTCCAAGATATTCTTCACAAGATATATACGAATAGTGTGAAAGATATTTTGGATTTTTATCAAACCATATTTGAACTATGAATTCAAATATCTATAATAGTGATATTCAATATTACTAACTGAATTTTGAATAAATTTTAGGGATAAGACACAAGTATCCCTCTAGACTATGATTGAAATCACAGAAACACACCTAAACTTAACTATGGTTCTATTACCCCCTAAACTAATTTAAAATGTCATAGAGAGTGTGCAGACTCTCTGGAAGACTAGTGATGAGTGAACAAATTTGACACAAGTCATTTTTAATTGGTAACTTTATAGTTAGTTAGTGCTAATATTTATTCATATTAAAACTTATATATGTTTAGTTATTTCCATTTCTTTCTTTGTAAAATACTACTTAAACTTTACGGTTAATTATTTACCCCCCTTATCTCATTTGGCGTGAATTTAATACCATCATAACGGATGACGTGGCAAAAAAATGAATTTTTTTTGAAAGCGCGAAGTTATTTTTTTTAAAAAGTAATGGTCCCACTTTATATATATAATGAAAAAAAAAAAAGAAATCCACCCACCCCATTCTTCTTCTTCTTCAAACCACCCACCCCGCTTTCTCAAAACCCCACCTACCCCCTCTACCTGCTTGTCTTTTCTTCCTCAAACTCCCCACCAGCCTATCCCCACCCCACCCCATCCTCTTTCTCCTTCTTCAAACTCTACATTCAAAGTACATTTCTCGTTAAACACATAAACAAAAAGAATCACATTCAAGACCCACATAATTTTTACTCTATACTTTGGAGATTTGATCTTTCTTAAAAAGTTATGAAGTTTTTTGAAAAAGAAAGACTTTGGCATAAAAGAAGATGAGGTTTTGTTAACCGATCTATAATGTTAATGGTTGGCAATGGCGATTGAAGCAATGGGTAGAGAAATATTTATTTTTTTAAAAAAAACATCACTACAAATAAATATGTTTTTTCTTGAATTAGTTAAGAATTAGACCTTGATTAGTATATAAAAAAAAATGAACAACACCGACAATCGACATGGCAGTAAATGACGTTGAGTATTGAAAAAAAATCACTGCTAATGATTTTAATAATTCTTAAACTAATTAAGAACTAACGATTAACTAGTATTTAAATATTCTGAAATGGAAAGAAAGAAATGAATTTAAAAAAATCAAAAATCAAATTTTAGAGAATTTCCAATGTGCCTATGACGTGGCGCTTATGTGGTTCTAATGTGTCAATGACGTGGCGCGTGTGTAATACACTTGCCAACTTGAGATTGGTTTTAGGGTGATATTAATTCACTTCAAATATGTTAAGGGGGGTAAATAATTACCCGTAAAGCTTAAGTACTAAAGTAAGTTTTCGTGCCAAGTTCAGGGGTTTTTTTTTTATGTATTTTCCCTTTTAAAAATTATGCGTATTTTTTTGAAATAATTTAAAAGTTTCCTTTAATATTTTTATGTATTATTTGATTTTCTTCACTTATTTTGATATTCATTCAAAATTAACTTATTTTAAATATAAGACATTTGAATTAAATTTGAAATCAAATGAAAAGGAAAGAAAAATAAAATAAAAAGAGTAAATAAAATCAATAGAAAAATAAAAGAGAAAAAACAATGAATCAAGGTAAAAAAAGGTTTAGATATTTATTCATACAATCAATGAACTTTGACTCAAATTGTTGAATTTGCCTTTTAAGTTCTAAATTAAATCAATATTGGATCTTAATTAATCATTTGTATATTTTCTAAATATAAATATATATGTATATACATTTGCCCAAGAAATTCGTTCCAGGCTATATACATATAGTGTGAAAGATATTTTGGATTTTAACAAGCCATATTTGAACTATGAATTCAAATATCTATCACAGTGACATTAAATATTAGGAACTGAGTTTTGAATAAATTTATACATATAGATTTTGTATATTTATTAATACAATCAATGAATTTTGCCTAAAACTGTTGTATTGGTTTTTAGAGCTATAATTAAATCAATATTGCATCTTTTGTTTTTACGTAGGGAAAATGCATAAGTACCCCTCATCCTATACCCGAAATCCCAGAGACACACCTAACCTTTACTAAGGTCCTATTACCCTCCCGAACTTAATTTATCTATAATATTCTACCCCTTTTTGGCCTACGTGGCACTATCCTTGAAAAATTTATCAACATGCGTTGGGCCCACAAGATAGTGCCACGTAGGCCAAAAAGGGGTAGAATATTACATATAAAATAAGTTCGCGGGGGGTGGGGGGGGGGGGTAATAGGACCTTAGTAAATGTTAGGTGTGTCTTTGGGATTTCGTTCATAGGCTGGGGGGTACTTATGCATTTTCCCTTTTATGTAAGATGAAGTTAAAGAGATTTGTTAGTTGTATATTATCCTCTCATGAAAAATTAATTTTAAAACAATCCACCAACCTTTTAGCTGTAAAATTCATTCAAATCTTGCTTTCACTAAAAAATTATACTTCGTAGATAAGGTTTTTTTTTTGTAATATATCTATATTAAATGTTGAATTTTTCATATGTTTAGATTTTTTATTATTTTAAGAATAAGTTCTATCCCTCTCTCTCTCTATATATATATATACTAGTCTCTGGACACGTGCATTTGACGTGTATCCCATGCAACTAGTACATAGGAAGATAATTGCAGTAGGTTGACTATCAACATAAAATTGGTGAAACATACATAAGAATACTTTAATTTATAATAACATTTATTCACTCAATAATATTCCATTAATTCATAATTGAGTTTACAAATTTTTATTGAAAAGCATTCTACAAAAATGACTTATCATTTTTTTTGAATCCTCATTAATTATTTGTATAATTTTTATATATATATATATATATATATATATGCTTGCCCAAGAAATTCTTCCCATGCTATATACAGATAGTGTGAAAGATATTTTGGATTTTAGCAAGTCATATTTGAACTATGAATTCAAATATCTATAATATTAAAATTAATTTTTAGTAACTGTGTTTTGAAAAACTTTTATACATATTTTGTATATTTATTAATACAATCAATGAATTTTGACTAAATTTTTTGAATTTGTCTTTAAACTGCTATAATTAAATCAATATTACATCTTTTATTTTTATGTAAGCAAAAGTTAAAGAGGTTTATTAGTTTCCTCTCATTGAAAATTAATTTTAAAACAATCCACCTACCTCTGAAGGTCAAAATTTATTCGGATCTTGCTTTCACTGAAAAATTATACTTTCTACATTAGTTTTTTTATGATATATCTATATTAATTGTTGAATTTTTCATGTGTTTAGTTTTTAATTTTAAGCATAACTTCTAGTTTTATATATCTAGTAGTCTCTGGACACGTGTGTTGCACGTGTATCCAATGCAAGTAGTACATAAGGAAGACAATTGCAGTCGGCTGACTATTAACATAAAATCGGTGAAACATGTGTAAGAATACTTCTAATTATAACATTTATTCACTCAATAGTATTTCATTAATTCATAATTGAGTTTAACAATTATTATTGAAAATCATTCTACAAAAACAACTTATTATTTTTTGAAGGGTGGGGTGTTTTTTCTTAGAAAAAATAAATAAACTTGAATCATCATTAATCATTTGTATAATTTTTAAATATATATGTATATACGTTTTCCCTAGAAATTCTTCTTAGGCTATATATAGATAGTGTGAAAGATATTTTGGACTTTAGCAAGCCATATTTGTACTAAGAATTCAAATATCTATAATAGTGACATTAAATATTAGTAACTGAGTTTTGTATAAATTTTATACGTTTTTTTTATATTTTTTTATAAAATAAATGAACTTTGACAAAAACGGTTGAATTTGTCTTTGAAGTGCTATAATTAAATCAATATTGCATCTTTTTGTGTTTATGTAAGAAGAAGTTAAAGAGATTTGTTAGTTATATATTTTCCTCTCATGATAAATTAATTTCAAAACAATCCACCAACCTCTTAGACTCAAAATTTATTCGAATCTTGCTTTCACTGAAAAATATACTCTGTATATAAGTTTTTTTTAAATTTATATCTATATTTAATGTTGAATTTTTCATGTGCTTAGCTTTTCAATTTCAAGAATTACTTTATATATATATATATATATATATACTAGTTTCTAGAAACGTGTGTTGCACGTGTATCCCATGCAAGTAGTACACAATGAAGACAATTGCAGTAGGTTGATTGTTAACATACATGTATAAAAATACCTCTAATTATAACATATATTCACTCAATAATATTTCATTAATTCATATTTAAGTTTACAAATTATTATTGAAAAACATTCTACAAAAACCACTTATTATTATTCTTTTGCAGGGTGGGGGTGTTTTATTTTTTATGGAAAAGATCAATAAATATTGATCATCGTCAATCATTTGAATAATTTTTAAATAATATGTTTGGCCAAGATATTCTTCCCAGACTATATATGCAAATAGAGTGAAAGATATTTTGGGTTTTAGCAAGCCATATTGAACTATGAATTCAAATATCTATAATAGTGACAGTTAATATTAGTAACTGAGTTTTAAATAAATTTTATCCAGATTTTGTATATTTACTAATACAATCAATGAATTTTCACTAAAACTGATGAATTTGTCTTTTAAGTGCATTAACTAAATCAATATTGCATCTTTTGTTTTTATGTATGTAGAAGTTAAAGAGGTTTGTTAGTTGTACATTTTCCTCTCATGGAAATTTAATTTCAAAACAAGTGACCAACCTCTTAGGATCAAAATTCATTTGAATCTTGCTTTCATTGAAAAAATTATACTTTGTATATAAGTTATTTTGTAATATATTTATATTAATGTTGAATTTTTCATGTGCTTAGTTTTTAACTTTAAGCATAAATTTTTTTATATATATACTAGTCTTTGAACAAGTGTGTTGCACGTGTATCTCATGCAAGTAATACATATAGTATAAATTGTATAAAAAATACAGTGTAATGAATAATAGAATAAAGTGAAAAAATGCAAGTTAAAATAGATGAATGGTTCACTTATTCAAATGACTTCTTTGTTGAACAATAGATAATTAAATATTATCTGAACATGAAGAATTGAACAACTAAATATACTTAAGTAGATAAAATTTATAATGAATTATATTTTGTGAAAACATGTTAAGTATATATGATATTCTTGTATAAACGATGTTCTTGTTGTTTGTTCCACTTTGTTGTCTTTGTAAACAACAAATTTTCGAGCCGAGAAAAATAAATAATCAAGACAGAAAAATAGAAGTAACAAAATGTAATATTCGATTTCAAAATGTAATGCGTGTTACAATCTCTATGGTAATCCTCTGATTCTTTAAAATAATATGAAATATGTAGGACTTGAATTTGATTTAGAGTCAAGGGCTTGAATAGCTTGATCTTGAATATTCAGCTTTCAAAATTGGGTGTGAATTATTAATCACGAACACTTGTATGGTTATGACGAATAATAAGTATGAACAAGTATCTTGATCTTGAATCTTGATATTTGCCTTTGTTCTTGATCTTGAGCTTGAACTTTGAACTTGATTGTTTGAACTTGCAGCTTGTAGAGAATTTGCAGCCTTTGATCCACGAGCTCTCTTCTTGCTTCTTGAAAAACCTCCTCCTCTATGAATAATGAGGACCCCTATTTATAGTAGTAGGGAGTGGTCTACTGGTGTGATTTGATTGGTCGGTTTGAACCGACCAATCAGATTCCTTCGGTGAAAAGCTTTGATTTGATTGGTCAGAACATGTCATATATACACATGGCGTTATTCTATTGGCTCATTTAATTTGACTTGGATTGCCACGTAACTTTGACACGTGGCATTATTTTAGTGGCTTATTTAATTTGACTTGGATTGCCACATAACTTTGACACGTGGCATGATGTTAGTGACTTATTTAATTTGACTTGGATTGCCACATAACTTTGACACGTGATATGATTTCAGTGGCTTATTTAATTTGACTTGGATTGCCACATAACCTCAAATATTTTCTTGAATTTAATATAATCCAAATTAATTTATGGATTTAAATCCAATAAAATCTTCATGCTTACAAATTCCCCCTACTTCAAGTTTTGTCAAAATATTTCTCTTTTTAGAGTGGGCTTGAAGTACTTAGTGAAGATATATTCCAATTTGTAGAGGAGTTTTGGATAATTATACTCTTGGAGAATTGTATTTTATTTTATTCTATTTTAAAATAAATAAATAAAATAATAATAATTCAATCCCTTTCTTTAAGATACAATGCAAGTGTGCTAAGGATTGGTAGCAAGATTCCTCACTTACAGGAATCAAGTTCACTAAATTTGTTAATATTTAGTTGAACCCTAATAATAACAAAGTAACAATTGCTTATTCCATTATGTAGGGAAAAAAAAAATAAGCCACGTAGGAAGCAAGCTTATTCCAACTTCCTACTGCATCACGTTTAACACTTTGAAGCCATATAGGAGACTTGATTCACTAGTACTGCACCTTTATTGTCGGAAGCAAATAATAATCCTCCGCCTCAGTATGTTAGGTCTCTTTTAGAAAATTTGAATCCTTGTAGAATTTGAGTCCTTGTAGGATTAAACTTTGAAAAGAATTATTACCGTCTTATTCCAACAAAAATATTTGACTTATCAAATATTGAATTTGTGTTGGGTTAGGACTTTAATATCTCTTTTAGCTAGTCTATAAATAACGGTTAATTTTTCCAAACTCATTCATAATTTCACCAAGAAATCCTGAAGACCAGCTATCAATTATTCTGGTAAGCTTCTCGAATGACCTCTTTTTTCCTTTTTTTTAATCACGTTACGACCCTTTGTAAACTCTCTTTTTAAAAAACAAAAATTGGAGTTGAGAGGAGAATTAAAAAAATTAGCCACTTTTATTGACTTTTCAAATGAATTTTTTTTTTAATCAAACAAGTACTTTGTACTTATATGAGAGTGACTAAAATAACTTCCTTTTAACTCTTCCTTATGCTTTTCTAGTGATTTCCTCGACGAAGATCCAGACTCAAATTTTTTTGCTGCTTGACTTGGGTGTATTCGTCATTTTGTCTCGCTTTATTTTTTTGGCTTTCTTCTCCCTTATGTTTTTCTGAGCCTAACTCTACTTCTGTCATCCCTTTTGCCTGCTTTGCATTTGATTTTTTTTCCGAAAGAGGACCTTGGTGTTTGTAGCTATCGTATACCAGCTATTTTTTTGTTCTCAACAACTTGTCATTTAATTAACAGCCGGCTTAATAAGCTTAAATAAACAACATGGTGAAGTTATCCTTCACAGGAAATCAAGATTCACCATCCATGTAGTCGGGGAAAATGCATTCGGATTTGGGGAGGAAGAAGTAACTTATTGATTGATTAATTGCTTCTATTAGTCACATGTTGTAAATGCTTATCCTTTTTGGAAATACATGCTTTGTGTCGTCTGGAACAAAGAAATATTAATACGTGAAATAAATAGGACAATTTTGTTCACTCTTTTTTCTTCTTCTTTTGCTTCCATTGTAGTTACTGAAACATGATTGCTCCCACAATTGGTTTGTTAATAACTTAATTACCTAAATCAATAGGCACTATATTCATGACTATAATTCAAGTAGCTTATTAATCAGAAGTCAACCTATGTTTTTTTTTACCTTGCTTTCATCATTTTGTTTTATTCATTCAATCCAATTGTTACACTATTTGAGGCAACAATTTTACATTGCTTATGAGGAAGACTTTACACCATCTAAGTCAAAGATGTTGTATTGTTTGAGTCAAAGACTTTACATCGTCTAAGACAAAGACTTTACATGGCTTGAGCCAAAAGCATCATCTCGTCCGAGTCAAAGACTTTACACCATCTAAGGCAAAGCATGTCGTCTGAGCCAAAGATTTTACACCGTCTAAGGCAAATACTTTACATATTTTAAGATGATGGAATTATGTTGTCCAAGCTGCAGACTTTACACCGTCTAAGACAAGGACTTTACATGATTTGAGCCAAAGGGATTATATCATCTGAGCCAAAGATTTTACACCGTCCAAGGTGAAGATTATATGATTTAAGCTTAAAGCATCACATCATCTTGAACCAAAGACTTTACAAACTTTGATGCTAAGACTTTGCATTACCATCAAAGACTTTACATTATCTAGACATGCATGATTTGCGCTTAAAGAAATAGGTACTCATTGTCTAGATTTATAACTTTGATTATTGATTTACACTACTAGAAATTTGACCTACTGCAACACTTTTTCGGCAACAATTTTACAACCGTGGCAATAGAGTATGTGTTGCCACAATTATGACCGTTGCCATATATCTTTAGAACTAATAGAGTAATTCTTAATATAAACCGTGGCATTATCTATATAATCGCTGCTATAGATTATTTATGGCCACATACTTATTAACCGTGGCAAAATAACACCTGTGGCAACGGTTTGTTTAAGTGAAAAGTAAAAATAAATTGCCCAACCCGGGAATTTTCTGTGTAATAAATTATTTCCCTCCACTTATTTCATTGACCCGCACTTTTTTTTATTTTAGTGAACAAAATACATTCTAAATACCCATTCCATTTCTCCAATAAACCAAAATCAAAGCGATGAGTGCATGGTCTTCTTCTCCAATAATCAAAATTAAAGCCCTAAAATTCCAGAACTTCGGTGACTCCTTCATCTTTGACAACAAATTTTGAGCTCCGGTGAAGAAATCAGTTTCAGTGATAAGCTATTTTGGTCTTCTTCTCCAGTGTGAAGTGTTCATCTTCAGTGGTCTTCTTCTCCAAAAGTAGTCTTCTTCAAAATTAAGCTTCTGCAGATAAAGGTATACTATTTTTAAGGTGATTTCTAATTCCTCATTGTCTCTATTTGGTTATACATGTACTATTTTCCAAAATCAAAAATTTCATTTAAGGGCTTCTAAATTTTTTTAAAGAATAACAAATGGGTTTGTTGAAATGTATGTTATTTGTTCTGATTTAGGTCTATTTGACATAATCCATTTGTAGTTTAGAGTTTGTAACTCAAATTTTTTGAAGATTCGATAACTCTGTGAAAAATCATTGTGAAGTTGGGTTTTGTTTTTATGGAACAACTAATGTTTTGTAGTTGATTTTGTCCTAGGGCTTTGAGTATTTTGATTTGCATTATGAGTTTGGTCTATTTATGTGAACTAAAAATTTTCATTGGTCTAAAGTTTGAAGTATTTTGATTTGCGTATCATTATGAATGTTGCCAAAGTATATTGATATAGCTACTGTCATAGATGATACGTTTAAGTTGAACAAAATATGTTTTAAACTGATGTGGAATATATATAAAATAATTGGTGAAAACTCCATTTTATTGGATTTTGGATGTTGAAACCTATTGCTCATGTTTTCTCTTTTAATTTTTTATATTATCTACGTAATGACTATTCTAGTATGTTTATTTATGTGTTGGAAAAAAATTATGTTCCTAAGCTTCCATGTTCTGGAAAACCACAATGTATGCATTTGTTTCATCACTTTATGACCATTGTGATTTCTGTAGTTTTATGGCTGATAAGAAGTACGTTTTCGACATCTCTATCCTCCAAGGTATAGAAACTTCACATTCCCTTTAAGTGGAGCATTTTATTTTTGTTGCCGGAACTTTGCTAGCAACTTGTTCTAAATAGGCCAAGCATAATATAACTCTTTGTCTATGCTACATAATAGTGTTCCAGATCATTTCTCCTTTCCTCAACCTAGTGAGTTCACCTAATATTATCGTAGTTGTTGTGAATGAATATGTAGTAGATGCAGTGAAGATGTAGTGTCCCCTGTTATATCAATTATACTCTTGCTCATTAGCACTAGGATCTGTACTACCCTGGGATACTTTCATATGTACTGCTGTTTGGTTAATAGTTTAAAGTTATCTAAAATGTTCTCATCAGGACATTTCTTGAAAACCAAGTTCTAAATTTGACAGGAGCAACATTACACTCAACAGAATAATGAATTACAGGAAATCATGCCCTTGCATAAATTTTTTCAACCTACAGAATAATGAATTACAGGAAATGTGAATAACATTTATTGATTGCTAAACTGCCAAAACAGAAGATAATTACCTCATCTTCGCTAGATAGATTCAACTTCTTCATCAAGTATTTTGGATGAACAAAGCTGGAATATTGCTATCGCTGCAGTAGAATGTAAAATATATGAATACAATTATACAATCATGACCTATACCTTTCAGTGAAAAGAAAAAAAGGTGCATAGATGCTTCTCAAATTCTCAAGCTAAAGGCAACTTAAATCAAATGCTAAATTTGTCCTCACAGCACACTTTATGCAATCATGTTGTTTTTTTGTTTAGAATTAATCTAAATGTACTCATACTTAAAGCATAACCAACTTGAAGGTCAGCTCAAGTGATCTTGAAAAGAAACAAAGTAGTCACCATAATCTGTCATTTTTTCTGTGTAGTAAGGCAGTACCTGCAATGTACTATAGAATAAATTGAGGAATTAAACTATCAAGTAAAATATAGGTTATGTAACTAAATTGCACTACCTAATGACCTATATTAGATCATTTATAATCATGATTTGTACTCATGAATTGTTTTCTTGAATGTTTTGCTCATGTAGCATAGGATATCCAATGGATGTTGGAGATAAAAGTTGGATGGATCTCCGAAGATCCACCGATGAGTATATTCATGGAGTTAATGATTTCCTAGATAAGGCATTTGAACGAGCTTCCCAAGGAGATGAAATATTATGTCCTTGTAAAAAGTGCTTTAATCGTTATTGGCATTGTCAAAATGTGGTAGAGGATCACTTGATTTTTCATGGGTTTGTTCATGGATACACCAAATGGGTTTTCCATGGAGAAGGGTTTTCCTCAAGAAATATGCCACATCCAACCAATGATGATGAAACATTCGACAGACAAGACGGTATTGATAAACTACTTCAAGATACTTTTAGAAATGTAGCAGATGACCTGAGGCATGAAGGAGTAAGAGAGGGACTATCTGGAGATGCAAAAAGATTCTTTAAATTAGTGGAAGAAGGGAAACAAGAGTTGTATCCGGGGTGTAAGAACTTTTCTAAGTTGAATTTCACCATTCGGTTATACTTGTTTAAATGCATTCACAAGTTGAGTAATGTAGCCTTTTCAGATTTGTTAGACTTGATAAAAGAGGCATTTCCCTTTGCTCAGATACCCGAGTCTTTCTACAAGGCAAAAAAGGTGATAAAAGATTTGGGTCTTCATTATGAAAAAATACATGCATGTACTAATGATTGCATGTTATTCTGGAATGACACTGCAAAGTTAGACAAGTGCTCAGTGTGTGGATCTTCTAGATGGAAGAATGTTCGTGATGACTTGACTAATAAGGTCACTAAAATTCCAGCAAAGGTTTTAAGGTACTTTCCTTTAAAACCTAGGCTTTAGAGGATATTCATGTGTTCTGAAACATCTGTAGCTATGAGATGGCATGATACTGAACGACCCAAAGATGGAAATTTAAGACATCCTGCTGATGGGGAAGCTTGGAAGGATTTTGATTCCTTGCACCCTGACTTTGCTAGTGATGCTCGTAATGTTAGATTGGGTCTTTCAAGCGATGTTTTTAATCCATTCTGAACTATGAGCATTTCCTATAGCACATGGCCAGTTATGTTGATAAATTATAACTTATCACCATGGATTTGCATGAAGTCGGAGTATATAATGTTGTCAATGATTATTCCAGGTCCATCGTCTCCTGGAAATGATATAGATGTATACTTACAACCACTGATTGCAGAGTTGAAGGAACTATGGGAAGTGGGAGTGGAAACATATGATGTTGTAACTAATCAAACATTTATGATGCGTGCAGCTTTATTGTGGACAATTAGTGATTTTCCAGCATTGGTAATGCTTTCCGGATGGAGTACCAAGGGGAAATGGGCATGCCCCACTTGTAATCACAATACTTGTTCCCAATATCTCAAACATAGTTGTAAGATGTGTTATATGGGTCATCGAGCATTTTTACCTCATGATCATCCATATAGAAGAGATAAAAAATCATTTAATGGTAAAGAAGAGCATAAAGTTGCACCTACTCCCTTATCAGGCGTACAAGTTCTTGAAGAACTTCGTGAATTCAATAATGTTTTTGGAAAGAGCCAAAAGAAAAGAAAACGAAAGAATGATGGTCCATGGAAAAAAAAATCCATATTTTTTGAGTTGCCGTATTAGGCAACCAACAAATTGAGGCACAATCTTGATGTGATGTACATAGAGAAGAATATTTGTGACACTTTGCTTGGGACTTTATTGGATATACTTGGAAAGTCCAAAGATCATATAAATTCTCGCTATGACTTACATGAGATGGGGATACGCAAAGAGCTTCAACCAGTAAAAGATTATGATACTGGAAATATTCATTTGGCTAAAGCTTGTTTCTCTATGAAACCAGAGGAGAAAAAATTATTTTGCACTGTTTTAAAAGGTGCCAAATTACCAAAAAGATTTGCCTCTAATATATCAAGTCGTGTGCAAATTGAAGATATGAAAGTATCGGGATACAAAAGCCATGATGCTCATTTCATATTACATTACTTGCTCCAGATTGCTGTCAGAAAAGTGTTGCCCAAGAATGTGTCTTTGGTCTTGATTAGGTTGGGAAATTATTTTAGAGCCATATGTAGTAAGGTTATAAGAAGAAGTGATCTTGAGAAGATGAAGGATGAAATCATAGATATAGAATGTGAGCTTGAAAAGATTTTTCCTCCGTCCTTTTTTGATATAATGACACATTTACCTATTCATTTAGTGGATGAAATTAAGCTTGGAGGCCCGACTCATTTGCGTTGGATGTATTCTACTGAAAGAACTATGTGTGACTTCAAGGGGCTTGTTCGTAATCGAAAAAATCTAGAAGGGGCAATAGTAGAGGGTTTTTCAGCTATAGAGTGTTTGACCTTTATTTCGAGATACCTACCTGATATGGTGAAGACAACATTTAGTAGGTATCAAACTGAGGATGATGAGAACAATCAAATAGAGGAAGGAGATGTTTCACCTTTATTTCCTAAAACAGGTCATCCAATCGGAAGTATGAATAAAAGGAAAGGAAAGACTTTTAACATGGAGCATCATGAGTGGTTTGAAGCTCATCGATATGCTTTGTTCAATACTGGAGATGAAAAAGTAGAGACATTCATAAAGTAAGATAAAATAGTAATTTGTTTTTAAAAATCATTTATATGTTATGATAATGTGTTTTAAATTCCATTAATAAATATACATTGTTTAAATTGCATATCATGCTTGCAGGGAACATAAGAATTTGATTGATAATCGTACCAGAGGAAATGCATGGGTAAAAGCACAGATCCATAGTAGAGAATTCAGTGATTGGTTTAGGGATAAAGTTAAAAATATTGAAGTGTCCAATCACTTAAGATGGCTAGCTAAAGGGCCTAATTTTGTGGCTAAAAGATATACTGGATATTTTATTAATGGATATAGATTTCATACAAAGACACGGGATGATCCTTGCAAGACTCAAAATAGTGGAGTGACTTTGTCAGCAACAACAGATAGTTTTGCTAGTGCTAGGGACCACAATCCTATCGATGGAATGGTTATCTATTACGGAATTATTCAGGATATCATTGAGATTGATTATTGGGGTTGCTTTAGTGTTGTACTTTTTAGATGTGATTGGTTTCATAATGAAGTTGATGAATATGGATTGACTCGGGTATACTTCAATAAAAAATGCAGCACAAATGATCCTTTTGTACTAGCATCTCAAGTGCATCAAGTTTTTTATGTGGAAGACTCAATTGAGAAAAATGTATATTATGCAAGAAATAAAGTCCCAGTGGATTTGTATGATTTGGAGGAAGAGAATTGTCCTAATATTGAAGAAACATTTTGGCGAGAGACTAACGATGATATTGGTTCATCAGAAATAGTGCTCGATGTAGATGTTAGATGGTCGAGAGAAGATCTCCTTGTTGATATCATTGATCTGTCTTCCCTTGCACAACTTTCAGAAGATGTAACTATGGAAACATCAGAAGAGGAGGATGACTTTGATGATACCGATTGGGATTGGATGGAGGCTGATGATTGACAAAGGATCTCCCGAACTTGTTCAATTACATTCTCTTCTTAACTTTTTTGTAGTGAGTAATAAATACCTTTTTGAGTTGCATCATATAAAGTATGAATGTCGATTGGACTCTATTTGGATTTCTGCCTATTTGCTACTTCTAGTTGTTTGATTTCTGTTTGTTCTGGAATATTTTCTTGCTAATGTTGGTACGTACTATAGATATATTAGTAATTAAGATTCTTTGTTTATTGCTTTGTTATACTTCTATTTGCATCTTCTGCCGTTTCTCTAAAATCCCATTGAGTAGCAAGCTCTCGAAAGTTAGATTTCAAACTAGTTAAGATATAAATTAGTTAATCAACTTCAGCTTGAATCCATTGCTTGTTATTCATCTTCCCTGAGCTAGAATTTTCCTTGTTGAATGGTTGAAATGTGATCTCTTGACCAGCAATTTTTTTCAAATAAGAAACAAGAGGAGAATTATTCTTAATAATATGCTTCAGCTACTGATCCTATTGTTGTTTGTTCTTCTTACTTTCATTGTTTTTGTTCTTCACATTTGAAAATTCTGCACTAAGAAGCTTCTTTTGTCTTATTTTTACACAGATTTGGATAGTCATGAGTCAACAAGAGTCTTCAAAGAGAAACAAAAGAGCGAAAAATAAGACATATGCTAAACCTGGATCATTATCATTCTTGGAAAATAAAAAATGACGGTTATTGACAACAAATGAAATTGTTCAAGCTATAGAGTCAGAGAAAGGACAACTGCTTAAATTGATTGAACAACAACCAGTAGCACCACAATCTGAAGCTAATGGACAATCTGTAGAGGAGCAGCCTCTTGAGCAACAACCTATAGAGGATCAAGTGTAGAACTCTGTCACTCCTCCAACTGGTGAACAACCTGAAGAACAAGGTAAGATATAAACTTAGAAACTTACTAAATTCATCTATGAATTCTAATTTCTTATATTTTCTTATAGCTGAAGGTGTTTCCAGTAAAAACAAAAGAGGTCAAACGCAAATGCATAATGTACATACACGAAAAGAGCGTAAATTGATCTTATTGAATAGGCTAAATCAACCGATTGGTCCTACTGAAGACGTTGTGACAGAGTTAAGTAGCTTCCTAGGTACATTGGCAAGAAATGCTACTCTCTGTCCATTTGATATATTTGATTGGAGGAGCATGGATACTAAAAAAGATTTATGGGATTATACTAAGGTTTGGAGTTTCTAGTTTTTAATTTCTTGTAAAAATATTTTACTTCAATTGGCGAACTAAATGACACCAAATTGTAGGAGAAATACATTATTCCTGAAGCTGCAAAAGATTGGGCTTTGGTAACAATTCGAGAGGCTTGGAGAAGGCATAGACGTGACTTAAAGATAAATTATTACGATCCATATGACAATGATGAAATTCGAATGGCAAAAAAGCCTGGTCATATTCCAGAATGTCCATATAGAGAGCTCCTTAAATATTGGAAGTCTGAGAAATTCAAGGTAAAATGTAGTTCAAAATCTCAAACATCCAGCTTATTCTTCTCCTGATCTCTTTTGTGATATAGTTGTTGCTGAAACTTTATTTTTCTTTAACTTTTCTTATGCTATTCTCTTCTCTGTTGCAATGTTGTTGCAGTTTGTGTTCTGACTTGAAGAAGATAAATGATTGACCAAAGGGTGGCTGTAACTGTTATTATCTATGTTTATCATATTTCCTTTGACTAAAAGATATGCTAGTAAGTTTGAAAGAAATAATCAGTGAATGAAGACAATCAAAGGATAATCAAACCAATATAACATGCAATTGCATTTTCATTGAGGGTGCAAGGCTTCCAAGAAAGTGAATCATCCTAATTTCTTTCCTGCAGGGGGAATCAACTTTCTCTTCTGCTATTCTTTTTTCTTAGAAGGTTAACTGAACTCTTCTGTTATCTGTTTCATAAAGTTTTATTATCCTCAACATGTCAAACTCAATAATTTCATTTAGTAGTTGATAAGATACAAATGTAACAGGATAAAAAGTCACATGTTCAACTCTTTACTCAAAAATAAAAAATCTTAAGAACTTATTTTATTAGTTAAGTTTGATCGCTGAAATTTGCATCAAGGTTCACTAAACTAAGTGCCCTTTTGGATAAACTTAGTTTGATCGTTGAAATCTACAGACTGGTTTTAGCTTCATATGACAGTAACGTTCGTACTTACAAAGCATATTGTTTAGTTGGATTTGTTAAAAAAGAAATATTGAGACATTCACCTCGTCTAGTACATTATGTAGCACCGATATGCCTTTGGTTAACATTATTGATTCATTTATTTGCAGAAAATGTCTGAAACAAATACTAAGAACCGGAAAAAGCTGATGAATCCACACACAGCAGGCAAAAAGAGTTTTGCTTTAATCCGCAGTAAATTGGTGTGTTCTCTTATTTATTATCTAGGATTAACCTTTTATTTAAGAAATTCCTGATATCTATTTTTATGTGACTAGGAAAAAGAAAATGAATCTGTATCTGCTAAGGAGCTCTTTGTGGTCACAAGAACAAGAAAACCTGATCGTTTGTACAAGGCATCGAATGAGAACACAACTAGTAAAATTGTACGAATATTGTCAATATAATTTTTTTATTAAGACAAATTATTTATTCTAAATTTTAATTTACAAGACTGCTGGTTGGATATGTTTTGTTAGGCTGGAATGGAGGAAATAGAAAAGCAAATGAGCACAAATGGTCAGCCTGTTGATGCATTTTCAGCTGTCATGGGTCCTGAACATCCGAGACGTCTAAGACTATATGGAGTGGGGGTTACAAAGACAACTCTGAAAAAGAAAGTTGACAATTCTGAACAAACTTTAAATGCAACAAATGATGTAGTGCAACAAATGCAAGAAAGGATGCAAAAAATGGAGAAACAAATGGAGGAACAAAGGAGAACTATGTGACAAGAAGTTATTGCTGATGTAGTTGCACAACTTCAACGTGCAGGATTAATTGATCCTAACATACTAGCAGCAATGTTCGTTCCTTCACCAAGAGAAGCTACTTCTGCTCAAACAGCTGAGTAAGGTTAGTGTCGCTAAATCTCTGTTTAGACTATTTCTTCTTCTTCTACTACTACTGTATCTTTCTCTTGCATCTCTATTTCATTTCTCTGTTGCGACTCTACTTTCTCTTGACAGTAGAAAACATTAATACTCTTGGCTACACTTAAAGTGTATTTTCCGATTTCCTGGTGGACTAGTTTGTTAACTGAATTGATGGTGATTTGAGTTTTGTAAGCTAGCCCTCTTGATCATTGCCTAATGAATCTCGAGATAATTTCATATTTAGATTATATTACACGTACTTTTATAGCTTGAAAACTCTTTCCAGTGGTTTTTTTTGAAATTATTGTATCCCCCAACAAAGTTCTCTATTGTCGATTCTGTTTTCTCGTTATAGCATTTTAATGTTTGTTGGACTGCTGTAACATTTATGTTATAAGGGATTATTGAGTACGGCCTTGTCGATTTTGTTATTACATATTTATTCTGATTGAGGCCTTGTCGGCCATTTAGTTAGCTGAGTATTTTCTAGGATCAACCTCGTCGGCTATGAGTTATTAAGTATGAGCTAACATCATTCTATATACCACTATTTTAGGAGATCTCCCATTTGTTATTTGTTATGTCCATTTCCGTTCATTCTCTCAACATATAGGGACTCTAGAAATGTTCAGCTATTGAAGTGTTAGTGATGCACTGATGCTATTCATGAAATATTGTAAATTGTACCATGCAATTATGTAACCATCTATCTTTTATTGACCAACAAAGGGTTAAAAAATGGCTACAAATTGAATATTGTTGACATGGACTAGATTTTTCAGCCTGTGAATGGCCTTGTATGATCTAACACCTCTTATGTTCCAGAAAAGTGCTTCTGTGTTGATTTTGGCCTGTGTTACCATTTTTTTGTGAATGGCCTGTGTTAGCAGACACCTCTTGTGAATGGCATGTGTTATCATATTTTGCTTTTCTTTTTTGAGAGGGTTGGTTTTGGCTTCTGTGTTTCCTCCCATTTTTCCTAACCCTACTTCTTCCCCTGCTTTTAGTGTCTGGCTAATCTGAATAAAATTTCCAGTAGTTGCAGTGTTGTAACAATTATCCTGTTTATGAAGATTAATTGTTTCTCCTCTCTGTGGACTGTTTTGATTGCTTTTGCAGCTGAGATTCCACCCCCAATAGTATACTTACATTCTTCTGTCATCATAACGTAGTAGTCTTTTGATTTGAAGATGATTGCAAGCATTCCGTTGTGTTTTGAATGTCTTGCAATCACTGCTTCTCTTCTGTGGCGTACTTGGTTAACATGCTAGTCATTGTAGGCAAGACAATGACATTGGAGATATGGATGGCAGGTATTGACTATGTTTTTAATGATGGGGGTTAATAAGGATGAAAATTTCATCCTTGTACAAAAAGTGTTGTATACATAGACTATAAGTTTGGATGTAGCTCGAAGATAGACTCACATCTGAGATAACATGTCCCTGAAGGGTATAAAAATAACTGAAAATAAAAGTGCATAAATACATGTTAGAAACTACTGCACAACTCTTGCTGGCTTTGCTCTTTCAATCTGCTAATAGTTGGCTTTGCTCTTTCAATCTTGTTGCACAACTCTTTCCAACTTCCTCTGAAATTAAGATATGGAAAGTGTTTGTTAAGAATTAGAATCATCAATCTTTTTACCTGTTCCGCAACTCTGTAAGTAGAAACCTTTGAGCCTTCAAATCTTGTACATATCAAACTGGTTGGTCTAGTCTTCCAAATCTCCCAGCTCAAAACTGTAGGGAGGCATTCTAAGACATGAGGAAGTACATAGCACTTAACAGGCTGGTCTATTAAACACTATATGGTAGTTGCGCAGACCAGTGAAGAAAAGCCAGCCATGTTTTGTACTTGAATAGTGACTCTAGCTGCTATAATTCCCAGAAGCAGTATGCAAATATCTCTTGCAACTATGCTATTTTCTTAATGTCATTTGAATCTTATTGAATTTTATGCATGTTGTAGGTATTGAGTGATAACTTTAAAATATATCACTGAAGTCATTGAACTTTTGCAACAAAATTGCTAAATTATTTTGTATTTTCATTAATTGTATGTAGGTGATGATATCGAAGGAGATGAAAGCAGTACTGAAGACTTGACATAGGAGCTAAACTGAGTTGATGTTAACATTACTTAGGTTTTGGAAGTCTGTTATTTTTGAAGATTGTGTGGTGCATCTGTACATTTCACCTTTTTTGAATGGCTGAAAATGCTTATGTATTTTGCTTATATCGTTACTACGTACCCAATTGCCACCATGGATGTTAGATTATAATTTTGGTAATGAAATATAACTTCTTCCATGATCTTTTTGTGTATTTTATGCTTATTTATTTATTATTTTAAAAAATATCATTTATGGTTTTTTTGCTATAGTTTGAATGTTATATATAAGAGGAATTTAAAGTAGCATGTTAAATCGAAAATATATGAAAAAAATTCTTGTAAGCATATAAAAATTTAGTAGAGTATATTTTTGCTAGAAAGATCACCTCAAAACAATTCTTTAGGGGTAAAGTGAGAATTAAAAAAATGATAATAGTATTATCGATTGTCATTATGATTTTTTGTAACTTGAACCAACTTGAGCAAAGTTCTAGATCTGCCATTGATTGGTACTTATCTAAATTGACGAGTTCCATTTTTGAACGGGGTAAATATGCATTTTTCTTTGTCAAATGCTAAATTAGATAAACAATCTAATAATTAATTGATTTTCGTTTTATTTATTTGTGTATTACCTAACATGACATAAAGTACATGAAAATTCATGTGCTCTCCACTATGATATGATTTATGAAGGAATAAACCATGTGTCATCTAATAAATTTTTTTGGAGAAAATATATAAAGTCCCCTTGAATTAGTATCTTTTAAAAAGATACTTAAACTTTACGGGGTCATGTGATCCTCCTAAACAATTTTATATTGGTATTAACATATCATTTTTAACCTCAGAGAAAGTGTAGCTCACTCTCTCAAGGAGAGAGAAACGATTCAAAGTATTTTTTTCTCTTTTTGTTATAATTTTTTATTTTATTTTTCTTTCCTTTTTTCAATTTTTATTTTCTATTCAATTATTTGTTTCTCCGGTCTTCTTCAAGGGCGTTGATAGTGATTTTTATCATTGTGTTTCATTTTTTAATAGGAATGATTAAAAGGTAACAAAAAAAAGGAAAAATAAAAAGAGATATGGTTACAATTGACCTCCATTTTATCCGGCGAAAAAGCACTTTTTGGTGACAAAAAAAAATGACATTTATCCTCTACTTCTATAATCTAATTTACTATCTTTTTTATCCATAGTTCTAATTGTTGTGAGCTTGGAATTATGAGAATTAAATTTTCTACTTGTCTTATGTTAAGCAATTAGAGTGATACCTATCACCTTTCCTCTTCTTTTTTATTTGTGTTGAAGAGGATTAGGAAAAGGGGAGAAGCAAGTGGGGAATGGTTTTGGATTAATTTGTTTTCTTAATAAAAGAATCAGTCTTTTTGGTATTTTACCACGTGACAATCAAGGATTGGTGTTTGACATCTTCATTTCTCAAAAGTGGGGCTAATCGAAAAATAAGGCAATATTATTATTTTAAAATTGTTTGACATCCCTATTAATGTTCTTTAGACATAACCTATACGACTTTGTGTAAGGATTTGTCTCATTGTTATAGTTACTTAGAATCAAAATTGACAAAAATAAAATTTTAATAAAGTGGAAAAAATCTATCAAGTTTCTCTATAGTAAATGAAGGTTTTTATAGCGAAGGCATCGAAGCTACGAGACTTTACTATAGAAAACGATCCGTTCACTATAGCAGCCTTATTTATAGATTTTTTATTCCATGTTTAAGTCAATTTTTTGCCTCAAGTCCTGGTCATAACTTATTCTTTTTTTACCAGAGAACACCTAGGATGACCTTTTCTTCAAGACTTAGGCTTATTTTCTATTTAGGTAAGTAAATTTTATCTATATATTTCTTCTAAATTCCATTTTCTTCATAGAATCGAATGGTGAGTTTGTCACGCCCCGAGCCTAAACCCTGGGCAGGACTGACACTCGAGAACCATTGTTGGCCCTAAATGAACCCTTTCCCTGGTTTAACTCTTAGCGGAAGACTTTACTCAAACATAAATGTACTTTAAAAGTAAAGTGAAAGCTCAAACATAACTAAGAATGTATTGTAATTAAACATTCACTAGTCAAAATGACAACTAAAGTCTCAAGCATAACTGAAATGGAAAGACTCAAGAACTAACATCAACTAACTATCTATGAAGCCTCTAACAACTGAGATGGACGTCGAGACAAGACTTACGACATCCTAATGAACTAACCGATAAAGCAATAAAAGGGAATCCTCTGAAAGCAAAGAAGCTCACCAACAACTCTGAAGCTCAACTAGAATCAACGATGCGCTGGATACTGATCATGGTTACTTGTATCTGCATCATAACAACGATGCAGGCCAAATGGCATCAGTACATTGAATGTACGAGCATGCGAGGGGAATTCTAAAATAAGATATAAGCTTGAAAGGAACGGAAATAACATACATGGGCTCAACTTAACTCATTTCAATATAAAGCAATAATAGAAATGCAAAATAAAGAAAAGCTTTTAAAACATGGATAACAACTCTGTGTATTTAGAAATACAATAGTAACTCAGTCTGTATGCAAATATACAATATAGACTGTGTTTGTATATAAAAATACAATTAACTATCTGTTTATATGATTAAAAAATACTTTTTGTGGGAATTTCTCTAACCGACAACCCTCACTTAAGAGCTATGTGATGGTACAACATTTTTGTCTCACACTGCCAGAGCTGTCCTATACATTATCAGGGGTATAGAACCTAATTACTAAGTGGATCCACTAGTCTATGCTAAAAGCATTAAGGAATCATCTAAAATGTATGACCCTTTTCTACCCATGATGACTATATTATTTATGGGGGTTGTGAGTTGTCTGAACTCTCCCTCATATCGGTGCTCAATACTACTCCCAAAATATAACTAGCTCATATGTATAAAAACATACTCTTTCTATGGTTTGAGATAATTACTCAAAAACTAGACCAAAGGCTCTCTAGGAAATCAATGGTTCCTCTCTTGCTTAATTGTGAAAGTATTTACTCTTTTATTGAAAAACTAGCTCAAAGGCTTTGTTGCAAATCGGTGTTGCCTTTCTTATTTTAAATGTGAAAACATTTACTCTTTGGGAATACATAGTCCCCATATACTCTTTTGAAGAAATGAACTTTACTCTTTACTCAAGTCTTAAAACAAGTTTATAACATTTGTAAAAGATTTTTGAAAAGACTCTAGGAACTCTCTAGACTTGGCTCCTAACTTTCCTTGAATTTGAATTTGTGAATTCAAGGTTATGATTCATCTTTATAGATGATATCATGATGTTTAGACGTATGTTAGAGTGTAGAAATCAACTAGAAAACATAGGTACATTTCAAGGGAACTCAAATGGAAAGAAGTGGAAATGGGTAGAAGGCCTTGCAACCCTGGCGTACTGAGTGGTGCCGGGCACCAGAACTGAAACTAAAGAGTCTTGGTTGGGGCGCGAGCCCTAACTACATACTCTGATGTGTGGCACGTCACTCCACCCCTCTTCCCCAGGTTTTGGCGAATTTTCTTGCTCGTTTTTCTACTCTAAACCCTCTAGATTCCTGTGGGTTCTTCCCCAAACACTTAGATTCGAATACACAACCAAAGTATGCAAGAATCTATTCATAACAACATCAAATTTCATGAATTTAACTCAAGAACTTCTCAACAACTTCAACAATCAAGAACCCAATAGAAACTTCAACAAAAATCCATCAAGAACTCAATTTCTGTACTTTCAAGAACATAATTTCGCTGAATTAAATCATGATTGGCGCGTGGGTGAACAAACCCAACGCTATGATATCTCACATACCTCGTAGGTATTAACCCTTGGCGAAATCCACAAGCTTAACTTCAAGAATGCCATGATTCCTTGCTTATTCTCCTCATTTCTCCTCTTCTTCCCTCTTCTCTCAAAACTGTAACTTATTTTTATGAAGCGTAAACTGAACCAAACCAGTTTAGACCCTAACTTAATTACCAAAAATGAATTTAATTATTTGGGTAGTGAAAAGACCATAATACCCTTCTAAAATTTGGTTTTGATTTTCCTTATTTAGACAATCTGACTTCAAATGGGCATATCTCCCTCACACGAACTCAAAATTGAGAAAACTCGATGGCGTTCGAAATATAATTCAAAGATATTTCCTACGGTATCTTGTAGAACACCTAACTCATCTTGAGGTAGGAGTTATGGTTTTTTTAAGTTGACCCAAAACTCATACATAGCTTAACTTTGTCAAACTTTCTGATTATGAATATTTTCAAAAATGTGTTGTTTCTAATTCTAGTTCTTTCGATATGCGGGGTGTTACATAGTTCTCCTTGTGGGTTGAAACCTAGGGTTATAATTGCTACAGAAATTTATAAGTTAGGGTAATCATGCATAGAGTAAAACCTCACTATATTAATAGAGTTGGAATCATGAAATATTATTATGTTCTAGAGATATTATTTAATTGATAAATTAACATTTATTAATTTAAAGAGTGTTTTGAGATTCAATCTTGTGATACTCTGATAACAAAACCTTTCGAGATGTATTATTGCAATAGATTTTATTGTAGGATATTAAAAGACTATAAAGTGAGACAAACTAATGCAAAAAAGATTAATGTTTTGGATGTTATCAATTTTGCAGTCCCGACTTGGACGATAAATGTTCAGCAAGAGACAATAACAAAATATTCAACATTGCAAAATTTGTTTGAAAGATGAAATCTTAGAGAATTTGAATGAATCCACTTGTGAAAACGTCATTCAGGAACTTGAATTTATGATTAATGATCTCGGTTATAGCAATAAAATAGATGCCAATAACCTATTGGATTATCTAGGCGAAAATGATACATATTTAGAGATTCAGAGCTTAGATGAAATTTTGGATGCCATAAAAAAATAATGATAATGATGAAGTTGAAGTTGAAAATGTATGAAACAATACCTTTGATAAAGAAAATTGGATAAACGAAAAAATAGGTATTCATATTTAATATGTTGGTGATTTATGTTTATTAATGTTTTCCTAATTACAAAATTATAAGTGGGTAAAATCAGTAGATAAATGAAAATATTCTAACAGTTGAAATTTGTAATCAAAACAACAAAATGAAACACACAACAAGAATATCATTTATAAAAGAATATCATATATACCTAATATGTTTTCGCAAAATATAATTCATTATAAATTTTATCTACTTACCTATATTTAGTTGTACAATTTTGTAGGTTCAAATAATATTTAATTATTTATTGTTCAACAAAGAAGTCATTTGAATAAGTGGACAATTCATCTATTTTAGTTTGTATTTTTTTTACTCTATTCTATTATTCATTACACTATATTTTTAATATTTTTTATACTATATAAACTATAACGACCTGTTCATGTCGTTATAGCAAAGACAACAGGGGAAAATTTGGGGCCGAAAAACTTTTTTGTAGTATTTGGATTTTCCCAACCTTGGTCCAGATTTGGACGAAATCAGAGTCAACGAGGTGTAGGGGAATCTGGTAACAATCGGGTGCAATATTTATGATTTTGATTACATGAATAGTTAGATAACTCGTTAAGGAATCTGTACGACTTTACTAAATTGAATTCGGGCGAGTAGAACTCCAGAAATCGATTTTAGCGTAAAGAGTATTTACTGGGCGTCATGGGTAAGAGGTGTGTTGTGAAATGAGAATTTTGGAATTCTTGAATTATCTCTCTATCTCGAGAATGCCGCTTTGGCATTGGGTTTTGCCGCTTTGGCGGGGATACTATGGCGGGCTAGTAGCCGCTGCGGTGGGTCCTACGCGAATTAAAGTCGTTACTACACTCCTAAACGACCTCATTATGCACTTTTCAACTTTTAGAGCTTAGGAACGAACCTCAGGTGAAGAATACTCGATTTTTCACCATTCTTGAGGCTAAAGGTAAGTTTTTCACTCCCCGAATCCATTTTTCGATCCATAGAACATAATATAATGGGTGAATATTGATGGGGGAGGGTTTTTTTATAGATTATACTATGGAAACAACCCTAAATTGGATAAATGTGATCATGGGTTTGACCTAGGGTTCATAGAATTGTTTGTAATCTAGAAAATTAATGATTGTTTATTGATTCGCGTATTATATTGATTTTTTGTAGACCAAGAACAAGCAGAACAAATCCAGAAAGGGAAAGATCAAGTTTCTTAGGGTTTCAAGCTTGTTTCGAGGTAGGTGATGGTGGTGATTCTATGATTGTGTGATGCATGTTTGTTCTTGCTTCATTACGATACTTGTATGTGTATAAATGTTGCAATGTTGGTCACACATGTTGTAAATGAGAAAGATAATTGACGAATGCCATGAAATCATGACTTAAATGTATGATCTTAATGATATATTTGTCATTGTGATTGTGGTGTGTGAATGGGATCGGTTGCCATGTTCTGGCATAACTAACTTGGATCAATTGCCACGTTACGGCATAAAAATGAGATCGGTTGCCACGTTCTGGCATAAATATGGGATCGGTTGCCACGTTCCGGCATGCTAACTTTTTGGGTTTGGGTTCCATGAGAAGACCAATGATTTGACACAAAATGTGAAGTTGTTCATTGTTCGTAAATGTTGATAATATTGTATATGTTGATATATATGCATGTGATTATAATGTTGTCTTGACTTGTTTATGTTGCACTTAGTGGGAAAGCTGTGTGATCCTACTAGTACACTATCGTTGTGTACTGATACTGCACTTGCTCTTATTTTTGTTGAGTACAGGGCGTCTTCAAACGGCTATTGACAGACCTTGCTTAGAAAATCAGTGATCGTCGCTTCGAATTCAAGGGTGAGCCAACTCTTCCGGGCTGCCATGGAATTCTCTTTCATCTATTTTCGCCAATTCAAGACTTAGACATTTGTTTTAGCTAGTAGATTAGTTTATTAGTTGGGGTTGTATCCCTTCTTCTTTAGACTTGGTTCATTGTTAGATATTTTGGTACATTGACTTTCAGGTTCTAGGTTATTTCTTCCGCATTGTTAGTTGTTAGATCTTTAGTTGAAGTTTATGGGAACTTTAGTTTAGCTATTATTTCTGCTTTCATATACTTAAATGCCTTAGTTTTGGTTTAGTTGCTTGGTTTGGGTTGCAGTAGTGGTTCTCCCACCGGAGAGTTAGTGTGGGTATCAATCACGATGGTCTCGGTCAGGACAAAGTTGGTATTAGAGCCTAGGTTCGTTGATCTCGATGTACCAAAACGAGTCTAGTAGAGTCTCATGGAACGTTATGGGTATGCCTTTACTTTTCTTTGAGAGGCTATACGACTTTAGGAAATCTCTCTGTTTTTTCTTGTCTTCTTTCGTGCTATGACTTGATTCCAATTAGTATTTGGCAATTCAAATTGGTATCTAACCTCCTTCACTCTTCTGTCTGCAGATGGATAATACTATATTCAACGGCATCAGGCCCATAGCTCCCGCCAATGCTCCGATTGTGGAATCTGCAATGAGGGGTCATGATTGAGGCAGGGGTAGTGGAAGAGCTAGGGGTAGAGGCCGTGGAAGAGTAAAACCTGCTGGAAATGGAGATCCTATTGAGAATTCTCCTATGAATGAGAACCCTCTTGCACTTCACGAAGAGATAGAGGAGAATGTTGATGTTGATGTTGATATTGAGGATTTGGGACAAGAGGGAGAGTTGCAGGCTGAGACTACAAGTGTTCCTCCTTTGGATCCACTGTTAGCTCAAAAGATCATGTCGTTCTAAAAGGGATTTGTTGGTCCTGGAGTGCTTCCTTCTGCTCAAGCAACTCAAGCTCCTACTAATCCTTATATTGCTAGCACTGCGCCCAAGATGGGTGGTATTGGAGGTAATGATGCTTTCTTCCATCCTTTGTTGAGTTTTGTTATGACAGGTAATGAGCATGAAATGCTGATTAAGTTTCTGAAGCTAAAGCCTCCTGTGTTTCTTGGTTCTGATAATGAGGATGCTTATGAGTTCATTTTGGATTGCTATGAGAGGCTACATAAATTGGGTATTGTTCATCAGCATGGGGTTGAGTTTGTGTCTTTCCAACTTCAAGGTGAGGCTAAGAAGTGGTGGAGAGGTTATATGGAATGTAGATCTTCTACTTTACCTCCACATACTTGGATCCAGTTTCATGCTCTATTTTTAGAGAAGTATTTGCCTAGGACGTTGAGCGATCGCAGGAAAGATGAGTTTATGGCGTTGGAGCAAGTATGGTTGTGGCTGTTTATGAGGCCATGTTCCATGCTTTGTCTAGATATGCTACTCAATTGGTGACTACGGAGGAAGAGAGAATCTAGTTATTTATTAGGGGACTAAATTCGGAGTTGCAAGTATTATTTGTTCGTATGACTTCTGCAGGGAGAATCTTTAATGAGGTGAAAGACTATGTTAAGAAAGTGGAAGGGGTGAGGTGAGACGGTTAAGCTAAGGCATGGGTAAAAAGGGCTAAGAACTTGAGTAACTTTCAAGGTTCTTATTCCAAGGGGTCCGGAAGACCAACATTTGCAGCCAAGCCAATTTAGACCGCAATGCCCGCCTCTACAGGTAGTTACTCAGAAACTCCATCTCATAATTTTCACGATAGCCAGGGAGTCACGCCTTCGACGGGAGGCACACCATCTTTTGATCGTACTTGTTACAGCTTTGGAGAACCTGGGCATATGAGGAGTGATTGTCACCACCCACGTGTGTTCAATTCCGCACAACAGTAGTCTAGAGCAGTGGTACCTGCAGGGAATGGTAATAATGGTCGAGGGCATCCACAAGGTGGGCGAGGAGGTAATCAGCGAGGCCGTGGAGGTAGAGGAAATGGTAATGGTAACGGAGGTAGGTTTAACGGGCAACCAGGCAGGGAAGTGGCTCGTCATGATGATAGGGCTCAGTGTTATACTTTTTCGGGGAAGAATGAGGCGGAGGCATCTGATGTGGTGATCACATGTACTATTCTTGTGTGTGACCGAATGGCTAATGTGTTGTTTGATCTGGGTTCTACTTATTCATATATATATCTGGAAGATTTTCCTCAGATTTTTATATGATTTGTGATATTCTTGATGCCCCCATTCATGTTTCTACTCCAATTGGAAAGTCAGTCATAGTTACCCATGTTTATCGTGCTTGTCCTATTTTGTTTATGGTATTTCAGACTTGGGTTGATTTAGTGATTTTGGATATGATTGACTTTGACATAATCTTAGGCATGACTTGGTTGTCCCCCTATTATGTTGTGCTTAATTGTAATACTAAGTCTGTAACTCTAGAAATTCCGGGAAGGGAAAAATTAGAGTGGGAAGGGGTGTACAAGCCTAAGCAAGCTAAGATTATATCCTCCATTCGGGCTAGTAAACTGGTAGAGCAGGGTTGTTTGGTTTATTTGGCTCGTATTAGGGATGTTGAGATTGAGGCTCCATTCGTTGGGTCTATCCCTGTGGTGTCGGAATTTATAGAAGTGTTTCCTAATGATTTGCCTGGTATGCCTCCGAATAGAGATATATATTTTTACATTAATTTAGAGCTTGGTACGCGTCCTAGTTCTATCCCTCTATATCTCATGACTCTGACAAAATTAAGAGAGCTTAAGGCTCAAATCCAAGAGCTTCTTGATAAGGGATTTATTCATCCTAGTGCTTCCCCATGGGGTGCCCTAGTTTTGTTTGTTAAGAAAAATGATGGTAGTATGAGAATGTGTATAGATTATTGGCAATTGAATATGGTCACTATTCGAAACAAGTACTCTTTGCCTCGAATAGCTGATCTCTTTTACCAATTGCAAGGTGCATCAGTTTCTCTAAGATTGATCTAAGATCCGGTTACTATCAATTGAAAATTAGGCCTGAGAATGTGCCTAAGACGGTGTTTAGAACTCGCTATGGGAACTATGAGTTTTTGGTTATGTCGTTTGGTTTGACCAATGCGCCTGCAGCTTTCATGAGTTTGATGAATGGGGTGTTCAAATAGTTCCTTGATTAGTTTGTTATAGTGTCTATTGATGATAATTTAGTGTATTCGAAAAGTGAGGAAGAGCATGCCGACCATCTTCGTAGTGTTTTGGGTGATCTTGGGAAGCAAAATCTATATGCTAAATTTTCTAAATGTGAATTTTGGTTGAAATCGGTTGCATTTTTGGGACATGTAGTTTCAAAAGAACGGGTCATGGTATATCCTCAAAAGATTGAGGCGGTTAAGAATTGGGTCCGACCAAGTTCTGTGACTAAAGTTAGGAGTTTTGTGGGGCTCGCTAGTTATTATCGTCGATTTGTGGAGAACTTTGCTTCTATTCCCACACACTTGACTAACTTGACCAAAAAGAAGATATTATTTGAATGGATTGAAAAATGTGCGGAGAGCTTTCAAAAGCTCAAGATTCTCTTGACCACCGCGCCTATTCTAAAATTACCGGTTGAAGATAAAGATTTTATTGTTTATTGTGATGCTTCTCATTCTATGTTGGGTGCTATGTTGATGCAGAATAAGAATGTTATAGCTTATGCCTCGCGTCAATTGAAGATGCATGAGAGGAATTATCTAACGCATTATTTAGAGTTGGCAGCGGTAGTGTTTGCTCTTAAGATCTGGTGGCATTACCTCTATGGTGTTAAGTGTGAAGTGTAGATTGATCATCGTAGTTTGCAGCATGTTTTCACTCAAAAGGATCTGAATTTGAGACAGCGAAGGTGGATGGAATTACTTAAGGATTAGGATGTGACCATTCAATACCATCCGAGAAAGGCTAATTTAGTGGCAGCACTTTGAGTCGAAAGGCGGTAAGTATGGGTAATTTAGCTTGCTTAAGTGTAGCCAAGAGACCTTTGGCTAAATAAATTCATACCTTAGAGTCTAAGTTCATGCAATTGGGTATCTCATAAAGAGGTGGGGTGCTAGCTAGTATTGAGGTAAGGACCACTTTCATTGAAGAGATCAAGGCCAAACAATTTGAAGATGAGAATTTGGAGGAACTTAAGAAAAAGACTGCGATTGGTAAGGCACAAGAGACCCCTCTTGATGCGGATGGTGTACTAAATTTCAAGGGGAAAATATGTGTTCCTAGAGTATATGACTTGATTGAGAAATTACTGGCCGAGTCTTATGGTTCGCGATATTCTATTCATTCGGGTGTGACCAAGATGTACAGAGATCTGAAGTGAATTTATTAGTGGTCGGGCATGAAGAAAAACATAGAGGAGTTTGTGGCGAAGCGTTAAAATTGTCAACAAGTGAAGTATGAACATCAAAGGCCTGCAGGTTTACTTCAAATAATGCCAATTCCGAAATGGAAATGGGAAAGAATAGCCATGAATTTTGTGGTTGGTTTTCCCAAGACTTTGGGGAAATTTGATTTCATTTGTGTAATGGTTGATAGATTGACTAAGTCAACCCATTTTATTCCGGTAAAAATAGATTATAATGCTGAACAATTGGCTAAAGTTTATGTGAAAGAGATAGTGAGGTTGCACGGGGTGCCCCTTTCTATCATTATAGACCGTGGTACCCAATTCACATCCAAGTTTAGGAGGAAATTGCATGATGAATTGGGCACACAACTGACTTTTAGTACAACTTTCCATCCACAGACAGACGGGCAGTCAGAGAGGACTATTCAAGTGTTAGAAGACATGTTGTGGGCATGTGTGATTGATTTTGGAGGGCATTGGGATAAGTTCTTACCTTGGTGTGAATTCTCTTATAATAATAGTTATCACTCCAGCATTGATATGACACCATTTGAGGCACTCTATGGGAGGGGATGCAGATCACCCATAGGATGGTTTGAGGCTAGAGATATGAAACCATTGGGGGTTTATTTATTGAAGGATCCTCAAGATAAGGTTAAGATTATTCAAGCTAAGCTTCTAGCAGCCCAGAGTAGACAAAAGATGTATGCAGATCATAAGGTAAGAGACATGTCGTTTCAATCAGGTGAAAATGTTCTTCTTAAAGTATCAACCATGAAAGGGGTGATAAGATTTGGCAAGAAAGGTAAGTTAAGTCCTAGATACAATGGCCCATTTGAGATTCTTGAATGTGTGGGACCGGTAGCGTATATATTGGCTTTACCTCCTAATCAAACAAGTGTTCATCCGGTATTTCATGAGTCCATGTTGAAGAGGTATCATGATAATGGGGATTATATCATTAAGAGGGACTCGATTGTGTTAGAAAAGGACCTCTAATATGTGGAGGAACTGATTGCAATTATTGATCGTTATATGCGCAAGTTGAGGACCAAGGAGATTAAGTCCGTGAAAGTTCAATGGAAGCATCGTCCAGTTGAGGAAGCTACTTGGAAAACCGAGAGGGACATGCAAGACAAGTATCCCCAATTGTTCATCGATTCAGGTAATACTTTGTTCCTTTCTTAGCCTATTTTCCTAAGTTTTGTTACTCGGGGACGAGTGATGGGTAAATTGGTATCTATTGTAACGACCAAACCCGTCATTATACAAAAGCCAACGGGGGAAAATTTAGGGCCGAAAAACTTTTTCGTAGTATTTGGATATTCCCAACCTTGTCCAGATTTGGATGAAATCGGAGTCATCGAGGTGTAGGGAAATCTGGTAACAATCGGGTGAAGTATTTATGATTTTGATTACATCAGTAGTTAGATAACTCGTTAAGGAATCCGTACTGATTATGGAATTGAATTCGGGCAAGTAGAACTCCCGGAATTGTTCTGAGCGTAAAGGGTATTTACTGAGCGTTGTGGGTTAGAGGTGTGTTGTGAAATGAGAATTTTGAAATTCTTGAATTAGCTTTCTGTCTTGAGAATGCCTTTTTGGCGCTGGCTTTTGCCGCTTTTGCGGGGTCGCTGTGGCGGGGTGGTGGCCGTTGTGGCGGGCCTGATGCGAATTAAAGTCGTTAATAAACCCCTAAGCGAATCTTACTTATTTTTCACCATTCTTGATGCTAAAGGTAAGATTTTCACTCCCCGAATCCATTTTTCAATCTGTAGAACATAATAGAATGGGTGAATATTGATGGGGAGGGTTTTGTTACAGATTATATGGTAGAAACAATCCTAAATTAGATAATTGGGATCATGGGTTTGACCTAGGGTTCATAAAATTGTTAGTAATCCAGAAAATTAATGATTGCTTATTGATTCTCGTATTATATTGATTGTAGACCAAGAACAAGCGAAACAAATTCGAAAAGGGAAGGATCAAGTTTCTTAGGGTTTCAAGCTTGTTTCGAGGTAGGTGATGGTTGTGATTCTATGATTGTGTGATCTATGCTTGTTCTTGCTTCATTATGATACTTGTATGTGTATGAATATTGTAATGTTGGTCACATATGTTGTAAATGAGATAGATAATTGATGAATGCCATGAAATCATGACTTAAATGTATGATCTTGATGATATACTTGTTATTGTGATTGTGGTGTGTGAATGGGATCGGTAGCCATGTTCCAGCATAAAAATGGAGTTGGTTGCCACGTTCTGCATAAATATGGGATCGATTGCCACGTTCCGGCATGCTAAGGGTTCCATGAGAGGACAAATGATTTGAAACAAAATGTGAAGTTGTTCGTTGTTCATAAATGTTGATAATATTGTATATGTTGATATATATGCATGTGATTATAATGTTGTCTTGACTGGTTTATGTTGCACTTAGTGGGATAGCAACGTGATCCTACCAGTACACTGTGGTTGTGTACTGATATTGCATTTGCTCTTATTTTTATTGAGTATAGGGCGTCTTCAAGCGGCTATTGACGGACCTCGCTTAGAAGATCAATGATCATCGCTTCGAATTCAAAGGTGAGCCAATTCTTCCAGGCTGCCATGAAATTCTCTTTCGTCTATGTCCACCAATTCCGGACTTAGACATTTATTTTAGCTAGTTGATTAGTTTATTAGTTGGGGTTGTATCTCTTCTTGTTTAGACTTCGTTCATTGTTTGATGTTTTGGTACGTTGACTGTCAGATTTTAGGTTATTTCTTTTGCATTGTTAGTTGTTAGATATTTTGTTGAAGTTTTTGGGAACTTCAGTTTAGCTATTATTTCTGCTTTCATATACTTAAATGTCTTAATTTTGGTTTAGTTGCTTGGTTTGGGTTATAGTAGTGGTTCTCCCACCGGAGAGTTAGTGTGGGTGTCAATCACGAAGGTCTGGGTCGTGACATAAACTACTTGCATGGGATACACGTACTACATACGTGTTCAGAGATATTTAATAGAGATATATTACAAAAAAACTTATATACAAAGCGTAATATTTTCAGTGGAAGAAAGATTCGAATGGATTTTGAGCCAAAGAGGTTGGTGGATTGTTTTGAATTAATTTTCCAAGAGTGAAAACTATACTCTAACAAACCTCTTTAACTTCTTCTTACATAAAAACAAAAGATCCAATATGATTTAATTATAACACTTAAAAGACAATTCAACTGTTTTAGTCAAAAAACATTGATTGTATTAATAAATATACAAAGTCTTTATAAAATTTATTCAAAACTCAGTTACTAATATTTAATGTCACTATTATAGATATTTGAACTCATAGTTCAAATATGGCTTGCTAAAATCCAAAATATCTTTCACAGTATCTGTACATAGCCTGGAAAGAATTTCTTGGACAAACGTATATACATATATATTTAAAAATTATACAAAATGATCCAAATTAAATTTTTTTCTATAAAAAAAACACCCCACCCTGCAAAAATAATAATAATAGATAGTTTGTTATACAATGTTTTTCAATAATAATTTGTAAAGTCAATTATAAATTAATGAAATAATGTTGAGTGAATAAATGTAATAATTAGATGTATTTGTACACATGTTTCACCGATTTTATGTGGACAGTTAGCCTACTGCAATTGTCCTTCTTTATGTACTACTTGCATGGGACATGTACAATGCACATGTCTAGAGACTAGTATATGATAAAAAAAATTATGCTTAAAATTTAAAACTAAACACATGAAAAATTCTACATTTAATATAGATATATTACAAAAATAACTTATATACAAAGTATAATTTTTAAGTGAATAAAAGACTTGAAAGAATTTTGAGTCTAAGAGGTTGGTGGATTGTTTTAAAATTAATTTTTCATGAGAGGAAAATATACAACTAACAATCCTCTTTATCTTCTTCTTACATAAAAACAAAAGATGCAATATTGATTTAATTATAGAAATTAAAAGACAAACTCAACGACTTTTAGTAAAAAATCATTGATTGTATTAACAAATATACAAAATTAATAAAATAAATTTATTCAAAACTTAGTTACTGATAGTTAATGTCATTGTTTTAGATATTTGAATTCATAGATTAAATATTGCTTGCTAAAATCTAAAACATCTTTCACACTATTTGTATATAACTTGAGAAGAATTAATTTGGGCATACGTATATGAATATATATTTAAAAATTATACAAATGATTAACGATCCAAATTTATTTATTTTTGTACAAAAAAAACACCGTAACCCTGCAAAAAAATAATAATAAGTGGTTTTTGTGAAATGATTTTCAATAATAATTTGTAAACTCAATTATGAATTAACGAAATACTATTGAGTGAATGTATGTTATAATTAGAAATATTCTTACACAGGTTTCACCGATTTTATGTTGCCAGTAAACCTACTGCAATTGTCTTCCTTATGTACTACCTGCATGGGATACACGTGCAACACACGTGTCTAGAGACTAGTACATATATAAAAAAGAAGTTATGCTTATTATTATAAACTAAACACATGAAAAAATCTACAGGATTCAACATTTAATATAGATATATTACAGTAAAACTTATATTCAAAGAATAACTTTTCAGTGAAAGCAAGATTCGAATGAGTTTTGAGCCTAAGAGGTCGGTGGATTGTTTTGAAATTAATTTTCCATGAGAGGAAAATATACAACTAACAAAGTTCTTTCATTTTTTCTTACATAAAAACAAAATATGCAATATTGATTTAATTTAGAACTTAAAAGGCAAATTCAACAATTTTAGTCAAAGATCATTGATTGTATGAATAAATATCTAAAACTTTATTTTTACCTTCATTCATTGGTTTTTCTCTTTTATTTTTGGAAAAAGAGTCTGAAAAATACTTCAACTTTGGCCGAAATTGTTGTTATAATACCAAACTTTATGGAGGACCTTTTACCCCCCCCCCCCCCCCCGCACTATTTAATAGTGTATTTTAAAGGTATATATGTGTCCGCGTGGACACATTACTAATTAAAATGATGCAATATTTATGATGTCCACGTAGTACATATATACCTTAAAAATACACTATTAAATAGTACGGGGGGGGGGGGGGGGGAGGGTAAAAGGTCATTTCCAAAGTTTCGTATCATATCAACAATTTCGGCCAAAGTTGAAGTATTTTTCAGACCCTTTTCCCTTTATTTTTCTGTTGATTTTATTTACTCTAATTATTTTATTTGTCTTTCCTTTCGATTTAATTTCAAATTTAATTCCAAATACCTTGTATTTAAAATAAGTTAATTTTGAACGAATATCAAAATAAGTGAAGAAAATCAAATAAAACATAAAAAAATAAAATTTTACAATTATACACTTATAAATTATTTTTAAAAAAATACGCATAATTTTTAAAAACAATTAAGATTGAAAAAACAAGAAATTAATGAAAGAAAAAAAGTTTAAAATGAGAAAGAATTTAAACAAGTATTTTACAAGGAAAGAAATGAAAATAATTAAAAATATCTATTTTTTAATATCAATAATATTAGCACTAACTAATTATAAATTTACCAATTAAAAATGACATATGTCAAATTTGTTCACTCATCACTAGCCTTCAAGAGAGTGTGCACACTCTCTATGCCATTTTAAATTAGTTTAGCGGGTAATAGGTCCATAGTTAAGTTTAGGTGTGTCTCTGTGATTTCTATCATAGTCTAGAGGGGTACTTCTGTCTTATCCCTAAAATTTATTTAAAATTCAGTATTTAAAGTCATAGTTCAAATATGGTTTGATAAAATCCAAAATATCTTTTACACTGTGTATATATCTTGTGAAGAATTTCTTGGGCGCGCGCGCGCGCGCACACACACACACATATATATATATTTAAAGATTATACAAATGATTAATGACAATCAAAATTTATTTATTTTTCCTATAAAAAAAAACCCCCACCGTACAAAAAAATAAATAATAAGTGGTTTTGGTAGAATGATCAATAATAATTTGTAAACTCACATTATGAATTAATGAAATACTATTGAGCGAATATATGTTGTAATTAGAAGGATTCTTACACATGTTTCACCGGTTTTATGACAGCCAGTCTGCTGTAATTGTCCTCCTCTATTGGGGTTTAGGACTAAAAGTTTAGGCATTTAAAGTCTATTTAATATCAATGTGTACATGATGGTAAAATATGAACCTTACTCCATTTCATATTTTGTTTTGTTATATCTGTCACCGGTTTTACATTGACAATCAACCACTCTATCGGGGATTAGGACTGAAAGCTCATGCACGTAAAGCTCAAGTAATATCAAGAGGTACCTTATGATACAATATGAACCTTACAACATGCCATATTTTGTTTTTTTTGTTATTTCCATCCTCAAATTCACCAGTTTTATGTTGATAATCAACTTAATTGTTTTCCTCTATCAGGTTAAGACTAAAAGCTCATGCACGTGAAGTTTAAGTAATACACGTCATCATTAGTGGCTAAAAGAGTCAACTAAAACCACTTCATTGAAAAGTATAGATACAATATTTTTTTTTGAATCCTTAAATAATAATTCTATCAAACAAATTCATATTTTTTCTATAAAAATAGCCCTCACCGACAAAGTGTTTTTTCGAATGTTTTAAAATAAGTTCTAAAATAACATTATGAATTAATGAAATACTATAGAAAGAATATATGTCGTAATTAGAAAGATTGTCATATTTTGTTTTGTTATTTCCATCATCAAATCCATCAGATTTAGGCTGATAGTCAGCCTACTACAATCGTCTTCCTCTATCGCGGCTTAGCACTGAAAGATCATTTACATAAAATTTAAATAGTATTATCATCATCAATGGCAGAATCACATGTATTCAAAAGGTGTAAACTGACACCACTTCACTGAAAAAGTATACTATGTTGATAGTTGAAAAGTCTTATTTATATGCGTACTATGTATTGGATCTCTTTATATATTTGCACATATATTTTGTCATGTTTTGTTTTTGTTATCTCCAACAACAAATTCACCGATATTATGTTGGCAGTTAGCCTACTACAAACATTTTCTTCTATCGGGGTTTAGAATTGAAAGCTCATGCAGGTAAAGTTCAAGTAATACCAATATGTACCTTATGATATAATATAAACCTTACAATATGTCATATTTTATTTTGTTATTCTTATCATTATATTCAATTGTTTTTTTATTGACTGTCAGCCTACTGCAATTGTTTTCCTCTATCAAGACTTAGAACTGAAGCTCATGCAGATAGAATTTAAGTAATACATATTGTCATCAGTGGTAGAGCCACACAGATTCAAAAAGATTCAACTGACACCGCTCCACTAAAAAGTATAGATACTATGTGTTGTGTATATCTCTAAATATTATTTCAAATGATTATTGACAATCCGAATTCATATTTTTTCTATGAAAGATATCCCACCAAACAAGTGGTTTTGTCTAGAATATTTTAAATAAGTTCTGAAATCATATTAAGAATTAATGGAATACTACTGAGTGAATATATGTCATAATTAGAAAGATTGTCATATTTTGTTTTGTTATTTCCATTAGAATTCACTAGTTTTACGTTGACAGATAGTCTACAATAATCGTCTTCATTTATCGGGGATTAGGATTAAAATCTCATGCATGTAAAGTTTAAATAATATTCATTATCATCAATGACGGAACCACATGTATTCAAAAGATATACTATGTAGATAGGTTAAAAGTTTTATTTATATACATTCTATTTATATAATCCCTAAATTTACTCGTATGTTTATTTTTTTTAATGTTTTAACACCCCTTGAAAAAAAGTTGTTTCTCCATTTCAGTCAACGTATAATATTAAGTTGATACTCACTAAAGTACAAACAAGATTGTGGCATGTAAACCATACTCTAAATAAACCATTTGTAGCCGTCATTTTCATTTTAAACTTATAAAAAACACACACACAAAAAGTACTTTTTCTTGTCCTAAAAGAATCAAAATTCACTCTGTGTTTGTCCTAAAACAAGGTGAATTGTGCATTTAAAGAATCGATGGAAGATCCAATGATGGATGGAAGATGTTGGTTTCACCACTTGGTGGAATCCCACAACAAAAAAATGCCCATTTCTTAAATTCAATTGTTACTTCAAATGAAGGAACAAATTTGAAGCCTCCTTCAATTCCTTTTCCATCCGAATCTGAGTGGCTATTGAAAGTCTCCCTTCGTGGTTGCAATGGATGGAGGGATCAACAAATGAAATGGAAAGAATGGGTTGAAATGATGGAGGCTATCCGTCACCCTGTATGGAAAGCTGCAGGAATTTACAAAGCTATCAAGAGTTCAGTTTATAGAGTCCAGACATATCAAAATTTGATTTTTGGGTTGGTAGAAAGGTGGTGTTGTGATACTAATAGTTTTGTGTTTCCGTGGGGTGAAGCTACTGTTACTATTGAAGACATGATATTTTTGGGACGATTTTCTGTTTTCGATGACACTGTTTTGTTCCACCTTCAATCCGCTGAGTTGGTAGAGATTAAAGAAAATTTTGAAAATGCGTGAAGGGATCTTATCGGATTGAAGACTAATAATCAGAGTAGGTGGTTGAATTTTTTCATGAATAGTAGTAAGGATTATGAACATGAAGCTTTTCTTTCTCTTTGGTTATCACGATTTGTGTTTCCATGTAAAATAGGTGCTCATGTTTTCTTAATAGCTGTTAATCTTGCTAGAGGTATTCGACTAGCGCTTGCTCCGGCCGTTCTTGCTAGTATATATAGGGACTTGGGCTCGTTGAAACAGGTTATGAGAATTGCTTCATCAGAAGTGCCAGGTAGAAATGGAGACATATTTGCCATTTTTAAACTTAGTCTTTGGTCGCCATTGTTCTTTGTTCAAGTTTGGGCTTGGGAGAGGATGGTATCTTTGCAGCCAGAGCAGACTCAAAATTAAAATATAGTTAGTGGGGTGAGAATAGGCTGATGGCACAATGTGAAACAATTGAGTGTATTTAATGTGAGGGCTACTATTGACTCATCCAAAGAGTTTTTTCTGTGGAGGCCATATGTCTTGGTTGTGGAAGGTTGGTCGATTCCCAAGTTTTTCAAGGATAAAGAAGAATGGACAATAGTTGGAGGGAAAATTTTGGATACAGAAATGGCGTCTTTCGTTCGATGTTTGAGGGTATCTGAACTTGTTGGTTTTGATTGTCAAGAGCCATATTGACCAAATCAGGTCGCAATGCAATTTGGATATGATCAAGACTTCCGTAAATGGATTCCTCGCTCGCTTTCAAGTCCAGAACTTGCTTGGTACAACTACAGAAGACCTACTAATTCTGATTTGAGGTTATACTATCCGTCTAGGCTGTTTGAACTGGATGTTACTGTTGGGTTTTAAAGTTGTGAACAGGAAATGAAGGGTTTTCACCTTGCCAAAGGGTCGTGACCTTTATGAAAGGTTGTGTCTTTTCTAAAGGATTGTGACCGTTTGAAAGGTTGATTCTTTTCCAAAAGGTTGTGACCTTTCTAAAAGGTTGTCTTTTTTCCAAAAAGTTGTGAACTTTACCCTTTGTTGGCTATAAATAAAGAAGCTTTCTCTCATTTTTCTATATCAAAATCTTCCCTCCTCTTGCATACATTTCTTACAAAACAAAATCAATCGATCGTGTCTGTGTGTGTGATTCGCTGCTATCATTTTTAGTTCATTGAAATTATTGAAGTTTGAGGTACCACTACTTCTTTATTGGTTAATCCGTTTTATCTCGGCAGGAATTAATCTACAACCTAGGGTACTTGAGGGGATGAAATTTCTCAAGGTCACACAGTGGGTTCTGTGGACTCGGATAGTTTCTTTCTTTTTCTTTTCATCTTTTATTATTTTTGGTTTGCTAATTTAGATACAGGACAAAACAAGCTTAAGAAATTTATATTGATGGTATTTCCTGTGGTAAGGAAATTACTTTTATTTTCGTGTTCTTTTTGTGGAAAAAAGAGAATTATTTTATCATATGATAAAAGAGATTTGGGATGAATTTGTACTACTTTAATATATTTGAGTATAATTTAGGTAGTACGTTTTCCTTGGATGAGTAAGATTATTTTTATTTTCTTCCCAAGTCCATTGAAGCATTGCACCCCTTCAGTTTTCTTTTCAATAAGAAAAATTATTTTGTGGATAAAGGTTAGATATGCACTTCAATTTTTTCCTATATTCTTGGTGTTTTATAACTATGAAAAGAAGTAAATGAACAAATGTTGTCTCCTAACAATATTTGAACATGAGTTTAGTTTCTCGTTGAAATTCAATGTCTTCTAAGAAAAGTTGGAATATGATGAAAACTGAGAAAGAAAGAAAAATTAGCAAGAAAAGTGACTTGCATGGAATCATTGCTGACAGATAGACTATGTTTCAATGAGAGTAAAAATCAAGTTCTATCTTTATTTCAGTTGATTATTATTCTTTTCTATCCTTTATAAGTTATGAGAGTTATTTCATAAATGTTAGGGTAGATGGTCATTATGTGATGATCTCAAAATATATCTTTATTATTATTGATATGTATTCTGTTTAGAGGAGGAAAAAAAAACTTTTGTAGTTTTCTACTCCATCTGAAATTTGATTGTGTCTGACTTTTGTACACTAAAATCTCTTCTGATTTTTTACTCCTTTGGTTTGAAGAATGTAAGAACTTCACGAACAAATCAGATTGTGCATTGGTTTGAAGAATATAGAAACTTCACCAATTTGTTAAATACTCTATTTGAATGAATATTCTTACTTGAAGAGTACAAAATCTTCGTCAGGAAGATTAAGACTAAATGATTTGAAAAAGATAAAATCTTCATCATTAGCTAAAAACAGTGTTGTATTTGAAGTTTCTGGAGATTAAAACCTTTTTGATTTACTACTCTGTCTGAATGTGAAACTAATTCAAAGAATATAAAATCTTCATCAGAATTCAAGTTTCATTCGGTTAACGATTAGAAGAATATAAAAACTATATCGTTAAACTAGAAACAAGTTGTATAAAGATTGAATCTTTATTGTTAGTATTCTAAATACTAAGTGGTCTGTCTAATTGTGACAGAAAGGGGGAAAAACACTAGTGACATAAAATTAGTGATTTTTGTGCCTGCAATAAGTGTTTCTATGGATTAAATCTCCAAAAGAAGTCTTCGTGTTGCCAAAGTGTATTTTTATGGTATAAAATTTGAAAGCATGAGAAAAAATATGTGAGAAAAAATATGTGGAAAATAATTTCAAATATTTGAAAAATATTTTTGAGAACAAATTTAAAATGTGGGGGTTCTTTACTTTTGATAAAGACAAAATTAGACTTACTATCTAATTTAAATGTGAAAGTACAAGATATGAAATTTAATGACATTTTTGTATTATGTTAGACCCACAAAATTCTTAGAGTATATTTGATATTTTGGTCGTTGAGTCTCTCTTAACTAGTATATGATATGACTAGTATAAAACCACAAAATTGTATTACTCAGTTCAAAATAATTGTATTATTTGATGAAAAAGTGCCACTTAAAATATTGTGATTTTTAATGAAAAGATATGTCAATTAAAATAATTTTATTTGTATAGACCTGAATATTGGTCAAAAGTGATGTGTTATATTTGTGTTGTAAACAAACATTTGGGATAGATTACGCTTATTGGACAAATGAGACTATGGTCATGTGTAATTTTATAACAAATTGAATGTTATGGAAAGGTCCTTCTGAGAAGGACATCTGGCAAAGTGCTGACTCTAAAATTGTGTTTGTATTTGACAAAGTTATAAAAGGTAAAGAACAAAATATTTGTAGGAAAAAAGTTACCTCATGGAAGGTCTTTTCAAACCAAGTATTTCTGTTTGTTCTTACTTGCTTGAATCATATTGTTTGTGACATGAACGCTTGGGACATGTCAATTACAAAACCTTGAAAAACCTGATCAACTTAGATGTTTTGCCTAACTTCTAGTGCAATAAATCAAAATGTCAAGTATGTGTTGTTGAAAGAAATTTTAATCCCTTAGAATTGATTTACACTGACATTTGTGATATGAAGTCAACACCATCTCATGGTGGGAAAAAATGTTTCATAAATTTTATTGACAATTGCACTAGATACTATTATGTCTATTTGTTAAATGGTAAGGATGAAGAAATATAAACATATAGGCAGTATAAAACTGAAGTTGAAAATCAGTTGGATAAAAAGATTTTCATGATTAGAAAAGTGGTAGATGTGGAAAATATGAATCTTGTTTTGCAGAAATATATTTGGAAAATGGAATCATCCATTAAATTACTGCACATACTCACCTCAATCTAATGAAATTGTTGACAGGAAAAAACCGAACTTTAAAGAAAATGTTGAATGTCCTACTTATAAGTTCAGGTTTACCACAAAATTTTTGGGGGGTTCTATCATTATAGCAAAAGAGAACAACAAAAAGTTTGTCTGTTCAGAAAGAGAGAAACAAAAAAGTTTTGTTTGTTAGTAAAGGGAGCAACAAAAAAAACTTTCATTTTTTTAAGAAAGGGAGCAACAAAATTTTTTGTTTGTTCAGACTTTGTTGTATCCTGATGGAGAACTACTTGTCGCCCCTTAAAGTCTATACAAGCAATAATTCTTGAAAGATAGTGATCTAACAATTTCCAATACAATTTATTCCATATGAGAAATGGAAATGAGGAAACTATTCCCAAACGGGTCAAAATAGGACTTAAGACTGTGGATTGTGTGTTCATTGGATATGCTACAAATAGTAAAGCATGTTGCTTTATGGTTCATAAGTCTGAACCGTCAAATAGTCAAGTGAAGGGCCTAAACAACCTTGTAAATAACTAAAAGAGAATGTACTTAATAAAGAGATTCAGAGGCGTAGTAAATGTCAATGGACAAATTACTTCCTCCGAATTTGATCTTTTAACATTTTTTCTTGAAAATGAGTCCATAAAGTCGAAGAAGATATGTCTTTTGTGGACTCATCCTTTTTGGAAAAAGGCTATTAATAGTAGGATAGATTCAATCTAGAGCAACCACACTTGAGAGTTGGTTGATCTTCCTCCAAGAAATGAACCTTTGGGTCCAAAGTGGATCTACAAAAGGAAAAGAAACTTGATGAAACTATTGACAAATACAAAGAAAGACTTGTTGTAATAGGCTTTAGAAAATAAGAAGGCCTTGATTGTTTTGACACATAATAGCCACTAACTGGGATTACATCAATTAAGATGTTAATTGCGCTAGTTGCGGTATATGGCCTTCAAATTCGTCAAAATGGATGTGAAAACATTTTTTTAAATGGAGAATTGGAGGAAGAAGTTTGCATGGAAAAACCCGAGGGCTTTGTGGTTCCTGGTACATAAAAGAAAGTTTGTAAACTTGTTAAGTCACTTTGTGAACTAAAAACAAGCGCCCAAATAACGACATGCAGAGTTTGACCATACTATGTTGGCAAATGAATTCAAGATTAATGAATGTGATAAATGGTTTTACATTAAAGACACTCCAAATCACAAGGTCATTGTTTGTTTTTATGTTGATCATCAAAAGAGACATTTCTGACATAAATGCTACTAAGCATATGCTAGAAAATAACTTCGATATGAAAGACATTGAAGTTACTTGTCATGACCCTAAAATGAAATAAGATGAACTAGAGCTTCACATGTGTTTTGGAAGTTGGTAATTGGTTAAAATGATGAGTTTTGGCTTTTGAGGCTTGAAGAGTTTTGAGGTCGAACGACAAGGGACGACCATGACGTTCGAAAACTAGTCTTGTGAGCTTATGTGTTCTAAGTGGTGTATTGTTGTCCCGGGTTTTGTTTGAAAATTTTGGGGAGTCAACGTGAAGGCACGTGTTAGACTCCATCTTGTTGAAGGCCTTTTCTATTTTGGTTAAGGTGCTTGGGCTTGTGCCAAGCCAAGGAAGGAAGGGCCTTAGCCAAAGGCCAAGGCTTCCAACCTTGGCTAGACACTGCCTCATGGCTTCACAGACCACTTCACTGCCAGTGGTATTGACAACGGCTCATGAAGGAGGTCGTAGAGATGCCTTGGTGGCATGTCAGGCAAGGCGCTTTGGCCAAGCCACTACCCCAACTTTCACGGACCACCTTATGGCCAGTGGTCTTGACCACGGCTCGTGAAGGAGGTCGTGAAGGAGGTCGTGAAGGTGACTTATCCTGAGGGGGTTTGGCAAGGCAAAGTTAGCCACTGCCTCAAGGACCAAGGGAACCACCAAGAGCCGTGGTGCCCCTTCATGGCTTGTCCAAGTGGGCATGGTCTCTGGCGGGACTGCCCAAAATTGGGGCATTTAAGTAATTCTCCTTTTTATTATTATTAAATGGGGTTGATTTTTAAAGGTTTATATCATTATTATATATAGTTTTAAGTCCTAAAACTAGTCTTTTACTCATTATTTCCCCAAATCAAAACAAGATGTCCTCCTCTCCCAAAACTTCTCTCTCTAACTCAAGGAAGAAGATGAAGATGAAATGGGAGCTAGGTTTTCGATTCAAGGAGCTTTCCTCGCAAATTATCTTGGGGAATCTTAGTAAAGGTATGGTAGTTCTTTATCTAGGGCAAGCTATCACCCTAGAGCCAATTCCAAAATAGTTTCAAGTTTTCAAAGTTTATGAAAAAGCCTTTTTCTCACTGAAAATCAAGGTTATTGCATGAAATGATTTCAAATGATAAAATATGATATTATTGATGTTTAATTGATGTTTTAAGGTGAAAAACTCTATGAACCCTTGATTTCACAAAATCTCTAAAGTTGGTTTATGAAGTGGGTTTATTGTTTATGATTGAATGATGATGGAATTATGCTTAGATTGAGTTGAATAGTTGATTTCTATTATTATCTATGCTTATCTATTGTGAATTGTTGGAGAATTGAGGAATGGTAATTGTGGTTTTTGAAAAAGGGTAAGTGGACCTAACTTCATTGTTAATGTACAATTGATATAGAATTATGATAGATTGATGTGTGATCCACTTATGGTGGAGGTGTTTACTTATTGAATGTATTGTGTTTATGGCCTTGGAAGGATTATATGAGGAATTGAAGTGTTGACATGATATCATATATGTGAATGTGATGTGAAGGATTTGAATGAGAATCAAATGAAGTAAAGGTAATCATGTTGTGAATATAGAGGTGTTCATGTGATCCCAAGGTGATCTTGTATAAAGTGTTATTGTAGTGTGATTGAAAGTATGTCCTTTCTTATTGTTCATATGTGATGATGATGGAATGTGAAGGATCTCTATAATGTGATGTATGTCTTGAATTGGTAGACTTAGGTGCCTCTTCTTGAAACATGAAAGCTATGGAATGTGATCTCTTGACTTGGTAGGCTTAGGCATCCTTCTCTTGAGTAATGAATGCATCTTGACTTAAGTGTCTAATTATGCATGAATTGGTAGACCTAGATTGGTAATCTCTTATTAAATAAGTGAATGAATGAATGTCTAGGATCGGTAGACCTAAGTTGGTGCCCTTCTATATATGAGTAATGAGGCATTCTAGGCTATGTCTTGAACTGGTAGACCTAAGCATGGTGCCCCTTCATAATGAGTCTAGGACCCTATGTGAATGTGAAAGCTTGAAGCGGTAGACTTAATGGTGGTAACCTCCTTCTTGTGTGAAATGATAGACTTAGAGTTGGTGGACCGGAACGGTAGAAAGCCCTCTCTAACAAAGTCAATGAGCTATCCTTAATGAACCTTGATCGGTAGATCCTTGTGGTGCCCTTCTTGGTAGATATGCTATGGGTCGGTAGACCTAATGATAGTGCCTTCTCTAGTACATACATGTGAATGAAATTTCTTCTATGGGAACTAAGGCTAAGCACCGAGTGGATATGGTTAAGATGGTAGCTCTTCCCGAGTATGAGGCAAGAGTACAATGAACGTCTTTGCATATCCCCTAAACCATGTGCCTACATGGGTTGTGTACTAGTTCTACCCTTGGCAAGTAGAACACCTTCCACGGAGTAGGGTAGACTCCGGATTCCATGCCTAGCTAGTATGGTCTATGTCGGTTAATGCCCATTCCCATCATGTGGGATGTGCACTCTAGTCATTGGATAGGTTCTACAACGTGTAGGTAGTAGTATGGGATGCTATCTACACATGGCACGAGTAGGCTTTGAACATACTAAAGTGAGTTCCCTAAGCCTTATGGCTATTGTATGAAAGTCCTCTAAATGCATAAATGTGTCCTAAATGAATCTAAAGAAGAATGTTGACTTATCATCATTTTAATATGTTGAATATCTCTCTTATATTAAGAAAATGAACTATTTAGCATGTTGTATTGAAATGTAAAGGTTCTTGTCTATTGTGGCCTTGAGGAACACTTAGTTGTGCTTGAAGAGGTTGTATGGGCGGCCACTTCATGTCTTACTTAACTGTGTCTTAGGGTAACTTTAGATAGTGGTCCTAAGATCATGAAATGATTTGTTTTGACGAATATGTTTATGTGTTGAATATTAGTACTAGTTGTGCATGATGGCTTGTGATATGAAGCATAATAAGTGGTAAGTTCACGTTTGGTGGCCTTTAGATGATGCTTTAGTGTGGATGGTCGTATGGGCAGCTATCCATACATTGCAGAAAGTGTTGTCCAAGGGTTACTTAAGGTGGATGGTTGAAGGTGAAGGAATGGGTTATATGTGGAGTATGTGCTAAAGTGGTTAATGACTTGTATGTTGATTATGGTTGAGTATTGTGACTCTCATACTTGTATTTTCATGAAGTTTTACCAAATGGAATAAAGCATGTTTCTCCAATAAATGTCCCTTTTAGCATGTTTTTGCATGACTTCCATACTTAGTGCTTAATTGTGCTAACCCCATTTCTTCCCCTTTTGACTATAGTGTAGGGATTGGAGATATTGGTGTGCTATGGATGATGGATAGGTTTCTAAGGTGTTTAAAGATGAAGACTTGGTGAGTCCTCAAATATTCGAGGACAATACCCTACATGTTCCTTTTATGTCTTTCAGTATTGTTTAAAGTTTTGTAAGGGCTTAGTCCCAATGTTGTACTCTAAAGGTATTAGATGGTTTTGAGACATAAGTGTATAACGTTAGAAGTCTTCCACTTGCTATTTTAATGAATGTATCTTCGTGTGTGAAGAAAGTTTTTAATTCTTCTCTATTTTTAAGTATCGTTTGCAATGAATGATCTAAGAGGCTTGTATTAGACCTCTTCGAGGTTGAGTACGCTGATTACGACTAGGGGGTGCTCTTGGATCGTGACATTACTGATGTGATTGAAAAAGTACTTGACAAGTTCAAGTATATGGATTTCCATATTGTCAAGACTCCGATAAATGTGAATTTTGTACTTCAAAAGAATGAAGGAAAAATCGACTCACAATTGGATTATGCTAGAGAATTGAGAAGTATGAAATATAGCCTGAAGTGTACGCGATCAGATATAACATGTGCTATTAGTAAACTGAGTCGGTTCACAAGTAATCTCAATCAAACTCATTGGATGACAATGAAAAGAGTTTTGGAGTATTTGAAACATACTTAAGAACAATTGTTTTACATTATAACTAATATTCGATAGTATTGGAAGAATATAGTGATCCAAATTGAATCACCAGGTCAAATGAAGTAAAATCCATGAGTGGATATGTATATACTCTTGGTGGAGGTGCAGTCTCTTTGAAATCTTCCAAACAAAAATGTATCGCTTACTTTACTAAGAAATCTGAGTTTATCACTCTAGATAAGGTCGGTGAAGAAGTTGAATGACTCCGAAATTTCTTGAAAGATTTTTGGCCTAAACCTTTAGCTCTAGTATGCATACATTGTGAGATTTAATTTGCAATAGGTAGGGATGGAGCATGATGTATAATGGAAAGTCTCGACATATATGATGTAGACATAATATCGTTAGAGAACTACTCTCTAGTGGAATTATCATAATTGACTATGTAAAGTCAAAGGATTATGTGTCAGATCCACTAACAAAAGGCCTAACTAGAGAGGGAGTTGATAGATTATCAAAGGGAATGAGACTATGGCCAAGGACAAGTCATTGTGGCGGTAACTCTATTTAGAATATTGGAGATCCCAAGATCTAGGTTCAAGGAGATCAAACAAAGTTATTGATGACAGTTCAACATTGTCAAAATATTTTTATGGTCCATTCTCATGATAAGACAATGTTCAGTAACAAGTATAAAGGCATTAGAACTTTTTAATGGTTTCTAAGTTTGATACACGGTATATGTCTTTCCCCGAGCTTCCACTGAGACGCGAACACAGGACCTAGGATCACAAGTGACCCCAAGCTAACTCTACTGGCATAATCATGAGCATACTAAAGAAAAACTGAGAAATAAAACTGATGCGGAAGCTAATAATAAGTAAATATGATGCAGAAGCTAATAATAAGTAAATATGAAATGATGGGGAGTACCTATCTACTAAATCTATATATCAAATCTGAGAGTTTTAATACAAAAGAAATATCAAACTCAAATACTAAGTTGAATCTAACTATGTCTGAATATAGCCTCTAACTGACTAGAAGTTCTGGGACATACCCTAGCTAAGTCTAGCAAAACTAAAACTAAAACAATGAAAACTAAAAGATAACATGACTATTGTCCTCGAAGAATGAGGACTCACCACTGATGGTGTTGAACTGGAGATCGAGAACCGATCTAAGCGTGATCTGGATGCTGAGAACCTGAACCTACATCACGAGAAAATGTAGCGCAAATTATGCGTCAGTACTTGGAAGGTACTGAGCATTCATGATAGAGTAAAGCTGAAATAAACACATAATTGAACAAGCAATAAAGCAATGACCAAATTTATAATATGTTGAGACTGAATATTGGTTGTACTGAAATATTGTCATGAATGGAGTCTGACTAAACTGTGGGAGCTGCTAATAACTGATAATAAAACCACATGAGCTAAATGTGGAGTTTGATGTATACGCCTTATTGAGAGGACCCAATACACCCAACCAAAGGTACAGAGGCAAGATGGCGTAATCACTAAAATGATGCCCACATAGGGGACTTACATACCACATGGCTCATAGTTCTGGGACTATATGGGTGACTGACCCTAGTCCAACTCGGTATTATACTACTCCCAATAGGTTAAATGACCAACACATTTTGACTGAATTTCTGTAATATATTGGATACCTCAAAAATGACATACAAACTGAGAATGCACATTTATATAATGATAATGACACATTCTAAAGCATGTATATCTGAAATACTAAAATATCTTACCTAGCATGTGTAATTCAAGAACAAAAGAAATACATAGATAGGGTTCTGAAATTCATGCAATAAACTGAGTAATAACATGATAATGTGATTTGGAACATATAATTAACTAATTCATGAGAATCTACTGAAGTTTTAGAAACCCTAGGTCTAGTTAATAATAGGGAATCAACAATTTTACTGAATTCTAGGGACCTAATGGGCGAAAGGAACCCACTAGTGAAATCCCACATACCTGGTGACGAATTCCACGGAAAAATATTTCGATTTCGGGGCTAGAACTGATGGAACCTTGTTGTGTTCTTGAACTAGGGTTGTTCGACCTTTTATCCTCTTTTGCTTCTAACTTTCTAAATTTTTTATGCAAGATCTGACTTAGGTAAGTTCTAGTTAAATTTCTAGGCTATAACCAACCAAAACCACGTAGTTTAGGGCTAAAATGACGTAGTTTAGTGGTCCAACGAAATAGAAAAAGACCAAAAGACCCCTGACTTAAAGCTGCAGACAGGTGGACCAAGGCCCCTTTCACGGACCGTGAAAGGGACCACGGACTGTGAAGGTCCTCGTGGTCCTCACTTGGGCTGATGTCTGGAGGCTCAGGTCTGAGGGCTTACTGGTAGGCCTTTACGGATCCTACCACAAGCCGTGTAGAGGACCACGTACCGTGAAGGTCCCCGTGGTGCTCACTTAGGCTTGAGTGTCTTAGTGATAGTCTAGGGGGGTTACTGCCTAAGTCTTCACAGATGCCCCTATGGCCCGTCATCAAGACCACGGACCGTGAAGGTGCCCGTGGTCTGATGTATGGGCCTGGTGACTTCTAAGTCGTGACCACGGGCAGGTCAACGGTCCGTGAACCCTGTCGTGGTTCACTAATTCATGTAAGTTCTGCAATTTTTTTCTAGGTCTGGTTTTCGAGGTGTTACAATATCTCTCCCTTGGGATCATTCATCTTCGAATAAAGACTAAACTAGCTGAAATGGAGGGAATGAGCTACAACCCTACCACCAAACAGTGAAGACTGATTTTTGACTGAACTGAGTTCCAAGAACATGCAAATATGCTGAAAATGCAAGTACAAACTAAAGGAACATGATACTAAGACTGAATTCACTCATGAATGACTGAAAAATTGAAGAGGAATTAATACCTCAAGCTGGAGTGGAATCGAAAGGAAAGAGGGGAGGATACTTGGACTTCATGGCTGCTTCTGCTTCCAAGTAGCTCCTTCTACGGACTGACTTCTCCACAAACCCTTGATTGAAGCGACCTATTTGTTTAGGAGGGTCCTACTACACTAAATCCCATTGTCCAGGAGGGTCTTGTTGCACCAATTCCCATTGTTTAGGAGGGTCATGCTACACTAATTTCCATTGTTTAGAAGGGTCTTGCTACTTTAATTCCCATTGTCCATGAGGGTCCTGCTACACTAGTTCCCATTGTTTAGGAGGGTCTTGCTACTACACTAATTCTCATTGTTTAGGAGGGTCCTGCTACACTAATTCCATTGTTTAAGAGGGTCCTCCTACTTTAATTCTCATTGTTTATGAGGGTTCTGCTACACTAATGCCCATTGTTTAGGAGGGTTCTGCTACTATATTTCCCATTATTTAGGAGGGTCTTCCTAGTCCCATTATCCAAGAGGGTCCTGCTAATCCCACCACCCAGGAGGGTCCTGCTAGTGTCCCATTATCCAGGAGGGTCCTGCTAGTGTCCCATTATCCAAGAGGGTTTTGCTAGTGTCTCATTATCCAGTATGGTCTTGCTAATCCCATTATTCAGGAGGGTCCACCTAGTACCATTATCCATGAGAGTCCTGCTAGTGTCCCATTATCCAGGAGGGTCCTGCTAATCCCATTATCCAGGAGGGTCTTGACAATCCCATTATCTAGGAGAGTCCTGCTAGTCCCATTATCCAGGAGGGTCCTGCTAGTGTCCCATTATTGAGGAAGTTCCTGCTAATCCCATTATACAGAAGGGTGCTGCTAATCCTATTATCCAGGAGGGTCCTGCTAGTCCCATTATCCAGGAGGGTCCTGTTAGCGTCCCATTATCCAGGAGAGTCCTGCTAATCCCATTATCCAGGAGGGTCCTGCTAGACCCATTATCCAGGAGGGTCCTACTAGTCCCATTATCCAGGAGGGTTCTTCTAGTGTCCCATTATCCAGGAGGCTCCTGATAATCCCATTATCTAGGAGGGTCTTGTTAGTCCCATTATCCAGGAGGGTCCTGCTAGTCCCATTATCCAGGAGGGTCGTGCTAATCTAATCCCATTATGTAGAAGGGTCCTGCTAATCCCATTATGTAGGACGATCTTGTTAAACTAAATCCCATTATGTAAAAGGGTCCTGCTAATCCCATTATTTAGGATGGTCCTCCTAATTTAAATCCTATTATGTAGGAGGGTCCTGCTAATCCCATTATGTAGGAGGGTCTTAATAATCTCATTATGTAGGAGGATCTTGCTAATCCCATTATGTAGGAGGGTCCTACTAGTCCCATTATCCAAGAGGGTCCTACTAGTCTAAATCTTATTACTTAGGAAGATCTTGCTTAACAGAATCGTCAAATAGAATTACAACTCTTTTTTTGTCCTAGTTTTCACCAGAAAAATACTATTTAAGCTATTAGCATAAATGAGAAATGATTATACCAAAGAAAAATGCATGACATAGATGTAATTTGGGCACTTGTTCTCTAAAAATGATAGATGATAGGGTGTTTGTTCCCTAAAATGCCTCTAGGGTATTTGTTCCCTAGTAATAAGAGTGATTTTTTTACAAATAAAAACATGTCCAGTTTTTAAATTAGGGAACTTTGAAACTGTTTTTAATTTATCATTTTTTGATTTTTTGATATTTTTTTTAAAATGATCGAATTTCGTTCCTTCAAGGATATAATATTTTATACTCTGAGACCGAGCCCTATTGTAAGACTGTCTATGTATCTTGTATAGCAAGAATCAGGTCAAACGTAGTTCATAAAAATAAGAAGTTATTCTTCTTTTAAAAAAAAACTTTTGGGAAAGCAATCGGTTCATGTTCGATAATGTCTTGACTTTAGTTGGTACCAACAATTAGTATTATACATATGAACCACATTTAACTACTTTCAAACAAATATGAGGTCAACTCTGAGAAATCCATATAGTTTCAAATGGTATCCCAAACATATTTAAGTATTTGATCAATTCATCTTGCATAAATGAAGGGACTAGAACTATTCATATCCTCATGTTTCAAGTGCCCTTGCAACAAATGAAAGTCCTACTTCACACAATAGAATAATTTAGATTGTAGGACATTTTTGAAAGTCACTCACACTCCGAAAGATGTTCAATGCATGAGATTGAGATATCATATGCTTGGCCCTTATGTAAGAATCCACTTATGTAAGAACACAAAAAATGAGATCAAATAGGACTTGTCATTCGCATGTAATGTAGGCTTAGGGAAATGTAGGATATTCATTCGGGATAAAGTGACTATTTCCTCCTTAAAATTTGCACAATGCTCTCAATATTTTTCATTTTCATATTTGACCTTTGTTTTCTTACAAGTTTCTCCTAATTTTATTTTTTTTCATTTCCTCTCCTTTTCGTTGGAGGTTTTTTTTCGTTCTAGCTTTTTTTTTGTCAGTTTTTTGGACTTTCACATATTTGACCTTTTCACTTTGTTACCCAACTTAGATCTTGACATTATGTGGATAATTGATAGTACGCTCAAGGAGGTAGGGCCAAGAAATAGTGCATTTATGCACTCAAAAGGATATATGCTAAGATGTGATTATTCAAATAAAAAAAGGTTATGCAGAAAATGGGAGTTCCATGGATAACATGTCATTTGGTAAGCTTGAAAGGAACAATTGGATCAATAAAGCCTATAATCATTTTCCCAGTTAAATGTTGCTCAAAATTTCGTCTCAACCAACATTCGGGCCAAGTTCTAGATCAACAAAGTCATGCCATTGAATATTATTTCTAAAGCTTGCCACACAATGTACATGAAACAATGAGGTCGAATTTGTTTTAGCCTTAACTTTAAGCAAGATAATTTCTCAAGTAATAAATATATACATCAAGATGTACCAAAAGAAGTCTATAGGTCACAACAAATTTGGCCTGTCTTGCCAAATAGTTTAACACTTTCTTTCTTTTTCTTTATGCACATTTCTATACATGTTGGTACCATCCAAGTAAAAATTTTCTAGATAAAAAAAATCTCATTTTTTGCCCCAGTTTTTGTGATGAGGACATTTTAGATTTCTTTTCTTAGTTGGACCGAACATTAAAATAAGCCTGCCTACATTTCTTGTTAAAGAAAGAATCAGGTCAAACGTAGTTTAGAAAGATTATAAACACAACATTATTTCTAAGAAGAAATATTTTTTTTAAAAAAGAAATTTTTAAGTAGGATCACTGAACCTGAGAAGGGTTGCCTACGTATCTCATCGAGGTGGAGAATCAGGTATGCAAAGTTCGTTCAGATTGGACAGTTAAAAAAAGTTTAAGATATTAAAACTTCATGTAGCACATAATATTATCTAAGTGGTCAATTAAGAGAGGGATATTTGTCCTAAACGGATCCAACTCTTGCTTCAGGTCTCACTAAGTCAAAAATGTAAATGATGCAAATAAGCGAAGCCTACTAGGGATAAGCATGTCTATGTTCCAGTTTTACTAGGCTCAAACCTGAACTAGATATGTATCTAGACTAGCTTACCTGAGTGGACAACTCGAGCTAGGAAGGGGTAACTTATCGATAGCAGCACTATTCCGACTTCATTGCTGCTCCAACCCCGCCAAACATTTGTAACTAAAAGTCCTTCACTGGATGTCAAGACACTCCAGCTTTATCTCAATTAAAAGTAGAATGCATAACTGCATTCCAGTAAATATATGTGAAGTGTCACTAGAGACTCAGAGTGGTGTACGACAGAAAACAATAATTTATAATATAGTTCAACAATATCAAATCAATAAATGAGCAACAAATAGCACATTTGGTCGTCATACACAATATATCCAAAAAATACAATATTAAAATCAAGTAAGAGCCAATATAATAAATTTCAAATTCTGATTATTTCCCAGCGGAGTCGCCAGAGATGTCACACTTCTTTTTAGCACGGCGGATAGTGTTTTTTCAATCTAAGAGACGGTATTGATTAAGGATCATTTTATTTTTTCAGAGTCGCCACTTGAAATTGAGTAATGGTGTTCCAAGTCATCTTTTTCGAAATCCCTAATAAAAAAGAAATGACTATTTATTTTGGTCTGTGAACTAGAAATTTGGGTAAGAAATTCTGTTAACTGAGGCAAAGGTGTTAGGCATCCGTCGAGTCCCATGGTTCTAGCACAATCGTTTTTATTGTCCTATAGTTGACTTAGATTATTTTTTGGATATATTACTACAGGCCATAATTTGCTCACATTTTTTACTGCTGAACTTTTCTAGGTCTCAGCCTAGATGCGTAACTACATTCTTGATCTTGACAGTTAGGGTCATAACTGTCTTATTTGCATCACACCTAATATTTTTATCTATAAGTGATTTTATTTTAAATTAATGAAAGTTATTATATTTTTGAACAAGGTGCGTCACCGCATCCTTGAGTTTGTTTTCAATGTCTCAAAAAAGATGTGCAACAACATTCTTAATCGAAAATAAATATTTTTAATGTGCATAAAACTCATCTAGTATTAAAAGTATTTACTCTTATATTTTGTGAATTCTAGACAACTAATCTTCTCATTTCATTATTATATTAATTAATGATACTTTTTATTAAATTAATCCTCATATCAAATGATTAAACTAATCCAAAATGGAGTAAATTCGAGTTTAACAACATAGCCATTTTTTGTGTATTTGAGTAATGACCTATTTATCCAAAACAAAATACATAAATTAGAACATAAAATTGATATCAACATTAAGCTACAATAATGTCATGAAAACAATGGCTTAGGCACAACAAACTTGAATAACAACAAAATATATTCCTACATAATAATGAGATTTTATTCATCTTTTGAAGATTTGCACTAAGTAATAACATAAATATATAACTCAAGATTGCGAGCAGATTATTTTAGCTCTCTAAATAAACTAAAGATGTTAATATTTATTTCAATCAAATTATGAAGGAAACAAAACTATAAAAAAAAATTATCACATAATTACATCAACTTCCATAAATAAATTAAAGAGATAAGGTAAAGTTGAACATCAAATAAAGAAAATAAGTATCGCAAGATTTGACCGAAGCTCGAATGAAACACCCAAAAATCTTTTGTTGTTGTGCGTGGGTATTGGAGTAATCTAGTATGCATTGTATTTTTCTGTGTGTCGTGTATGTTGGGTATCTTTTTTCTTTTCTGTAGTCATCTTTTTGTGTGTCTGTATGTATGTTGGGTGTGTTTTTTTTTTGTGTAGGTTGTGTACATATATCTATATGTATTGAAGTGTGTATGCTTGTAAGGGTTAGGGTAGTTGTTATTTTTCTTTTTCTTGTTTGTTGATTGTTTCTCTTGTGGGTGTGTTGTGTGCAAGTTGTTTAGGGGAAATATGTGGAATTGGATTGTGCAGGTGAGTAGTGGATAGTGGGTGTGGAGAGTTGAGAGTTAAGTTTATTTTTATATTTTTTAATATAAATTAAATATATATAAAAATTATAATAATGCTAATAATAATAATAATAACAAATAAAAATATTAACTAATTATTTTGAACTTATAAAATATAAGAAAAGTCAAATAGCTAGTCTAAAAATATAATTAAGAAATACTAGCTGGTTTATTAAAATTTAAATTAACAGAAACCATATATTTTTTGTAGTTTTCAAATTTTTTAAAATTAATTTACAAAAAGATGATGAGAAATAAAATATTTAATATAGACCTAGAAAAAATATTTAAGGAACAAAAATGGTGTAAAACCTTATGTTCGGTCAAAAATAACGTGTCTACAAAGCATAACTGGAGAGTTGGGTAAACTTGAGCCCATACTCTTGGACTGTCATGCAACCTTGCCTTAAGTTCATAAATTCCTAAGCTTTTGCCTCCCTTAGCTCTCTTGGGAAAAACCTAACCAGAAAAGGCTCACTAAATCAATCCCAAGTGATACGAGTTGCATCTGTACCCATGTTCTCTTTCCACTAAGTATACCAGATATGAGCCATATCCTTAAGTTGGTAATATGCTAACTCATCCCGATCATTCCCAGTTACCTCCATTACTTGAAAGATCTTCTTGACCTCATCGATGAAGTTTTGGGGATCCTCACCAATCTGCGATTCTAAGAACTCTGGCGGATTCATCCTAACAAAATCTCGTACTCTGGCTGTAGTTGACCCAACATTAGAATTTGCCAAAACAGGAGCATGCTCATTGTTCTTGTCGGCAATACTCTTAGCCAATATTTGAATGGCGTTCCAGAATTCTGCATTCAAAACTTCTTAATCTGGGACTGGAGGAGCTGCGTTTGCGTTCCTGGCATTCGCATTCCGTGTTAGCTCTACGAGGAGGCATGATCACTGAAACGTAGAATGTCGAGTTAGAACGAAATTAGATCATACCTTATGCACGATAAGAGTAACAAGAAAATGAAGATCTTTCCTAAAACACTTTTTAGCGTCCCTCTCATTAGATGTAGTGCTTTTCACACCCATGTAAAGGACTCTACTTAGTGTGACTTTTCAGAAATCCTAGGACTCTTAAACCTAGTGCTTAGATACCATGTTTGTCACACCCCGAGCTACCCCCGAGACGCGTACACGGGACATAAGATCACAAGTGACCCCAAGCTAACCCTGCTAGCATAATCATGAGCATATTAAAGATAAACTGAGAAATAAAACTGATGCGGAAACTAATAATAAGTAAATCTGAAATAATGGGGAATGCCCATATACTAAATCTGAATATCAAATCTGAGAGTTTTAATACAAAAGAAATATCAAACTCAAAAACTAAACTGAATTTAACTATGTCTGAATATAGCCTCTAACTGACTAGAAGTGCTAGGACTTTCCCCAACTAAGTCTAGCAAAAAAGAAACTAAAACAGTGAAAACTAAAAGATAACATGACTATTGTCCTCGAAGTATGAGGACTCACCACTGATGCTGCTGAACTGCAGATCGGGAACCGATCTAAGCATGATATAGATGCTGAGAACCTGAACCTATATCACGAGAAGATGAAGCGCATAGTATGCATCAGTACTTGAAAGGTATTGAGCATGTAAGATAGAGTAAAGGTGAAATAAACACATAACTGAACAAGAAATAAAGCAATAGCATATTCTGAACATGATATAGATACTGAATACTGAGCTAACTTAATGCAAAGACCAAATTTATAACATGTTGAGAATGAATACTGACTGTACTAAAATATGGTCATGCATAGGAGTCTAACTAGACTGTGAGAGCTGCTAATAACCGATAATAAAACCACATGAGCTAAATGTGGATTCCTATGTATACGCCTCATCGAAAGGACCCAATACACCCGGCCAAAAGTGCAGAGGCATGCTGGCGTGATCACTAAAATGAAGCCCACAGAGGGGACTTACAACCTACGTGGATCATAGTTCTGGGACTAAAGATGCACACGGGCTGACCATGGCCCCTTTCACGGACCGTGAAAGGGACCATGGACCGTCAAGGCCTTCGTGGTCTTCACTTGGTCCTGTGGTTCTGAAGGTTTGGTCCATAAGCTACTACCACGGCTTGTGTGGAGGACCACAAACCGTGAAGGTCCCCGTGGTCCTCACTTGGGTAGAGGTCTAGAGGCTCAGGTCTGAGGGCTTACTAGCTGGCCTTCACGGACCCTACCACGGGCCGTGTGGAGGACCATGGACAGTGAAGGTCTCCGTGGTCCTCACTTAGGCTTGAGAGTCTGAGGACTAGTCTAGGTGGGTTCTGCCTAAGTCTTCACGGATGCCCTCACGGCCCTTCATCAAGACCACAGACCATGAAGGTGCCCATGGTCTGATGTCTTGGCCCGATGACTTCCAAGTTGTGACCACAGGCAGGTTAACGGACTGTGTACGCTATCTTGGTCTGTGAACCCTGCCGTGGTTCACTGGTTTAGGTAAGTTCTGCATATTTTTCTGGGTCTGGTTTTGAGGTGTTACAGTATATCAAATAGTGTATCTATGGGATATCACATTTGGAAATCACCTATGTAAGTGTGAAGTTTAAGCCGCTTCAAGGAGACTCCGGTAAGGACAGTTCTCTAAGCACTTATAAACCAAGACGTGTTCATGGCTGAAACGAACAAAACAATGAGAAACGAAAATAGTTTAAGGGTTGATTGTATGACTTATGTTGTCTAGGTATACACCAAAGCTCGACGGTTCAAACATATCAAATCTACTGATTGACCGAGTATATTCGATATATGTTCACTATTGAAAGTTCAAAGGGAAACCCACTTATCCAGATGCAATAATTCCTTACTTACGAATCACACAGTTTTTCATGCATATGCTTTAACAATAGTCATTCCCTATTCATGTGGGGAATTGTTGGGTTTTAAAGGTGTGAATAAGAAATGAAGGGTTGTGACCTTGTCGAAGGGTCGTGACCTTTCTGAAATGTTGTGTCTTTTCTAAATGATTGTGACCGTTTGAAAGGTTGTGCCTTTTCCAAATGGTTGTGACCTTTCTGAAAGGTTGTCTTTTTTCCAAAAAAATTGAACTTTACACTTTGTTGGCTATAAATAGAGAAGCTTTCTCTCATTTTTCTGCATCGAAATCTTCCCTCCTCTTGCATACATTTCTTACAAAATAAAATCGATCGATTGTGCCTGTATGTGATTCGTTGCTGTCATTTTTAGTTCGTTAAAATTATTGAAGTTTGAGGTACCGCTACTTCTTTAATGGTTAATCCGTTTTATCTTGGGAGGAATTAATCTACAACCTTGGGTACTTAAGGGGTTTTAATTTCTTAAGGACACACAGTGGGTTTTGTGGACTCGGATAGTTCTTTTCTTTTTATTTTCATCTTTTATTATTTCTGGTTTGATAATCTGAATATAGGAGATAAGAATTACTACACAATATTTTATATGGTGGAGAAACGAAACTAATAAGGATGTTTGTAATGTTCTTCCTGATCTACTGACAGAATGTAAAACGGAGAATTACCTTGAAGTTCCTCCTAGTTTTTCTCCTCGTCCGAAGCAGAAACATATTGCAGAAGAAACAGTTCCAGCATCTATTGACTATTCATGTGACAGAAACGGGAGTAGCAGTGTAGTTTCCCCCAACTGCAACATGGAAAATGACAAGGTGAATTCATCTCTAGAGATTGGTGAAACAGTGGCTCACAACGTTGTGGCACCTGGTTCAATAGAGAATCATGTTGACTCGAATTATGACATAAATGAGAGTAACATACAGCCTCAATCGTATTTGCATATGTGGTAATCTTATAAGGGTTATAGATCTTCAGCTTGAGGAGCTCGAGAGTTAACTTGCCTCACACAAGAGATGCTAGATTCAATATGGTATGCTTTCAAATGCCTATTTATTTCCCTTGTGTAGTTTACTTGCTCCAGAGTTGATGTTTGGTTCACCTATTTCAGTTTTATTCTTGAGTAATTTTTTGTATACACTACTTGAATAGTATATTTCTAGTTTCGACAGTAAGGATTATTTGCAATGCTGCTGCATAGTTATCAAAAGTTGTATGAATCCTTCACAAAGATCATTTGCTTCAATGAAAGTCATTAAAGAATTCTTTTTTAGTCACTGGTGCAAAGGAATTATGTAGACGTATGACGTTACGTGGTTCTGTTTTTACTAACTTTAACCAATTCGGCGCAGGTTAGTAGAGTAATTTTGGGCTAATGAGGTGAACAATAGACCTTCATTCTTAGAGACACTCTAAAAAATCAAATTGACAAATAGCCATTGGAACATCATATCTTTACTTAATTATAGAAATTCAAGAGCTTAGCAGACATTAAAATGATGTATTTTGTGTACATTAACTTATTCTGAATGCCCTATTGGATATTAGAGACAGATTTTTAAAACATCGTCCCGGAGTCTTTTTTTTTCCTGATATCTACATATCTGATGCAAAATTTTCTTTTGTCAATTTTCTATTGTTGCTTCACAAAATATGGTTTCAATAATACTTTATTTGTTGTTATTACTTGATGGTTTCCGACTCTTTCATCTTTTGCAACTCAGACTATTCTACCTTGAGATAATCCCAAATGATTTTTGCTAATTTTAGAGACATAATGCGAGCGAAAATTGTTGAAGAGACATGACACGTTTTTGTCTTAGACTTTGTAGTTTTTTGGTCTTTATAAATCCTTATTTGAGCCATGTGGGGTTTCCGTGTAGTGAAATTACTTCATAGTCTTATTCAATTGCCTCCAAAAGATCTGAAGCTTCAAGATACCGAGGTGAAACTAATATAGGGAAAGATTAGTGGATACCCGATTGGATTTTTATCATAGGATGACTCTATTTTATCAAAAATTACATAGACACGCCGAAGCTCCTAGCCGAGTTGGAAGAGTTAGGAGAGGGAGATTACGTTAAGATCAGATCCTTTCGTTGCTTATATGAGTCAATATCAAAATTTTAGCTTTTCCTTTTCCTATATTTTACCATCATTAAAATTCCTCAATTAATGAGAAATTTACAGTTCAATTCTTTAATAAGAAATTACATTCAAGTGCATGGATGAAATGTGTTGTTCATCTTGCATTCTTAAGATACTTAAAACAAGAGACTTTGAAGAACTTGATAAGAAATAACAAAGTTTAAAGAACATTTTCAAAACTAGAATATTAAAACTAGTAGAGAAAATAGAATCAGACACAATATACAACATATTTTTCTCGAAGAAGAAAATTGAGTCCACTGAATGCACAATGTCCCTCTTAAGAATATTATTACCGTCAAGTACCCGAGGTTAATGGAATATATCCTTCTTGGATAGAACGGTCTTACTCACCGGTGTATCGGTATCTAAAACCATGGTTTCAGCAAACCACTCAACGACAATAAAGTGCACTTAGAATACTAGATTTAGTAGTAGTAGTAGAAGTTCAGAAAAAAATTCTCTTAAAATGAGAGGAAATCCCTCAATTTATAAAAAACAAAGAGTAGTGTGAAAAGGTTCTTATTGTGCCGTACCGGAAAGGTCACAACCCTTTGGAAAAGTCACAATCTTTCAAAAAGGTCAAAACCTTTCATAAAAGTCACAACACTTCATAAAAGTCACAAGTCTACATAAAACTCACAACCCTTCATTTTCCATTCACACCTTTTAAAACCCAACAATCCCCTGCATGAATGGGGAATGACTCTAAGACAACGAAACGGACAAGTGTGTGTACTTTGTAAGCAAGAATTAATTGCATCTGGATAAGTAGGTTTCCCTTTGAACTTTCCATAGTGAATATATGTCATATATACTAGGTGAATCAGTAGATTTTATATCTTTGAACCATTAAGCTTTGGTGTATACGTAGACAACCATGTCACACAATCAACCCTTTACCATTTATGGTTCTTATGGTTGTGTTTGTTTCGGCCATAAACACCTCATGGTTTCATAAATGTATAGAGAGATAGGATTTTGACAATCATCCTCTTTCAAGCGGCTTACACTTCACACTCACATTGGTGATTTAGAATCGTGTTACCGTGTAGATACACTATTTGTTCAAATCTGCCAAACTTAGCAAATTATTAAAAACTTTAAGCTTTATTAACTCATTGTATCCTTGTTCCGAGTCTTCATCATGAGAATGTATTGAGTTAGTTGACAATGTCGAACCGTCAGTCACAACTTTGTTTTTCTCCTTGAACGTAACTCTTGGGATCTCTAGTCTGCTAGGTAGAGTTACCACCATGATGACTTGTCCTAAGTTGTAATGTCATTCCCTTAGATGATATTTAAACTTTCTCTCTAGTTAGGCCTTTTTGTAAGTTGATTCGACATATTATCCTTTGACTTTACATAGTCAATTGTGATAATTCCACTCAATTTATAATAGTATTATGTCTATGTCTTATATGATGAAACTTTCCATTATACATCATGCTCCATGCCATACCTATTGCATCTTGACTATCAAAGTGTATGCGTACTGATGCCAAAGGTTTGGGCCAAAAAAGAATATCTATCAAGAAATTCTAGAGTCTTTCAACTTATTCAACGACCTTATCTAGAGCACCTAGCCTAGAGATCATTGTAGAGCTAGCGATACATGTCTTTTTTCAAGATTTCCAAGAGACTGCTCCTCCACCAAGAGTAAATACATATCCACTCGTACGTGGATTTTACTTCATTTGATCTCGGTGATCAAATTTGCATCACTATATCCATTCAATACTGCTCGATATTGTAATAATGCAAGACATAGTTTTTAGTATGTTTTAAATACCCCAAAGCTATTTTCATTGTCATCCAATGAGTTCGATTGGGATCACTCGTGAACCGAATCAGTTTATTAATAGCACATGGTATATCTGATCGCGTACACTTCGTGATATACATCATATTTTACAATACTCTAGCACAATCCAATTGTGAGTCACTTTCGCCTTCACTCCTTTGAAATGCAAAGCTAACATTTATTGAAGTCTTGACAATACTGAAATCTAAATATTTGAACTAGTCTAGTACCTTTTCAATGCAATGAAACTGTGACAATGCTTGACATTATGGAGTTCTAAGGATTCTTATATTTAAGATCACATCAGTAACTCCAAGATCTTTCATATCAAACTTGCTTTCTAGCGTACGTTTAGTAGTATTTATGTCATTAGTGTCTCTACAGATGATCAACATGTCATCAATATACAAACAAACAATGACCTTGTGATTTTAATGTAAACATATTTATCATTTGCATCATTCCTAAATCCATTTGCCAACATGGTTTGGTCAAATTTCTTATGTCATTGCTTGAGTGCTTGTTTTAGTCCATAAAGTGACTTAACAAGTTTGCACACTTTCATTTCTTTACCAGAAACCACAAAACCCTCGGGTTGTTCCATGTAAATTTCTTCCTCCAATTTTCCATTTAAGAAAGTTGTTTTCACATTCATTTGATGAATTTGGAGGTCATATACCACAACTGATGTAATTAACATCCGAATGAATGTACTTCTACTTACTGGAGAGTATGTGTCAAAAAAATCAAGACCTTCTTCTTGTCTAAAGCCTTTGACAAAAAGTCATCTTTGCAAAAGGATGAGTCCACAACAGATATAGGAAATGTTACAAAATTAGATCCGAAGGTATTAGATATCCTTTGACATTTACTACACCTCTTAATCTCTTTATTAAGTACATTCTCCTTTTATCGTTTCCAAGGACTTTAAGACCTTTCATTAGACTTTTGAAGTCTAATTTTACAATCCACAATCTTAGGTCCTCTTTTAATCCTTTTAGGAATAGGAACTTGGACATTGGCTTGACACCCCCGTACTTTGAAATATTTCAAGTTGGATTTACTTCCTTTCCATTTCTCATATGGAATAGAGTGTGCCTCAACAAATAAAGCTTTTCATTGCTTTCTTTCTGAAAAGACAACCTTTTGCTGTAAGGATAGCATCTCCACACACGTTTTGTGGTAAACCTGAACCTTTAAGTTATGTAGCCATCATTTCCTTCAAAGTTTGATTTCTTTTTCCATTTTGCAATTCCATTAGATTAACGTAAATGGGGCAGTAGTTTGATGGATAATTCCACTTTCCAAACATATTTCTGCAAAAGGAGATTTATACTCTCCATCCCTATCACTTCTTATCTTTTCCCCAACTAGTTTTCAACTTCAATATTATATTGTCTAAACGTTTCTATTGCTCCATCCTTACCAATCAACAAATACACATAGTCGTTTCTAATGCAATTGTCAATGAAAGTTATGAGATTATTTTTCCCACCACGAGGTGGTGTTGACTTCATATCACAAATGTCAGTGTAAATGTACTTTAAGGGATTAGAATTCCTTTCAATAGATTTATAAGAATGCTCAACATACTTAGATTCCACACAAACTTCACATTTTTATTTATTGCACTCAAAGTTAGACAAAACTTCTAAGTTGATAAGTTTTCATTACAAGGTTTTGTAATTGACATGTTCCAAACATTCATGTTACAGACAGTTTGACTCAAGCAAGTAAGAACAAATAAAAATATTGAGTTTGAAAGACTCCAAGTGGGGTAGATTTTTCTCACTAATATCTTGTTCTTACTTCTTACGATTTTGTGTGATACAAACATTGTTTAGAGTCAGCACCTTTCCAAATGTCCTTTTCAGAAAGATCTTTCTATAACCTTCAATTTGATTGTTATATAACTACCTATGAACAAAGTTTCATCCGGTCCAATAAAGTCAATATAGTCCAAATGCTTCTTTTGCAAAACATGACAAATGACTACTCACAAATTTTCATGTCTCTACAAATAGTTATATTTTAATAGACATATCTTTTTATGAAAAATCACAACATTTTAAGTGATACTCTTTCATAAAAGAACACAATTATTTTGAACAAGTATAAAATAATTTGGTAGTTTCATACTAGTCATCTATTTACTAGTAAAAGAGCAACTCAACAACCACAATATCAAATATACTCCAAGAATTTTGTGGGTCTAATATAATACAAAAGTATCATTCATTTCATATCTTGTGCTCCAAATTTAAATAAGACACTAAGTCTATTTTTTTTATCATAAGCAAAGAACCCCCACATTTTAAATATGATCTCAAAAATATTTTTAAATATTTGATAATAATTTTTCCACATATTTTTTGCATACTATCAAAATGGCATTGGCAACATGAAACCACTTTTGAAATATTATTCTACAAAAGAATTATAGTTCTTCAATTCCCTTTCAAAATCTTTACATAGTGTCAAAGTTCATTCAATAGAGGCACCTATTGTAGGCACAAAATCACACACTTTAGGTCACTGGTCTTTTTTATTTCTATCACAATTAGATATACCACTTAGTATTTAGAATACTAGCAATAAAAACAAAACAAAAATGTACAATAGATTTCTATTTAACAATGATGTTTGTAGTAAACTAAAAGTACAACACTGACTTATTAGGTGAAATACTCATATCCCACAAACCAATTGCATAGTCTAATCTATTCAGAGTAAAAAACTACAAAAGTTTTTAGTCTACGACGATCAGGAAAAATCAAATTTCACACGGAGTACAAAACTACAAAAGTTTTTTTTAGTCCAAACAAAATAAAACATATTCTTAGATTATCACATAGAAATTGTCACGCCCCGAGAGTATACCCTGGATGTGGTCGGCACTCGAGAACCATTGATGGCCTCAAGCGAACCCTTGGCCTGACTTACTACTCAGCGGAAGACTTACTCATCATAAAAGAACGTATAAAAATAAAATCATAACTGATGTCTCAATAAATACTTAGAATGCTTCAAAGATCAACATTCAACTGGCCAAAATGGCAACTCTAGATTCAACATAGGCCAATAACAAGATAATGACGAATGAACCAACTAATTGTCTATGAAGCATGTAACAACTGAGATGGACGTCGGGACAAGACCCACGCCATCCTAATGAAATAACTAATAAAGCAATATAAAGGGATCCTCCGGAAAACAAGAAGGCTAACCACAAGATTCTAGATGTTCAACTGGATCAACGAAGCACTGGATGTTGATCCAGATTACATGTATCTGCATCATAATAAGATGCAGGCTAACTAGCATCAGTACATTGAATGTACAAGCATGTGATGGGAATTCTAAAACAAGACATAAGCTTAAAAAAAATTGAAAAAATGTACCTGGCTCAACTCAACTAAACTTAACTCATTTCAATATAAAGGAATAATGTAAATGCATTATAAAGAAGAGATTTTAAAACATGCACAACAACTTTGTGTATTTAGAAATACAATAATAACTCTACATATATGCAAAGATACAATAAGAACTCTAGATGTATATAAAAATACAATTTACTCAATGTATATAAGAATAAAAAATAGTATTGTGGGTGTTTCTCTAACCGAAAACCACCACTTTAGAGTTAAGTGATGATACAACGTTTTGCCTCACGCTGCCAGGGTTGTCCTATACCTTGCCAAGGGCATAGAACCTAACTCACTTAGTGGATCCACTAAGCTATGCTAAAAAACACTTAAGGTATCATCTAAAAAGTATGACCCTTTTCTACCCATGATGGCTACATGGTTTATAGGGGCTGGGAGTTGTCTAAACTCTCCCCCATATCAGTACTCAATACTACTCCCAAAATATACTAACTCTTTATGTTTAAAAACATAACTTCTTTCTGTAGTTTGAGATAATTGTTCAAAACTTAGCTCAAATGATCTCTTGGAAATCAAAGTTTCCTCTCTTGCTTAATTGTGAAAGCATTTACTCTATAGGAATACATAGTCCCGATATACTCTTTTGAAGAAATAACTTCAATCTTTAATCTTTACTCAACTCAAAACATAAGTTTTAAAACAAAGTTAAAACATTTGTAAAAGACTTTTGGAAGACTCTATGAACTTTTCTTGGCTTGGCTCTTAACTTTCCTTGAATTTGCTTTTATGGATTCAAGGATTGTGATTTGTGATAGGAAAGATCTCATGATGTTTAGGAGTATTTTTAAATAGCTAAATATGAGAAATGATCAAGAAATAATTGTCTGTAAGCAAGTACGCGACACGGAGATGCATTTAATTATTTGGTCACCAAATAAATTGTGGCAGAACGGTCTGTGACCGCTGAGCTCTGCAAAGAATATTTTAGTGAAATAATGGTGCAAGTACGCGACGTTGATTGGGGCACCAGATTTGCCTGACTTTTACCTTCTTCATTTTCCAGCCCCAATTCGCCTAAATTCGATAATTTTTCTCAAATTCTATTTAGATTTAGGTACCCACAACATATACACAAGAATCTAACTCAAAGCAACTCTAATAATTGACATTAAACTCTCATGAACTCCTCAATCTCATCCCGAATTCAAGAACTAAATCAATTCAAGAACACAGCTCAAGAACATCAAATTCTCAATCTTTTTAGGACGAAATTACGTTGAATTAAAAATATTTGGCGTGTGGGTGAAGGAAATCAATGTTGTGTGAACTCACATACCTCGTAGCATTGAACCCTTGGTGAAATCCGCGATCAATTCGTCAAGAAATCAACAATATTAAGTTTTTTCTCCTCTTTTCTCCTCTTTTCTCCTCTTCTTTTCTCTCCTCTCAAAACCTTAACTTATTTTGCAAGAGCGTAAACTGATCTAATTATGTTTAGACCACTAAGTAATTACCAAAAATGAATTAAATCAATTGGGTATGGAAAAGACCAGAATACCCTTTTAAAATCCGGTTTTGACTTTCCTTATCTAGATAGCCCAACTTCAAATGAGCGTATCTCCCTCATACAAATTTGAAATCATGCAAACTTGGCGGCGTTGGAAAGATAATTCTAAGATATTTCCTACGGTATCTTGTAGCACACCTAAATCATAATGAGCTAGGACTTATGGTAATTTGAAGTTGATTCAAAACTCATACATAACTTAACTTTGCCAAACTTTTCCAAATTTGATTATTTCCAAAAATATGGCTTCTTTCTAATTCTAGTTCTTTCCAAAAGCGAGGTGTTACAATATCTACCCCTTGGGAATATTCGTCCTCGAATGAGATTACTCTTAGTAGGCTAAGGGTGTAATATCTAACATTCAGTTCAAACACCGAACAAGCAGATCTAACACATTGAGTATATCAATTAATGAGTACTAAGAAAAGAATTATTACCTTGATCTGGAATTTCTCTGTGCTCAAAGAGATGTGGCTATCTCTTCTTTATATCTTCCTCAGTTTCCCAAGTAGCTTCCTCGACAAACTAATTTCTCGATAACACTTTAACTAATGCAACTTCTTTACTCCTCAACTTGCGAACTTGGCGATCTAGAATCTGAATATGAATCTCCTCATATGATAAGATGTCCTTAATACCAATATCTTCAGTAGGTATAATAAGTGAAGGATCGCCCATGCACTTTTTCAACATGGAGACGTGGATTACCGGATGAACCGCTGCTAACTCTTCTGGTAGCTCCAATTCATAAGCTACATTACCAATCATTTTGGATATTTTGTAAGGACCAATATACCGGGGACTAAGCTTCCCCTTCTTATCAAATCTCATAGCACCCTTTATGGGTGAAACTTTCAAGTATACCCAATCATCTACTTCAAACTCTAAGTCCCTTCTCCTAACTTGTGTGTAGGATTGCTGACGACTCTGCGCTATTTTCAACCTCTCTTGGATAATCTTAACTTTCTCCATAGCTTGATGAACTAAGTCTGGTCCTATCAACCCAGCTTCACCAACTTCAAACCATCTAATAGGAGATCTGCATCTTCTCCCATAAAGAGCTTCATAATGAGCCATCTAGATGCTATAATGATAACTAATGTTATAAGCAAAGTCTATGAGAGGTAGGTGATCATTCCAATTACCTTTGAAATCAATTACACAAGCTCTCAACATATCTCCAAATTCTGAATGGTGCGCTCTGATTGACCAGCAGTCTAAGGATGAAAAACAGTACTCAAGTTCACCTTTGAAACCAAGCCTTTCTGGAATGACTTCAAAAACTGTGCAGTAAATTATGAACCTCTATCTAAAATAATGGAAACTGGAACTCCATGAAGTCTTACTACCTCCTGATTATATAACCTGGTCTAATCCTCTGTTGAATGGGTAGTCTTTACCGGCAAAAGTAGGCTGATTTAGTCATTCGATCTACAATCACCCAAATGGAATCATATTGCCTGCGAGACCGTGGTAAACCTGTGATGAAGTCCATATTGATAATCTTCCGCTTCTATTTCGGAATCTCTATATTCTGAGCCATACCACCCGGCCTTTTGTGCTCTACTTTAACTTGCTGGCAATTCGGACACTTAGCAACAAATTCTGCAATGCCCTTCTTCATACTACTCCACCAATAGACTTCTCTCAAGTCATGGTAAATCTTTGTGGAACACAGATGGATATAATATCTGGAGTTATGGGCTTCCTCCATAATCCTTTCTTGAAGTTCATCGACCCTTTGTACACACAACATACGTTGATACCTCAATACACCATCTCCCCCTTGTTCAAAAGCCATTACTTTTTTCTTATGAACATTTACCTTCAATTCAAGCAAAATAGGTTCTTGTTCTTGCTTCTCTTTTACTTCTGACACTAAGGATGATTCTGCCCCATTCATCACCACTACTCCTCCTTCTATGGAATCCATTAGTCGAACTCCTAATCGTGCAAGTCTATGCATATCTTTTGCTAACTCTTTCTTATCTTTCTCAAAATGGGCGGTACTACCCATAGACAATCTACTCAAGGAGTCAGCAACAACATTAGCCTTGCCTGGATGATAGAGAATACTCATGCCATAAACCTTGAGTAGCTCTAACCACCTTCTCTGTCTGAGATTAAGCTCTTTTTGACTAAACACATACTAAAGACTCTTGTGATTGGTGAACACATCTACATGAACACCATAAAGATAATGACGTCATATTTTCAAAGAAAATACTAGGGCAGCTAACTCTAAGTCACGGGTTGGGTAATTTCTCTCATGAACCTTAAGTTGTCTGGAGGCATAAGCTATAACTTTACCAAACTGCATTAACACACAACCCAAACCAACTCTAGACGCATGACAATATACAACTAAGCCTTGGGTACATTCTGGTAAGGTCAATACTGGGGCAGTTATCAACCTCTTTTTCAATTCCTAAAAGCTTTCCCCACAAGCTTCAGACCATTGAAACTTAACTGTTTTCTGAGTCAACTTGGTCAAAGGAGATGAAATAGATGAGAACCCCTCTACGAACATTTTATAATATCTAGCCAATCCCAAGAAACTCCTATTATCAGTTGGAGATGTGGGTCTACGCTAATTCTGCACTGCCTCTATTTTTTTAGTATCAATCTAATTCCATCACCAGAAACAATATTACCTAAGAATGCCATAGACTCAAGCCAAAACTCACACTTAGATAACTTAGCCTACAACTCCTTAGTCTTTAGAGTTTGGAGAACTATTCTGAGATGACTAGCATGATCTTCCTCATTCCTCGAATATATTCGAATGTCATCAATGAATACTATAACAAACATATATAAATAAGGCTTGAATACTCTATTCATAAGGTTCATGAATGTTGTATGCGAATTAGTTAAACCGAACAACATGACCAGAAATTCATAATGACCATAACGAGTCCTGAATGTTGTCTTTGGAATATCATATTCCCTTACTCTTAACTGATGGTAGCCTGATTTGAGGTTTATTTTCGAAAAATAAGAGGCACTCTGAAGTTGATCGGAAAGATCATCGATTCTCATAAGAGGATACTTATTCTTGATGGTAACCTTATTCAACTGACGGTAATCTATACACATCCTAAGGGAACCATCCTTCTTTCTCACAAATAGGACCGGAGTGCCCCAAGGTGAGACACTTGGTCGAATAAAACCTTTCTCTAAAAGATCTTTCAATTGCTCTTTTAACTCTTTCAACTCTGTTGGTGCCATTCTATATGGAGGATTAGAGATAGGACGAGTATCAGAAAGAATATCCATACCGAAGTTTATTTCTCTCTCAGGAGGTACTCTAGGAAGATCATCTGGAAAAGACTTCTGGAAACTCGTTTACTACTGGAATTGACTGAATATGAGGTATCTCAACACTAGATTCATTACCTTGGACTAAGTGATAGACACAACCTTAAGAAACTAACTTCCTCGCCTTATGGTACGAAATAAAATGACCCTTAGGCGCTGCAGAACTACTTTTTCAATCTATTACTAGTACACTAGGAAACTGGAACTTGACTACTCGAGTTCTACAATCTATTGATGCACAACAAGCATGAAGCCAATCCATACGTAGAATGACATCAAAATCTACCATATCTTACTTAACTAAGTTAGCCATGGTACTCTTATGATTGATGGAAATGGTACAATCATAATAGACTCTCTCAGCTAGAATAGAAACACCAACAGGTGTGGAAACACTGAAGGGCTCAAGAAGTTGCTCAGGAAGAACATCAAAATTTATAGAAACATATGGAGTTACAAAAGATAAACTCGCTCCTGGAACTAGCAAAGCATAAACATCAAATTTAAAGACTTGGATCATAACATCTAGCGAATCCTCTTGCTCTTGGCAACTAGTGATAGCATAAAGATGGTTTCCTCTTCTGCCTGCCCCTGAAGTAGCTCCTCTAGATGCAGCTCTGTCTTGTGGAGCAATTGAAGAAGACTTGGCTCTTTTACCCCTATTACCATTTCCTTGCTTATTCTTGGTACACTATCTCATAAAATGACTATTCTGGCCACACTTGAAGCAACCAGTAGAGCCACCACGACACATCCCTGAGTGGTCCCTACCACACTTAGTACATGCAGGAGGCTTACTACCCCCTTGTGCCTTACTACCTTGAGAATAGGCAGGTTTGGCCCTGAAATTCTAACTATTGTACTCACTTTTGTTCTTTGGTGCAGGTGCACTAGTAGATGATGGAGCAGGTCCCTTCTGCTTATGTTGGAAATAAGACCTGTTCACATTACTCGTTTGCTGCCCCAACTCATTCCCTGATGTCTTAGCCCTCTTAGTCTTAAACTCTTGTTTATCCCTCAGTTTGTCCTTCTCAACCTGTTGTATATGGATCATCAGCCATGCTATGTCCATGTCACCTATCAGCATAGTTGCCTTGCCTTCCTTGCTTGACAGGTGAGACAATCCAACAACGAATAAACTCATCCTGCTCCTCATCTTGGTAACCATCTCTTAGGTCACGGGGAAAGAAACGCCTCAACAAGGCCTCCTCAAACAATGCCCAACTCACAATCGGTTACGCGTAAGCACGAGTTAGAAAGAAAATGTATAGAGATGAACTCTATCACACGAAATGAGTATGAAAGAAGTGAGATAATTCCTAAAATATTGCTACCTCCTAATTATAGATGTGGCGCGCTTCACACTAATAACTAGGACTCTACAAACACGGCTTCATAGACTCCCTAGGACACATGAACTCTGTTCTCTGATACCATAGAGATTGTAACACGCATTACATTTTGAAATCGAATAATACATTTTGTTACTTCTATTTTCCTGTCTTGATTATTTATTTTTCTCGGCTAGAAAATTTGTTGTTTACAAATTTTGGCATGCCCAGTATGACAACCTCTAGCTCTGATCTCTTTACATCGATCATCAAATTTCAAGAACACTAAAATGGCATCTAAGAAGTTCAACTCCAAATCTATTGTTGCTAAGACTGTCGATTCCAAGTTTTCCTCGACGGTGGAGAACATATTGGATGCTACTATGGAATATGTGGGACCCATCACTAGGAACAAAGCAAACTTACTAGGACAACAAACACTTCAAACGTCCTCTGCATCAGTTCCTATTTTGGATCTCCCATCTTCAAATGGGGCAAGATTCTTTCTGAATGAATTACAAGAAGGGGGGAATATAGCTGAGATTGTTGAAAAGACATTGGCCCAACTCAGTCCATTTAGTAACAAGGATCTTACTATTTAAGAGAAAGATGATGCTTTGATCACTAGATCTACCCCAGTCACTCCATGTAACTTGTTCCAATCAGATTTCAGTTTGAGGGAAAATCCATGCTTTACTCCATCACCCATAATGGCAATCCAAGCAATGATGACTAACACCTCAACTGTTGAAGAACAATTGGCAAATTTGACAAAGGCAATTGATCTAACAAAATATGTGTAAGATTAGGATAACAGAATTGTTAAGTTGACGGACAGAGTTCAAAATTTTATGGAGGGAGGCTCAAGCCATGCAATTGGAAAACGCCCTGTGGTGCAAGAAAGGGGAGAATCCTCTACAAAGCAAACACGTGTTGATGATGAATTGCAAGTATCTGCTGAAGGGGGAATTCCCATTCATAGACTGAAAGACTTCATAATGGGAACTATCAAAGATAAATATGGTGTCCCTTCAAAGTTATCATTTACACATACCAATCCATACTCTTCAAGAATCGATGTTTTGAAGATTCCTGCGGGTTATCAACCTCCAAAATTTCAACAATTTGATGGCAAGGGAAATCCAAAGCAACACATTGCATATTTTGTTGAAACTTGCAATAGTGCTGGAACGTATGGAGATTATCTGGTTAAATAGTTTGTGCGCTCCTTGCAAGGAAATGCCTTCGACTGGTATACAAATCTTGAGGCTGGTTCCATTGATGATTGGGAACAACTTGAACATGAATTTTTCAATCATTTTTATAGCACGAAATGCACTGTGAGCATGATTGAACCCACAAATACACGTCAATTGAAGGATGAACATGTCATTGAGTTCATCAATCAATGGAGGAATGCGAGCCTCAATTGCAAAGATAGGCTTAGTGAAACCTCTGGAATAGAAATGTGCATTCAAGGAATGCATTGGGGACTTCGTTACATTTTACAGGGTATCAAGCCTAAGTCATTTGAGGAACTAGCCACACGGGCTCATGATATGGAGTTAAGCATGTCTTCAAGCAGAAATGAAGGACCACCGATGTATGAACCTCGTAGGGGAAAGGACAAAGTGGAGATAAAGAAAGGGGGAAAGTTTGCACCCAAGTCTGAAAACAAAGCATCAATGAATGTTAAGGCCACTCATTTGAAAGTCGTGAAGAGCAAGACTTCTCAAAACAACGCCGACAGAAAGTTATCTTTGAAGGAAATGCTAGCAAAGGAGTACCCATTCATGGAATCAGATGTTCTAGCAATTTTTTAAGAGCTTATGGCCTTGAAACTCTTTTAGTTACCTGAAATAAAGCGCCCAGACAAAGTTGGAAGGATTAATGATCCTAATTACTGCAAATATCATCGTTTGATGGGTCATCCAATTGAAAAGTGCTTCATCTTTAAGGAAAATATCATGGACTTAGCTCGTGAAGGAAATATATTACTTGAAGATGAGAAGGAAAATTCAAATCAAGTTTCTATCACTTTTGGCTCGCATGATCTCACAGTTCTTTGCAACTTTGTCGAAGTACATAGCTGTGATGATGTCCTGGCCTCATCACCACCAATGATGATCAAATTTGGTGACTTTGAACCAATCAATGTTAGCATATCATTGTCTCTTCTATTAATGGAGGAGGAAATAATGAAAGGAAACTCTTTAGCGGAAAATCAATCTGATTGTGCTGATGATGAAGGATGGATTTTGGTGACACGACGAAGATGCTACAAAGAGAACTCACGAATAGAGCCAAATGAGGAACTACCAAGAGGAAAAAAGAAGAAACTACTCAAAACTCGAGGAGTAAAGAAAAATGTGAAGAAATCTAGAGTTGTGGAAAATCACTATCAAAAACGGCGTTCTCCGGTGACATTGGAGGAATTCTTGCCAAGTTGGTTCCACACTAAGATTTCTCACTATGACACCAAGGCCTCATGCTGTAACATTGACAAAGAAGAAATAATGGGGGAAGAATCATCACCAGCCTTACTTCTGTCATGTGAAAATCCCATAGAGTCTCTCTCAGAATAGGTGAATACTTGTGATGCAAAGTTCACATTCACTAATGATGATCTTTTGTTGGGTGAAACATCACATAATTGTCCTTTATATATGGTAGGTTTTGTGCGTGGGAATAAAGTAAATAGGATTATGGTGGATGATGGTTTTGGGGTCAATATCCTTCTTATTCGGACTCTAAAAGAACTGGGAATCCCGATGATGGAACTATTTGAAAGTCGTTTAATGATTCGGGGATCCAACCAAGGGGGGAGAAGAGCCATTGGTGCCGTCAAAATAGATATAAAAATGGAAGATATGTGTTTGAGTGCATGGATGCACGTTATTGACTCAAAGACCTCGTATAATATCTTGTTAAGAAGGCCATGGATCCACAAGAATAAAGTTGTGACATCCACATACCATCAGTGTTTTAAATACTTTGAAAATGGGGTTCAAAAGAAGGTAGTAGTTGATGATGAACCTTTCACCGAGACGGAAGTGCACTTTGCAGACGCAAAGTTCTACTTAAAGAATCAGGTCTCAAAGGAAGTCAAAGTTGATAACTCGATACCAATCAGAACGGCTGATAGCGCAAAGAGAGTTGATGTAGCAATTGAAAAGGTATGGGTTATGACGGGAAAATATCAACAACTTTCGGATATCAGCAGAGTACCCAAGGCGAACGAGACATCTTTAAGTAAGAGAGTGTCTCCTATTCTTCACTATATTCCAAAGGGAAATAAGGTCAAAGTTTAACCTTCTGAGTTGAAGAGTAAATAATTGACATTTCCTATCAAACGAATTAATACAATCAAATCACCTTCAAAAGTGATTAGAGGATTTTTCAAACCATCAAACTATGATTTATATGAAGCACTAGCGTACAATTGAAGGTTTTGACCCAAATGCTTATAAATTATTGGTCAAAGCAAGATATAATCCTGATGAAACCTCTAAATTAGGAAATTTCCCGCATGAAGGTGTTGAAAAGGCAAATCATGTCCTGAATCCTACTCAAAGGATGTTGATAGAAAGAGGGTACATGGTCAAACAATCACGTGAAGGCTTGGGGTTACAAACAACCATCACCAGTACGAATCTCTATTAGAAGGATGAGCATCAACTACATTACTATAATAGAAGAACCAGTGATGTCTAACGAAAGGCCTTCTGTGTTTGATCGACTTACTATCCCAACCTCTAATGTTTCTGTATTTGATCGGCTTGCCGAGTCAACTCAAGAAACTTCAGTGTTTGATCGTTTGGGACCATTAAAGAGTAAATACAAATGCCAAGGTTGTAGAAAAATGGGAGGACACGTTCATTCTCAAGAGCACAGTCCACTCAAGAATTGTCCCAGTTTGATTCCTTCTAGAATGAGGCAAGAAGAAAAACTTGTAGTTTTATGTGGGGAGGTCCTAAGAGCAAGAACACATATCATAGTTCACACTAAGGAGCGGGACAAATATGAAGAAAGTGTAGGATCATCACACTATATTACAATTCGTGATAAAGAAAGTGCTTCTTCTCATGCAAGGATTAAGGACAAATTTATTGATGTTCATACATGTCATCACATTTCCTTCAATGATGGTGATCCTCAAGAAGATGAGGTCACAAAAGATGTACCCCCTGAACTCGAGGAAGGGATAAAGAATATTGTTGATACCTTAAAGGAAGTGAACCTTGGGGTTGATGATATGTGGCCTACATATGTAATTGACTCATTGAATGACAATGAAGAAAGGAAATACATTGAGTTGCTTATGGAGTTTAGAGATGTATTTTCTTGGAGCTATAAAGAGATGTCGGGATTAGATCCTATAGTTGCAGTTCATCATCTTGTTGTGAAATGAGGCGTTCGTCATGTTAAGCAAGCTCAACATCGATTTAGACCTGAACTAGTTCCTTTGATCGAAATTGAAGTCAACAAGCTCATTGAAGTAGGTTTTATTCGTGAAGTCAAATATCCTACATGGATTTCAAGGATTGTGCCTATAAGAAAGAAGAATGGCCAAATCTGAGTTTGTGTTGACTTTAGGGATCTTAATAATGCATGCCCTAAGGATGAATTCCCTCTTCCAATACCTTAGCTTATGATTGATGCCACTGCTGGATATGAGACAATGTCTTTTATGGATGGTTCATCTGGATACAATCAAATTCGCATGGCACCAAAAGATGAAGAACTTACTGCATTTCGTACTCCTAAAGGCATATATTCCTACAAAGTAATGTCATTCGGTTTAAAAAATGCTGGAGCTACTTATCAACGAGCCATGAAGAATATTTTTGATGACATGCTTCATAAAAATGTTGAGTGTTATGTTGATGACTTAGTAGTGATATCAAGAAAAAAGGATGACCACTTGTTAGATTTGAGAATGGTGTTTGAGCAACTTCGAAGATACCAACTCAAAATGAACCCTTTAAAATGTGCCTTTGGGGTTACTTCAGGAAAGTTTCTTGGTTTTATTGTTCGACATAGAGGGATCGAAATTGACCAAGACAAAATAGATGCTATTTTGAAGATGCCCGAGCCTAAAGGTATTCATGAGTTGAAAAGCTTGCAGGGAAAATTGGCATACCTTAGAAGGTTTATCTTGAATCTAGCTGGCAGATACCAACCATTCAGTCATCTTTTGAAAAAGGATGTTCCTTTTGAATGGGACTAGTCTTGTACCAATGCTTTCGAGGGCATAAAATCTTATCTGATGAAGCCTACAATACTTGTGGCTCATATACCTGGAAAACCATTGATATTATATATTGTTGCACAAGAAAGGTCAGTAGGAGCACTTCTAGCACAAGAAAACAATGAAGGGAAAGAAAATGCTCTTTATTACTTGAGTAGGAAGATGACACAAAATGAGATCAAGTATTCACCTATTGAGAAGTTATGTCTGGCCGTCGTATTCACGATTCAGAAGATGAAACATTACTTCTAATCTCATGTTGTATGACTTGTATCTAAAGCAAATCCTATCAAGTTTGTCATGTCCAAACCTGTCTTGAGTGATCGGCTAGCAAGGTGGTACCTCTAATTTCAACTGTTTGAAATTATAGATATCTCTCAAAAGGCAATAAAAGGACAAGTGCTAGCAGATTTCTTAGCCAATCATCCAATTCCAAACGATTGGGAGTTGTCTGATGAGTTACCTGATGAACATGCAATGTTAATTGAAATCCAACCACCTTGGAAGATGTATTTTGATGGAGCTGCACATCGTGAAGGAGCAGGCGCTGGAGTGGTGTTTGTCACTTCATATGGAGATGTCCTACCATATTCCTTCACTCTTACACAACACTGCTCTAATAATGTTGTTGAATATCAAGCACTCTTACTTGGGCTTGAAATGGTTGTTGATATGAAGCAATTGCAGTTGCAAATTTATGGTGATTCCAAGTTAGTGATTAATCAAGTATTAGGTGATATGAAGTGAAGAAGCCTGATCTACACCCATTTCGCAATTATGCTAAAAGAATTGATAGATTGGCTTGGGGAGGTGACTATTCAACATATCCATAGAAAGGAAAATAAGAAGGTTGATGGATCGGCAGCTTTAGCTTCTTCATTAGCATCGCCCGATCAAATGCAAGTTGTTGTTTTCCAAAAATGGATAGCTCCACCACCAAATGAACATATAAAAGAATTTGGACAAGCCATTGCTACTTCCGAGGCTGAAATTGAAGACTGGCAACAACCAATAATTGATTACTTGTGTTATGGAATATTGCCACAAAATCTTCGAAAGAGGACATAAATCTGACGACGAGCCCCTCGTTTTCTTTATTATAAAGATACACTCTACAGATGATCCTTTGATGGGTACTGTTACGTTGTTTGGGGGCAGATGAATCTATTCAAGCCATGCAAGAAGCACATTCTAGAGTATGTGGAGCGCTTCAATCTGGGCCAAAACTTCATTTTCATATAAAAAGGATGGGATATTATTGGTAAACTATGGTAAAAGATTACTTGGACTATGCTCAAAGGTGTAAAGCTTGTCAATTTCATGCCAATTTTATACATCAACCCCCTGAAGTACTACACCCAACTATTTCTTACTGGCTATTCAAAGTTTGGAGTTTAGATGTTGTTGGGCCATTGCCTAAATCCTCTGGTGGTAATTTGTACATCCTTGCAGCAACCGATTATTTTTCAAAATGGGTAGAAATTGTTTCTCTGCAACTTGTTGAAGAAAGTTGTCTCCAAATCTAAGAGAGATTGGCATGAAAGAATGGAAGAAGCTCTTTGGGCATATAGGACCACATATCATACACCAACACGCGTGACTCTTTATTCTGTTGTTTTTAGAGTTGAAGCAGTCCTTCCACTCGAGCATCAAATTTCGTCGTTATGGGTTGCCATTCAAGAAGGACTCACTGGTGAAGAAAATTCTCGGTTACATATTGAAGAATTGGAAGCTCTTGATGAAAAGAGACTAGAGGCTCAACAAAGTTTAAAATGTTATCAAGCTCGTCTAGCTCGATCCTTTAATAAAAAGGTTCGTCTTAGATGCTTTCAAGTTGGTGACGAGGTTCTTGTTGTAAGAAGACCCATTATTACCTCTCGTCTATCTGGAAGCAAGTTCTCCGCTAAATGGGATGGGCCATATGTTGTACAAGTATATTCAAGTGGCGCCTACAAACTAGTTGACTCAGAAGGATTGTGTGTTGGCCCTATTAATGGAGAGTTCATGAAAAGATACTATCCCTAAAGGGAAGAAGCATGCTCCTTAAGGTACGAGCCTAAACTGCATGTCACTCCTGGCCCACAAGAGTATAAACTGTGTACGGCATAAAAAAACAAAAATAAATTAAAAAAATAAAATAAAATCACTCATTTCCCCAGAACTACGTTGTGACTTGATCCTCTTCACTGGGTATGTAGGCACTTAGAACCGTATTCTAAGTTCAGTTGCATGAGTGTCAAAAAAAAGGGAGAAGCAAACCATTATATGCAGATCGCAATATTCCTTTCAAATGTCATAGATTGTCTTTTGAGTCGACATCAATGAAATATTTGTATAAATTCATAAAAGCTTTTAGCCATGATTTTTGTACATGTTATATTACTGAAAGTCGCCTTTCCGATGGAATAAAAAAAGGGCACATCATTTTGACCTTTATGCGCTGAGATGTGGTTTTTTAAAACCAGGGTCATGCGAATCTGAAATGGTTGGCATTTCATTCATCCAGAACAATTCATAGAGATTTGAGCTTTGAAATTTTGACATGTTTAGATTATGAAGTTTAGTTTTGATAAATCAAGTCTCTCATGACTCTGATGTTCTCACATCATGATATATCCTTTGTACTATTAAGACACAAAGCTGATAAACAATTTATTTTTGAAGCTGAAGTACAAAAGAAATAATAAATGGACAATAATAAAGCAATCAAAATGTTTATTTATTATTAATATTAAGAACATCAACTAATCAATCAAAATGCTAAAAAAGAAAAAAGAGAACACAGAGCTAAAAGAAAACATTAAAATAAGCTAATCTAAACATAGCTCATAATTAGCTAAATCTTAAAGAGCAACCTATAAGACCCTCTTCTTCTCTTCTACATCATCTGAGGATTTTGTAGTCACTAAAGAAACATCAACACATTTGTTGAACTCTTGTTCAGCTTCCAAGACTTTAGATTCAACATCTTCAACTTCTTTCTTGGTGGAATCTCGAAGAGCTTTTAACTCCTTTACCTTTTTCCTCGCCTCCTTAAGGGATTGACAAGCAACCGATAATTCCTCAGATTTCTCATTCTTTTCATGCAAGACAAGATAAATGTGCTCCTTGGCTTTCAAATATGACTCGGATTTCTCAAATTCTCTGGCCTTATCAGCAAGAGCTGATCGCAAAAAAGCAAGTTTAAAGAAAAACTCCAATAAAGTCTTCAAATGAGAAATATCCACACCCATGGAATCTACATCTGCAAGAATTAGCTGAATCTCGTCCTTAAGAGAAGAAACACGGTCTGCATTATGGTGAACAAGTTTAGAATGAATCTTCGTCCAAGCTCATTTGACAAAATCCTTTCGAAGTTCCGAGACAACCTTTCTTCTATCATAAACAGACTTTCATGTTACCGGTTGCTTGGGGACCCTGAATTCGACATTTGTTGTGGTTTTGTCATGAGAAATATAAGTAACTTTTTGTCCTGCTAGAGGCATAGAAAATGATTTCCTTGAATCTGGACCCTCTACGGACTCAATACTATCTTGGGGCTTTTCTTCCAACATGTTGACATTGCTTGGCTAAAAAAAAGAGAAGATATAATAATTAGTGAAGGAACTTGGTACCATGGGGCAACATGAAAGTTTAAATTATTACCTTTTTAATAGCTGTCAAAGTCCTTGAAGAACTAACATTGTTGTCAGTAATCTCTGTTGCATGCAAATCATTATCTTTTGACTTTTCTGGAGGTGGTCTCACTCTCTTCCAACAACGATCGCCACGGGTGCTACTACTATCATCTTGAGATGGTCGCTTGTGAGAAGTCTGATGAGTTTGAGTTGAACATTTTTCCTTTTGGACTTTTCCATTGGAGGTCCCTTGACCTTGTCTGGAACACCAACCCTACACTTTAAAACAGGAGATTGGTTCAGAATTAAGACCTCTTCATCATTCTTTTAAAGGGCATCAATAGTTGAACCAACAACTTTCACCAAAAACTGCACATGATTTTCAAAAAGGTTATCGTGCACCTTTTCCCACCAAGACTTATAATTCAGGGAAGCAAACTTCTTCATGTTAGATCCACTAGAAGGAAATGTTGCTTTTGCCCTGGATTTCATCAATACACAAATACGCGCAAGCCTTAATCCATCTTCCAACGAAGCCTCGCGAAAATCTTGATCTAGTCGACCAAGAGAATCTTGGAAAAAGCCAAACTGACGACTGAATCTGTGAGGACTATATGGCTCAATGATAAAGACATTTCCCTCCCTTAAAGTAATATAGTTTGAGCGAACACTCAGAAATAAATTCGATTGATATTCCTTTTCATTTCCATCGTCACGATAGTGGTGCACATGAGGCCTATGAACAAATATTGCATCCTAAACAATGGTTCCGTCTCCATGTATACGCTTTCTTGAATCCTCTTTTTTAAAATACCTTGCAACTCCTTCCCTAGAAAATGTAGTCATAAGGGGATCAACTGGTCCACCAGTTAATGGGTAATGAGTTTTAAACTAAAGGGTCAACCAACCATACACATAATGAATTGGAAAACAAGTCTGAACGAGATCAAGTCGTGAGCATCTCGAAATTATGTTTAGACCCTTGTAAATAGTGGCTAAAACTGGAATCGCAAGGCTAACTCTTCGACCACATGCCAAATGACAAGCATTCCTGAAGACACCTGGACGAATAAAGCCACCTTCCTTAGTAGGGAGAACAAATATACACAACCAACAAGACAAAAATGTTGCCAAGTATGTTTCGTCTATCTTATGGCTCTTAATTTGTAACTTATGGAACAAGGCTTCTTCATCAGAAGTTCACTTATTAGACTCATCAAGTTCCCAGTTGGATTGTGAGATGATTTAAGGTGGGTAGATTTATTTTCCTTTCTGGGTGGGGGTTATCCGTACTTGGTATCCTTCTTACACAAAAATTCCACCTTTTTTTCTACAAAAACATTCGGATTATCATTTATTTCTGTTTGTAGCTGATGAAAGGCGTCAAATAAATGCTCACAAGATTGAGGGAGGAACCTTTTTCCATTTTCAAATGTGTGTGTGAGTTCTTCAATATTAAGCATGACTTATTCATAAAGGTAACCTGATATGGGTAGACCACAAATCATGTGTAAGTCACAAAGTGATATGGATAGTTCCCCGATTGAAGTGAGCAATGTGTTTGTAGAAGGACACCAAGCTTCGCAAAAGGCTTGCATGATGTTAGTGTTACGATCATAAGTAAAAAGTGAACCATATACAACATTGTATATTTTTGCGTCCTTCAAAGTCTGGCGACTCCTACTAAGTATATCTTCAACCCACTCCCAATACCCTGGAATGTAGTGAAACTCTCCATCAAAAGTGAAAGTATCATTCCATCGAGTCTCTCCATTTATAATTTGCCGCCCCAAACATGGTAAAGAACTTGTAATGTTTTTGGTATGATGATTAGGAGAGCAAAGTACCCATGTCTTGGGAGGATGACTATTATATTCTAAAGTCCAATCATCTAGACCAAGACGACCATGACGTTCGGAGACTCTTTTGAGCTAATGTGTTTTAGTGGTGTAATGTTGCCCTAGTCTTGTTTGAAAGGGTTTAAGGAGTCAACGTCAAGGCACGTGTTAGTCCATGCTATGAGACCTACTCTAGGTTGGTTGAGGGTGCTAGACAAGGAGCCAAGACAAAAGGGGCAAGCCTTAGCCAAAGAGCCAAGGCTGTCCCAAGTTGGCTGCTCACTGCCCCAAAAACCATGGGCACCACTACGACCAGTGGTTCCCTAGACGGTCTGTATACTTGGGCGTGAAGATCACTTGGTCTCAAGGGAGGCAAGGCAACTTTGCCTAGGTGCTGCCTCATCTTCACGAGCTCCACCACAACTCGTGGTGTGTACCACGGATCGTGGGAGCCTCTGTGAAGATGACATGGGACCTTGAGGGATTGACATAGTGGAGAGGCCCACTGGTCAAGGGACCACGGGCACCACGTCCCAAGTAGGCGTGGTCCTTGACGGGGCTGCCTCATTTAGGGGCTTTTGGGTAATTTCTTTTAAATGTTTTAATGTATGGGATTGATTTTAAAAGGTTTATATGATAAATATAAATAGGTTTAAGTGTTAAAGCCTTCCTTTAACTCCTTAGTTCAAAGACCCTATTCAAAAACCCCAAAGCTCTTCTTTCTCTATATTTCTCTCAAACTCAAGGAATAAGAAGGTGTGGGAAGCTAGGGTTTCGAATTCAAGGTTTCCTCCATCAAATTTCTTGGGAATTCTTGATAATAAGGTATGATGTCTCTTTGTCTAGGGCTAGTTTTCGACCTAGAGCCAAATCTCAAATGGTTTTCAAGTTTTCCAAAGTTTATGAAAAAGCCTCTTTCTCACTCCACTCAAGGGTTCTAGCATGAAAATGATTTTCAAAAGACAAGCTATGATATTATTGATGTTTGATTGAAGTTTTTGGATGAAAAACTCTATGAGCCCTTGATTTCGACAAAACCCTAAAATTAGCTTATGAAGTGGGTTTATTGCTTATGATTCAATGTTGATGAAATTGTGTTTAGATTGAGTTGTATAGTTGATTTCTATTATTATCTATGGTTATGTATTGTGAATTGTTGGAGAATGGAGGAATGGTGGTTGTGGCTTTGGAAAAGGGTAAGTTTGACCTAACTTTATTATTAATGTAGAATTGATATAGCATTGTGATAGAATGATGTGTGATCCACTTAGGGTGGAGGTGTTTACTTATTGAATGTATTGTGAGCATGGCCTTGAAGGAATTATTTAATGAATTGATGTATTATCATGTTATGATGTATTGAATGTATAATGTGAAGGTGTTCATGGGATCTCAAGGTGATCTTGTGTAAAGTGTGTAGCATTGTGATTGAAAGTGTGATCTCTCTTATTGTTCATAAGTGATGATGTTAGGCTATGAAGGGTCTCTATATGGTGATTTTGTCTCTTGATTTGGTAGACTTAGTTACCTCTTCTTGAATGTGATATTTTGACTTACGTGTCTAATTGAGCATGGATTGGTAGACCTAAGATGGTGCCCTTTCTATGAATGACTAAAGAGGAATTCTAGGCTATATCTTGAATAGGCTAGACCTAAGCATGGTACCTTTTTCATGAGTAAGTCTAGACCCCTAAGTGAATGTGAAACCTTGAAGTGGTGGACCTTATGGTGATGGCCTTCTTCTTGTGTGAAATGATAGACTTAGTGTTGGTGGACCGGAACGATAGAAAACCCTCTCTAAGAAAGTCAATGAGCTATCCTTAATGAACCTTGATTGGTAGTCCTTTGTGGTGCCCTTCTTGGTAGAAGTACTATGTGTCGGCTAGACCTAATGATGGTGCTCTCTCTAGTACATATATATGAATAAAATTACTCTATGGGAACTAAGGCTAAGCACCGAGTGGATATGGTTAAGATGGTGGCCCTCTCCGAGCATGAGGTTAGGGTACAATGAACTTCTTTGGATATCCCCTAAACCATGTGCCTACATGGGATGTGTACTAGTTCTACCCTTGGCAAGTAGAACACCCCTCCACGGTGTGGGATCTTATGACACCGGATTACATGCCTAGCTAGTGTGATCTATGTCGGTTAATGCCTATTCCCATCATGTGGGATGTGCACTCTAGTTATTGGATAGGTTCTACAACGTGTAGGTAGTAGTATGGGATTCTATCTACACATGGCACGAGTAGGCTTGGAAGATGCTAAAGTGAGTTCCCTAAGTCTTAATGACTAATATGTGAAAGTCCCCTAAATGCATGAATGTCTCCAAAAATGGTTTAATAAAGAGTGTTGACTTATTGATATTATGTTGAAATAGAGAGGTCCTTATCTAGGGTAGCCTTGAGGAATACTTAGGCGTGCTTGAAGAGGTTGTATGGGCGGCCACTTCATGTCTTACTTAAGTGTGTCTTAGGGTAACTTTGGATAGAGGTTCTATGATGATGAAATGACATATTTGACTAATATGATTATGTGGTGTATATTGATACTAGTTGAGCATGTCTATGATAGGGATATTGTCTTATATGTGGATGGTGACTTATAATGTGTCTCTTGAACTTGTATTATGAAGGTTTTACCAAAAATGGCATAAGAGCATATATCTCAACTAAATGTCCCTTTTAGCATGTTTTTGCATGGTCATCATACTTAGTACTTAATTGTGCTAACTCCATACTTTTCTCTATTTTCTACAAGTGTAGGTTCCGACAAGTGATCGAGTTCTCTAGTAAAGCTTGGGAATTGAAGTTCTCTCAAGATGTATGTCCTCATATGTCGAGGACAAGACTCTCATATTCTAGTTTTTATGATAAGACTCTTGTAATAGACTTAAATAGAGTTCTTTTGATTGTAAAGGGTCGTGACCCTATCTTGTTAATGTTGTCTTTAAGATGGCCATGTAAGACTTAGTTTCCATTGCTTTTATGAGAGAGTTTTAAGATTGTTGGTTTTAAATAAGTTTTAATTCCACACTATTTTCTATATCGAATGTTATTAATGCTAAAGGGCTTGTATTAGACCTCTTAGAGGTCGAGTACGCCGGTTACGACTAAGGGGTGCTCTCGGGTCGTGATAGGACTTCAGCTCGTCCACATCCTTTCTCAGCCCAATATATCGGCCTTCAAGGCCGTCACAACATCAGAATAACCTCGGACCTGCTCACAAGCCTCTACCCTCACCATAAGGGCATCCAACGCAAATCTGTGGGCCTCTATTGACTCCATGTGCTCTCTCAGCTTAGCCCTAATCGGGGAAAAAGTAGCAGCAATAGCCCGCTCGATCAACGCAGGACCAACAACCTCTACCCGGGTGGCATACACATTAGGAGACTGAGCCAGATTGCCCATCTTGTATAGCATGGCCTTGGTGATAGAGGGTCGGGAGGAAACACCAGCAGCAGTAATAGGAGGGGTACAACAGAAGAACAAGTAGGGGCTGAAGTAGAGGGACTAGAGGTACCTTTATGCTTAATGGCCTGAGGAGGGAGTATTGCCTCTGTCGACAAAATATCAACATCGACTACTGGGGACGTATCCCCCGGTGCAGCTCTCCTCCGATCAACCTCATCCCTCATACACTCGGCCTTGATCTGTCGGATGTCAGTAGAGGAAGTAGGAGTCACTTCCACATCCATCTTTGCAATCACGGGAACACGGGCCTGCCTACACAACTCAGTGATCAAAAATGGAAAGAAGATGGAAGTCTGACTCTGCTCTGCCCTCATGGTCATCTCCTTCTCTACGATCAAACTTAAATTCAGTCTCTCCCGATCCATGATGCAGCTCAAAGATGCAGTCTTTGGATGTTGGATGATCGACTCATTCTGTGAAGGCATCAATGTGCTGCTGATGAACCCGAACCAATACCTGGCAGCCACATTCAGGTCCTTCATCTTATTCGGTGGACCAACTTTAATCCACCTTGGTGTCACATCAGAAATCAGGGGTGCCAACCAACCCTTTAAATCATCTAGGTTCTTCTTCTGGATAAAGGGTGTTATCTATGTAGTAGTGCATAACGTTCATTGTACATCCCAACACCTCATTAATCTCGATACTGCTGCATTTGACCTTCTTTCCCCGAACTACCACATAGTCAACCGGCTAGAAAGTGTTGTCCTTTTCAATTCCCTTTGGCACCAGCTTCTTGTATGCCGCGTAGAACTCCCGATCCTAAGAATGAATGTAAGGGCCTCGGGGTTTGGTAAATATCTCGAACCTGTGGAACTTAATGGTGTTCCACACCTCTAGGTACCGGTTTACAACTAAGTCTATAGATAACCTCTTTTCTTCAAGTATGGTCCTCAAACCCTCAGCCTTAAATATGTTTAGTGACCGAGGTGGAAGAAGCTGAGCAGGAGGTCCCTGCTCCACTATATGTGCTGGAGGTGGAGGAGGCGTAGGAGGCACTGAGATCCGAGCTGGATCATTTATAGCCTTGGAGCGTAGCTCCGCTCTCCAAGCATGATTGAGTTGATCATCTTCCGGCTCAGAAAAGGAGGATGGAGAACTATCCCCTAAATGACCCTCAATATCAGAAGTGGTGAGGTGAGTGGCAAAGGCGCCCTCGCTATCTGAACTCCCATCAGCTGGTATGGGCACAACATGCCCTTTTCTTTTCTTTTTCCCCTAATCGGAGGAAGTTTTGCTGGTGCGTTCTGGGAGGGTGCAGCCCCCTCATTTATACTTATGTCTCTTGCCCGCTTCTAGGGTGGTAGATTTCTCCCTGGTACCTTTGATCTAGCCATTCCTGTGAAACGAAACCACATATGTTAGTTGCAATTTAGAATAAAAATTTAAAGATATAAAACTGTGTAGGAAAACTCATTGAACCGTTCGACGAGCCAAATTGGGCTCGCCAAATGTTAAAAAATAAAATCACTCAGAAATCCGCACAAGTCGGCGATGTCCTTTCGGCGGATCGCCACACCACTCGGCGAACTAAAAGTAGCTCGCTGAATGTTACAGAATATTTTCCAAAAGCTGGGGTGCAGAAGGGCGATCAGAAGGAGCATTCGACAAGCTCAAGCGTATCACCGAATGTTATAGAACAAAATTCACTAAAATGAAAGATAAAAAAGCGATCAAGGGGTCTTTAGGCGAACCGTTGAACTACTCGGCGAACTCGGCCCTACTCACCGAATAGTCCAACCTGCCAGATTTTTACCCCGACCTTTAATTTCTCTCCCACAGCCAACAAAAATAGATTAAACCATTATTCTATGCAATTGAGCTTAGACCCATACTACCCATGACCTCGGAGTACTCAGACTTCTCCCGATTTGGCCAAAATTGGCCAATTGACGTCTTTTGCTCTTAAGAATGACGTCAATTGCTCTATCATTAGGAAAATAAGATAATCGGCACAATTGGGGTTACTTAGACTTCATCCCTACCAAACCTAAAATCAAAATCAACACAACCCACAAAATTTCATCAATGTAACACACGAGATTTCAAAATTCTAGGCTAAAGACACGAAACTTGATATGGTCATGCAGTACCACAAACATTCAACCCATCAATAATACGCAATTATAATGACAAGTTAATGATCACGCATTAGAATCTACCAAAATGTAAAAACAGGGTTCGGATAACCAACCTCAAAAGCAGACGGTTGAAAAGCAAGGCTAGCGAAGTACCAAAATTTTCCCCCTAGTGATTGATCCAACACAAAAATGCAAGAAGTAAAATCTAAAGTGTGGTTGTGGAATTTTAGAAGTCAAAAAGTATGAAATGTTGAAAAAATTTGAATTTAAAAATGGTTCAGTCCTTCATAACTCTTATGTTCGCGTGCTGATCGGCGATAACCACTTATGTCACCGACTCAATCAGTGATGCATCGAATGACTCTTTAACCCGCCGAATTTTATAGAATATGTATCCAACTAGATGGTTCAAACGGCAATCCAAGTTGGGCTCGCCAACCTATTCAGCGAGTCGCCAACTGGTCCCTGGGTTCATCTAGCTGCTCTATTTCCCAAAATTTCAACTTTTCAACCTACAAATTCAACACCCATTATTCAAACAACAATAAGAAAAACATAAACACTTCGGTTTCCTCCCAAGAAGCTCCTTATTTAACGTCGTTGCACGACGTAGATACGCTTTCAAAGATCATTCTTCAGGTTAGCCAAGGTATCACTTAGTAGACCCCCTTTTGGCCTTGGGTTCAAATGAGATGATATTTGAACTATTTGTGTTTCCGATTATTTAATGGACATCGAATGAGAGGTAACCGTCTGATTTTATGTGGATACGTCCTCTTTCATTTCCTTAAGCACCTTGTCCAACCCTTCCACTTTATTGGGAATGTGTGCAAGCATATCTTCAGTGCAAAAGTTCTTCGAGTCAGCTCTTTGCTCTTTTGGCTTTTGATGCTCATGGGGAGGAACATATCTCTCTTTCTCACCATTACGCTTCATCCAGTTTGCACCATGGTCACTCTACTCCCTATCACCATCATTCCATCCTTCATCACGGTCTCTATTCCAACCTTGGTTTCCACTTGGCCTTGGATAATTTTGGCGGAATCATCCTCCCTGATTTACTAGAAAGTGTACTTCTTCATTGTATAACGCTTCAAAGTTTGCTTTATCGGGATTCACTCCACTAACTCCAACTGCATTCACGGCCCTTAAACCACTACCCATGACATGTTTTGACAAGAGATCCTTTTGGGTCATCATTTTGGCTATGTTTTCATCTCGCTCTTGGTTTTTTTCTATTTGTTCCTTTGTCATCCTGAAAGTCAAAGAAGACACTTGATCCTCCTGAGTATACCAAGCTCGGTTTATCTTCGTCATCCCATCAAGGAGAGCTGACGCTATCTCGAAAGGTTACTGCATAATACCTCGGACAAGTTGATTAGTCAAACCTTTGTTCACCGAGTCAAGACTCCGATAGAAGTTTTGTAACAACACGTTGTTTGGAAGCCCGTGAGTCGGACATTGGAGTAACAACTTCTGAAACCTCAGCCATGTTTCACGAATTGGTTCACCATCCAAACGTTTAAAACCTTGAATATTGTCTCTCAATGCCATCATCTTTAAATGAGGGAAAAATCTTGTGTAGAATGCCTCAGTAAGCTCATCCCAAGACGTAATAGAATCCCTCGGTAGATCAGCTAACCATTTGGTCGCTTCTCCCATCAAAGAGAAAGGAAACAACCGGAGCCAGACTGACTCTTGTGAGATGTTTTTGAATGAGATTGGACCACATACGTTCACAAATTAAAGTTCTGAATATGATCATGGGGATCCTCATGAGCTAGCCCTCGGAATAGTCGTTTCATTTGCAAGAGTTGCAACATCGTGCTAGTCACGTAGAAGAAAACATTTCCCACGATAGGAGGTAAACGAATAGCATTTACACTACCCAATTGAACTGCTTCATTGACATCATTCAGATTGCCAATGTCATCTTGGTATCCAAGTTGGCTACCGTTACTTCCATTCACACTCATTTCGTCACTTATTAACAAACAACCAACAACAAACACAAAACAACGTAAGTTGATTCAACTACAAACAAGATTAGATCAAAGTTATACGTCAACAAGAGAATTCTAGACACCACTCCCTGGCAGCGGCGCCATTTTTGATAATGCTTAACTGCACTTCATCTAATACTAAGTGTAGGCAATCACAATCTAGTATAAACCCAACGAAAAGTTGGGGTCGATCCCACAACGAGTGATACGGAAGCAAATTCAATTACAAAGTGAAATACATGTTCTAATGATTGTAAGAATATAAATTATCGAAAACATTGAAGTAAATCAAAGGGGTTAACAGCAAGTGTCAAATGAGGGGATGAGGTTTGTCAATTAACAACTACAAAAACAGGGGAGTAATCAAGTAAAAAGGGATACTTGGGGATGTGATCGATTAATTGCCAATTTCTCTATACAGATGATTATTAATTACTAAAAGTTGCTAAATCTAAGTGGGTAGGCTAGGCTTTAGATGTAATAGTCATCTATCGATCAACTACAACAAATCAAGTGAGTTCTCTTGAACCTCAACAAGCAACAAACTATAAATAGCCCAAAACCTCAATTTATCTACTCTCTCGAGCTAGATAGGTAGGATCTAATTAAGATTCACTCTCTCGAGCTGAACCCACAACAACCCAATCACTATAATCATCAATTAATAATCTTAATTCTAAAACATCTCTCTCAAGCAAGCATAGAATGCTAATCTAGAACTGTATTTGCAACTACAATTCATAAGTTAAAACTCAATTATCAATCGAACCCACGTCAAAACAGCAATTTAAATCAGTAATTACTAACACCCAGAACCTAATTAAGACAATTAATCACATAATCACACCCCTAAGAATGGGGGTTTTATCCACACATTATAAAAAGTAGGAAATCATTACCAACTACGTTATCCATAAGTTGGGCAATGCAATCCACATCTTTACAATGGTTCAAAATGCTCAATATCAAAAACCCAACTTGAATTCTACTACGAAACTCCCAACAACTCGGAGTCTAACAATGGCAGGATTAATTCAGATCTTTTAGAATACTATTTTCTCTTTTTGAAAAATAATTTATACGTTTTCAGAGTTTGGCCTGTGGGGTCACTCAATGGAGTTAGTCGAGCATCGTCGACCCAGTTAGCATCTCACTCGCTGGTTTTCCTTGACTCTTCATCCTTCAGACCCTGTAACTTTAGGCGATCAAATTCTCTATCGCCGATCCATTTGGCGGTTCGCCGAAGGTCCAATTATATCGCCAAGTTGGTTTCTCCTTAGGGTTGGCAGTCTGGAACATTAGGCGAGCCCAAGTGCCACTCGACGAGTCGCCCAGTGGCTTTGGCGATTCTCATCTTTCACTTCTTCAGCCTTTTTCATCTTTTCCGCTCCTTTTTGCCCGGTAATGTCCTTTCCTTGCTCTTTTGCCTTTTTATCTGCAAATTAACATTTAAACATCAGTTTGGAGCACAAAATATGCATCGAGGACACTGATTATGTTAATAACAATTCCTAAATGGGTCAAATTCCCAGAGTCATCAACCTACGGTCCTGTGTCTTTCTACGAATCGTCCTGGTCAACCGTAGAATCTGTTACTGGGACTTAAAATCTCACCAACATTCAGGAAACAATTCTACGGGCCGTCGTCCAATCTATGAATCGTAGAGCTAACTCGTAGACCCCTAGTTTAAGTCTAAATTTCACTAAGTCTGGATCACTTCTACGAATCCCTTCTACGGTCCGTAGAAGCCTTACAGTTATCCTATTCGCTCGTAGGCCAAATATCAGTGAATTGAGATTTCCAAAACTTAAACCCTGCCCTACGACTCCTTTCTTACGTCCCGTAGTAGTTTTTACATTTCGTAGGTTGGACTGTAGACTCTACATCAATGCCCAAAAAATGCACCTTTCCTTTCTAATCCAACTTTCTAATTTTTAAGGTGTTACAATATCTCGCCCGTGGGAACATTTGTCCTCGAATGGGACTCAAGCTAGGATGAATAGAGTATAGAGAAAAGCTAACAACCCAACATGAATGTAAATCTCATCAAAATGCACATATATAAGGAGAAATCAATCCAAGCTAAATCATAACATCAAAATCAAGTTTTCATTAGGGCTGGGCATTCGGTATTTCGGTTCAGTTTTGGTTTTTTTTTTCGGTTTTTTGGTTTTCGGTTCTTGTACAACGTGTACCGAACACCGAACCGAATTAATTTGGTTCGGTTTGGTTTTTATTATTTCAGTTCGGTTTTTGTTAATTCGTTTTTTGTTATGGGCCTGCTTAGTGGGCTTTTTAAAATTTTGTAATTTTTTTGTTTATTTTATTTATGTTTATTTCTTTTTTCTTATTTTACTCTGTTTTTCAAATTATTGCATGATTCAAAATAATAAATTGTCGTTAACATTGAAATTTAGCCTTGTTATAACATTGAAATTTACCGGTCGTTGTTGTGCTACGGCTGTCTACTGGTCGATTGGCAACTGTTGCGTGCTGCTGGTCGCCGGAACAGTCGACGCTGCTATAGTATGTAGACGACTAGACGTGGGAAGTGGGAACGGTAATTTTTGCCTTTTGGGAAGTGGATTTGTAAAGTTGAAAAGTTTGAAAAGACAAACTTTTGTTTTTAATTTTAAATTATAATATTTATTTTTAAATATTAATATATATTATAATTTAGTATATTTCGGTAAACCGAAATACCGAAATACGGAATTACACAAAAATTACATACTGAAAACCGAACTAAAATACCAAAAACTACAAAACCATATACTGAATACCGAACCGAAAACCAAAATACCGAAATCGAATTACCAAAATAATTCTGTTCGGTTCTGTGTTTCGTTTTTTCGATGTTTATGCCCACCCCTAGTTTTCATAAATATAAATGCATATGGAAATATGAGAATGACTAAAACGCATGAATATGAAAGAATGACTTATGAGAAACTAATACCTCAAGCTAGAATAGGAGTAGAGGGAAAGAGATGAGGATACTTTGATATCATTTCGTCTTTCCAAGTAGCCCCTTAACTAATTGGTTCCTCCAAAGAACTTTCACGGAAGTAACTTCTTTGTTTCTCAACTTCCAGACTTGATGATCTAAAATCTCAACCGGAACCTCTTCATACAAAAGACTTTCTTTAACTCCAACACTTTTCAATAGTACTTAGATGTCGGATCGCCAGTATACTTTTTCAACAAAGAGACATAAAATACCGGATGCACCGATGCTAAATCATTAGGCAACTCTAATACATAGGCAACCTTGCGAATATGCCTCAATATCTGATATGAGACCACATAACAGAGATTAAGCTTCCCTTTCATTCTTAACTCATCAAACCCTTCATGGGTGAGACTTTCAAGTAAACCCAACCACCTACATCGAATTCAAGCTCTCTTCTTCTAACATCGGCATAAGATTTTTGTCAACTTTGGGCCATTTTTAATCTTTCTCTAATAAGTTGAACCTAAGCAACCTCGCAAACTTCAAATCAACCAATAGGAGATCTACACCTCCTATCATAAATTGCCTCAATGGAGCCATTTAGATACTTGAATGTTAACTATTATCAAAAGCAAACTCAATCAAAGGTAAATGATCATCCCAATTACACTTGAATTCAATCACACAACCTCTCAATATATCTTCCAAAGTATAAATAGTACCCTTGGCTTTTCCATCGGTGTGAGGATGAAAAGTTGTGCTAAGCTTCACTTGAGTACCAAGACCTTTCTAAAACAACCTTCAAAATAGAGATGTAAACTGAGTACCACGATAGAAGATATTGGAAAAGGGTACTTCATGCAACCTCACCATTTCATGAATATAAAGTTTGGCATAGTCTTCGGCTAAAAATGAAGTCTTTTCTTGAAGAAAGTGATCCGACTTCATCATTCGGTCCATAATGACTCAAATCGATTCAAACTAACAAAGAGTACAAGGTAAATCCATAACGAAGTCCATATTCAAATCTTCTCACTTCCAAATAGGAATGCTAATGTCTTGAGCCAAACCACCCAGTTTTTGATCCTCAACTTCACTTGTTGACAATTAGGGCACTTAGCTACAAGTTTTGCAACGTCCTTCTTCATCCCATTCCACTAATAGACTTCCTGCAAATTGTGGTATATCTTTGTGGCTCCAGGTGAATAAAATACAAAGGACTATGAGCTTCCATAAAAAAAATGATTCTCAACCTATCTACATTTGGAACACATAATCGACCTTGGTATCGAAGTTCACCATCTCCCCCTTGGGAAAAACCCTAAATAGCTTTTTTGAAAATTAACTTCTTCAAATCTACCAAAATTGAATCGAGATATTGCTTAGCCTTCACATACGATACAAGAGACGATTAAAAATATTTCAAACAATCACCCCACCTTCATTAGAATCAACCAAGCGAACACCCAATTGGGCCAATCTATGAACATCACGAACAAACTCTTTCTTACAATCCTCAAAATGAACAACACTTCCTATCGATAGTCGACTAAGAGCATCTGCCACCACGTTCACTTTACCTGGATGATAAAGGACACTCACGTTGTAATATTTCAATAACTCAAGCCACCTTCATTGACAACGATTTAAGTCCTTTTAGGTGAATACATATTTTAACCTCTCGTGGTTGGTAAGCACATCTACATGAACACCACATACGTAATGCCTCAAAATCTTTAAAGCAAACACTATAGCCGTTAACTCCAAATCATGAGTCAAATATTTCTTCTCATGCACCTTCAATTACCTTGAACCATAAGCAATGACTTTCCCATTTTGCATCATAACAAAGCTAAGACCAATCCATAAAGCATTTTCCCTTCCGGGAGGAATATCGGGAAATACTTTCAAAACTCATTTACAATCGAAACTAACTCAAGAGTATGGGTTTCAAAATCTGTATTCCTACCCCAAATAAGATGATAGATACACCTCTTAGAAATCATTTTCCTAGCCTTTAGGCAAGATATGAACTGACCCTTAGGAGCATAGTTTTCCCCTTTTCATTTTAAGATAGGTTTGTTCTGGACCTGGAATGTAACCAATCAGTCCTACAATCTATGGAAGCATAACAAGAATGAAGGTAATCCATCCTAAGAATAAAATCAAAATATAACATATCTAGATCAACATGAGTGACTTTGTGAGAAATAGAATGATGGCAATTTCTATAAACTCTTTTAGCAAAACAGAGTCGCTAACCGGCGTAGAGACAAAAAAAGGATTAGAATAGATCTCAATACCAACATCAAATCTCATGGTCACATAAGGGGTAAAAATGACAAGGTAGCACCCGAATCAAGCAAATTATACACATCAAAATGAAAGAATTTTGATATACCGGTCACAACATCCAGAGAACCCTCGTGACCGTGTCAAGTCTGAAGAGCATGGAATCTATTTTGACAAGGGCCACTCAAACCAGAACAACTAGGCTAAGTTTGCCTACCATCCCTTCCCTTAGTAGCAAGCAATGGATAATCTCTTATCTTGTGACCATTTTTTGCACAACTACTATCCATACCGGCTAAACATTTTCCCGAGTGACTCTTGAGACACTTTTGGCAAGTGGGAATAAAATATTCATTTCCATCACCTCCTTGAGGATTATGGTTAGACACGTTTTCTTTATTGAACTTAGGAGCCATAGCATTAGAAGAACCTTGGCCAGAGAAACTTTGTCGGAATTGAGGACGACCATGTCCACTAGACCTAGAAGGGGAATGTAACACCTTGGTATTTGAAAAGTCGAATTGGAAAGGAAATGCTGCATAAAAAATTGTTGTTGCAGTGATCTTCAAGTCCTAACTATGGACCTAGTAAGTACTACGAGCCATAGGAAGGAAACTGGTTCTGAAGGTATTGTATCATACATCTTCAACTATTTCTTATAAAAAATTATATTATAAGAAAAATAAGTTGTAAAAGAAAAAAAAAAGAAGAATAAAGAATTAAAAAGGAAAGAAACTATTGAATGTTGTAATAGGTGGGACCCAAAGAGTTCATGTGGTTAAAATAATAAATGCATCCTAAAAATCAGTAATTTTGTTTGGGAAAGACCTTAAATTTGTTTTGAAAAGAAAAGGTTATTATAATGTTTTACATGTTTCGGGCCAAATTTGAGCCACAATTTTGTGACAGTTTAGCAGCTCTCTTTGAAATACTCCCCCAGTCTCTATTTACTTGTTCATTTTTACTTGACACACCTATTAAGAAAATCATAATTGACATAGTGAGTTTACTATTTTTTTCCTATTAATTGACAGATTCCAAAATTAATTTACTCATTAAAGAGGTTCTACCTTTTTCAAAAATATTAACTATCTAAATAAATTGAGAATATAATAGGTAAAAAATAATGCTTTTTCTTGATGTCAAAAATGACAAATAAAAAACAAGTAAAAAGTCAAAATTAAATTAAAAAATGGGAAGGATAGAGTACAATCTATCAAAAAAAAAAGGGATCAATTCCCCATATTCCCCGTGAATTTATGATAAAATATCTGCACAGTTTCAATATAAGTGTCACTTTCACAAAAACCGCATTCATCAAGAAACCACTAAATACTATTTGTAGTTTACTAAATGACTACTATTTAATAATATTTTTTTGAGAAACCACTAAATACTATTTGTAGTTTACTAAATGACTACTATTTAATAATATTTTTTTGAGCATTAAACATTGTTAAGAAGATGTAGTATGGAGGTATAGTTTTTAAAACGTACAGATTTTTGTCTTGAATTCATAAAGTAAAGACAATTTTTTTTTGGTTAAATCACACTTATTTTGGGACAGCAACACAAGCTATCTGTTTACCTTTAGCATAAATGACAAATCCGGACTTGTACCAGGCTTTTAATTTGGATAACATTGGTGAACATTGAACAATGAATAACTATAAATCAGAAAATTTTACCTCTGAGGAACAATACAACTCATTTTCAAATGAATGAATATCAATCAAGTTACAAAGAAAATTTGGGCCGTCTACACAGTATCAATTTCAAGTATTCATATACCCAAGCTTATTTTTACATCAAATAAATGAATATGTGCACACTACAAACAAATATATTGTATTGAAATCTCACGGTCATGAGAAACACTGTAAGAAACCTTTCGCCATGTACATACGCAGCTAAAAAGACATTATCTTTCACTTGGGATTCGTTCGAAGCGACAGCAACTTGGAAGCAATATCATCATAATCAGGCAGCTTTGGATGAACATGACTAGCTTTCTTCATGCTATCCTCACCGGAAAATTTGTCCCCACTCGAGGCTGGTGCCTTTGGAGCATTATTGTTGCCTGATGCTGCTGCCATTTGGTAAGAGCTAGATGGTGTTTCCACCCTTCCCATTTTTTGTCTCCCTTCATGTGATGTGATCTTGGTCTGTGCAATAGGCCTTGGAACTGCAGGTCCAGCGCTGGGCTGCTCTAAACTTATCCTTTCATCTGATGGGGATTTATGTGACTCACTACTGTAAAAGTTCTTGGTCAGTCTCTGAGGTTCTTGTGTATCAGCAGCATAAGAATTCCTGATGGGTTTCAGAGGTTCTTGAGTTTTAACACCGAAAGAGCGGTTGATGGGTTTTCTGTCTACACCAGAGTCAGAATTAACAGCTGTCTCGGAGCTGATTTTAAACTTAGAAGAAATGTTTGAATCTAAGCTGGAGGAAGAAGCTTTAGTTCTACGAGAAAATCCACTACTCAATTGACTTCTACCAGCAAAAGAATGTTTCTTAGGACCAGCCTCGGAATCACTGCTATCAGAATCAAAATATGTAGGTGAACCTCGTAAGCCTGCATATTTTGTATTAACTTCGCTGCCTGTTTTTTGTGCATAAGTTCTTTGACTGTAACTCGAAGCCTCTTGTGAAAATTCCACGTCAGAACTGTCAGTATCTGAAGCATAATGGGTGTCATCTAATCTTGAGCTTGACTTATCGTCTATTTTCATCCTCATTCCTAAACCAACAGAACTCTTAGGGGGTGCAACATCTTGTGACCTCACAGCAGGACTTCCCTTAGCACTTCCGACTGAAGATGGAACATTATTTAACTGGCTTCTTAAGTAAGGTGGAGGGATATGGCCTTTATGCTTAAGGCCACCAGTTAACTTCCCAAATGTGAATTCCTTTTCGGACTCAGAAACAGAAGAAGCTAAACTATCATCATCTGTCTGTGGCCTGGGCAAAGCTGGTAACCGTTTCTTCCCATCAGTTCCTGAAACATTTTCCATATAGGAGGATCTTGGTGAATGTACATGTTAACAGAAACATTCTGAAATGTCTTATTAGTTATAACTAACCATTCCATTAAACAATTAGAACTTATAAATATAGAATGAGATACATATATATATATATATATATATATATATTTTGACTTACCAATCGGGTGTTGGACTATCTCATTGTCACTTTCGGAATTCATACCATCAGAATCGTCAAAGGATGGCACAACATTTTCTTGTCGCAAATTGTCACCAGGGGCAGCCAAGCTTTTGTATAATTGAGGCGATTGCTTTTCCACAGAGATTTCTGATGCCAATGAAGACTTCTCCAGTGATTTGTCAGAGTCAAAGCTCCACGTTTTTTTAATTGCAGAGTTGGAAGTAGGTGATTTCCTTTCTGGTGATGGAAAATAAAGTTTGGCTTGCTGGTCATCATATGTAGGATCTGAGTCAAACTTAATATTATAATCTTTTTCTGAGCCAGAATCATCAAAAGCAGCAGAGGCAGAATCATGAGAACTCTTATTAACAGTTTCACTAGGAATGTGACCTTGGTAAACATTATTAAATGGATCATTACTCTTGTCATAACCATAACGTAGTTGGCTAGAATGATGAATATTTTCACCAAAACCTGAAGTGCTTAAATAAGAATCAGAAGAATTAATTTTGGGATCTTTTGTAGTAGCTTCTTCTCCAAAATAATTGAAGTCCTCCATTGACTCATTCTTAAAGCTACTCGTGGATTCAGATTCAGTTCTCCCATATGATTTTCTCGTTATCATTTCACTGTCCTCTTTTGATAGGCTTTTCTGCATATACTTATCACCTTCTCCAACGCTAGCAAATGAATTATCATTATTAATTGAACCCGTGGCACCTGCGGAGACTTGTGAATCAGGTCTATCCAAAGTACCATGCATACCATTATGATGTCTTGTTGCCCTAGGTATATAATCATGTTGCAAACTCTCTGTCCTTTCTTGCTGAAAGCTTGAAGTTCTATCAGGTAAAGAGCTCACAACTGAATCTTTAGGAAAATGTTCATGCATTCTTGAATTACCATACTTCCCTGGTCCTGAACCTCCTGAAGTACCATGATTATCATCATGAAATTGTCTTGTCGCTCTAGCCAGATTTTCATGATGCAAACTATCAATTCTTTCATTCTGAAGCCTTGGATTTCTATCAGATAAAGAGCTATTTGCTGAATCTTTGGGAAAATGTTCATAGTTACTTGTGTCATACATTCCTCGTCCTCCACCTGAAGACTGTACTTCAGGCTTCTGAGATTCTGAGGAATATTGCCTTGAAACCCTTGCAAGTTCTGCAGCAGCTTTGGCAGCTAGGCTTGCACGTTCTGCAGACTCAGCAGCTGCTTGAGCAGCAGAGGTAGCATCCTTGAATTCCATATTCCAATTCAGACTGTCAATAGAAAATTTACCATCTCCAGGAACTGACTTCCCAGCTTCCGACCTTTCATCCCTAGACCCTAAGGGTCATGAACAACCATCATTAAAATTATTTTTGCAGATGGGGAACCAAACTGTAGATGTTGTATTCTAGCATAATGATACTAACCTGAAGGACTAACTCCATGATGATAGTTAGAAGATGGTGTTACGCCTCTACCACCACTATATGCAGAGTCAAAGCTTTGGGTCCCTAATGAGGATCTTGCATTCTGCTCTGGGGAATTTGAAGATGCATTAGGCCTTTTACCGTGATCAAATGGAAGTCTCACATCTGACGCATTGAGATGAAGAGGGTCTTCATGGATGTTACCGGCCTTCTCTAAACTACCAGATCCATTCTGGGCAATTTAACCAGTGAACTCAGTAAAGGCATAATAATTTGGTCAATCTTAGTCATCAATGGAAAAAGTTAGAAGTAACATAATCATACCAACAAGTCATTTGAAGGCACTGACTCCGTCTCTTCTACTGATTTAGGATCCCATTTAACACCATGTTCCTCAGCAATAGCCCCCAAGATTCTCATTTTGGTCTGCCCATCAGGCGCTTTAGCAGATAACTTCTCAACCAACTAGGTACAACAGCATAAGACAATATTAAGAGTACTATGTTGCTAAATTTGAGAAATATAAATAGTTCATTATCTTCATGTTCAAAGTCTAATTATCAACTGTTGAAGGGGGGATACTGCAAATTTACCATGCGACTAACTCCACAATTGGGACGGAGCTCAACTGCTGCACTTATAAATTCTTTCCCATATTTTGCGGTAAGATGTTTCCGCACATCTACAAGTTCTGGTATGTCTCCACACCTTGGTGACGCAAAAACTACACTGGTAATTGCTTCTTTCAAGTCAATGGGGCAATTTCTGTTCATCAAAAAGACAATAACATATCAAAACCCTTCAAAGGTATCAGACTCATCATTTAGCCACGAGTTAATCATGGGAAACAGTATGCCTTTCTTTATTTGCCACTAATAAAGCTAATATTTCAAGTAAAACTAGCAGAAACTCACCTCAATTCATATTATTAAAAAGAACCAGGTCAACAAATCAAATTGTCAAGTACATAAAACAGTCATGAAAAAAAGAAATTCTTGAACAGGTAACAGAATGATTAAATGTGGTTTTTTATTTTTTTGTGTGTGTGTGTGTGGGGAGGGGGGAGTAATCCCCTTCATAAAAGTTCTTGCACAAACTGATAATGGACTGCACAAATTTGGTTAGTACAAGAGCACCATACTTCACTGTAACTTCCAACAGCTAAAAACAAATAATCAAGATATGCACGGCTATACATCTCTTATCAGGTAATAGGTAATGATTATACATCTGGCATCACCATTATCACTACCCACATAGATCCAAAAGACCAGCAAAGCCATCAAAGTAAATCAGAAGGAGCATGCCTAAAATAAATGCAAGATACCAAACGCCTATATATCTTAGAAGTAGCTGCCAATGGAGTACAGTTCAGAGTGAATTGTCTTTTTTCTGTTGTGGTTTTGATCAAAACAGGCAGGGAGAGGAGAGAAAAATTGAGATGGAAAGAAGTACTCGAGGATAATGAAAGTTATGCCATGGGACTACCTAACAAAATAAATGAGCCTGAGCAACATTGTTCTCTCTTTCTTGGGGATGGTTCTTCAGGGGAAGGAGTTATAGGCAAATTACATCTAACTGAAAACTGTAATACGATATTTCATCTACGCTAATTGCTGTGTCATGCAGATGAAGACTAACATAATGCTAAAGAAACATCACAAGCAAAAACCAACTTACTTTTGTGACTCAATAATAGGCAAGCGTGCCACAATCAGTTCACAGTAAATCTCGATAAGATCATATGCTGCCATCATCTTCTCCTCCCTAACTACATGCTCCACCTAAAATTAAAGTATCAGATAGATAAAATATTTTTCTCAAAACTCGAAATCTGAGGTACACACAAACATACATTTAACTAAATAATCACAGCTGTAAAACTTAACAGGAATTGCAATTATATTCAACAATCTAACATAAGAAAGCAGAAGTGCAGGTTTTATGATATGAAGATATAGCTTGAATTTTCTCAGAGGAGCATGCATATTCCATGCTTTCACAGACAGTCAAAAGATGCCTCATTTCTGATATGCCACTTATTATCATGCATTATGATATCTACAGTAGAATCCTACCAATCCTAATTCAAAAAGTGCACCAAATCCATGGAATCTAATTATCCAACACGGGGATTCAAATTTTATGGAGATTTGAATAGTTATGTCTGCAAATTAAATGCAAGTTATGGTCTTGACATTTGAAGAATCATCTCCAAAAGGGATTCTTATCTGACAAGCAAAGTCGATCAATGAGCAGAACATCATAGAAAGGAAGCATCAAAAACTCGATATTAGGAAAGAAGAATTAGAGATGATACGAAGATGAGACTTACACGAATTCTTGCTGTCCGGTCCTGACCAGAATCAAGCAACTGGGCCAGTTCTCTTTTCATCTGCTTCACTTGCACTTCCTTCTTGTTCTTCAACAATTTCAACCTTGAAGATGCTAGCTTTAAGGACATCTTACTGCATCGAATTCAAAAAAAAAGAAAAAAATCGAATCAATATGAATTCTCCGATATACGCGTAGAAAACAAATTCAGATCAATCAATAGATGTAAGAAATGGAGAAAGGGCCGAAATTACCATTTGGTGGAATTGAAGCTCTTGGTAAGCATATCTTTAGAGCTTCTCAAGAAATTGGATTTCTTCATTGAGGTTGAAAATTGAAAAGGAAAAGAGGAGGAGGAATCAAGAATTGTAGCAGCAAACTCAGGATGGAAATTAGGGCATTTGATAGGAAAAATAGATTTGAGGTAGTTTCAAGGAAGGATCCGATTCGGTTATCGAAGCGAAGACTAAAAAGACTTGTTTTATGAAAACGAGGGTTGGGTTGAGGAAGTAACTCTGAAATTGACACCTCTTAATACTTCCTTCATCCCTATTTACTCATTTCATAAAATAAATTTTTATTTTTAATTGTCACTTTTGATAGATCAATAAAATATAATTTATATTTTTTCATGTTTTACCTTTAACATTAAATTTTATAAAATAAATTTTTATTTTTAATTGTCACTTTTGATAGATCAATAAAATATAATTTATATTTTTTCATGTTTTACCTTTAACATTAAATACTCTTTTATCATATCATTTTTCAAGACTTAATACTAAATATCATTTAATATGGATAGTTTGATAAAATATTTATACTAATAATTGTTTTCTCAATAGATATGCCAATTCAAATAGTAACAAGTAAAAGTAAATAGATGGAGTATCTTTTTACTTTATCATTTTTGACAAATTAAGGTAATAATTTTTTTTTCTTATTATACTTTAAATTTATTAACATTGAGTTAATATATTTTTAAAATGTAGTTAGTAAATATGTTTGGAACTCTATTAATTAATACTCCCTCTTCCCTAATTACTTTTCATTTTTCATTTTTTTTAGTTATCCATAATTACTTGTTCGTTTCTACAAATCAAGAAAGAACAATTCTTTTTACCTATTATACCTTCAATTAATTAGTTTGAAAAATGTAAAATTTCTTGAGTTTTAAATTCATCCACATCATAATTAATATATGTAAAATGATAAACTCACTATGTCAATCGTTGCTTCTTAATAGATGTGTTAATTCAAAAATGAACAAGTAATTAGAAATAGAAAAAGTATAAATAAAATAATAAACTTATTATATCAATAGTTATTAGGCATGTCAAGTCAAAATTCGAAAAAAAATAATAGAGAGGGGAGTAAATGTCTTCCGGTTAAATCGAGTGTGTGCTCATTTATCACTTGGTCTAAATTCATTTCACCGTAATAAACAAGTTCACATCTACTCGTCTTCTTTTTTCTTTTTCCTTTTCACATCATCTATTAATACTTGGAAATTCATCTCGTAATTAAAATTACTCCATTCGTTCACTTATACTTGTTACTTATTTTTAAAATATTTTTTAATTTTTACTTGTTATTTTTAACATATAAAAAAAAGACAATAATTTTCTCCATGTTTTACCCTCAGCATTAAATACTTATTTTCCAAATCATTTTCTAAGACAACATTTAATAGGGGATAATTTGGTAAAATACTTATATCATTAATTATTTTCTTAATGGGTGTGTCAAGTCAAACTGTGATAAATAAAAGTGAACCGAGGGAGTAGTATAAATCAATTTAGTAATCACACAATTTAGTAATTATAATGATCTATTTGTTTACCATAATGTAATTTACAAATGTGTTGTTTGGTTGCACAAGTACAATCAAGACTATATTAATATTGAAGATAAAAGTTAATCTAAAATTAAAAATTTATATTAGATAAATAAGGATCTTTATAAATGACATTAAATTAAATATTTAATGTAATGTCTTATTTCTTGTGAATTTTTTTAAATTATGAAATGACCATTTTACCCTTCCCCTTAGCATTTTCATGCTTAGTTTGTGTTTCGAGAAAGGTTGGCGTGGTCTCTGATGCGATCGAGTGTATTTTTGGTTATTTGACCCTTTGAGTTGAGAATTCTTGGTAGGGTTGACTTTAGTCAACTTTTTGAGTTCCGAGCGTCGGATGGAGATTCTATTAGTTCCATCGCGTCCAAAACGTTGAGTGTAAGCCAATATGGTGGTTGGCCAGGTTTGCGATGCCTTTGGTTAAGTTTTAGGCGTTTGAGAAGTTGGATATTAAGCCTTAAGAGGGTTCCGAGAGGGTAATTTTGTTAATTGACCTCCTCTCGAAAATCCAATGATTTAATTGAGTTTAAAATATCAATTTTAGTGGCGTAGCATGTCCAATTTATTATTATCGGACTCCAGATGATTTTCGAGGGACAATTCAGAGGCTTTTTCCTTGTGTTGAGTTGTTGGTTTTCAGTTTCTGATGCAGGTCATTTTTTATCTCCGTAATCGCGGGCCATAGGCTTGCGATCACAATTTCTCTTCTTTGTGGCCTTCGTGATCGCGGCTCATAGTCTCGCGATCGCATGAATCCTTTTTGTAGCCTTTGTGATCGTAGACATGGGGTCTCGCGGTCACGGTGTAAACCTCGTGTCCTTCACCATCACAAAAGTTAATGGCTTGCAATTGCGATAGATAATTTTCACTTGCACAAAACCTAAATTCGGGATTCTTCACTATTTTTCATTTCCACCATTTTAAATCTTTTGCAGCTTTCGGGAGGCGATTCTTGGGAGCATTTTTTTGCAAACTCATGTGGTCAGCTTTCCCTACCAATCCTTTGTTGATTCCTTGAATTTATATCATCCAAAACACTTTTAAATCTTGATTTCAATGTGGGTTTTGGGTTTTTTTCCTTACGTTGAAAAATTGATATTTTCTTGATTTAGAGATCTTAACTTGATCAATTTTAATGGGGTTTTTCAAGCATGAACTCATTTTGGCTTGTAGAATATGATTTTCAACTAAAAATATAATTTTATCCTCAATTTTCGAAGTGCATTTTGGATTATTTTATCCATGGTTTCTAATTATATGGTATCGTTGAGCTCCTTTTGATTAACTCTATCCATTCTTGAAAGTAAGTGATCTTGTGGTTAAGAAAGTGCTCTGATAGAGTTGTTTAAGTGAAGTTTAGGCTTTTGAGGTATGTTTGGCTATCCCTCTTTTAGATTAAGATGAGTAAGTGATCTTTCTTAGGAAATCAACTTTGAAATTAATTGTTGTATGAGTTTTAAAGGTTGGTAAGTGTTGACCTTCTTGTTTAGTTCGTGTGATGACTAGTTTGATGCTTAGCTTGTGTGGAGGCTTGTGTGATATCTTTAACTATTGTTGAAACCTGTGATATTTGAGTAATTGCCTGAGTGAGGGGCAGTGTAGCTTATCTTTATAATTGTCATTGAGATGCCCGAGCTAAGGGCTTGAGTTGATTTTTGAAGCATCTTAAAATGAAAGAAATGCTTTTCTAAGTGGTAAAGGCAGACTTCAAAATGGTTTCCTCTACTATCCCTATCATTTGAGAACGTGTTTCATGATTCGAGAGTTTGGGAACTTTATGCTATTGAAACTCCTTGATTTATTGATTATACCTTGTGTTGTATTTGTTGTGATGAATTCATCCTTATTCAACATATTATTGTTCATGGGAATATGAGAAATGGAGAAATACTATCTTTTTTAGAAAGAAAATGTGGCATCTTACTTATATGCTTGACCATGAGCTAGGTGGAAAGTTAAGGAGATATTGAGATTATGAGATTGATATATGGACTGTGAATCCCCCATAGGTCCTTGTTTGAAAGCTAAATCTCGACAAGGTGTATACAATAGGTTGTTCATCGACCTTGGTTCCACCACATCATTTCATTTCAATGCATTGCATTGACTAGTTGTGTTGTGTTGTGTGACTTACTTATCTGTCGATATGAGTATTAACTATAACCTTATGTGTTTAACTTATTCGCGAAATACTATATAAATTGGCAGCACCGATGCTGGAATGAAACTTTTCTGTATGCAGATGTAAGCGTTTCATAGTTTATTTCTTAAGTCTGATTAGTTGCTTATACTCAGTCAGTATATCCTACTGTGTACATGTGGATTGTACTCATCCCTACTGTTGTTATCTTTTTTATGTAGATCCTAATTTGGGTGATCCTTGTAGCGGTTGATCGGATCTAGAAATTTCTTATTATTCAAAGTTATGGGAAGATCCTATTTTCCGGATTGCCATTGGTCACAATCTATCATTTACGGTCTTTAATTTCTTTTCGAAAACTTGAGATGTATTTCTAGATTCTAAAGATGTATTAGATACTCTTTAAACTTATCCTACTAGGTTTTGGGAACTTCTTTGTTGTTTTCTTTTCGGTTGTGACCTGACTTCCCTTTGAAAGTCTCGTAAATATTATTTCTTTTGGCTTACAGACCATTTTGAGCTTATTTGGGTGTGTGTTATCATGACCTCGGTGTGACACCCCGTTCATTTGAACTTTGAGATTAACTTGTACTTTTGGAATAAGAGTAAGACTTCTTAACAAAGGATGTTTTATGAGTTATTTTTAATTGCAAAAAATGTTTATGTGAAATGTTAAAGTCAAGAAAGTTGCTAAATAAAAGTCGGCAAAGGTTATTGTAAATGTTGTTAAGGAATTTCTCTGAAGGTCTATGATTCTAGGTTCCAATGCACTAAACCATTCTCAATATGAGTTCAGAATTGAGAGATATACAGGTTTTCGTGAGACTGCGGAAGCAAACACCTCAAAGTGGGTCCCCAACCCATAAGTCAGTTAGGTTTTTAAATACACCCATCTCCTTCATTTTTTCATAGAACTGATCAAAAACCCAGAAAAATCATAACTCAAGCTATTAAATCCTCCATCGAAGTTGATCCTTTCAACTCAAAAGTTTAACGAAAGTTTCTCTACATCACGAGCTTAAGTTTAATGAAAGTTTCTCTACATCGCGAGCTCAACGCTATGGTATAATTTTATTTATGATTTGGGCTCCGGTTGTTGTAGCTACAAAGAGGTAGAATCTTAGTATTATTATTTCAGACGTTTTGATTTAGGTAATATTATTTTTACAACCCTTCTTCGTAGTTCCACATCGTAGTATCATTTTTATAGATTGTTGAGCCACGTGGTGGTGTTTTCGATATTGTGGTTGTGGGCATCCCCTTTGTCTTATTTGGTTTCATTGTTATTGGTTTTTATTGATGATGTTAAGGTGCATGAGGTTATTGAGGGTTTATGTGATTCTTATTAGAGACGTATATGATGTTGTTGGATTGAATGACGTGAAATACACCTAGTTATGTTGCCTCAGGAGCTTGGCGCTCATTTGAGATGTTGTTGGAATGCCTTAAGTGAAGTTAGTTGTTGATTGTTGTTGTTATTTTCCTCACTTTGTGGGTTGGACTTGTCTAGTCACGAGTGTGGTAATAACGACTTGTTGATTAGTCATGACTTGTTCTTGCAACCTCACTGATTTCTGCATTGTTGCATTACTTTTGTTAGGCAAACTTTATAGAGACACTTTATCAGATTTGGCTAGAAGGTATGTTAAGGATATTGTTTATCCTCTAGTATGATCTTAAGTTCCTAAGCTTGTTATGGTCGGTGTATTATAATTAGTTGACCAATAGCCCTATCATGTTGAGTTGGCTACGACCATATGGTATAATGTCTATCGACGACACTCTACTTGTTACTTAGTAGCCTAGAAAAGCTAGTTATGATTCTTTTTTGATTAATTATAATTACTTGTTATTGTTGTGATGTTTTATCGTCTGGCTGCCGCCTATGATCTTATTTTGGCCTCAGTTGGCACTTACATTGTAGTGTTCTTAAGCATACAACTTGATTCTTATAACGTGCCTACGAGCCGGGAAGACCGAGCCGACAGGACAGGTAGACCGAGCCTTCGGCCTAGGTAGACCGTGCCTATGGGCCGGGTAGGCTGGACTTACGGGGCAACATACATGTATTGTACCATAGAGCCTCATATTGGAATTGATTTATGGCACACCTACAGAGAAATATATATGTATTGTACCAAACAGCCTCAGATTTGCATTGAGTCATGGCACATGTACATTCAGACAATTCTAATCAGATTAACATTGGGTTCCAGGTAAGGGGGCTAGTATGGGTATTTAGCGATTCCTTGCGTTCATTAGGACTTATAGTTATTGTGTGTTGTTTGTACCTACGGGGCTTATGGTTCCTGGCTAGGTTATTGCTTGTTATGTGTTTATATCATCTTATTGTTGAGAGATAAGGTATTGTACTTGTGTTCCACCCTTGCCCTTTTTATTCAGTACTTATACTCTAGTTTCAACTTTCATTTTAACTTACATGCTTAGTACATTATTTTGTATTGATGCCCCTTGTCGGGGGGCCACTGCATTCACGCCTGCAGGTCCTGAGCGACGTCCAGACAGACATGCCGAGTAACACAACTGCCTATCCAGCTTATTAGTTGACTCCTTTCTTCTAGGGGTTGCTAGAGTCCTAGAGGTTTGCTTATTTTGTGGTTTACAGTTTTGGGTAGGCCAGGGCCCTGTCCCTTCCAAGTGTTATATTCATAGAGGCTTGCAGACTAGTGTGTTGGGTTGTTAGTCACGTTATTGGCCATGTTGACCTTGCTTTCTAGTCGACTGATGTTTGATAGTTTATTAGCATATTATTTATATTTGTTCCTATTTTCAGTTTCTATATATAGATCATGGTGGCTTTGATGGCCCACATAGAGTTTATGCTTTCCTAGATACCATAGTGGCCTCGACGGCCCAAATAAGCTTCTATGCTAGCTGGGTATTCCTTTATATAAATTGTTAGGATTAGTTGTTTTCTTTGTAGAACTATTGATAGGGGCTTTGCTGGCCGATGACTTATTTTTAAGCCGAGATATATTTGTTTGTTTTCTTTAACTGTATGTGGCTGCCATGCGACATTAGCAAGTGGTTCAATAGGGTTGGCTCAAACCTACGTTTTGGCATCAGGTGCCAGTTGGGCCCTTGAGTTTGAGGCCTGACAAATTTGGTATCAGAGCAACATCGTATCCTAGGGAGCCTGCAAGCCGTGTCAAGTAGAGTCTTGTTTATAAATATGTTGTGCTCCATATTCTATAAGAAAGAAGCTACAAACATCATTTAGGAAAGTTACCCTTTGTCAACTCAAATTGTGCTATAGAGCTGAGTCATAAGGGTTGAGTTCTTTTGATTACAATTGCTAATAAGCTTGCACTATAGTTGCACTTACTATTTACCTAGATATATTGCCGATTCAAGCTATTACAAAGAACATATAGGATCTAACATAAGCAATGTATGGTTAAAAGGATGAAGTAAGAGTCGATGAAGGAGAATAGGCCCATAGGGTTTCAAACAAACACTCAGGCTAGTCCGAACATTGGTATTCAAAGAGACCACCAGGGTCACAACAATCCCTTGGTACCAGGTTAGATTGATAAGGTCTGTTAGGTTTGGATGAAAGCTCCCGAGCGTCATGCTCGCAACAGTACCGTCACCTAGAGAAGTCAAGATCAATTGTGCTACGTTGTGATATTTGTTGTGGATCATGTATTGGGAGTTGTCACATAAAAGGTTATGCTTACGACTATGAGGTTAATATATAAAAAAATTGTCCATTCACTAACGAGTAAGGTTCAGGATAGAGGGTCGGATTAAATTAGCAGTGGAATCATCTACTTAGTTACATTTTGCAGAGAGAGGGACATAATTTTTGTTAGGTAGAGGTTGAGGTATAGGGGGGCATCTAATTCTGGTAGTGGCTAGAAATGTACTTATGCATTGACAAGTATACTAACCATTTGTTCTCAATTTATTTATGCTTTGATAGATCCAGGCTCAACATTATCGTATGTTACTCCATTTATTCCTGAGAAGTTTTTAATAGTACAATAGTCATTGAGATGACTTATTGTTGTATCTACTCCAGTTGGTGACTCTATTATTGCCAAAAGGTTAGGGGTGTATTGTAGATATTGTTGGTCATCCGACCTCTGAAACATGATAAAGTAGGAGATGCTAGACTTTGATATTATTAGGGGCATGGATTTGTTGATATCTTGTTATGTTAATGTCTTTTGTACAACAAATATTATTAGATTCCACATAGTTAGAGAATGGAACGGTAATACTGCAACAAAAAATGATACATTCATTTCATATACTCTAGCGAGGAAATTGATTGCTAAAGGCTGCATTTATCATAATGTTAAGGTTTAGGATGTTGACATAGAATCGCCAACCTACAATCTATCCCAGTGGTTAATGAATTTCCAGATGTCTTTCTAGATGAGCTCCCTGGTATTCTCTTAAGTCTAGAGATCAATTTTTCTATTAATACATTACCAAATGTCCAACCGATATCAATTCCACCATGCATAATGGTACCAGTAGAATTAAAGGAATTCAAGGAGCAACTAAAAGACTTATTAGGTAAGGACTTCATCAAGCCAAGTGAGTAATCAAAGGGTACAGTAGTATTATTTGTGCGGAAGAAAGATAGTTTATTGATCATGTATATTGACTACAAACAACTGAATAAGGTGACTGTAAAGAACAAACATCTATTGCCAAAGATTGATAACTCTTTTGACTAGTTATAGGGTGCCCGATGTTACTCAAAGTTTGATTTGAGTTCCGGTTACCATCAGGTGTGAGTTCGGGAGAGTGATAAAATGAAGATAGTCATCAGGACCAGATATTGTCCTTTTAAGTTTCTTGTGATATCTTTTGAATTGAAGAATGTCCCAATAAATTTTATGGGCGTGATGAACACCATATTTAGTCCAATCATAGACATGTTCATGATTGTCTTCATTGATGAGATTTAGGAATATTCACGATCAGAAGGGGAGCATAGAGACAATCTCCAAGAAGCATTTTAGATATTTTGAGGTTAAAGATTGTATGCTAAGATCTCATCGTGTGAGTTCTTATTGCATTCTAGGGCCTTCTTTGGACATACTGTATCAAATGTTGTTATACATGTTAATATGCAGAAGATTGAGGTCGTGATGAATTGGTTCAAACCCATGACCCTAACTGAAGTTCATAGCCTTCTGTGGTTAGCATGCTCTATCAGGACTCTTTAGCCGTTACTATAGAAGAAGACAAAATCCTTGGAACCAGACATCGATTTTGTGTTCTAAATATTACAAGTCTACCACAATAGATTATGGTAGAAAGAAACTATTCCAGTTATTATATTCACCAGGTTCTACGAAGATTTATCATGATAATAAAGATACTTACTAGTGACCTTGGATGAAGAAAGACATTGTGGAATTCATGGCACAGTGTCCAAATTGTCAGAAGTTGAAGATCGAGCACCAAACACCAATTGGGTTAACACAAGAGATACCCATTCCATTAAGGAAGTAGGAGGCAACAAATCTGGAATTTGTTACAGGTTTAAGTCGCTAACAATAAAAGTTTGATTCTATTTGGGTACTTATCGACAGACTGACAAAATCAATCTATTTCCTGCCGGTTAGGATCATATTTTCAGCTCAAGATTTTGCAGTTCTATATATTAAAAATATTGTTTGATTGTTTGGTGTCCATGTATCTATTATTTCAGACGGGGGACCATCATTTACAACACATTTATGGAAATCTTTCTAGAAGGGTCAGGGGATCTGGTAAACCTTAGCATATCATTTCATTACCATACAGATGGCCTAGTTGAACGTACGTTCTAGATGCTCGAGGATATGTTACGAGCGTGTGTTCTAGATTTCAAAGGAAATTGGTATGATAACTTTCAACTCATTAAGTTTGCTTATAATAATAGCTAACATTCCATCATTGGTATGGCACTGTATGGGGATTTATACGGAAGAAAATGTAGATGCCGTCTTGGTTGATTCGAGGTTGGAGAATCAAGATTACTTGGACAAGAATTAGTGTTGCAGGCCTTGTAATAGGTTAGGCTAATTATAGAGCGGTTGTTGATAAGCGAGACTTAGAGTCCTATGTTGATGATCAGGTTTTTCTAAAAGTTTCTCCTATGAAGAGTATTATGATATTTGGAAAAAGAGGGCAAGTTGAGCCCTAGGTACACTGAGCCTTATCGCATCTTGCAACAGATAGGTCGATTTTCCTATGAGCTAGAGTTACCTCAAGAGTTAGAGGCAGTATACCAAGTTTTCAAGTTTCTATTTTACAAATATTTATTGGACACAAAACACGTATATCACCGACAATAGATGTTCAGATTCCATAGTAGCTATCTTATGAAGAAGTATATTTCCATAATAGATCACTAAATAAGAAGATTTTATAAAATAAGGATATAGCTTCGGTAAAAGTGTTGTAGAGAAGCAATAAAGTTGAGGAGCTGACATGGGAAGCAAAAGAGGACATGAAATTCAAATATCCTCACATGATTGTTCCTTAAAATGAGTAGACCAACATTTGAGTAAATGAGGTATGTTACTTATGAGTTGTATGAGTTCTTTCATTGTTTCCTATTATATCTAGAATACAATCATCATTCAAGGATGAAGTCCCTAAGGGGGGAGGATGTGACACCCCGTCCATTTGAACATTGGGATTAACTTGTACCTTTGGAATAAGAGTAAGACTTCTTAACACATGAGGAAATATTTTTTATGAGTTACTTTTAATTTAAAAAAGTTTTTATGTGAAATGTTAATGTAAAGAAAGTTGCTAAATAAAAGTCGGAAAAGGTTATTGTAAATGTTGTTAAGGAATTTCTCTGAAATTTTGGTCAAATGTTTATGCAATTTTCTCCTAGCATATAAAAATTTAGAATTACCATAACCTAAAAAATCGAAGGTCTATGAGTCTAGTTTCCAACACACTAAACCATTCATCAATACTTGTTAAGAATTGAGAGATATGCAGGTTTTTGTCAGACTGCTCAAGCAGACACCTCGAAGTGGGTCCCAGCGCCTAAGTAGGTTAGTCTTTTAAATACACCCATTTCCTTCATTTTTTTTCATTATAACTGATCAAAAAACCCAAAAAAATCAAAACTCAAGTTACTAAATCCTCCATGGGTGTTGATTCTTTCAACTAGAAGGTTTAACGGAAGTTGCCCTACATCGCGAGCTCAACGTCGTGGTATAATTTTCTTGTTGATTTGGACTGTTGTTGTAGCTGCAAAGAGACAGAATCTTAGTATTGTTATTTCAGACATTTTGATTGAGTTAATCTTATTTTTACAACTCTCCTTCATAGTTCCATATCGTAGTATCATTTTAACAGATTTTTGAGCCATGTGGTGGTGTTTTTGATATTGTGGTTGTGGGAATCCCTTTGTCTTATTTAATTTTAGGGAAAAGGGTTTGATATACCCCTCAACTTCATCATTTAGAGCTAATATACCCCTTGTTATGAAAGTGGCTCATATATACCCCTACTTATATACAAATGGCTCACATATACCCTTTTTCTCTAACGGAAATGAAAAAAATTAATTTTACTTTAATATTTATTATCTTTTTTTAAAAAAAATAATAATCCCATATGCGTATATTTAATCCTCCTCAAACATTTTTTTTTGACTTTTTTTGTTTCAATGACTAATTTAGATTTATTATTTTGATGGTCAAATTTATTTATGTTTCACTAATATTCTTGTAAAACTTATTATAGATGACCAAATTTGTTTCTTCAAATATAAAAATTAAATTACAATATAGACAAAAAAAAATAGTTTTAAATTATAATATAGCCACAAAAAAATAGTTTTAATTTTTTTTCTTTACACTAAGGAATGAAAGAAAAAATAAAATAAGAATAAGAAACTCAAATAATTATAATCAAAGAAGTCAAAAAATAATTTATGTATGAAAAAGATTAAAATATATCTTGAACTTTGCTAGAAGAATCATATATACCCCTAACTAATTATTAAGAAAATTAAAAGTCAAAAATATAAATTTAAAACTAATTTTTTCACTTCCTTTAAATGAAGGGTATATGTGAGCTCATTTTGTAACGGTAGGAGTATATGTGAGCCATTTGTATAACGGTAAGGGTATATATGAGCCACTTTCATAACAAGGGGCATATCAGCTCCAAATAACAAAGTTGAGGGGTATATCAGGCCCTATTCCCTTAATTTTATTGTTATTGGTTTTTATTGATGGTGTTAAGGTGTTGGAGGTTATTATAGGTTGGTGTGATTCTTATTAGTGTCGCATATGATGGTTGTTGGATTGAATGACATGAAATACACCTAGTTATTTTGCCTCGGGAGCTTGTCGCTCCTTTGAGATGTTGTTGAAATGCCTTCAATGAAGTTAGTCGCTGATTGTTGTTGTTATTTTTCTCAGTTTGTGGGTTGGACTTGTCTGGTGACGAGTGTGGCAATAACGTCTTATTGATTAGTTATGCCTTGTTCTTGCAGCCTCGCTGATTTCCGCATTGTTGCATTACTTTTGTTGGGAGACAATTTTTGGGCTTTGGTTGGAAGGTATATTAAGACTATTATTTCTCTTCTGGCATGATCCTAATTGCCTAAGTTTGTTATGGTCGGTGTATTATGATTAGTTGACCTATAGCCCTGCCCTATTGAGTTGGCTACGACCATATGATATAATATATATCAACGACACTCTACTCCTTACTTAGTAGCTTAGAAAAGCAGGTTATGATTTTGTTTTGATTAATTATGATTACTTGTTATTTTTGTGATGTTTTATCATTTGTTGCCGCCTATGAGTGTGTTTTGGCCTTAACAGACACTGACATTGTAGGGTTCTTGAGCATACAAATTGATTTTTATATCGAGCATATAGGCTCGATAGATTGAGCCTTTGGGCCAGGTAGACCGAGCCTACGGGCTGGGTAGACCGAGCCTACGGGCTGGGTAGACCAAGCCTACCGACCGAGTAGGCTAGACCTACAGGGAAACATATATGTATTGTACCATAGAGCCTTAGATTCGCATTAATTCATGGTACACATACCGAGAAATATATATGTATTGTACTAAAGAGTTTCAGATTTGTGTTGATTCATCGCACATGACATTCAGACAGTTCAGATCAGATTAATATTGGGATCTAGGTAAGGGGGCAAATATGGGTATTTAGCGATTGTTTGCGTTTATTATGACTTATAGTGATTGTGGGTTGTTTCACTACAAGAAAAAACCTCTTTAAAGACCAACTTTTAGGGATGAGTCAAAAATTCGGTCCATAAAACTATACATATAAAGACAAGAATCTTTTCTAGTTGCTAATTCTCAAATTTACGGACAAAAAATAATTTGGTGCTAAAATAATAATACTATACGGTCCCTAATTCACTAGTTTTAGCAGCACTAGGGCTTTTGCCTACTAACAAATAGAAGATATAAAAAAGTGAAAGCACTCTCAAAATATAACAATTCACCTTCAAAATTTCTTAACCCTCTCTTCTTCGACATTGATAGTTACTGCCTTTAAGGTTTTACCATGGCATGAACTACTTGTGTTCTCTTGGATTCTCCTCTCCTTCTTCGTTCATTAATTTAACTAGAAAAAGACAACAAATATGGGATATATTGAGAAACAATAGGAGAAGCCCTAGCCATTTGTCTAAGAAATCAAGCCAAATCCAAATCAATCTCATAGTGGTCAGGAGATCTGCAACCGATGCCTTTAAAGTTCTTGAGGTAATTACCTTTTTTCCTTCTTTGATATCCATAAAAGACGAAGGTAATCCACTTTTCCCCTTTTTCTGATTTCTTGCTTTTTTATTTCTCTTTAAATTTATGGGATCTATTCTTAGAGTGATCTACATATGCATAGTGGAAAAGTTAGTAATTTTTGCTTAAATTTTACAAATTTTCTTAGAGATTTACAATTTTGGTTATTGAATGTCCAATTGGCACCCGATAGGATTATAATTTTACTTAGTTGGACATAAATTCACCATTCTTTTTGTCGATTCCTCTTGGTATAAGACCGTGGTACATAGGGAATCTCGGAGTAATAGATTTGTTGGTAGAATCTTCTTTCTTGTGGATGTTGCAACTTGCAACAATTGAGAATCGATGGCTTCTGTTACATTTTAGATATATTAACTAAGATTGTGTTCTTTTATAATTTTCTCAATTTTGTCTTCCTTGTAATAAATGTGGTTCTCTTTACATTAAAATTCATATGATTGTCAAAACAATAAATATCTTATATGAATTTATATTCTTTATGGTCAAGACAAAATAAATTGGAAATGCATTAATACCATATTTGATATTTGAAAAGGACATTAAAACAAGGTTAAGAAGATGATGTCTAGAAACATCAGATATACACACCAAAGCCTTTCAAATCCATCTTCATCTATTTCAACAGGTTTTCATTTCCAGCAAGCAATTTTCTCTAACTTAGTACTTAAATGTCCTTACTTTCATGATTCTTTTTACTTTAAATAGACTCTTGTACTTTTTTACTCCTTTGATGAATGAAACCTTTGGGTGTTAAAAAGATAATAAGCAATGACTCGAATAGAAAGATGAAAAGAAAGAATGTAATATAATATCAAACCATGAGCAAAACAAAACAATTGAAGTAGAAAAAGAAGATAAGTTTGTGAACAGGTGCTTAGTAGTTTACAAGCTTGATGTGTCTCTGTTAAATTATTTTGCTTAACTTGCTCATAGACAAGCTAAATGAGCAAAATTAGAGGTGTTCTATTGCTGTACCTGCTCATTGACAAGCTGAAAATTAGTGTCTTCTACTGTATAATTACAATCTTAATTTGTCTTTGTTATTGTTGTACCTTCTCATTGACAAGCTAAAACTGAGAAAAATCAGAGGTGTTCTATTGTTATTAGCTTCTTCTTATGTATAATTCTAAGCTTGATGCATCTCCTTTAGTTTCTGTTGCTAAACTTGCACATAGACAACCTGCATAAGAGAAAAATAAGAGGTGTTCTAGTGTTCTTAGTTTCTTCTTATGTATAAACTAGTTAGATTGTAGCTTAAACTTTAGTTGTTTGATACTTTTTGACTAATGGTGTTATGTGATTTCTATAAACAAATTATTTCTACTGCATTGAGATGCGGGCTTGTTCCCTGTATCTTTTCTTTTAATGTTTAAAGGATTGAGTCAATTATGTGTTTAGTCTTTCACCTTCTTTCATTAGAATTGATTGTATCTTTTCTCAAGTAAAGTTGGATTGCTAAAATTTTAGGTGCTTAAGTTCCTTTATTGAGCTATGTGTTATTGATTCTGGTTTCTCTTATCTTAACTTTTCACTCTCTTAGCATCTTGCTTCTACTATGGATCCTATGTAGGAATGTTAAAATGGGTAATTTATATGGGTACCCATTCAAATTATCCATCTTAAATAGTTGGGCACCCAATTGATGATGGACCCCTGTTTCCTAACAAGCTTTTCTTCATCTTCTATGGCTTTATATTTTTTCTTTCATATCTCTGTTTTAATTTTTTAGCTAAATAATTCCACTTTCCATTTAGTACCTCTTATTTTCTTCCAAAGACTACAAGATTTACCATTCATAATTTTAGATTCAAAATTTCTTTTTATTTACTACCTCTCACTTCTTATTATCTTTTAAGAGTATGTGCTAGTTTTTTTCAAGAGAGTTTATAGTACAAATTATTTGTTTTCCTTAATTTTTATCTATGGTAACTTAGAGGTTATCATTACCGGGTCATTGCCGTTTTTAGGAAAATGGTAGCTTTATTACTAAATATGAAGTACTTGTGTTTAGATGCTCTGAAGTGAGAGAGATGAGCAGAAGTGGGTGCTTCAGGAGTGGAATGGCGAAGTAATCACAAGCACGAGATTAGTAGAAGTGTAGACCTTTTTGTTTTAATATTTAAAGTTGTAATCTTTTTAGAAAAAAGAGTACGACGAGCAGAAGCGCACTTTAATAGTTGTGTTCTCTTCTTCTTTTCTTCATCTTGTCACAAGGTTGACAATTTCTTTTTTTTTGTTCAACTCTTGGTTGTAGTCCTAGAACTATTCATTATTTTTCTAGGTTGTTTGCTACACTGTTTTTTTATTTTTATTCATTTTGTTTTTCTCATTTAATAAATTAACGAAGCTCCATTAGGTAGTTTTTTCTAATTTGGTTTCTCTTCTTAACAACAATCATAAAAATAGCATGGACAACCCGTTGCGTAAATCATCATTTCTTAAGAGTTTTGAGTCTAGTACCTATTTCAAAGTCAGTTACTATGGAACTTTTTACCTTATTCTTTTAGGTATCATGATAATTATTGAGCAACTTGAAAGTAGTTGATCCAGCTTTCTTTACTAAGTTCTATAGAACTAGTAAGTAGTTGAACTAGTTTTGCAAGCTGTGATACTTTAGAGCAATGAAGATGAGACAAATTTAAGAAATTGGAACTCTTCATTTTTTTAGTTTAATGCTTCAGATGTTGCTTACTTTGAGAATTTATCGTGTGCTCTTTACAGGGTCAGATCATCGGTTCACTTATAAAATATGTTACTCCTTGTAATGTGAAAACTGGAATCCTCTTTTTAAGTACTTGCCATTAGGTTAATTAAAGTTGCACATCATTCAGCCTTTTTTATTTTGCATAAAACATTTGTTATGAACATGCTTGTGTATCATCTAGGTTGTCAAGAAAGTAGCTCCCTTGATGCTGAAATTAAATTCAGGACATTGGCCAAATTTTATACGTCATCGACCATTGCAGGTGCATTAAACTACTGGGTTTCATCAACACGTTATTGACCTTGCAATGATGATAAGTGTAATATCAGACGCTAGATTTTCACACTCTCTTGGACTTTGAAAATTTCTAGACCTTACACTTGAAAAATATAGACTTTGCTCCATTTCTAGATGGTTTAAATCAGCATGAAGCTTATATCTCTCCTCTATGGACTTCACAGAAACTGGAGCTGGGGATTGCTTCCACTAACTACTAAACTTGGCACTTTCCATACATGAGAACTGTTTGTCAAGGAACTCGGAAGAGTCTAGGAAACTGGATAAGCTAATAAGAGTTTATTCTTGTTTTTTATATAATTTGATAGAGGATGTTGGTTTTTTTCTTCTTTTTTTCTGTAAAGTAGTTCTGTAAAAAATAACTTTATTGATGTATTATGGTGTGCACCATTATCCATTTATGAATGAAAGCGGATTTTTATAATTTATTTATATGCATTTGATTATTACAGTAAAAACTATATAATAATAGGAACCACAATTTACTGGTCCTAAAAAGCCCAGGGAACTGTTGGTTGATAATTTATAAGCACTAATATATCTTATATACAAGGACAAGTAAATGTAGTCCCAAAAAGTAATTTTGGGACAAGATTTTTTATAATAAGGACCAGAAACACAGTCCTAAAAAATAATTATAGGACTAAGTTTTTTAGAATAGGGACCATAATTACAGTCCTTAAAAACACTTTAAGGATCAGTTTTATACCAGTCGTAAAATAAGTTAAGGACCAAATAAAATATCCCATCCTTAATGACCGTTAGCGACGAAGGCTATAGGGACGAGGTGGCGACCAGATTTTCTGGTCTCCATTGACCTTTAGGGACCAAAATCTCACTTTTAGGGACCATATTTCCCTTCTCTACTGAGTGTTTTTCTTGTAGTGTTTGTACCTACCGGGATTATGGGGTCTGGTCAGGTTATTGCTTGTTATGTGTTTATATCATCTTATTGTAGGGAGATAAGGTATTGTACTTGTGTTCTACCCCTATCCTTTTTATTCAATACTTATACTCCACTTTCAGCTTTCAGTTACTTTACATGCTTAGTACATTATTTTGTATTGACGCCCCTTGCCGGGGGCGCTGCATTCATGCCTGCAGGTTTAGAGCGACGTCCAGATAGACCTGCCGAGTAGCACAACCGGTATCCAACTCATTGGTTGACTCTTTTCTTCCGGGGGTTCCCAGAATACTAGTGGTTTGGTTATTTGCTTACAAGGGTTGCCAAAATACTAGTAGTTTGCTTATTTGCTTCCAGGGGTTGCCAGAATAATAGTGGTTTTCTAGAATACATCTTCATTGATGTGCTTTGTGAGAGCATGGAATCTATTTTGTGAGGGAACTTGAATGCTTTTGTTGAAACATGGTTTTGCATTAAAAGGGAGGACTAGTGAGATTGATTAAGTATTGAATATGTTTGTTAGTAGTATTTGTGAGGGTACTTGCATGTAAACTCCCATTTGAGAATTGTTTAAGATACCCTTGTCAAACTAATTGTGTTATTGATTTATGATAACACTCAAATCACTCTCTAAAATAAATCAAAAGAGTGAGCGGTCGTTGTTAATAAAAATATTCAACTAAGAGTCGGGATCGAATTCCACAAGAAATGGTACAAGGTTAAGGATTTAATTAGTGAATTAAGTAGCAACTAATCTCAATGTAGTAAACATGACATATGAGTGGATGATTCCGCCAAAATTAACAACAAAAATTCATACACACAATTATCAATATTAGAGCAAGTGAAAGTTCACGAAATTAACTGACTCTAGGGGTGTAGGGATTGAACATTGATATTACTAGGGGTAGTGTTAAATTGCTCAATACAACTAAATGATCATGGATAGGATAGGTCATCCTTGATTGTGTTAATATTCTTTTGATATTATAACATTATTTCATGAAATATCCTTTCGGTCTAATTTGTGCAATTATATCAGCTCAACCCACTTTCTTGGATTTACAATTAAGCATAACTGGAGTGCAAACATCAAACTAATCACCCACTCATATTGATCTCTTTCGAGTACCAATGCAAGATCGAAGCTAAAATCAAGTTGGCCACCTTAATTCATTAATTAAATACACAGCAGTAGTTTAAATCCATAATTAACAACTATAAACTAGAGCAATGCAGCATCCTATACTAAGTTAAATCAACACACAACCCCATAATCACACTCCAAGAGATTGGGATTTTTGCCGCACATTACAAAGTATAAAGAAATTATACCTTGCATGAAATTAGATATGGGTAACATGAATTTGAGTAATTACAAGCAAGCCCACTTTGTATTCAAGCTCAATTTAGAAAATTCAAGATTATCAATTCAGAAACCCCAAGAGATTGGAGTGTTTTCACTTAATAAAAAATGTTTCTCTCTCTAGAATATTCAGAATTTCCAAATCCCTTTTTCTCTCTTCTTTGGGCTATTTATAGTTTCCCAAAATTTGGCCCAAAACTAAAATGCGCTTCTCTCTCGGTGACTTAGTAAGGCTCGACGATATCATTCGATGAGTCACTAATCATGCTTCAACTCACCTTTTTTTTGCTCCAAACTTCAGGTATTCGACCATCATTTAGTGGTCCTGTTTATGTCTACTTTTCTAGAATGGAGAATCTCCAACCATCACCTTTGTTTTCCCTTTGAACACCTATTTTATCATCCGACAATGTCAAATTTGGCGACATTCACCCATATCTCCTTTTTCAATTGGCGCATCACCGTTTCTCCATGACTTCGCCAATCAGTCTTGAAAAAGAAGACTAGTGCTTTGTCACTTTGGGAGATATCATGCTCGTGAGACGATTCACCCTTCTTGTTTGGTGATCATCGGAGTGCAGTTTTACACTTCTTCTTACATTTTTGGCCATTCTTTCAAAATTCATCCTTATCTTGTACTTTAGCCTTCATAGATATAAATCATCAAGATATCATTAGAATAGGACATAATTAGGAATTGGGAACACTAATTATTGTGCTAAATCGACCTCAAATGAGTGCAAATCTACCACTCATCAACAACCCCTACTTAAACTTTTGCTTGTCCTAAAGTAAATCAAGAACACAATTAGCTCAATAAGAGTGTCTACAATAGTATTCAATGAGATCTAAAATGCAAGTTCCATTACAAGACAACTCTCAACAAATGCATTCAAGTGTCCTCGCATCAGGAATGATTCCATGCTCTCACAAAGAAAATCAACAAAGACATGAGGAATCAATGCAACTGTCACTCTCTCAAAAGAGAAATGCGTGCAAGCTTCATCCCATAGGTTTACCCATATTTTTCCAATCATCACACAGCCTAGTTTGTGCATGATCACAAGGGTCTTTTAGGCTTGTAATGGGGCTGAGGGTTAAGGTATGAACAATTTGTCTTAGTGAATTCACCTTTTCAAAGCATTGTTACAATTATCTTTACCTCTTCTGAAGTTCTTTGCATCCTTTCTCATTTGAGAACTCAAACTGTAACACCTCGGATTCAGAGAAGGGAAAAAATATTCATTTTCAGCCATTCGGTGAAGTAACTCAAGAACGTCGAATGACTCGGCAATCCGCCAAGTAGAACTTCTCACCTTTTTGGCTTAGTTTCTTCATCCAGTTGTTCTGGAACTTTAGGCGAGCTAGATCAAGCTCGTCGTTCCATTCGAAGAGTCACCAAAATGAATTACCAATTGCCTAATTGGCTTAGTCCATGAGCCGACTCACTAGAACTTTTGGCGAGCTAAAGGCTCACTCGGCAAGTCGTCGAGTGGCTTTTGGCGAGCTCCAACATTTCTTCTTTTCAGTTTTTAAGTTAGGGATTTCTGGGTCTTTTTAGATTAGTTTAATTCAATACCATGTCGTTTTACACTTCACCTAAAGACCTATATAAGAATTTTACCCCAAATTTCCCCAATTTAAAATGATTCTCTCAAATCCCTAAAAGAAGAACAAGTCTCCCTCTTAAATATTTCTCTCTCTAGAAGATGAAGAAGAAATATAGGGTTTTCAAGACAAGTCTCCAATTCCACCATTGAAGTCAATATTTTGGCATTGAGGTGTGATAGTTTTCATACATGGATTCCTTCCATTCATGGAGTTCCCAAATTTGCCTATTTTTAAAGTGAGAATTCCCCAAATTGAGTTAGGGTTTTCTTCTATGTTATGGATTCTCCTAATTATTGATCTAATTGATTGATTTAAGATATATGATGCATGAATTGAGTTAATCTCATGATTTTATGATGATTCCCTATGAACACATGTAATCTCATGTTTTCCAAATTAAGATGTGATGTGGGTCTTGGATTATGAAAGAAAATTATATGAAATCAAGCATAAATAATAGAATTACATGAATTTATGATGAATTTGTATGAATCCATGTCTAACCCATGTCTAACCCATGTCTTCTAGATGTTGATGATTGAAAGTGAGTTTTGAAACTTGAAAGGTGAATTATGGAATCATGCATGTTCTTAAGAAAATTTATGTAAATGTTTTAAGGATACTTTGAGAGTGAAGTATCAATGATGTTTTTGATGTTGTGTTTTTGAAAGGATTTCTCATATACACATGCAACTATGATTTTCAAAGGTTTTCTCACATAGTAAGGATTCTAAGGTTGAAAGGTCTTCTCACCTAAATGAATAAAAAATAAGGAGCTATCCTAATGAAACTTACACTACAAGAAAATTGGTCTTTAGCGACAGGAAAATTAGTCTCTAAAAGGGCAAATCCAGTCGTTATTGGTCATTTACGACTGAACAAAAATTGGTCATCGTCCGTCGTTAGTAGCTCCGACGTTAATACTAGACGACCAAATTCAAGTCCGGTCGTTAAGAAATCTTTAGTGACGGCAAAAAAATTGGTCATTAGATCTTTTTTGCGATCACATTTCCCCTTCGTTAATTTTTATCTTGGTCGCTAGATAACTTCATATAGTTATATTATAAGCTCTTTTAGCGACTGGAATCCATGTTAACAACCACGTATTTCCCTTTGTTGATATTTTAAAAAAATAAATATTATTAAATAAAAGCTTACATTTTGTCTGATCCCTTGTGATTGATAATTAAAAATCATTATATTTCATATATATGTAATTAAACAAACATTTCCAATGTCATAAATTGATTCAATAATATAAATTGATGATAATGTAAGTACGTACGTAGTTAATTACGTACAATGAATGAAGAGTTTCTAAAAATCCTACAAAAAGAAAAATAAGAATCTAGAATGTATATATATGTAGAGATGCTAATTAATAATTTAAAGAAAATAGCCTAGTTTTGTAAAATAAGTTTAATGAACTTCTTTCACTTTAACTTGTTCATCTCTGCTAATATCTTCAATTGTTGTTCAACTCGCTCCACATGACTTGAAGATCCTTCGTCACTTCAAATTCTTGATCATGATCTGTTGCAAGGATAAATATTTGCATAAGTTAATTGAATAATTCAATCCGATATATATGTTGCGGAGATATAAATAATGATTGTTTAATTATTTTCTCATCAAAAATTCCAGATTGTAAGAAATTAAAATGATTTGTTTCACAAGAATATTCGGCAAAGTACAGAAGCACAACGTTAACAATATATAATACTAACTAATTTAATTCAGAAGAAGAGAACTGAAAGTGCAGAAGTTTGAAATGCTGCCAGGGAGACTGCTCTTAGTGAAATTAATGAAAGGATAAAAAAACAAATGATGAAAAGAAGGATAAGAAGGCAGAGATTCATGTCAAGTTACAAAAAGATAGACGAAATAGTAATATGTCCAAAGGGGAATACTTTTGATTTTAACTGGTCACGTGATGAGCTAGCAGCTATTGATACTTCATGCCTTAAGCAGTAAAAAGCTTACTGACCTGTAAAATGATTCAGCAATTACTTTATTCACTTGATGATGGTGGTGATGATGGATCTCTAAAGATTGCACTATCAAACATTTCACATTTCTTCTCTATGTTATCCAAGCATCTTTTAATTGATTCATTTTCTTTTCGAGTCGCATTCAGTTCTTCTAATAGTGCAGCCTTTTCCTTTCGACTCGTATTTAGCTCTTCTAACAGTGCAGTCTTTGCAGCGCTACCTCCTTTCAAATCCCTACTGGTTATCCCACCACCAAATCCAATCACATGACTCTTGCTTTGAGGTCCGAAACATCTTTCTACCACCTTGATATTAGTAAGCGACGGCTCAACTTGTAGTAGTTCTTGAATTTCATCCTGTAAAATATAAGAAAATTAAAGGATAATGCAATATACATTCAGTAAAAGTATGTAACCAGAAATTTGTAAATTGACATACATATTTTTTATTAGTTTCAGGTTCGAGAAGCTTGTTGTCCTTCTTACGAGTCTCAAAGAAGATAGTCGCCATGTCCGGTGGATTACCATGCTTTCCTCCCTTAACATTCAAACAGTCATATATTTGAAACGAAGAGGAGCTTTCTTAATAGGAGTAGAAGAATCGAATACGTACCAATTCATAAATTATCTCTCTAATTGGCTTGCTACACGTACGGTGAGGCATACTCAACTTAGACCTATTCCTTGTGTTTCGCGTACTTGTTTCCTGTATTAACAACACATTAGCAACATTATGATAGACAAATTAAATGACTGGTTAGTAAATATCCTACCTTAAATTTTTTGGATAAAAAATGCTCTTTGACCAACCATTCCCAATCACTCTTGTCGACCCCCTGTGGCACATCTTTGAGAACCTTTTTCAATGGTTTCGACTTTGCATTCATGTGCAGTGATCCTCTCCAGGTGGAAGGAATGATTGCTTTAAATTCTTTGAACTTGATCCCATTTCAGATTTCTTAAAATTTAAAGGACTCATTTCATCCTATCATAAAGTCCAACAATATAGTACATTTAGCTAAGTATCTTTTAGGACGGATATTAACATAGAACAAATATAAAAATAGCTAGGATAAACAAACAAAAGATAAATGCTACTACACATTGTCTCTATTCATTTCATACAAAGTAAATAAGAAGATATTGTTATTCGATCAACCTCTATTCACTCTAACTACTTCAATGGATCAAAATTACATATAGAAGATTTAGAATATGTGCATGTAATTGAAAAAATATAAGCATCCACTATGAAGTTCCAAACCTGTATGAGTTCTTTTTCTTTTTCTTTCAATTGAATTATGTAAATCCTCAGAATCATTATCATTCTTTTGCATATCATCAAAAGAATCACGAGGCATAAACTTTCGCACCACATTCCAGCCTTTATTAGAATGATCTCTCGCATAAAATACTTGTGATGCTTGATTGGCTAATACAAAAGGCTCATCTGTTTTCAAAAATCATTGTGGGTTAACACTCACAAAGTCATATTCATCCATTTTAACTCCCCTTTCTTTGTCATATACGTCATACCACATACATCTAAACAAAACCAATCTTCTCCCCCCGATAAATTGTAATTCAAGAATCTCTGTTAGTTCTCCATAGTAATCAATTATTCTATCTTCTTCATCAGTCTCACCGGCAACAACTATCCCACAATTTTGAGTCCTCAAACCGTTATCATAATCTTGTACATGAAATCTATACCCATTAATAATGTAGCCTTTGAAACTTGTCACGTATTTCATAGGACCACGTGACAATGTGAGTAAATCTTCAATTTTCTTACTATTGTCATGTTCGTATAATCCTGCAATCTATCATGATTAAGAACATAGTTTAGCAAATATTATTTCCATGATTTGAAAATAATAGTTTTTAAATAGTATTCACCTTTTCTTTAAACTAACTGATGAATTGTCTATCTGAATTTTTTTGAGAGGAATCACCTGGAACTTGAGAAAACTCTCTATAGAAGATTGAAGCATAATAAGAGTCATTACTTACTCGAGAAGAATTACATTTTGAAGCATTTTGAAGAATTACAAAATCATTATTTTGAAAAGTAATTACTTACTCGAGAAATGGTTGAACTTCATCACAATTCTTCAAAATATAAATATGGGCTTGCTCCATTTCTTTTAAATCAAGTCGGTGTGTCTTGCCACCTTTTAAAGCTTTTCCAGGTTGACAAAAAATCATTAAACCTCCATCAGATTCTATAGCACCCCCATCATAATTCCGTTCAAGGCGATTAAATTTTGTTTCCATTGTATGCAAATACCTTGAACATAAGGTCGTAAATTCATTTGCTATATGTCCCTCTGCAATAGAACCTTCAACGCATGATCTATTACGAATAAAAAGCTTCAAAAAGTATAACCATCGCTCTATTGGATACATTGATCGATATTGAACAGGTCCAGCAATCATAGCCTCATTAGCTAAATGAATTGGCAAGTGCTCCATGTCATCAAAAAAAGCAGGAAGGAAAACCTTTTCTAACTTGCATTGAGTTTCAGGAATTTGTGCTTCTATTTGTTCCAACTCCTCTAGTTTTAAGCACTTTGCTCCAAGAATATTGAAAAACAATGACAACTCAATTATTGGCTCACGCACCTCCGTGCATAGCATACTACGTATGGCAAGTGGGATTAAATGTTGAAGAAGAACATGACAATCATGACTTTTTAATCCTGAGATTTTGTGATCTTTCATATTGATACAATGAGAAATATTTGATGAAAATCCATCAGGAACCCTTAAATCCTTCAAAAAATTTAAAAACTTGTGCTTCTCTTCAGGAGATAATGTGAAACATGCTGTTGGTAGCTCATACTTGTCTCCATTTTCTTTTGGATGTAATTCTTTCCTGATGTTCATTTCTTGCAAATCCAAGCGACTGCTCAGGGTGTCTTTTGTTTTGCCTTTGATATTTAAGATTGTTCCCAAAATATTATCACATATATTCTTCTCAATGTGCATCACATCTAAATTATGCCGCAACAACAAAGTTTTCCAATATGGAAGATAAAAAAAAATACTCTTCTTATTCCAATTATCACCTCTTTTCTCATGTGATACTTTAATCTTCTTCTTTGGATCATTTGTTAGAGGTAACCCATCTAAATCAGCCACTTGATCAAGTATGTCATCACCAGATAATGTATTTGGAGGTAATCTCCACTCTGTAGTACCATCAAATGACTTTTTATCTTTCCTCCATTTGTGATTAAGAGGAAGAAAGCGTCTATGACCCATATAACACTGTTTTTGACCATTATTCAACCTAATTGAGATTGTTTCTTTATTACAACATGGGCAAGCTAATTTTCCTTTTGTACTCCAACCAGATAGATTTGCATAAGCTGGAAAGTCATTAATGGTCCACAATAAAGCAGCATGCAACGTGAAGTTCTGTTTAATTGACGCATCAAAGGTAACAACTCCAGTTTTCCATAATTCATTTAATTCATCAATCAATGGTTGAAGATAAACATCAATTGCATCTTCGGGACTTCCAGGACCGGGAATAAGCATTGAAAAAACAAAATTTTCCTGTTTCATGCATAACCAAGGTGGTAAATTATAAGGAATAAGTACCACCGGCCAAATACTATATGGAGTTCTAGAACATCCAAATGGTTGAAAACCATCACTAGAAAGTCCAAGTCTAACATTACGAGGCTCCATAGCAAATGATTGATGAAGTTCATCAAACTTTTTCCATGCTTTTGAATCAACTGGATGCCTCATAATCCCATCACTAGCTTTGTTTTCATGATGCCATTTCATTAAAGAAGATGTTTTTGAGCACATAAACAATCTTTGAAGCCTTGTCTTTAAAGGAAAATAGCGTAAGATCTTGTGTGGTATCTTTTTTCCCTTTCTAAGTCTAGTTTCTCCACTATTTTTATCCTCCTTCCATCTAGATGCACCACAAATTTTGCAAGAATCAACTAACTTATCATTCTTCCAATATAACATGCAATCATTCTTACATGCATCAATCTTATCATATGAAAGCCCTAGGCTTCAAATTAGTTTCCTTGCTTCATAATATGAATCTGGCAAGTTTGATTCATCAGGCAACAAATCATTCTTTCACATCTTCAGTAACATATTAAATGAGTCATTACTCCAACTACCAATACTTTTAATATGAAGCAATTTCACCAAAGTAGAAAGTTTTGAAAGTTTTGAACCTTTGTATAGTGGTTGATCATATTCCTTTAAAAGACTATAGAATCTTTTCGCTTCAGGATTTGGTTCCTCCTCGGGAATATCATCACCGCCAGTATTCATATTTTCTATATTAAAAGCAGGATGTAAATCTGTAAGAATTTCATGTATTTCATCCTCTTCATCATCCTCGCCAATTTTATTTTCATCATCTTCAGATTCAGAATCTGATTCTTCTGTCTCACCTATCCTCTCTCCATGGTGATACCAAAAGGTATAATTTTGGATCATTCCATGTACTATTAAATGTGATCTAACAATCTCTCGTGTTTGAGAAACTGCATTACAACATTTAACACATGGGCATCTTATTTCATTCGCTTTCCTCAATCTTGTAAAAGTATAATTCAAAAAGCTTTCTACCCCATGTATATAAGCATCATCAAGTCTATTATGAATAAGTTGCATCCATTGCTTATCAGGTGCCATAATCCGGTCTAGACAATAAAATGTGGAACAAAAGTATTTCAGTACAAAAATACAAAAGGTGCAACAACTAAAATTATATTTAATCGTCCAAGAATTAATAAATCAATAAAACAAGTTCGAGAGGGGGTTGACAAACCTAAAAACTAGTTATATCTCCTACATGCTAAGATACTTGAATCATAGAACCAATTTGTGGAGTATTTAAGTAAATAAAAATTCTAAGCAGATGAAGAATGGTAAATGTTCTGGTGTTGTGTTGATGAAATAAAAAAGATAGATACTGAGAAAAAAAAGGGGACGACAAATTAATTACCAACAATTCTAACTTTGCGTTCATTAGATTCTTCTTGACATGTATAAATGAATCCAATGGAGTTCTGCTATACATGAACTTGATCAGGTCCACAAACTTGAAGTTGCATGTTAAATTCTCCAAGAAAGTAGGGGTTACCTCTAGGTGTGTATATTAATGCAAATAGAATTGTGCTACAGAAAATTTAACCAGGTACACTAATAGTTGATTTAGTAGAAATGACAATAGTTCTCAGTTTCTCTGTACAGCCCACTGAATCATATCAAAAATCTACAAGCTTTTTTTTTTATCTAAAAGAATTAATGTGGACAGTTTCTGGAAAACTGTCAACTAATAAAAACTGAAGTTAGATGCAACTGAATTTTAAATCCATTTTAGTATACAATTGAATTTCAAAGATAAAAAAAACCATACAGAAAACAAGAATGAGACAGCATATAAAACGCCAAAAACAAATTGAACTTTATAGAATTCAATGAAAGGAAGCTTAAGTATTTGGCTGAGAGAAGGATAAGAAAAACTAACTGTTTCTCGCTGCTCTGCACTCTAGATTAACTGTGTTTATCACTGCTCTGCACTGTTTCTCGCTGCTCTGCTCTGCACTCTAGATTACTTAGCTAACCTAGCTACTAATCAAACATATATACAAGAATTCAATGAATTTGGCGGTTACCAATAGCAGACAAACACATTATAAATATGGACAAAACGCAGATTCCATCCAGCAGAATAAGAACATGGCAAATTAGACAACATGAAGATACAAGTTCCGACATATAGACAAAAAAGGAAGGGGAGCAGCAAAGCAATTTACATAGAAGTATGCCCTCAGAAAGGGATCATTAAAATTGATAAAATAAAGTTTTTCCTAATTTACGTTAGCACACAAAAACTTTCACAAAAAGATAGGGCACATCGTCATCTATAACATTCAAGCATGTAGCAATAAATTATGTCCCACTTTGGATTTTATCTATTTTTTATTACGTAACTCGAATCTTCCAATTCTAAAATTGTAATTCAATAACCAAAAATGGAACCTGACAAAGACTAACATAAAACTACTTGATCTGCCTCAAATGAGCGCAATTTTTGTACAAAAACTAATCGAAAAAATGTTGACAGATACAAAATTGCAGCTCCAAGTACAATAGAGTAACAATAAGAAGAAAAAACTAATCAGATGTGATATATGTGACTAAGGCTATAGACTGCTTCACAAACAATTGCTTTCTACTATAGGAACATGTTGCTCTCTTACTAAATTTCATGTCAATTCCCTATACAATTCAGTCAAACACATACTAAACAGTAATAGATAGTGTGCTGAACCTTGGCACATATAGAAGTTCAACACAAAATTGGTTGTATTTGGTAAAGAAACTTTTGGCTGGATGAGAACAAAGACCATATACATTAATTCTGATCATACATAAAAAAAGCTACGATCTTCATGTTTGATCTGAAAGACTTATTCTCGATTACAATATTAGGGGATAAAGAATGATTGACTACAAGAATTAGATAACATATAAAGCGCCAATAACAAATTGAACATGGTGGAATACAAAGAGGTGGGTTAAAGGATTTGACAGACATAAGGAGAAGAAACACTTACAGTTCTTGTAGCTCTGTACAATCCATTTATTCTATATTGATAAGAACTCTGTCGATCCATATAAACTATCTTTCATATAGAATAATCAATAAGTACAACGCACAAAAGATTGTATTTTAGTAAAAACAATATCTAACGGGATGAGAAACAGAGAACAACTCCATCAATCCTAATCATACCTAAGATATATTCTTGATGAGTCCAGGGACAATCTTAGTAGATAAATAATGATCAATGTTTCCTCTAAACATTATAACGTCACATCCAGTTTCATATAAAATTGAATTCCAGATACAAAAACAACTTTCAGACAAAGATAAAATCGTCACACCAGTTCCAGTTAGAATTGAATTCCAGAACGCCAAAAACAAATTAAACTTGATAGAATACAAAGAGGTCAAATGATTTACCAGAGAGAAGAGAACAATCACTTACTATTGATTTTGTAGAGGAGGAAGTTCTGATCAATTGTTCTGTAGATTCAAAGCTTACTCTGCTTGAAAAAATGAAGAACAAGAACCTCTCTGTAGATTCAAAGCTTACTCTGCTTGAAAAAGTGAAGAAGAGGAACCTCTCTGTAGATTCACAACTATCTTATTTTCTCTTACGAACGAAGAAAACTGAAACCTAGTGATGAGCCGCCATGGATCTAATGAGAAACGTACGTAGGGCTTCTCTCATATTGTTTCTCAAATAAAACCGAGGGAAAAATACGCGGCTTTTTTTTTTGTTTAAGTTATTATTTGTAAATTTAATATTTAACCCAAATATAATTATTCTTCAATAAAAACAAAATAATATATATATATATATATATATATATATATATATATATATATATATATATATATATATATATATATATACTGGTAATTTGTTTTAACGACCGGAAAATAATTTTAGAACGACTAATATTTATCCTCTCACTTATAATATATTAAAAACTAACTCTAACGACCAAAAAAATTATTTTGTCGTTAGGAATACACTTTTTACGACCACATCTATGTCCCTTCACTAAGAAATGGTCGTTAAAATGCACTTTTCTTGTAGTGTTAGATTGGATTGGTTATTGAATGATATATTTCCATTGATGACTTATGACCTAGCTTGGATTGGCAAGATGACAAGCCCTTCCATGGATAATAAGAACAAGTAAGAAAATAACTATTCCGTGGGATTTATGCTTAGAACCGAAAGGATATTGAGATGGAAGCTCTCCCATTAGTAGAGGCCAGGTTTCTAAAAGCAATCTTGTTATCCTTTACCTCTGTGCGCCCATAGGATGATTGTCTAGATAGACATTATCTAGTGGATCCATAATAGCTAGAAGTTCATGGTCCTTACCTTGGAAAGTAGGAAACCCTTTTCGGTATGGGAGACACCGGGAGATCATGTTATAGCTCACATGGTCTCTATGTTGGTTAAGGATACTTCCCAAAATAATAATGAACTAAGATTACTTCAAGAAGTATCTCACATGTGTTCAAAGATTTTAAAGGTGTTGGCTTTCATTGACCATGTTTTGTGACTCATGTTTTCTAACCCTTTTTGTATCATGTTTTAGCTTTGTCATTGCATGTCATGAAATGTCCTATTTTGGCATGATTTAAGTGTCTATATGCATGGCTACCATACTTGGTACATTATTGTACTAATGCATAATCTTTCCTACATTTCCCCAAATGTAGGGTCCGACAGTCAAGGTTCTCAGTTTCGTGGCTAGAGGTTGACTTGAGAGATTTCGAGCTTTGGTGAGTCCTCATGCTTCGAGTACGAATTTTCATTGTCTTCAGTTTTCTTTCTTACTTTTAGTTTTGGACATGATGTATGGGATAGGCCCTATTTCATTCTTATGTACTAGATGGCTAATGAGACAAAGTGTTTAGACTTCCGCTTTACTTTTATAAAGACTTTTGGGACTTGAATGTTGTTCTTTATCTATTTGTTTCTATTCATTATGTTATGAATGCTAAGTGGCTTGTATGGGGTCTCTCGGAGTCCTGTATGCTATGTTATGCTTAGGGGGTACCTTGGGTTGTGAAAAACTTGGTAATAAGAGCACAAGGTTTAAAAAGGTCCTAGGATGTCTCATAAGCCACGTCAAGTAGAGTATTGTTCATGAGTGTGAAACACGCCACGTATATGAATGAGAGGCTGCAAGATGTTTAGGAAACTCCACTTCTTCATTACTCTAAAGTCATGTGATAGGTTTTAATTCTATAAGGTCTCTCTCCTAATCCTTATCCAATTCTCTAGAGGATATGGCTACTCGAAGAGCTTATGCTAGAAGGAATGTGAGGGAGAATGTGCAACAAGAAGCTTCTCCTCAAGCTCTGGTCGACCCTTTGGCCAGGCAAGTGACTAATGCAAAGTTTAGGGCTGCTTTTAAAGTATCGGCACAAGCCATGACGGCCCAATCCATTAGGGAGGTTATGGTTCTCGTGAACCCAAATGTGAGTATGGTGGCATCTAGAGTGAGAGACTTCAATAGAATGAATCCTCCGGAGTTTCATGGTTCTAAGGTTGAGGAAGTTCCTCAAGAGTTCATTGATGAGGTCTACAAGGTGTTGATGATCATGGGAGTGACGCCGGTGGAAAAGGCAGAGTTGGCCACTTATCAACTTAAAGGTGTTGCTCAAATTTTGTTCAATCAATGGAAAGAAGGGAGACCAGAAGATGTGGGTCTTCTTGATTGGGAGAAGTTTAAGGTTGCTTTCCTTCATAGGTTCTTTCCCCTTGAGATAAGGGAGGCAAAGATGCTTGAGTTCATCAACCTTCATCAAGGAATTATGAGTGTGCAGGAATATGCTTTGAACTTCACAGAACTATATAAATATGCTCCCATCATGATTGTCGATCCGAGGGAAAGGATATGTAAGTTCATTTCGGGTGTGTCCGAAATGATGGTTAAAGAATGTCATACCTCCATGCTTCTTAATGACATGGACATTTCTCCTCTCATGGTTCATGCTCAACAGATCGAAGAATAGAAACTTAAGGAAAGGTCTAGGGAGGCAAAGAGGGAAAAAACCAGTGATGGTAATTTCTCTTATGCAAGGTCTGATGGACATGGTCATCCTAGATTTTGACAAAGGTTTTCCGGCCAAGGTTCCTCCAATGTTCCTCCTAAATTCAACAAAGATAAGGTGCCTAACCCTAAGCCTCAAAGAGGGAATGGTAGTGGATCTTTATTGCTTATGTCTACTTGTGGTAGGTGTGGAAAGAAGCACGAGGGTAGATGGCTAGCCGGCACAAATGGTTGCTTCAGTTGTGGTAAAAGTGGTCATAAGATGAGGGATTGCCCAATGCTTATAACTAAGGGAAAAGAGGGCAAGCAATCTCCTCCTAGTAGTTCGGGTTCTAATTCTCCCAAGCGAAACCGATTATATGCACTTCAAACTCGTGGTGAACAAACGGGTTCAACCGATGTGGTTACTGGTATGTTGAAAGTCTTCCAACTTTATGTTTATGCTTTGCTAATCCTGATGATACCTTTTCTTTATAACACTGTATGTGGCTAAGAGGTTTGATGTTTTTCCGGATGTGTTGTTAGATCTTCTTTATGTCTCTACTCTTGTTGGTGATTCTGTTGTGGCTAAGATTGTCTATGGAAAATGTCCCGTTTCCTTGTCCCATAGAGTTACTTTTGTTGACTTGGTAGAGCAAGATATGCTAGATTTTGATATTATCCTAGGTATGGATTGGCCGCACTTATGTTATGCTTCTGTTGATTGTAGAAATTGTTTAGTCAAGTTTCAGTGCCCGATTGAGCCTGTCTTAGAGCAGAAAGAGGGAAATTCCATGCCTAAGGGTCAGTTTGTCTTTTGTCTTAAAGCTAGAAAGATGATTACGAAGGGTTGCATATACCATCTAGTTAGGGTAAGGGATGTGGATTTTGAAACTCCTAGTCTTGAGTCGATCCCCATTGTTAATGAGTTTTCAGAAGTATTCCAGATGATCTATCTGGTATTCTTCCCGAAAGGAAAATAAACTTCGGTATTGACCTCCTCCCTGATACATAAACTATATATATTCCTCCATACCGAATGACTCCGGCAGAACTAAAGGAGTTGAAGGAACAATTGAAAGATTAGTTGGATAAGGGTTTCATCTGACTAAGTATCTCTCCATGGGTGCTCCAATATTGTTTGTTAGAAAGAAGAATGGTTCTCTTTGTATGTGTATAGACTATCGATAGATGAATAAGGTTAACATTAAGAATAATTATCCTCTGAATAAGATAGATGATCTGTTTGACCAACTTCAAGGAGCGAATTACTTCTCTAAGATTGACCTTTGGTCGGTTTATCACCAATTGAGAGTAAAGGAAAATGATATTCCGAAAATGGCTTTTAGAACCCGATATGGTCATTTTAAGTTTTTGGTGATGTCTTTTGGTTTGACTAATGCTCTAGAGGCTTTTATGGATTGGATGAATAGGGTGTTTAGACAATATCTTGACATCTTTATGATTGTGTTCATTGATGATATATAGATCTATTCGAGAAGTGAGGATGATCATATCAATCATTTGAGGATTGTGTTACAAGTTATGAAGGACCAAAAACTCTTTGCAAAGTTTAGAAAATGTGAGTTTTGGCTATTGTCCATAGCTTTTCTTGGTCACATTGTTTCAAGTAAGGGTATTGATGTAGATCCGAAGAAGACAGGTGCAGTCAAGAGTTGGCCTAGACCTTTATCCCTTTCAGTTATTAGAAGTTTCTTGGGTTTAGATGGTTACTACAGAAGGTTTGTTGAGGGTTTTCTTCGATTGCCTCTCCATTGACAACATTAACTCAATAGAAGGCTAAGTTTATATGGTCCGAAGCATGTGAGCAGAGTTTTCAGGAATTGAAGGATAGATTGACTTCCGCTCTGGTGTTGACCTTATAGAAAGGGATTTATGGTTTTGTTGTTTATTGTGATGCCTCAGGAATTAGGCTAGGATGTGTACTTATGCAAAATTGAAATGTTATTGCCTATGCCTCAAGTCAACTTAAGGTTCATGAAAAGAATTATCCCACCCATGACCTTGAACTAACAACGATTGTTTTCACCTTAAAGATTCGGAGGCACTATTTGTATGGTGTTCATGTCAATGTTTTCACCAACCATAAGAGTTTACAATATGTGTTTAATCAGAAGGATCTAATTCTTCGCCAAAGAAGATGTCTTGAGTTATTGAATTATTATGATATGAGTATTCTCTATCACCCCGGTAAAGCGAATGTGGTGGCGGATTCTCTTAGTCGGTTAGCTATGGGTAGTGTTGCTCATATTGAAGGAGATAAAAATGAGTTGGTTCGAGATGTTCACAGATTGGCCCGGTTGGATGTTTAGTTAGTGGACTCCACCAAGGGTAGTTTATGGTCCATAATGGTTCAAAATCGTCTTTTTTGGCGGATGTGAAATCCAAGCAAGGTCTTGATCCAATTCTGGCTGAATTGAAGAAAGTGGTGCTTAAGAAATCTATTGAAGCTTACTCCTAAGGGGGATATGGAGTGCTTAGATATCAAGGTTGTTTGTGTAATCAAGACACAACTTCCAATTCAAGTGTCTACAATCGTACAATAGTAATATAACCCAATCGAATGGGTTGGGGTTGAGTCCCAAGAGAGCAGTTTCTGAGAATTAAGTGTCAAACACGAATATGCTAGAGTTAACCATAGCTAAAAATATTATCGAGTAAAAACATCATAAATAAAGGGGTTGACACAAATGTCAATTATCAATGGGGGGTTTGTAGTCCATTAACAACTAAAACAACGAAAATACAACGATATGAATATAGGGAGATGGGATTCTTGGGATGTGAAAGGAATATGGGATAAACTACACAATCGGGTAAATGCTATTGATAGTCAATTGCTGAACATTTGTAACTAGGCTAGACTTTAGTGGGGCTAAATTCTCTCTCGAGCAACTTAGCCTGAATCAACTTGGTTTCTCTCGAACACCGAGTTGCCGCTTTTAACCACAGCCTCCGCCTTAGCCCATTCACTCTCTCGAGCTTAATGTGTGGGAAAAGGCCTAGTATTCACGATCTCGAGCTGAACCCACGACGACCCAATAACCACCGGCTATTGATTTAGTAGTCTTAGTTTTAAAACCTCTATCTCGAGCAAGCCAAAAACACTAAGATGAAATCGTATTTGTAACTACAATCCTATTAAGTTCAAACACAACTACTAAACAAAATCACATTTAAACAACAAATAGACTAACAATAAGCAATACCCAACAAGAAATTTAACCCATATTCACAAAATCACACCCCAAGAATTGGGGTTTTAGCTAGACATAGAGAAAAGGAAGAAAATGATACCAAATCGAAGTAACATCAACTGGGTATGATTTATATTCTCTTTAAACAAGTGTAGGATGAAAAATCTTCAACACCCACTTCCAAGTTCTTGGAATTGGAAGTCTTCAAATCATCAATGGATAAGCAAAAATGTTCTCTACTTGAAAACTTAGAAAATTAAATGTTGTATCTGAAATTGCATACTAAGATAAAAATTCAAACTAGTATTTATAGTTGTCAAAAAAATATACTGCGAAGGATCACTCGGCATAGTTAGTTGGGATCGTCGATGCACTCGGTGATCCACCCTTTGGTCTGCTTCATCGCCTTATAGCTTTTGCCTTCAGCATCTTCACGTTTTGGATCTTTGGGTGATATAGTACTGCTTTACGGAACTGTTCAGCGACGCGCCGACTTGATCTTTTCCTTCAGGGCTCAGCTTACTGGATCATTGGGCGAGGTTAAGGCCATTCAGTGAAACTTCCAATGGTTTAGGCGATCCTCAGGCCTTCTTTTCTTCTTCTTTTCAACCGTTTTGTTCCTTTTTGCCAAGTAGTGTCCATGCTTTGCCTCAAACTCCAAATACCTGAAACTTAAGGATTTACATCAGTTATTCAGACAAAATATGCATTTGAGGATACTAATTGTATTAAAATGAAGCCCTAAATGAGTCCAAATTGTGGACTCATCAACACCCCAACTTAAACTTTTGCTTGTTCTCAAGTAAAACTCAAGTTTGGTAGTTCAAAAAGGATTTCTCGAACAGTGCTACATAAGACTCAATCATGAATGCGCACATAAGACTCAAATTACTGATGCAAATATCAAATGTGTACTTAAAGACTCAAGTTGTGACACATCATTATCAAAGATTCTCAAGTTCACAATACTTGCTTCAAATGCAAGTTGAAGCTCAACAAAGGTATTCAAATGACCTCAAATAAAAGAGTGATTCCATTTTCACACACAACGGTTCAACAATTTAAAGTTCTAATATCAAATGCAATGCTCACACTCACAAAGAAGAACACGATGCATGCTTTCACCCATAGGTTTGCCTGTATTTTCCAATAGACAATTGCTTCAGCTCACTCAAGATCAAAAAGGTCTTTTCAAGGCTTGTAATGGGGCTGAGTGCAAATGTATGGTCATTTAGGCTCAGTGACTTTCAATCTCATGAAATGGGGTGCACACAACACTTCCTTTCCTCTTCTTTCATCATTTTACTTAGTGCTCATAAGTCATTCCATTATTCACTTTCCATGGATTGTTCGGAAACCCCATTTCTTTTGTACTTTATTCCATGACTTTTTCTTTTTCATTCTTTTCTTTTCTCTTATTTTTTTTTGTTTACAGGGATTCCATTTTTTTTCTCAAAACCATGGGTTAAAAGAGACTTTTCTTGAACTTCTTGACTTGCCTTCTCTTTTCACCACACCCCCAACTTAGGCCTTTGGCCTAAGTTGGCTATTCAATCAACCACAAATCAAGAGGATTATAGGTAGTGGATTAAGGGAGGTCAGGTTTTCATCAAGTTTCTTCCAAAGAAAGGTAAGGCTCAAGGAGTGTTCAAAAGAGGTTCACACACTCATAAGGTAGGCCACAAAAGAGGTATATGTCAAATTGGCTCACACTCTTCGAAATTGCCTAAGATCATATCAACAGATAGCCTTAGTCGATTGGACCAACGGGGAAAATTCTAGGTGTTATCATGCATGGTTCACAGTAAGCTCATCACACAAGGCATCGACACCAAAGTCAAACAAGACTCCACGCTTTCTCTAGTGTGTAAAGATCATCACAAGAGACTTGATTTGATAAATGACTAGTCACAAGGAGATGCAAAGAGTTCACATATTGTCTATGCAACTTCATTTGGCCTCATCGTAGCTGCACATTCATGTTCGTTCGATTATGAGAAATATTCAAGTCATCGATACTGATCAAAACTGATATTCAAATTTGTGAGAGAACATCCACATTCAACACATACAAGAGGTGGCAATTTTTTTCCGAAAGTGTCAAAAATCATTTTCAATTAAAAGCAAGGAGCCACAAGATCAAACCTTCTACAAAAAGAAGTGTCAACACAATTTAGGATAAAAACCCAATATATAAACAAAACTAATATGCACAAAGGTGGGCCTCACCCCACCACAAAAAAAAACCATTTGTCCTCAAATGCAAATAAAGATATCCAAAAGTCAAAATAAATAAATACAGAGAGGGGGGTAAAAAGGGGATCTTGTCTAAGCAGTCTCTCCATCTGTGTGGGCATCAGCACCCGGTGTAGTGCTTGAGATCTGGGCTTTAGTGCCCAGAGTGTCAATCTGGACTTGGGCTTTAGTGCTCAGAGTCACCTCAGAAGGACCAGCTCCACTAGAGACAACATACGGTGTCTTTGCCAGGGAAGCCTGCACAGCCGCATCTATCATGACTGCTTCACTCTCCGTCAGGTCCTCATCTGCAGCTCCCTCAGTCTCGTCAAGCATCTCCTCATTAGTTTATGCTTCTGACTCAGGATCGACTGTCTGCTCCCTTCTATCCTCATGTTCGGCGGTAGTTGGAGGCATCTCAAGAAGATTTGGAATCTCCACTGTTCCAAAGATCATGGACATATCGGTGTACTTCAGGTAGAGCACATCTTTTCTCAGCTCAGCAATGGAAGCTTTTAAAGCCGTCACCTCTTCAGTGGTTCCTTGACCACGCTCACACACCGCTATCCTTGCCGCAAGGGTATTAATGGCAGCGCTCAATGGTGTCACAACATCAGTCAAAACAGCCTGAATCATGTCAGGAATGAAGGTCTCGATCCTGGCTGCCCGACGATCCACAAAATAGGCAAGCTGTCCATTCGAAGTAATGATGCCTAGGTGATCGGAATCCGGGAGGCAGCAGTAACAACAGGTCTAAGAGGCAGTACAACAACAGAAGAACTGGGGAATTAGAAGATATATCACAACGAGTACCAGAAGACCCAGGGGCCGGAGTATGAAAATATGCCTCTGTAGGTGATAAGTTTGTGTTTATAACCGGGGAAGAATCCACTGGGGCTGCCTTCTTCTTCTGTTCAGCTTGGTCCTTTAAATATTCTGCCTCGATCCTCCGGATATTGGTAGAGGATGTGGGAATCACTTCCACATCTTTGTTGGCATCTCTAGGCACCCCAGCTCGTCTGTACAGCTTGATGATCAATATCGGGAAATGAAGTGAGGTCTGGCGCTGCTTTGCACACATGAGAATCTCTGAAGCAATGATCGTCCCCAATTTTATCCTAGTTTTCTTTATGATGTAACCCAGACAGGAAGCCTTAGCAAGGCAAATGATTGACTCATTCTGGGATGGCATAATTGTGCTACTGATAAAGCCAAACCAGAATCTTGCAGCAATGTTCATGTCTTTCTTTTCAATTGGGGCCCCTTCTGCCAACCACTTTGGAGTACCATATGAGATTAGTGGGGCTAACCACTTTTTCATCTTCTCTAGCTTCTCTGTTCTGATCAAGTGCTGGCAGTGATCATTAATACTCGTCAACATGTGGAAGACTGTGTTGATAGCATCACTGTCACAAGTTACCTTCTTACCTCTGACAACCACGTAGTCGACTTCTTTGAAAGCTGCTGCTTGCTTCTTCCTCTGGGGTATCAATGCACCGTATGCACTAAAGAATTCTCTAATCCAACTTGGAATATAAGAACCACGAGGTTTGGTGAATATTTGGAACTTGTGGTGTTTCATGCAATCCATTATCTCCGAGTATCTGTCGATAACCCCATCTATAGACATACGCTTTTCCTCAAGGATCGTCCTCAGCTCTTCAGTCTTTAATCTATTCATTGACTTGGGTGGAGGACCCTGTACCGGAGGGGCCAGTACCATTGCTTGTTCTGGGACTGGAGGAGTAGGGGTGGTAGGCTGCGGATTCTAGATCCTAGATGGATCATTTCTCTTTTTAGATCGTAACTCCGCTCTCTGTGCTATGACAAGCTCATCATCCTCAGACTATGTAGTTTGAGGCTCCTGATGCTCATCCTCACCTTCATATGGGGTGAGGTAAGTAGCATAAATGCCATTGCTGTCTGAGGTTGCTTCCGATAACTCAGATGCCTTGCCTTTACCTTTACCTTTCCCACTAGTTGTGGACAGTTTTTTGGCTCTGCCCTCGGATGTAGCTGCATTCTCATTCAATGTACTCCCCTTTGATTTCCCTTGGCGTGGCATGTTTCTCCCAGCAACTTTAGACATAGCCTTGTCTGCAATCATAGTGGGAAAATCTAGATATACTTAATCGATTTCATAGAGAAGCAGTGGCAGAAGGACTTGCCGAATTACTCGGCGAGTCGCCAATTCACCTTGGCAACCTGAATCGGGCTCGCCGAAAGAGTTGGCTCAAATATTTTGGCAAGTCGGCAAAGGGAAAATACCTTTCGGTAAATCGCTGATCCCATTCAACGAGTAAGGGATAGTTCGCCAAAAGTTACAGTGCATAAAAGGTTCAGGGGTGCAGACAAAGGGCGATCAAGAATACTCTCGGCGAGTGATGAGTCCACAATTTGGACTCATTAACGGCTATATTTTGATAGAATTAGTGTTCTCAAATGCATATTTTGTCTCTATATCTGATGAAAATCCTGAAGCTTCAGGTATTTGAGTTGAGAGACAAAGTATGGACGGTATCGAGCAAAAAGGAACAAAGTGGCTGATAGACGGAAGAAAAGACGGCCTGACGATCACCTAATCCATTAGGCGTGTCGCCGAAAGGCCTACTAAAATGACTCGAGAGCAACCCCTAGTCGTAACACTATGTATTCGACCCCGAAGGGGTCTTATAGAAGCCTCATAGCATTCATTCATCGCATAGGTAATAAAAATAGTGCGGAATTAAAATATTTCTTAATAAATCCAACAATCGAAAACTCATTTATAAATCAGCGGAATACTAAAGTCTCACATGGCCATCTTAGACAAAACTTTATACAAGATAGGGTCATGGCCCTTTACAATCGAAGTCTTAACAATAGTCTAACATGTAAAAGAACTCGAAACACGAAAAGTCCTTTTCCTCAGTCTATGAGGACATACCCAAAAGATATCTTGGAAGAAGTCTATTCCAAGCTCCAACTAGAGAGATCCACTTAGTTACCACAGCCTACACTTGTAGTAAAAACATAGAAGAAGAATGGGGTTAGCAAATAAAGTACTAAGTATGATAGCCATGCAAAACATGCTCAAAAAGGACATTTGTTTGAAAGGCATTCTTTTATGCTATTTTGGTAAAACTTCATGAAATACAAGTATAAGAGTCATAATACTTAATCATAAGCAACATACAGGTCGTTTATCACAATAGAGACATGTTCAACATATATAACCTATTATCTTTACATAACCCTTCACTTAAAGAAATCCTTAGGCCATACCTTGTGCAATGTATGGATAGCGTTCCATACCACTATCCATACCAAGGTACCAACCTAAGGTCACCAAAAGTGAACTTGCCATTCAATCTTTCCACCTTCAACACTATACATCCATAAAGACATAAACATTATTTAAGACATGATCATCACATAAGGACCATCACCTAAGATAACTCTAAGTCACACTTGTGTAATGTGTAAGTAGCATCCCATACTACTACTCAGCCTAAGTGCTCCTTTAAAGTCACCATAGACTAGGCACATTCATTCTCAACAAGTAGTAACAAAAAAGTAACTCATACATATATACAATCCAAGTATAGCATGACATCTTTCATTACATATATAAATATTCAAGTCACCATTCATTAACTTCATTAAGAACACCTTTATTCATTAGAGACAAGATCAACATTCTTCATGAACATGATCATAAGAGTCCATTTATTACATTAACATTATAAGGAACACACCATGACTCCTCTCAACTGCCCACTTGTGCAACGCATAGATAGCGTCCCATTCCACCACCGAAACTAAGTAGTACATCCTCAATAAACCATAGTTCATTAAAATTATTATGGGGGTAAGCCTTAGCCGACATAGACCATGAGAGCTTGACATGGAATCCTGGTGTCACCCTCACCGGATAAGGGATTCCTACTTGCCTAAGGTAGGACCATTGTTCTTTAACCTTAACTGGATTCCACTAGCTAGACCTATGTACGCACATTGTTATGGGATAAGGGGAATGCTTCTAGGTACATCGCCTCAACTCACGGATGAGCATCCATCCCAAGAGATTGCTACTAAGTACCCCACCTCAACTCCCGAATGAGCACCCATCTCTAAGCATATACACTCGGTGCTTAGTATTCCATAGAGTACATTACATTCATTACATTAATTCATTATGGTATAAAGGATTGCTACTGGATACCCCGCCTCAACTCTCGGATGAGCATCCATCATAAACCCAACATTCACTAAGATGGGATATAGGGATTGTTACTAGTTCCTCCTCCTCAACTCCTGGATGATCATCCATCCCATCCCACATTCATTTATTGGAAGGCTCATAGATTCAAAGATGAGAATAGGCTTTCACCTAGAACCCCATTTCATTCATTAGAGTACAATCGAGGATAACCTTTCAATAGACTCAACATTTATTATCATGATTATTTACCTTTCTTCCTTCATTCATTCATGTGTGTGTGTGAGAATAGCCTTTCACATAATTGCAATCATTCACAAATGTTAATAGAGAGATAACATTCAATCCTAACACAATTAGCTTCTAAACAAGATCATGTTTCATTCATTTAGATCACACACATGCTTCACATCACATTCATATATATTCAACATTATGATAATACTTCAATTCATCAAGTTATGCCTTCAAGGCCATGATCACAATGTACATGATAAGTATACACATCCAACTTTCAAGTGGATCAATATACAAGTAATTAAACACCTCCACCTTTCAAGTGGATCAATAATCCAAGCATAATTCTACATTATAATGAAATTAGGTCAAACTTGCCCTTTCAAGGCCATGATCACCAATCCTCAATTCACCAACAATTCACCATATTAGACATAGATAATTATTAAAATAAATAATCTATACCAATCTAAGCATAAACCAATATCATTTATTCATAATCAAATAACCCACTTCATAAGGCCAAATTTAGGAATTTAGAGAAATCATGGGTTCATAGAGTTTTTCATCTGTAAATAATCCATTAAACATCAATATAATCATACTTTATCAATTGAAAACGTTTGATGCAAGAACCCATGAGATTGAGTGAAATCCTAACTTTTTGTGATTTGAAAACTTCTTTGAATTAGCTCCTTGAATGGAAGATTAGACAAGGATCAAAGCCACCATACCTATTAGATGAGAATCCACGAAATCCCCTTGAAAAGCTTTGAAAATCTTGATGTAATTGACCTTGGAAACTTGAAGTCTTCAATGGAGTTCTTAGAGAGAAAGTAGTTTGAGAGGGAAGGGTTTTTGACTTGGGAATTTGATGAATGAAATCTAAATTAGAATTTTATTGTTTTAATACCCTTAAATTATGTTAATACACCTAAAATAACTGTCCATGCACTTTAAAAGACTTGGGGTGAATTTTCCAATTCACCCCTACCTTGGTCATTTATATGACAACAAGCAGGTGCCAATCCACGAGCCACCATCCACGGACCATGGATGGATTGATGGATCTTCTCTATGCATCCATGGATTGGGTTAGAGACCCTCATTTGGAGGATTTACACCGGCCTAATCGACGCCCAAGACTCATAAGCCGTAGATTGATCTACTGGCCATGAATGGGTCTCGTGAATCAAGCTATTTTGACAGCTTTTGGGCAGATGTTGGGGTCCTCCTCAAGGACCCCTAGGGTGATCCTTGGGTAGTCGTACCCAGACATTTCAACCGTAAACATGTCATTCTAAGTACGATAGTCATCCCTACGAGTTTTAACCCTCATGCCACACTCCAAAACTCCACTACAAGGCACTTACAACACACTAGTTCAACTTACTAATTTTCGGGCGTTGTAGTCGTATCTTGACGTTTAACCCCAAGAAATTGGAAGTGGGTCTTCAAGAATATTCATCCTTGACATGTTTAAAGACTTTATTTATCGTACCCATGTGATGGTAACACCTTTTGGTATCAAATTTTATCTCTTTTTCATGTCTAGCTAAAACCCCAATTCTTGGGGTATGATTTTGTGAATATGGGTTAGATTATCTGCTGGGTCTTGCTTATTGATGGTTTATTTGTTGTTTATATGTGATTTTGCTTAGTAGTTTTGTATGAACTTAATGGAATTGTAGTTGCAAATACGATTTTATCTTAGTGTTTTTGGCTTGCTCGAGAGAGAGGTCGTAAAACTAAGGCTACTAGGTTGAAAGCCGGTGGTATTGGGTCGACATGGGTTTAGCTCGAGAGAGTGAATCCTAGTCCTTCTCCCACACATTCAGCTCGAGAGAGTGAATGGGCTAAGATAGAGGCTGTGCTTAAAGCGAAACTCAGTGTTCGAGAAAAATTGAGTTGATTCGGGGTAAGTTGCTCGAGAGAGAATTTACCCAATAGTGACAAATGTTCAACAATTTACTATCAAAAGCATGTACCCTATAGTCTAGTCTATGCCGTATTCCTATCACATCCCATGAATCCCATCTCTCTATCTCGTTCTCTTATATTTTTACTATTTTTTTAGTTGTTACTTGACTACAAACCCCCATTGATAATTGACGCTTGCATCATCCCTTTTAGATTTAGTATGTTTATACTCGATAATGCTTTTTGCTACGGTTAACTTTAGGATTTTTTGCGCTTAACCATTAATTTTCTGGAACCGCTTCCTTGGGACTCGACCCCAACCCATTCGGTTGGGTTATATTACAATTGTACGATCGTAGACACTTGAATTGGAAGTCGTGTCTTGATTACACAAACATCAAAATGGCGCCGCTACCGGAGAGTCGTGTTACGTGAAAATTCTTGGTTAAGATGAATTTTGTTTTTGTTAATCTTAATTTACTTACCTAATTTTTAGTTTTGTTTTTCTTGTTTGCACTTTAAAACAGGGAAGGTGAGTATATGGAATAGTACTTGCGAGCTAATGGAGTTTCCTCTATTAGAAGTAACGATATTCCGGGATCGCATCCTAACCTTCAAGCAATTGGAAGGTGAACGGATCCATAAGCCATGGGCAAGGTTTAAGGAACTGATAATTCAATGCCCAACTCATGACATTCTCGACATAGCCCTCCTTGACTGTTTCTACAGAAGTCTTTGTCTCGAAAATAAGGTATTGGTCGACCAACTCATTCCGGGAGGAATTGCAAATCAACCATCTATGATAGCAACCCAACTACTTGATCAAATGGCTGAAACGAACCAAGAATTAGAAAAAGGACTTCATGTTGGCCAGACTAATGACTCAGATGGATGAGTTGGCCAAAAATAGGGTGGAGATCGAAGTCCAATGCAAAAGGAAGGATAAATACATCCCTCCTCATGAGCGAAGAATGCCAAAGGACAATGAAGTTAAACACATTGAGGGAATGCTCTCAATCATTCTTCACAAGGTGACTGGGCAGGATAGAGAGCTGGAAGAAATGAAGGAGAGCATCAAAGTGATGAAGCAAATAATTGGTTATCATTCCAGATCTGTCCAGCTGCTCGAGAACTTTATGGGTCATGCATTGACCCTTCTCAACTCGCAGCAAAATAAGGGGTTGCCTAGTGATAGTATGGCTAACCCCAAAAATGAGGTTTGAGTGTTGACTTGCGTTGTGCCACGACGTTAACTAAGGTGCTGTTTGGGAGGCAACCCAAAACCCTTAAATGCTTTAGTTTTGTTTTTGTAAATAATGGTGTGTTGGTTGTGCAGGTTTAAATGCAGAAAGTGTTTGGAAAATGCAGATTGACAAGAAAATTGTTCAGTCGGTGTATAGCCGAAGAGGTCGGCGTGTCCGACTTGATTCGCAGTTTGGCTCAACACAATTTCAACTTAGAACCTGTAAAACTCGGCGAGCTCAAGAGCAGTTCGGTGAGTCGCCGACCAGTTCGGTGAATCACTGACCAGGTCGACGACTATGATTAAAACTGCCGTCATAACCCCCAAGAAAATGCAGGTCCTATGGAAATCGATAGGGTAAGTGACCATTCAGCACTTTGCCGAGTGGATCGGCGGACACGACTAATGTCGCCGAATGGTTGCGAACTAGACGGTTATAAATGGCGAAAGGTTTTATAAGTTTCAAACTCTTCACTTTCCAGCGCTTTTAAACTTCACAAATTCACACCAAGTTAGTATTCTCAATATTCTTGCTTTTCATTAGTATTTTGATGGTTGATTGGTGCTCAGAACTAGGATTTCTTTGCCGCCTAGCATTTTAATCCTATTTTAATCGGCATCTAAGGTTGGTTTTTGAACCACGAGTTTATCTTTGAAAATTTTGTACTAATTTGCACTGATTGTATCTTAGTGATGAGTGTTGGGCCTCTCTGATAGGAATAAATTGTCTTAATGCCAATTTTAATTTAAAATTTTTACCCGTATTGCTTTTATCATCGAATGCCCGTAATTTTTGTGTTTTTAAATAATTGAAATTTTATTGGGTTGTGCTTGCATGTTCTTTGGATTGATTGGGTGAAGTCTAAGTAGCCCATGTTTGCGCTAAATGACATATATTGCTCAATGATAGAAAGGGTGACACCCTTCTTAAGGATAATTGTCGTCAAACGGCCAAATTTGGCAAAACTGAAAGAAGTCTGAGTATTCCGAGGTGATGGGTGCTATGGGTCTGAGCCTAATTTAACTATTGCATGTTTTTATTTTGTTTTCGGGGGTCGCAGGGTTGAATTTGAGAAGTGGATTGAAAATAGGCACGTTGGGTCGTTTGGCGAGCTGGGTTAAGCTCGCCGAACCACTCGGTGGTTTCCTTAATGACCCCATCTCGCCATTAATTTCATGCTATATGTGATATTTTCGTCTGTAACTTTCGGCAAGAAGCCTGAAGTCGCCGAAAGCACTCGGCCAATCACCGAAAGTATGCTTGCTCGCCCTTTGTCTGCACCCCTGAAACCCTTGTCGCACTGTAACTTTCGGTGGACAAACTCTTGCTCGCTGAAAGGGCCTTCCCATCGTCGACTTGCCATAATTTTTGAGTCAATCCCTTTGGCGAGCCCGATCTAGCTCGCCAAAGAGGTTCGACTACTCGACGATTGGATCGGCAAGTCTTTCTGTAATAGATTTTTTGTGCTTAGGTTTGATTTTGTCATAATCTCTCCCGATCTTTTGCAGATATGGTACATACAAATCTAACCATACCACCCAATAAAACAGCACATGGCATTAATATAAATGAAGAGGGATCAAATCTCCCTTAAAAGAGAAGGCAAAAACTCCCACTGGGAGACAAAGGCAAAAGAAATAAGCATATGCTAGGAAAGTAGCTGCTGACACCCGGGCTGATTTTTCTGAACCTGAAGATGAGGAGCTTCTGATTCACTGAAGAAATAGACACCTTGCTAGATCTCAATCCTCGCCCACCAGAGTTCCCTCAGCTGCCACACCTCCTAAAACAGGTTAAGTGCTAGAGGCACCTCCAGTGACCCCTGCACTCCCTATCGCTCCTCCATCTCAATTACTGAACAAATTGAGAGGTGATGGGGTACAGACCATCCTAGAGGAGAATTCGTTATCTAAAGAGGGCCTGGAGGGCAAGTACCCCGATGTCAGGGACACCATCCACTACCATGAGTTTGAGCAGTTCACCAGTCCCCGAGGCCCTTACATTCCTTCCTGGGTTCAGGAATTCTATACAACTTATGGGGTGTTGGTGCCCAAAAGCAAGAAAAAGGCAAGCAAATTCAGATCGCTGAAGACGGTAATGGTCAAAGGCAAAGAAGTTGGGTTCAACAGTGAATATATTAACATTGTTTTGAATAGACCGCTGCACTATGTTGTTCCTTACGAAGGGTTGCCCATTGCTCAGTCCCTAGATGACTTGAAGGGTTGATTGGCTCCTGTGGTTCCTAACACCACCCCGAGGTGGATGAATGCAGGAGCTCCTATTGAGAAGAGGGACCTGAGCAATGATCCTAGGTTCTGGTTTGGCTTTATCAGCAGCACCATAATGCCATCCCAGAACAAGTCCATTTTGCACCATCCGAAAGCAGCTTGTCTTGGCTCTATCATGTCTAGGAGACGCATCGATCTGGGATTGCCGATTTCACAGGAAATGGCCATGAGAGCCAAATAGAAGCAGACTTCTCTGCCATTCCCAGTCCTCATCACTGAGTTGTGCCGGCGTGCTGGAGTACCTCGGGACACTGCAAAGGATATTGAGGTCACCCCTTCATCCTTCACTAACATTCAGCGTATTGAGGCCGAGTACATAGGAGAGGAAGCTGATGGGAGGAGAGCAGTTTCGACAGATATTTCTCCGGATGTGGACGTTAAATCGTTACCTGCAGAGGCATCTTCACGTACTACAACCTCTGGGCCTTAAGGTACACCAGCTCCTTCCTCTTCTTTACAAGTCCCAGGTGCTTCCTCCTCCTCCCAGCTTGTCAGGATTACTCAAGCAATGATCCTGAAAATGGGGAATCTGTGTTATTCAGCGGATGTGAGGGTGACTCGACTGGAGGGATCCATCCCAGGGATGATTGAGAGTGCTATCTTGGCGGCACTGACCCCCCTTAGGGTATTGTGTTGATGATCTGGCTACTAGAGTCACTACTTGTGAGAGAAGACAGGGGAAGACGTATGAGGTTTCGGCTTTGAAAGACAAAATTGCAGAATTGAGGAAGGACATAGACTATTTGTAGTCTACCGACTTCACTTCATTAATTTAGAGTGCAGATGACGATGGAGACCTTGGGGATTCCTTCGGCTACCACCGGAGCAGTACAGAGGGATGGCACAGTAAATGAGGATTTGTATGTAGAGACCGACAAAGAGAAGATAGTGGTACGTGATGATGAGATGAGAGAGAGCAGAAAAGAGAGCATAATTAGAGATTTGCCAGATCTTGTGGAGACGGTTCTGCAGCTAGTGATCCAGACATCGCCCATTGAGACGTCCACAACAGTTCCTAGTGGATCTGGCACTGCTATTCCTCCTAAGGTTACTTCGAGCACTGATGCCCATATTCAAAGTACCACACTGGGCACTGAGGCCCAGACAAATGGAGAGATTGCATAGACGGGATCCTTTCTTTACCTCCCTCTTTGTCTTACTTACTTTTACTTTTGGATACTTTTATTCACATTTGAGGACAAATGATTTTTGTTTGTGGTGGGGTGAAACCACCTTTGTGCATATTTGTTTTGTGTATATATTTGGGTTGAAATTTATAATTGTATTATTACTGCATCTTTGTGATGTTTAAGCTTGTCACTCCATAATTTATATTGCAAAATGATTTTGACCTTTCCAAAAAATTTTGCCACCCCTTCTGTGTTGAATGTGGTGTTCTTTCGCAAATTTGAGTATCGATTCCGATCAATAATGATGACTTGAATAATGATCTTAATCAAACACACATGAATGTGCAGCAATATCTGAACTCTTTGCATGTCGTTGTGACTAGACAATTATTAAATCGAGTCTCATTTGATGATCATTGGACACTAGTGAAAGTGTGAAATCTTGTTTGACTTTAGTGTCGATGCCTTGTGTGATGAGCTTACTATGAACCATGCATGACAACACCTAGAATTTGCCCCGTTGGTCCAGTTGACTATGTAAGGTTGTCTTTTTATATGATCTTAGGCAACTTCGAAGAGTGTGAGACAATTTGACATATACCTCTTTTGTGGCCTACCTTGTGAGTGTGTGAACCTCTCTTGAACACCCCTTGAACCTTACCTTTCTTTGGAAGAAACTTGATGACAACATGACCTTTCTTGACCCAGAACCCTTAATCCTCGTGAATCGTGGTTGATTGAATAGCCAACTTAGGCCAAAAGCCTAACTTAGGGGTGTGGTGAAAAGAAAAGGGAGAGTCAAGAAGTGCAAAGAAAGTCTCCTTTAAACCATGGAGTTGAGAAAAATGGAACCCTTCCATATAAAAAAAGGAAGAGAGAAAAAGAAAAGTTGTGGAATAAAGTTGAAAAGTACAAAAGAAATGGGTTCCCAAATAATTCATGGGAAGTGAATAATAGGATGACTTATGAGCACTAAAGAAAATGATGAAGGAAGAGGAAATGAACTGTTGTGAGCACCACATTTCATGAAGATGAAAGTCACTGAGCCTAAATGACCATATCTTTTCACTCTTCCCTATTACAAGCCTTAAAAAGACCTTTTTGATCTTGAGTGAGCTGAAACAAATGTCGATTGGAAAATACGGGCAAACCTATGGGTAAAGTTATGCGTGATGTTCCTCTTTTTGAGTGTGAACTTTGCATTTGTGTGAATATGGAATCTTTTTTTGTGTGAGGGCATTCGTACACTTTTGTTGAGCTTGAACCTGCATTTTAAGCAAGTATTGTGAGCATGAGATTCTTTGATAATGGTGAGTCACAACTTGAATCTTTGAGTGGACATTTGATCTTTGCATGAGTAAAGTGAGTCTTGTTGTGTGCATTCATGATTGATTCTTTTGTAGCACTATTTGAGACACCCTTTTTGAACAACTGAACTCTAGTTTGCTTGAGGACAAGCAAAAGTTTAAGTTGGGGGTGTTGATGAGTCCACAATTTGGACTCAATTAAGGCTATATTTTGATAGAATTAGTGTCCTCAACTGCATATTTTGTCTCTATATCTGATGAAAATCCTTAAGTTTAAGGTATTTGAGTTGAGAGACAAAGCATGAATGCTATCGAGCAAAAAGGAACAAAGTGGCTGAAAGGAAGGAAGAAAATATGAGTTGACGATCGCCTAATCCATTAGGCGTGTCGTCGAAATGCCTACAACCTTACCTAATGTTCTAGTGTGCTTAGCCCTGAAGAAAAAGGTCAATTCTGCGAGGAAAGGGAGTAGTCGGCGAATCACCGAGCAGTTCCACGAAGCTACACCATACCGCCAATGATTCAGAACACGAAGATGTTGAAGGCAAAAGCTCAAAGGCGGGGTACAAGACCAAAAGGAGGGTAGTTCGGCGATCCCGACAAACTGCGCATAGTAGATCCTTCGTAGCACACTTTTTGACAACTATAAATACCTGCTTAAATCTGTAGCTTAGTATCAAGCTGTTGGAGAACTAAGTTTTAGCATATAATAGTTTTTACATTTTGGGAGACATTGTTCTTGAGCCTTGAAGATTCAAAGGGTTTTGACGTTTGCGTAATCAAGACACAACTTCCGATGCAAGTATCTACGAACGTACAATAGTTTAATAACCCAACCAAGGGTTGAGATCATTCCCAAGAGAGTGGTTTTGAGAAGTAATAGAAAAATAAAATTTAGTTCTAATTAGTCGTAGCTAAAGACATTAACGATTAAAAACATTTTAAATTAAAGGGGGACACAAGTGTGTCAATTAACAATGGGGGTTTTGTCACTAGTGAGTAAAAAAAGTAAAATAAACATGGATTTCTAAATAATGAGAACGGGATTCTTGGGATGTGAATGGAATACAGGATATACTAAATCATTGGGTACATGATTTTGATAGAGAACTCGTAGAGTAATTATGACTAGGCTAGACTTTAAGGGGGATAAGCTCTCTCTCGAGCAACTTACCCCATTTCAAGCGGGTTCCTCTCGGACACCCACTTGCCGCATGAAGAGCAGCCTCCGCCTTAACCCACTCACTCTCTCAAGATGAGTGTATGGACATGGGACTAGGGTTCACTCTCTCGAGCTGAACCTTATGTCTACCCACTCGCACTGGCCATCAATTTAGTGGTCTTAGTTTTACGACCTCTCTCTCTCGCAAGCCGAGAACACATATATGAGATTATATTTGAAACTACAACCTTATTAAGTTTATCCACAACCACTAAACGAAATCACATTTAAACTCCAAATAGACTATCAACAAGCAAGACCCAAGAACTAATCTAACCCATATTAACAAAATCACACCCCAAGAATTGGGGTTTTTAGCCACACATCAAGAGATAGAAATTTATAGCTAAATGAGCTTGCATTCAAATGGGTATTAAGATTTAAGTCTTGTTACAGGCCAAGAATTAAGAATCCAAGAGACCCATGTCCAAATCCTTGGAGATGAAATCTTCTTCTTTAAATCCTCAAAACCTTCTCAAACTTAGAGTAAAAGTATCGAAAAGTATTATTCTATATGAAAATTATAATAATTGTTCCATAGTTAAAACTACAACTCTAACTAGTATTTATAGTTTTACTGATTTGTGCTGCACCGGATCATTCAGTGTCGTTAGTCGGAATCACCGATCAACTCGCGGATTCACCGTTTGGTGTAGTTCATCTCCGTCTTGCACCATCCTTCAGCATCATCGTGATCTGGGTCATTGGGCGACATGGTACTGCTTCGCAGAACTTCTCGGTGATATGCCGACTGCTCCATTTTTCCGCCACTTGATCCTTTACTTCAGGGCTCAGCACACTAGAACAAAAGGCGAAGTAAGACCTTTCGACGACTCGCCAAGTGGACTCGGCAATCCTCAGGCCTTCATTTCTTCATTCTTTTCAACCCTTTAAATCCTTTTTGCGACGTTGTGTCCATGCTTTCCTTCAAACTTCAAATACCTGAAACTTAAGTGTTTTCATCAGATATTGAGATAAAATAAGAATTTGAGGACACAATTTCTATCAAAATATAGCCCTAAATGAGTCCAATTTGTTGACTCATCAACACCCCCAACTTAAACTTGTGCTTGTCCTCAAGCAAACTCAAGTTCAACCGTTCAAAAATGATGTCTCGAACAGTGCTACACAAGACTCAATCATGAATGCACACAACAAGACTCAATTTACTCATGCAAAGATCAAATGTGCACTCAAAGATTCAAGTTGTGACTCACATATATCAAAGAATCTCATGCTCACAATACTTGCTTTAAGTGCAAGTTCAAGCTCAACCAAAGTGTTCAAATGCCCTCACACAAGGAATGATTCCATATTCACACAATGGTTTGCAGTTTAAAGCTTCAGAATCAGATGCAACGCTCAAACTTTCAAAGAACAGCACAATGCATGTTTTGACCCATAGGTTTACCCGTATTTTTCGATCAACATTTGTTTCAGCTCACTTAAGATCAAAAAGATCTTTTCAAGGCTTGTAATGGGGCTTAGAGCAAAGGTATGGTCATTTAGGCTTAGTGACTTTCATCCTCATGAAATGTGGTGTTCACAAAAGAGGTGTATGTCATATTCTTAGAAGTTGTCTAAGATCATATCAAGAGATAGCATCACTTAGTTGACCGGACCAACGGGGCAAATTCTAAAATCTATCATGCATGGTTCAAAGTAAGCTCATCACACTAGGCATTGACACTATAGTCAAAAAAGACTCCACACTTTCGCTAGTGTGCGATGATCATTACAACAGACTCGATTCAATAAATTGCTAATCTTAACGAGATGCAAAGAGTTCACATATTGCCTATGCAACTTCATTTGGCCTCATCGTAGCCGTACATTGTTCGTTCAATTGTAAGTTCTATTCAAGTATCGGTATTGATCGATATCGAGGCTTAAATTTTGTAAAAGAACAGCCACATTCAACACACGAGAGGTGGCAAATTTTTTTCGAACGGGTCAAAATCATTTTGCAATTGAAAAGAAAAGGAGACTTAAGCTCAACCATCCACAGAAAAGCAGTATTAATCACAATTTTAAATAGAACAACCCAAATGTATACATGAAACACAACTATCAACACAAAAGGTGTAGGCCTCACCCCACCACAATTAAAAAGCATTTGTCGTCAGATGCACATGACAAAATATCAAAAATGACAATTAAAGAAAGATAGAGAGGGAGGTAAAGAAGGGATCCTGTCTAAGCAGTCGCTCCATCTGTCTGGGCATCAGTGCCCGGAGTGTTGTCATTTTACTTTTGGTTCTCTTTTTCTTTTCGCTCTGCTTCAGCTTCTGCATTAGCCTCGATCATATTGTCCAACTCGTGAGCTGCCATAACGGCATTTATCGCATTGAAAAACACTCGAGCCCACGAAGGGACATTAGGGTCGATGGGCATCCTCCTCCTCGAACTGGCCGTCTTGTTCTCGCTCCTTGCAGTTCTTCCAAACTTTTGTTCTCTTATGTGTCTGGGTGGCATGTTTCTTCATGCAACTTTTAGTCTGGCCATGTCTGCAAAGTCTTGAGACAATGTTAGAACATATTTGACAACCAAAACAAATACATTCAGCTACAGAAAGACTAGATAGTCCATTCGGAGAGCCGCAAACAATCCGCCGAAGAATGAGTTAGTGGTGCAGACAAAGGGAGAATAAGAAGACTTTCGGCGAGTCACCGAGTGCTCTTGGCGACCTCATACTTCTCACCGAAAGTTACAAACGCCACAACAAATAAAGCATAATAATAAGGGTGAGATAGGGTCATTAGGCGAGCCGCAAAATAGTTCGGTGAGCTTGTCACAACTCAAGGAATGACCCAACGTGCCTACTATTGACCAACTTCTCAAAATCAGCCCCGCAACCCCCGAAAACAAAATCAAAGAATGCACCATCACAATTAAGGTAGGACCCATAACCCCCAAACACAACCGCTCGAATTTTAATCCAGTTTAAGGCATGCAATTATGGGAATTCAACAGTCACAACTACCTGAGCAAGGATATCAAATTAAATCATGCATGTAAACAGTCTAATCCTCTCAGGGAGGAGTAGAACACTCCAACTAGATTATGCTATTGCAAATGAGTATAATTTATGATAAATTAAACTTGGGGAATAGAGAACTAACCTTTTGTGTCACTAAGGAGAGGATTCAAATGCTAAGAGGCAATGTAATCCACGTCCAAGCACAATTCAACAACTAAAATGCTCTAAAAATGCAAGAAATATAGAAACTAGAATGCAAGTGTGAGTTTGGACAGATAAAAAGTGAGGGAAAGTGAATGAAGTTGAAACTTTTAAACCTTTGACTTGCAAAAACCGTCAAGTTTTCGCCCACTCGGCGACATTAGTCAAGCTCGCCTACTCACTCGATGGAATGTCGACTATTTAGTTTCTTCCCCAAAATTTACAGAACCTCTGGTTTACGGGGGGAGGGGGGTCGAAATGGCGGTTTCCGTTGTGATCGCTAACATGGTCAGCGATTCGCCAATAACTTCCCAAGATCGCAGAGTTTTACAGACTCCAATGTTAACGATGTCTTGAGTCAAACGACGGATAAGGTCAGATTCGCCAACCCTTTCGGCCTAGATCTATTGCTTGCCATCCTTCACTTTTTCAAACACTTCTCATACTTTAACTTGTACAAATAACGCACCATTATTTTATCAAGAAATAAAATAAACAAGTAAAGGGGTTTTTGGGTTGCCTCCCAAACATCGCCTTAGTTAACGTCGTGGCATGACGCAAGTCCACCTTCAAACCTCACTCTTGGGGTTAGCCGTAGTATCACTAGGCAAACCCCCTTGATGTCTCAGATTTATGTGAGACGAGATATGACCCATCTGGGTCTCCAACTGCTTGATTGAAACAGAATGGGAGGTGACGGTCTGGCTAAGGGTAGAAACATCTTCTTTCATGCCTTTCAACATTTTGTCTGACCCTTTAACTTTGTTGAGGATACGCGAGAGCATATCCTCAGACTTACCAACTTCCGAATCCTTGGGCTTCTGGCCCTCATGCGGAGGCACATATCTATCCTTCTCCCCATCTTTCCAGTTTAGATTTCGGTCGCTCCATTAACGATCTCTGTCCTTACAGCCTTCGTCTCTAGCCCATCCTTGGGTACCACCCTGCCTTGGGTAGTTTGAACGATAGCCCCACCTTGATTTGCTAGAAAATTTACCTCATCGTTATATAGGGCTTCAAATTTCATCTCTTCAGGATTTGCGCACCCGACCCCAACAATGTTGACACTACGGGCACCAGCCCCCATGACATTTTTGGATAGAATGTCAAGTTGTGTCATGATTTTGGCCATCTTTTGGTCTCTCTCATTGTCTTTTTCAATCTGCTTCTTAGATAGCTTGAATGTGAAAGGGGATACTTGATCCTCGCGAGTGTACCACGCTCTGTTGATGGTTGTCGTGCCATCTAAAAGTTGGGCTTCTACTGCATATGGCTGTTGCATTAAGCCTCCAGGCGAGAGTTGGTCATCGACACCTTTGTTTACTGAATCCAAACTCCGGTAAAAATATTGAAGTAGCATATTGTCCGGCAAATCGTGGGTTGGGCATTGCACAACTTTTTGAACCTTAGCCAAGTTTCGTGCAGAGGCTCTCCTTCTAGATGTTTAAAGCTCTGGATGCTATCCCACAGTGACATTATCTTTGAGGGAGGGAAAAATCACACTTGAAATGCGGTTACCAACTCCTCCCAAGAAGTGATGGTTCACGTGGTAGCTCAACTAGCCACTTGCATGCCTCTCCCATCAACGAGAAAGGGAATAGCCTCAACTGGACCAATTTCTGAGAGATGTTTTTGAATGAGAATGGTCCGCACAGATCTACAAAGTTTCGAAGCATGAGCCAGTCCGCTGAAAAGTCCCTTCAGTTGCAAGAGTTGCAACATGGTGCTCGTTATATGGAACACTGCATTTCCCTCGGTTGGGGGTAAACGGATGGATCCAACACCTCCCATGAGATGGGGGTCATTGTTGTTGGGCTCTTGGCTATCGTTGAGATTTCCAATGTCGTCTTGGTGGCCTACCTAGCTACCGTTGCTACCATTAACACTCATGCTTTCTAAAATATTCACACAACAAACAAAACTAAACTAAAATTAGGTAAGTAGACTACAACTATGAAGAAAAAAAATTCTACTAATCTAAGAATTCTCAAATAACACCACTCCCTAACAGCGGCACCATTTTGATGTTTGCGTAATCAAGACACAACTTCTGATGCAAGTGTCTACGATCATAGAATAGTTTAGTAACCCAACCAAGGGTTGGGATCGTTCCCAAGAGAGAGGTTTTGAGAATTAATAAAAAAATAAAATTTAGTTCGAATTAGTCATAGCTAAAAACATTAACGATTAAAAACATTGTAAATTAAATGGGGACACAAGAGTGTCAATTAACAATGTGAGTTTTGTCACTAGTGAGTAAAAACAACAAAAATAAACAGGGATTTCTAAATAATGAGAACGGGATTCTTGGGATGTGAATGGAATACGGGATAGACTAAATCATTGGGTACATGCTTTTGATAGAGAACTCATAGAGTAATTATGACTAGGCTAGACTTTAAGGGGGATAAGCTCTCTCTCGAGCAACTTATCTCGTTTCAAGCGGGTTCTTCTCGGACACCTACTTGCCGCATAAAGAACAACCTACGCCTTAACCCACTCCTCACTCTCTCAAGCTAAGTGTGTGGACATGGGACTAGGGTTCACTCTCTCGAGCTGAACCTCATGTCGACCCACTCGCACTGGCCATCAATTTACTGGTCTTAGTTTTACGACCTATCTCTCTCGCAAGCCGAAAACACATATATGAGATTATATTTGTAACTACAACCTCATTAAGTTTATCCACAACCACTAAACGAAATCACATTTAAACTACAAATAGACTATCAGCAAGCAAGACCCAACAACTAATCTAACCCATATTCACAAAATCACACCCCAAGAATTGGGGTTTTTAGCCACACATCAAGACATAGAAATTTATACCTAAATGAGCTTGCATTAAAATGGGTATGAATATTTAAGTGTTGTTACAAGCCAAGAATGAAGAATCCAAGAGACCCAAGAACAAATCCTTGTAAATGAAACCCTCTTCTTCAAGTTTTCAAAACCCTCTCAAACTTAGAGCAAAAGTATCAAAAAGTACTATTCTATATGAAAATTAGAATAATTGTTCCACACTTAAAACTACAACTCTAACTAGTATTTATAGTTTTTACTGATTTGTGCTGCAACGGATCATTCGGCGTCGTTAGTCCGAATTGCCGATCAGCTTGGCGATTTGCCTTTTGGTGTTGTTCATTGCCGTCTTCCACCATCCTTCAGCATCGTCGTGCTCTAGGTCATTGGGCAACATGGTACTGCTTCACGGAACTTCTCGGTGATACGCTGACTGCTCCATTTTTCCGTCGACTTGATCCTTTCCTTCAGGGCTCAGCACACTGGAACAAAAGGAGAAGTATGACCCTTCGGCGACTCACCAAGTGGACTCGGCAATCCTCAGGCCTTCATTCCTTCGTTATTTTCAGCCACGTAGTGCCCATGCTTTCCTTCAAACTTCAAATACTTGAAACTTAAGAGTTTTCATCTGATATTGAGATAAAATAAGTATTTGAGGACACAATTTCTATTAAAATGTAGCCCTAAATGAGTCCAATTTGTGGACTAATCAGGTTTCAACCCTAAGAAATTGGAAGTGGGTCTTCAAGAATCTTCATCCTTAACGTGTTTAAAAACTTTATTTATCGTACAAATTTGATGGTAACACCTTTTGGTGTTGATTTTATCTCTTTTTTATGTCTAGCTAAAACCCCAATTCTTGGGGTGTGATTTTGTGAATATGGGTTAGATTATCTGCTTGGTCTTGCTTATTGATGGTTTATTTGTTGTTTAAATGTGATTTCATTTAGTAGTTGTGTATGAACTTAACAGAATTGTAGTTACAAATACGATTTCATCTTAGTGTTTTTGGCTTGCTCGAGAGAGAGGTCTTAAAACTAAGGCTACTAGATTGATAGCCGGTGGTATTGGGTTGACAGGGGTTCAGCACGAGACAGTGAATTCTAGTCCTTCTCCTAGACATTCAGCTCGAGAGAATGAATGGGCTAAGGTAGAGGTTGTGCTTCTAGCGGCAACTCGATGTTCGAAATAAACCGAGTTGATTTGGGGTAAGTTGCTCGAGAGAGAATTTACCCCCACTATAGTCTAGCCTAGTCACAAATGTTCAAGAATTTACTATCAAAAGCATGTACCCGATAGTCTAGTCTATCTCATTTTCCTATCTGTAACAACCCGAGAGCACCCCCTAGTCGTAACACGGGGTACTCGACCTCTCAGAGGTCTTATACAAGCCCTTAGCATATCATGAACATTAAAGCATATGAAAATAATGAAAAATTTAAAACTTTTATTTACAATCGAAGTCTTCATAAAATAAGAGAGAGTCTTTGACACTATGTGTCAAACCATCTATAACATTTTGAATAACAACTTTTTCATAACAACTTGGGGACACGGCCCTTACATAATAATTACTAGGGGCACGACCCTTACACAAGTCTAAAGACATAATGACGTAAGTGTACGAGGTAGGTTCATCCTCGAAATTATGAGCACTCCCCAAGTCTTCATTCCCAAGCTCCTTAGAAACCTAAATTCCAAGCATAAGACATCACATCACCAAACCCTACACTTTGTAAAAATGTAGAGGAAATATGGGTTAGTACAACACTCGTACTAAGTATGGAAGCCATGCATAAAAACCATTAAAACATGCTTAAAAAGCACATTTAGTTGAAACTATGCTTTATGCACATTTTGAACATCATCTTGAAAGAGTTGGAGAATCAAAAGTCACAAGCAATACACATATAGTTCATCAAAGCACAAAGGATAATAACATCACCATAAGCATAGTCTCTAAACATAATCTTAATACAATATTACTCATTAAAAGACATACTACTCATGAATATTCAATCATTAAGATCATTACATCATGATATAATAACAACATAAGTAACCCTAATTTCTACTTGTGCAATGCATCGGTAGGGTCCATAGTCCTACCTATACTAAGTATTACCTTTGAATCACCATGCTCATACTTATCATACATTAGTCTTAACCAAAGGTCATACACATAGTAAGGTGACATTCACAAACATTAGTTCTTATCAAGAAAAGTCAATCATTAACATAATACTATTAAAGCATGCATTATTCATAATAATCATAATAAGATAGAACAATACCATTAAGTCATAATTCATACAACATGTTCATTTCATACATCTTAGTCATAATTCAAATAGTCCGTACCATAGGTAAATCATCTTCATAATGATAATACATAACATAGCTTCAACATACATAAGTCATAATCATCATAATCATAAGAGAAACACTACTACAACCATCCCTTAGGATCCCACAAGTGCAATGTGCAAGAGAAGTCCCATACCCTCCCTTACACTATGAAGAAACCCTTAAGAAAGCCCTAGTAAAAGTTCACACCTTTCATACCTTCATTTACTTTTACATTAGGGAGATATTGCCATAACCAACATAGATCATGAGAGCTACATGGATTCCGGTGTTCTACTCCCACACCGAAAAGAGAGGGTTAACACTTGCCTAAGGTGTAACCATTCATACATAGCTATCTAGGTGGATCCACTAAGTTAGAGTCCTATGTGGGCACATAGTTAAGGGTCAAGGAGATTGCTTCTAGAAATCCTAACTTACTAAACATGGAGGATTTCCATCTCATGAGACAACACATACCGTGGGTAATCCAGACATGCTAAACGTGAGGAAAATGTGAGACCCCTATCTCATTTACATGCCCTTTCGGTGCTAAGAATCTAATTCCTTTTTGTAATCATCTTTAGTCATCACATAAGTTCACATTAGCCTTTACTATACTCTTATGTAGACATCTTACCATAATAACTCATATGTGTTCATAAGTGAGTAACAATCCTTTCACCTTAGAAACACTTAGCAAGTGAGTAAACCTTTCACTTTTCATTACATTATAATCATGAGAACTACCTTTCAATCAAATTAACAATCATACCATAACATACATACATACTTCATAGCTAATTCAAGTGTAGAGGGTTAAGAATGAGGAAACTAGGTCATCAACACCACAACAACACATTAGGTATAACATCATTACAATCTAAGTAATTCACCTTTTAAAGTAGCCATTAGTCTTTACATTACCATTTAAGGTCATATAGAGTACCTTTAAGGAATACCCCTCATATAATCATAAAAGCTCAAGAGTTCATAGATGAGAAAACCTTTCCTCAAGAACCTTCATCATGTAAGAATGACCTTTCCAATTATCACACCATGCATAACATAGACTAGTTTAGAGTACAATTGAGGAAACCTTTCAAGAGACTCACATTCATTACATTAGCAATAGATTCATTCATTCATGTGTGTGTGTACATGTGTGAGAAAGCCTTTCACATAAAACACCTTTACTCATAGCATGTTCATATTGTGTTAACAAGAATTACCTTCAATTCAACATAACAACAATAATACTAACATCTCACAACATTCATACTTGCATTGCATCTCATCATAACATGCTCAATTACCAACTAGGTTTAGAGGGAAGAGGGATCGATCATCCAACTTCATCATACATGAATTAAGCAAGTACATTCAACAATACATAAAGAATCACATTGACATCATCTCCTCATAGCCTTGAACGCCCCATTCAAGACTTAACCCTAATTCCATAGTAATCATACATAATTTAGGGTAATATCATCATACAAACATGAATTTTATAGCATTACATTCAATTCATAACCTTCAATCACTATTCAACACAACTAGGGTTAGAATTAGAGAAAGAATGGGAAACATGGGTTTCATGGGGTTTCTTCAAAAATCACCAACACTACATGAATTCATCCATAATTGTTCATATATCATCAATAAAAATCAGTTTATAACAAAAATTCAACATTTATAAAGAAGACCCACGTTTTTGGATTGAAATCTACAATTTGGGGGACTTTGAAAACCATCTTTGGAAGGACCTCTTGGGGAAAGGGATCCCAAGAGTGAAGAGCAACCATACCTTATTTGATTCCTTGAGAATACATGGAGAAACTCCAAGCAATTTGGGAAAGAACCTTGAAACCCTAGCTCTAATGTATTCTTCTTCTTCTAACGTTTTTAGAAAGAGAGTTTAGAGAGAAGTGGGAGAGTTTTGATTTCAATTGGGTGTTGTGTATAATGACCAAAACATGTGAATTTAGACTTAAAATTGAATATATAATTAACCTCTAAAATTACCCAAAACACCCCTGCTTAAATATGACTTACAAGGAAAAGTCCCAAAACACCTCATTTAAATGGTCCCCGTTAGGGACCACGACCAACATTCACGGATCGTGAAAGTGCACCACGGGTCGTGGTGCTGCTCGTGGTGTTGGAGGCAGTGGCTCTCCTTTGATGCACAAGCCAACACTTGGCCAAGGCAAGACCACGGAGCCTCCCACGATCCGTGGTCATGACCATGGTCCGTGGTGATGGTCTTGGTCATGACTTGGCCTTGTGGAGGCAAGGCCTTCAAGCCTTGGTGCCAAGTGATGTTCACGAGCCACCCCTCTCCCTCGTCAAGCACCACGGCCCGTAGTGGTGCCCGTGGTGCCTTGGGCAGTAGCTACCCTAACAACCCCCCAACTCCCTAAAAGCTAAGAGAACTCCACGCCCACCTTCACGAGCCGTGAAGTGGACAACGACTCGTGGTCCCTCTCGTGAAGGGTGAGGCAGTGTCTGGGACACTTGGAGGTCCCTTTCCCTCGACCAAGGAAACTCCACGAAGCCTCCCACGGTCTGTGGTCATAACCACAAGCTGTGGTGATCGCCGTGTAGTTTGAGGCAATCGCTCCAAATTTGGGGCAGCCTTTGCCTTAGGCCTTGGCTTACCCCTTTTGTTTGGTACTCCTCCGTTAGGCCTTAGTTCATAAACCACCATAGCACACCTAGATGGTCTACTTACTTAGGGGAATTCATTTTATACCTCATTGACACTACATTTAGGCTCTAGTTCAACCTACAAAATTTTTGGGGTGTTACAATATCACATTCTAAGAATCCCGTCTCTCTATCTCGTTTTCTTATATTTTTAATATTTTTTTAGTTGTTACTTGACTACAAACCCTCATTGATAATCGACGCTTGCATCATCCCTTTTAGATTTAATATGTTTATATTCGATAATGCTTTTTGCTATGGTTAACTTTAGTAATTTTTGCGCTTAACCAATAATTTTCAGGAACCGCTCCCTTGGGACTCGACCCTAACCAATTCGTTTGGGTTATATTACTATTGTACGATCGTAGACACCTGAATTGGAAGTTGTGTCGTGATTACGCAAACATCAGCGAGTCACCGAGTGCTTTTGGCGACCTCGTGCTTCTCACTGAAAGTTACAGTATTCAACTATCAAATAAAGCATTAATGTAAAGGTGAGATGGGGACATTAGGCAAACTGCCAAGTGGTTCGGCGAGCTCGACCTAGCTCGCCAAATGGCCCAATGTGCCTATTTTTAACCCAACTTCTCGAATTCGACCCCATAACCCCTGAAAACAAAATTAACACTTGCACTAGTGCAATTAAGCTCAGACCCATAACATCTATCACCCCAGAATACTCATACTTCTCCCATTTTTGCCAAACTAAACAATAGGCAAGCACAACCACATAAAATTTAATCGTTTCAATGCACAAACATACAAGATTTCAAAAATTCAAGACAAAATGGGCAAGATTCTCGAATTAAGATAGGCGTTTAAACAATATAATCTTATCAGAGAGGCCCAACACAAGACAATACGATAATATCATTTGCATAAGATAACAAATTACTGACAATAAGTTCGGGGTTCGAAGACCAACCTTTGGTGCCGATTATATACTTTGAAATTCTAGGCGGTAATGAATTACAACTCCGAGCACAGATCAACACTAATAATACTCTAAAAACGCAAGAAATATAGAAACTAGAGTGCGGGTGTGAGTTTGGGCAAATAAAAAGTGAGGGAAAGTGAAAGGGTTTGAAATTTAAATCCTTGGCTCTCTTCAAGACCGTCCAATTTTCGTCCACTCAGCGATTTTAGTCGCACTCGCCGATCTACACGGCAACACGCCGACTGATAACTTAGCCCACTGAATTTCACAGGACCTTCAGTTACTTGGGGGTTTAAACAGCGGACAAAATCGCGATTGCCGACCTAGTCGGTGAATCGCCAAGTTCCTCCTGGGCTCGCCGAGTTCTACATGCTACAATTAAAATTATGTAAAGCCAAACAACAGATCAACTTGGGAACGCAGACCTCTTTGGCGGTGTGCCGACTGGAACATTTGCTCGCCAACCTACACTTTTCAAACACTTTCCACACTCAAACCTGCGCAATTAACACACCATTATTTCTAAAATAAAATTAAAGCATTTAAGGGTTTTGGGTTGTCTCCCAAACAATGCCTTAGTTAACGTCGTGTCACGACGCAAGTCAACACTCAAACTCAAATTTTGGGGTTAGCCATAGTATCACTAGGCAACCCCCTGTTTTGCTGCGAGTAGAGGTGAGGCAACACATGACCCATAAGGGTCTCGAGCAGTTGGATAGATCTGAAATGAGAACCAATCATCTGTTTCATCACCTCAATGTTCTCCTTTATCTCGTCCAGCACTCTAGCATGCTCAGTTACCTTGTGGAGAATGATTAAGAGCATTCCTTCAACACGTTTGCTCTCATATTCCTTAGGCCTTCTTCGCTCATGAGGAAGGATGTATTTATCCTTCCTTTTGTATAGGACTTCGATCTCCACTATATTTTTGCCCAACTCATCCATATGAGTCATCAGTGTGGCCAACATGAAGTCCTTCTCTACTTCTTGGTTTTCTCGACTATGTGATCAAGTAGTTGGACTACTATAGCATATGGTTGTTTTTTAATGACACTCGGAATGAGTTGATCTGCCAACACCTTTTTTCCGGGACCAATACTTCTGTAGAAACAGTCAAGGAGGACTATATCGGGAATTTCATGAGTTGGGCATTGAGTTATCAGTTCTTTAAACCTTGCCCATGTCTAATGGGTCCGTTCACTTTCCAATTGTTTGAAGGTTAGGATGCGATCCCTGAACCTCATTACTTCTAATAGAGGAAACTTCATTAGCTTGCGAGTTCTGCTCAATAGACTCACCTCTTTTGTTTTAAAGAACACAAAACTAAAATTTAAGTTAGTAAACTATGATTAAGAAAAGCAAAATTTGACTCAACTTGAAATTCTCAAGTAACACCACTCCCCGGCAGCGGCGCCTTTTTGATGTTTGTGTAATCAAGACACAACTTCCAATTCTAGTGTCTATGATCGTACAATATTAATATAACCCAATCGAATGGGTTGGGATCAAGTCCCAAGGGAGCGGTTTCTGAGAATTAAGAGTCAAGCACGAATATGTTAGAGTTAAGCATAGCTAAAAATATTATCGAGTAAAAATATCATAAATAAAGGGGTTGACACGAATGTCAATTATTAATGGGGGTTTGTAGTTGATTAACAACTAAAACAACGAAAATACAAAGATACGAATATAGGGTGATGGGATTCTTGGGATGTGAAATGAGTATGGGATAAACTACACAATCGGGTAAATGCTATTGATATTCAATTGCTGAATATTTGTAACTAGGCTAGACTTTAGTAGGGGTAAATTCTCTCTCGAGCAACTTACCCTGAATCAACTCGGTTTTTCTCGAGCACCGAGTTGCCGCTTTTAAGCACAACCTCTGCCTTAGCCCATTCACTCTCTCAAGCAGAATGTCCGGGAAAAGGCCTAGGATTCACTCTCTTGAGCTGAACCCACGACGACCCAATAACCATCGGCTATCGATTTAATAGTCTTAGTTTTAAAACCTCTCTCTCGCAAACCAAAAACACTAAGATGAAATCGTATTTGCAACTAGAATCCCATTAAGTTCAAACAAAACTACTAAACAGAATCACATTTAAAAAGTAAATAGACTAACAATAAGTAATACCCAACAGGAAATTTAACCTATATTCACAAAATCACACCCTAAGAATTGGGGTTTTAGCTAGACATAGAGAAAAGAAAGAAAATGATACCAAATCGAAGTAACATCAACTGGGTATGATTTATATTCACTTTAAACGAGTCTAGGATAAAGAATCTTTAACACCTACTTCCAATTTCTTGGAATTGGAAGTCTTCAAATCTTCAAGGGCTAAGCAAAAATGTTCTCTACTTGAAAACTTAAAAAATAAAATGTTGTATCTGAAATTGCATACTAAGATAAAAATTCAAGCTAGTATTTATAGTTGTAAAAAAAATGTACTGCGAAGGATCACTCGGTGCAGTTAGACGGGATCGCCGATGCACTCGGCGATCCGCCCTTTGGTTTTCTTTATCGCCTTTCAGCTTTTGCCTTTAACATCTTCGCGTTCTGGATCATTGGGCGATATAGTACTGCTTTGCAGAACTGTTTGGTGATGCACCAACTACTCATTTTCATCGCCGACTTGATCTTTTCCTTCAGGGCTCAACTTACTGGAACATTGGACGAGGTGAAGGCCATTCAGCGAATCACCCAATGGTTTAGGCGATCCTCAGGCCTTCTTTTCTTCGTCTTTTAAGCTATTTTGTTCCTTTTTTACAAGTAGTGTCCACGTTTTGCCTCAAACTCCAAATACCTGACACTTAAGGACTTACATTAGTTATTGAGACAAAATATGCATTCGAGGACACTAATTCTATTAAAATGAAGCCCTAAATGAGTCCAAATTGTGCACTCATCACTGTTCCCAATATTGATGACATGAGAGAACATATTTTGTCAGAAGCCCATAGTTCTCGGTATTCCATTCACCCGGGAGCCAAAAAGATATATCGTGATTTACGGGAGATCTATTGGTGGAATGGGATGAAGAAGGATATTGCGGGATTTGTGGCTAGGTTTCTTAATTGCCAACAAGTGAAAGTTGAATATCAGAAATCGGGAGGTTTATCCCAAGACATTAGCATTCCTACTTGTAAGTGAGAAGATGTAAATATGGACTTTATTGTTGGTTTGCCTTGCAACTGGCGAGAACATGACTCAATTTAGGTTATAGTAGATCGAATGACGAAACCAACTTATTTTATTCCCGTCAAGATTTCGTACTTAATGGAGGATTATGCTATGTTGTATTTGACAGAAATGGTAAAGTTGCATGGAGTGCCTTTATCCATTATCTCCGATCGCGGTACCTAATTCACTTCTCAGTTTTGGAAATCTTTCCAAAAGAGTCTTGGTACTCGTGTTAAGCTCAGTACTGCCTTTCACCCCCAAACCAATAGGCAAGCAGAGCGTACTATCCAAACTTTGGAAGATATGTTGAGAGCTTGTGTGATTGATTTCAAGGGTATTTGGGATGATCACTTGCTTTTGATTGGTTTGCGTATAACAATAGTTATCACTCGAGTATTTGTATGGCTCCATTTGAGGCTCTTTATGGTAGGAGGTGTAGCTCTCCTATAGGATTATTTGAGGTTGGTGAAGTTTCCCTAATAGGTCCCTAGTTGGTACATGAGGCCATGGAAATTTTTTGACTTATTAGAGAAAGGTTTAAAATGGCTCAATGTTGGCAAAAGACATATGCCGATGTAAGAAGAAGAGCTCTTGAATTTGATGTTCATGATTGGGTTTATTTGAAAATTTCACCCATTAAGGGTGTAATGAGGTTTGGTAACAAAGGAAAGCTTAGTCCCCGATATGTAGGCCCAAATCAGATTTTGAGACGTGTTGGTAAGGTTGCTTATGAACTAGAATTGCGTAATGAATTGGCATCGGTGCGTCCAGTTTTCCATATCTCCTTGTTAAAGAAATGTGTTGGTGATCCGACATATATAGTGCCCTTAGAAGGTTTGGGAGTTAAGGACAATCTTTCTTATGAAGAAGTTTCGGTTGAGATTTTAGACCGGCAAGTCAAGAAGTTGAGAAATAAAGAAGTTGCTTCCGTGAAAGTGTTGTGGAGGAATCAGTTAGTTGAGGGTTCTACTTGGAGGCCGATGCTGGTATGATGTCTTGAAATCCTCATCCCTTTCCTTTTACCCCTACTCTAGCTTGAGATAATGAGTTCCTCATGGTTTACACTTTGGGTGTCATATGTCTTAGATATTCCCATGATTTCCTCCTTTATGCATGTTCATGAAAAGCTTAAGTTTTGAGAAAAATGAGTCAACTTGATTGATTTCTAGATGTTGATGTAAATTTTAGTATGAGTTTCATATAGACTTCATGTTATGAGGTTTCGAACATGCTTTAACTTAGAGTTGATGTTTCCTCCTCAATTATGTGCATTTATGTGATTGCATTCATGGTTGGGCTGTTAAGTTTAAGTTCCTACCCTTCTTATGATGTCTTGAATCTCATTCGAGGGCGAATGATTCCAAGTGGGAGATAATGTAACACCTCGGATTCAGAGAAGGAAAAAAATATTCATTTCGTAGCCATTCGGTAAATTAACTCGAGAATGTCGAAAGACTCCGCGATCCATCGAGTAGAACTTCTCACCTTTTTGGCTTGGTTTCTGCATCCAGTTTTTCAGGAACTTTAGGCGAGCAGGATTGAGCTCGACGGTCCATTCGGCGAGTAGCCAAGATGAATTCCTAATTGCCTAATTGGCTTAGTCCATGGGCAGACTCAATGGAACTTTCGACGAGCTAAAGGGTTACTTAGCGAGTCACCGAGTGGCTTTTGGTGAGCTCCAGCGTTTCTTGTTTTCAGTTCTTAAGTTAGGTACTTCAATGTTATTTTAGATTATTTTAATTCAATACCATGTCGTTTTATCGCTCACATAAAGACCTATATAAGAGTTTTACCCCAAATATCCCCAATTTAAAATGATTCTTTCATATCCCTAAAAGATAAACAAGTCTCCCTCTCAAATATTTCTCTCTCTAGAAGTTGAAGAAAAATACTAGGGTTTTCAAGACAGGTCCCCAATTCCACCTTTGAAGTCAAGCTTTTGGAATTGAGGTATGATAATTTGCATCCATGGATTCCTTCCATTCATGGAGTTCCCAAATTTTCCTATTTTCAAAGTTAGAATTCCCCAAATTGAGTTACAGTTTTCTTCTGTTTTATGGGTTCTCCTAATTATTGATCTAATTGGTTTATTTATGATCAATGATGCATGAATTTAATTAATCTCCTGATTTTATGATGATTCCCCATGAACCCACGTAATCCCCATGTTTTCCAAATTAAGATGATATGATCTGGGTCTTGGATTATGAAAGAAGATTAATTGAAATCTACCATGAATTGATAGAATTAGATGAATATATGATGAATTTCTATGAACCCATGTCTAACCCATGTCTTCTAGATGATGATGATTGAAAGTGGGTTTTGAAACATGAAAGGTGAATTATGGAATCATTAATGTTCTTAAGAAAATTTATGTAAATGCTTTAAGGATGCTTTGAGAGAGAAGTATCAATGATGATGTTTTTGTTGTGTTGTTGAAAGGATTTCACATATACACATGAAAGTATGATTGTGAAAGGTTTTCTCATATAGTAAGGATTCTAAGGTTGAAAGGTCCTCTCACCTAAATGAATAAAAGATAAGGAGCCATCCTAATGAAACCTAGCTTGGATTGGTTATTGAATGATACCTTTCCATGGATGACTTATGACGTAGATTGGATTGGCAAGATGATGTTCCCTTCCATGGATAATGAGAACAAGTAAGAAAATAATTATTCTGTGGAATTTATGCTTAGTACATAGAGGATATTAAGATGAAAGCTCTCCCGTTTGTAGAGGACAGGTTTCTAAAAGCAATCTCCTTATCCTTTACCCATGTACCCCCATAGGATGATTGTCCAGATAGACATTATCTAGTGGATCCACAATAGCTAGAAGTTCATGGTCCTTACCTTGGAAGGTATGACACCCCTTTTCGGTGTGGGAGACACCGGGTGATCATGTTATAGCTCGCATGGTCTCTATGTCGGTTATGGCTACTTCCCACAATAATAATGAACTAAGATTACTTCTAGAAGTATCTCACATGTGTTCAAAGGTTTTAAAGATGTTAGCTTGCATTGACCATGCTTTATGACTCATGTTTTCTAACCCTTTTTATATAATATTTTAGTTTGGTCATTGCATGTCATGAAATGTCCTATTTTAGCATGATTTAAAAGTCTATATGCATGACTATCATACTTGGTACATGATTGTAATAACACATACTCTTGCCTACATTTCCCCAAATGTAGGGTCTGATAGTCAGGGTTCTCAGTATCGTGGCTAGAGGTTGACCAGAGAGATTCCGAGCTTTGGTGACTCCTCATGCTTCGAGGATGGATTTTCATTATCTTCAATTTTAGTTCTTACTTTCAGTTTTGGACATGATGTATGGGCTAGGCCAATTTCATTCTTATTTACTAGATGGCTAATGAGACAAAGTGTTTAGACTTCCGCTTTATTTTTATAAAAACTTTTGGGACATTGAATATTGTTCTTTATCTCTTTGTTTCTATTTCATATGTTATGAATACTAAGTGGCTTGTATGGGGTCTCTCGGGGTCCTATATGCCATGTTACGCCTAGGGGGTACTTTGGGTTGTGACAAAAACCTTAAATTTTCACTCACTTTATTTAGAATCCCCTTTATTTCATCATTTCTCTTTTTCATTTCCATTTTTCAAAATATTTCATCGCAATGATTCTTTCTCTTTCTTTAATTTAATAAGGAGGAGTTCCTTCTTTTTGCAATAAACTTCAAAATTGAGTCTCATTTCATCTTTCGCTGCCCTTCACTTGTCTTTTGTTCCTCCTTCCTTTCCTCTTTCCCTTGGCTTATGTTTGCTAATCAAACATAGCAATGCTTCAAAAAGCATTTTTGGTGAGAAACTAGGGATAATTTGGCTCAAGAGGCTATAGTTTTTTTTGTCAACAAATGATTTAGGCTCAAATGATTCAAAAATGGATGCATACCTTCACACAGTAGTCACAAAGGATTTGAGAATTTTTGTTCCCTCTTAGGATTTTTGCCTAAGATCACGTCTTTCAATCACCAAGGTTTAGACAATTAGACTAACAAGACAAATTCTAGGATTTCACACACATGATTTTATGTAAGAACTCACCACACATGGAACTTCAAAATGCACTCATTTAGCATAGCACAAAAAGATAAAAAAATATATGTGTGATGTTCATTGCAAGTCTAACCTCACAACACAGCTACTCAACTAAATATTCAAATAAATCTCTCAAAAGTGCTGCCACATCTATTTCATTCTTTCCACACCAACACTATACATCATGCACATCATGAGTACTATTGAAGACATTGATATTGAACACAATCGATCCTCAAATTATTATCAATGAAACCTCAAGTTGTTCAAGTTCTTCAAAACTCATGGTGGAGTTTCCAAGTGGAGAGTAAATGAAAGAGGCAACAAGAGATACACCAAACCAAATTAAACACTCTAATATAACCTAGAGTAAACTAGTAAAATAATCCAAAACTAAAAATAACAAAATACAAAACAAAAAGGGGGGATATTGGTACAAAGGCCCTTAACCCAAAAAAAAAGGGCAGTGTCCTCACTGCAAAAAAAAAAGATATGAGTAAGCGTAGATAGAGAGATTCCTTGAACAATTTTAGACTGGAGATCACCAACTCGTTCGCTGGATTGCCAACCCGGAGTTGTTCACCATATGTGCATGTAGTTTTTGAGAATTAAGCCTCTAATTAAGTGGGCTGTGCCATTATAACCTTAAGGTTAGGGTCGAGTCACCAAACTTCCATACTCATTGCCAAAAGTTCTACTTTATCCCCTAATCTTGATCCCTTAATAGGATAACTGCATCAGGTCTACCCAATCATATTAGCATATCACCAAACTGGTGATACAATTGGCTGAAATGGAAAGTGTGTGCCTAAATTTGAGTAGCCCATATAGGTGAACTCGTTGGAGCATCGCACAATAGTTTTGGTGGATTGTCGAGTTCCTCTCTCAATTACCATTAGGGAAAGCATCATTGGTATCTCTCTTCTCAACCACTTTAGCATCCAGTTCTATCCTTGATAGGTCATCAATTACTTGGTTTTCACAACCCTTTCTATCTTTTACTTCAAAGTCAAATTCTTGAAAAAGGAGCACCATTAGACCAGTCTTGGTTTTGCCTCTTTTTTTCCATTAAGTTTCGTAGGGCTGCATGATCACTGTGCACAATTACTTTGGTACACAACATATAAGCTCTAAACTTTTCAAAACCATATATAATATCAAGAAACTCTTGCTCAGTCAAGGTGTAATTATTTTGAGCATAATTCAAGGTTTTGCTAGCATAATAAATGGGATGAAAAAACTTGTTTTATGCATTGCCCAAGACAAACCCTTAATGCCAACCCACTAGCGTCACACATCATTTCAAAAGGGAGATTCCAATCTCTTTCTATGATGATATGGGCCGAGACGAGTTTCTCCTTCAACATCTTGATAGCATCCAAACATGCAATATAAAAAACAAATGTTCTTTCTTTCTCAAGAAGCTTGCACAATGGAATAACAATCTTGGAGAAGTCTTTGATGAACCACATATAGAACCCGATATGAATAAGGAAGCTTCGTGCTCCCTTTACCTAAATTGGGGGAGGTAATTTTTCAATCACTTGTATTTTGTCTTGATCAACTTCGGAAAATTTGTGACCAAGCACAATTCCTTATTTCACCATAAAGTGACACTTTTTCCATTTAAGAACCAAATTTGAATCTACAAACCTTTTAAACACCATCTCAAATGCTTCAAGCACCCTTCAAAAGAGTCTCCAACAACAAAAAAATTGTCCATGAACACTTCCATTGAGTCCTCAACCATATTCGCGAAGATTGATAATGTGCATTATTGAATGGTCGCCGGTGCGTTACCTAATCCAAAGGGAATTCGCTTGAAGGCAAATATTTCATAAGTGCATGTAAAATTTGTTTTCTCTTGATCCTTCGATGTAATGGAGATTTTGTTATACTCGGAGTACTCATCAAGAAAGCAATACCACCTCTTGCTCGCAAGCCTATCAAGAATTTGATCAATAAATGACACGAGGAAATGATCATTTTCAGTCCATGAATTAATTTTTTGATAGTCCATACACACGTCACTCGGTTACAGGCCTAGTGGCGACAAGCTCACCTTTTTCATTTAGGACTACTTTGATACCACCCTTTTTAGGAACACATTGTACCAGGCTCATCCATTGGTTGTCTGCAATTGGAAAAATGACTCTCGCATATAACCATTTTATAATGTCCTTTTTCACCACTTCTTGTATTGGGGGATTTAACCGTCGTTTGTGCTCAATGCTTGGTTTGCAATCTTCAGCCATATTAATTTTGTGAGTACATAAACCCGGTGAAACTCACAAGATGTTGGCAATCGATAACCCCAAGGCTCTAATGTGCCTCTTCAACACTGTGATCAATAACTCTACTTGCCATTATTTAAGATCATTGGAAATAATTACCGGAAATGTGTTGTTGGCCCACATAAAGGCATATTTGAGATGAGGCGGTGGTTCCTTTAATTTTAATTTTTGTGGCTCAATAATGATGGCTTGGCCGGTGGCACTTGTCAACTAGGAAAATAAAGACCAAGCTATGTTTGAAGGGAAATATGTGAGCCTACACCCATAGGGGCTGGCACGACTTCATCATAGTCTCTAATTTTGGCTTGATCATAATTAAATATTACTTGAGACACGGAATCCCCACGATACGCTACTTCTACATTACTTACCACAGATTCATCAGTATGATGCAAGTGAGATTCAACGTGTATATCACTTGGACACTTCATGTATTTATTAATATTGAAGTTGACTACTTCATCATTAACTTAAAACTTTAACTCACCACCTTCCACATCAACCAAACCTTTTCCCGTGGCCAAGAATGTTCTACCAAGAATACCGGTATACCAATATCAATTTCACAATCAAGAACTACAAAATCAGTGGGGAACACAAATTCGTCAACCTTCACTAGCACATCATAGACCACACCAACCAGTCTCTTTATTGAACGATTAACCATTAAGAGCCTCATATTTGTTGGTTGCGGTTCCTCAAGCCCAAGCTTACTAAATATCATCAGTGGGATCAAACTTATACTTACATCAAGATCACACAAGGATTTTGCAAAAAACACGCACAAATAGTTCATTGAATAGTGTACGCTCCCGTATCATCTTTCTTGAGCACTCCATTATTTATCATTAGCGCGCCATATGTTTGCAGCATTTCAATTGTTTCACAGTCTATCACCCTCTTCTTTGTCACTAATTCTTTCATATATTTGACATAACCTAACATATCGGTCAAGGCAGTCCATCAATAGGATATTCACTTTCAAATCTTTCAGTATTTCCATAAACTTTTGGAATTTTGCATTGTCATTTTTCTTCCTCAATCTTTGAGGGAAATAAGGCTTTATTTTAATTTGAGGCAATGTAGATGAGGCTTCAGTACTGCCTTTTCTAGCATTTTAATTTGATTCCTTTCAACTTCTTCTATTTGTGTCTTATCCATTCCCTTAGGTGACTGATCATCGACAATCACCCCATTACTATCCACATTATCGGGCATTATTATTTCTGGCAAAGTTTTTCCACTTCTAGTAACTATGGCTGAAACAAGGATATGATTCCTCTGATTCACATTTACATGAGACATTGAATTGTCATCGGGATTAACATACTCAAAAACATATACTTGCCCCATATTTTCTTCAAGCGACTTGATGGAAGAATTCTCATCGGGATTAACATACTCAAGAACATATACTTGCCCCACACTGATCATGCATATTTGAGGTATCTTATGGAAAATAGGAATTTTAAACCAATACTCATTCGGTGAGTGCTATTGTTGCATGAGTTCTACTTCAAAGTGAAAGATAGAAAAGGGACTAAAAATCAAGTTGTTGATTACCTGTCCAGAATAAAATATGAAGCAATGCTGCAGTTGGCATATGGAGTTGAGATAGATGATACGTTTCCAGATGACTAGGCTTTAGCTGCCTCATATGATCTTATCCCACGGTTCACATATTATGCTAATTACTTAGAGAATGATATGATACCTTCGAATTTTTGTTTTACCAAACAAGAAAATTCATATCTGACATGATAAGTTTTTCTGTAAAGATACATATATGTTCCGTGTCTATGGAGATCGGATTATTTGTCGCTGCATACCCAAGGTTCATATGATGAATATTTTGAAATATTACCATATGTTTTCTTGTAGGTTGTCCTTATAGTTTTATTCAAACTGCTAATAGAATATTACTGTGTGGGTTTTATTGGCCTACCATTCACAAAGATGTTCATGATTTTGTAAAGTCTTGTGATCATTGTTAAAGAGAAGGATATATTTAAAGGAATAAATAACTCCCACATATTCCAAATTGGGTGATTAAACTGTTCAATGTATAGGGTCTTGACTTTATAGGTCTATTTGTGAGTTCGAATGGGATGAAGTACAAACTTGTTGCGGTGGAATGTGTGTCTAAATAGAGTGAAGTTGTTGTGCTTTCAAATAATGAAGGAAATAGTGTCACTGCATTCCTTAAAAGAAATATCTCCTCTGCATTTGGTACACTAAGGACGATTATCAGCGATGGAGGTTCACTTTTGTAATAAGTTGTTCAAGGCGTTTCTTGAGAAGTAAGGTTTTCAACATAATGTAGAACCTCTTTACCATCCCTAGTGTAATGGGGAAGGGGAAGTTTTGAATAGAGATATTCAACAAATCCTTGGAGAGAATGTGAGTGCGAGCAGAACAAATTGGTCCAGAAGGCTTCATGATGCTTTATTGGCATATCAATCTTCATTGAAGACTCCCATATGTATCCCTCCTTACCAACTTATGTTTGGAATGTCTTGTCACTTTCTTGTAGAGCAAGAGCACAAAGCCATGTGAGAATTCAAAAATTTGAATATAGATTGGCATGTTGCATCAGATAAGAGGTTAAATGACCTAAATGAACTTAATGAGTTTCACCTGAAAGCGTATGAAAGTTTAGACTTATAAAGAGAAAGAATGAAGAAGTACTATGACCAAAACATTGAAAAGGGAGAATTTCTCTCGGCGATTTTTTTCTTCTCTTCAATTTAAGGTTGCACTTGTTTCCCATCAAATTCAAGTCAGAGTGGATTAGACCATTTAGAGTAGTGGAAGTGTTTTCACATGGAGTGGTTGAACTAAAAATGATGACGGAACGAGGTTCAGGGTTAATGGGGAAAGGACTAAGCACTACATTGGGATGTTAGAAGAAGTAAAACTGATTGAAGAATGGGCTCTTGACAAAGTCTAAGAAATCAAGGAACCTGCGTCATGCCGGAACGTTAAATCGAGCGCTGCTATAGAGGCAACCCAAGATGCTTAGTTTATTATTTTTTTTTTATGTTTTTTGATTCATAGTTTTTATTTTTCGGCTAGTTTAGGCTAACTTAGGGTTGATGTACCATGAATTTACGGTACTTTTAATTCTTTAAAATTAGGGTTTCGCATATGTCTTAATTATTTGTTAGTAAATATGATAGTATTTTGCTTAGATTTTGTAGGAAATTATGTTTTGTGAGCAGTTGGTACTTAAAAGTTGTAGTAGCACGATTTTTATTATTGGTGACTCGACCTAGGAGCCATAAGTAGGAGTCGTAGTTTGAGGTGTTCATTTCTTGAGCTGAACTATAAAATGGCAGAAAATAATGACGAGCCATAGTTACTTCTATGAGCCATACAATTGTGTCCATGAAAGATTCTGAGATGTTGAGCTTCAGTACTTTAATGACAGTTAGCCAAGATGCGTCGTACAAAGATCTATGGGTCATAGATCATACCCACAGAGATTTCTCTTAAGAGAAGGACAAGTTGCTGATTGATGGAAGGTACCTACGAACCATATGAGTTCCTACGAGTCATAGGTACAAACTGTAGAGACGACTGCAAATCTATATTTTCCTATATTTCATTTCCTACTCTATTTAGGATTTCATTTTCTATAAATATTAGTTGTATTTTTCATTTTTGAGAGTTATAAAATTTGATACTTTTACTTTTTGCTTTGAGAATTAACTTGGTAACATTTCATGCATTTAATTCTTGAAGTGTTCGTTTATAATATTGCTTTTTGTTCATAAATTCAAGGTTCTGGATTTTATCTACCATAATTGTAAGTCCATGATTTATTCTATTAATCGTATTATGAATTCTGATAAACCAAGCATGAGTAGGTAAATTCAGAACTAGGGTTATGGGAACCATGAGTAATTGACAAAGTAGAACTAATAATTAGGTAATCCTAGATTAGCGTTAATGCATGTATTGTTGTTCTCTTCGTTTCAAATGCTGCACAATGTTAGAACTTGCCTTATTCCTACTTTCCCGAATAAGGAAGTAATCACTGGGAAAATAGATTAAACAGCAGAGATTTACCATATAGAAAATCATAAAGATGCGAGGGCTAATCTGGGGTCAAGGGTAAGGGATAGTTAAGCATACTTCCCTAGATCGACAAAGTTGCATGGTGAAATTTCCTTCTTGGATGACCAATAGCTTAGGAGATATCTAACTTACAAAATTTGCATGTCAAATAATAGGAAAGGGTTACTATTATTAGGTTTACTGCATTAAGAACTTGTGGGGAACACATATACCCCCATTTCATCTCATATTGATCTTACAAAACTGCGAATCCTGTTACTTGATTACTTATTGTTATTCAACTGAGTCAAATATTAATTTTATATTATGAACCCCTTTTTTACGGATATATTTTGACTAGAATTACAATCAACAGTAAATAGGCCTAAGTCTAGATCATATTTATCGTGGGATCGATCCTAACCTCTGTTAGGTTCTTTATATGACAACGACCACTTACACTTCTTTCGAGAGGTGTAAATTGGGTGTATCAATATTTTGTGCCACTGCCGAGGAATAAGTCTTTTGTATTAGACTAATTTCGTTATTGAACGACCAGTAAATTTTTTCTCGATATTATCTGTTTATTTAGTTCTTGTTTCTTATAGGTTTGGTTCGACATGTATGTCCAATAGAAAATGTCAAGTCATTCCCATGACACCTTATGATCAAGAACATAGAAAAACACATGATATGGCAAAAACATGGGAGAAGAAGATTATAGAATTGGGGATGCGACCAGGCACCCGAACTCAATCAAAGAAATAATCAGAACAATCACGCAATAGTGCGAAATAAACAAGCACCTGATGTGCGTATTAACTAAATGGTTGATCATAATGTTGTTGTATCAACTGGGGCCATAGTTGTTCCTCCATTACCACCTGGACACATGTTTGTGGTTACTAGCAATCTGATGCAAATGCTTACATCTAGAGGGTTATTACTTGGTATGAAATTCGAAGACCCATATGATCATCTGAGTAAAGTCATCAGCATGTGTAAGAGTAGTTTGGGTAGGCCAGAATTATTCATGGATGCAATTGAACTAAGTGTGTTTCCATTATCATTGACAAGTGATTCTACCATATGGTTATCTGAGCTTCCATATAACTCAATTACTGCATGGGTGGAGCTCCATAGAGTGTTCCTCGAAAAATACTTCCCTATGTTAATGAAGTCGATGCTAAAAGACAAACTAAACTACTTCATGGCTCTTCATGGGGAGTCAATCAGTTATTCTTTGGACAAATTTACGGGGTTCATGAGAACTGTACCAAACCACCATATTGATTATGATTTAATTAAAGATAACTTTTACCAAAGATTAGATTACAACGGAAAAGCAGTGTTAGACAGTATTGCTGGAGGATCTTACGGGGTAAACACATTTCAATATATTGTAGAGAAACTTGAAAATATCTCCAAGAATAATAAGGCATGGAGCAAAAGAACTTCAACTACATTAATAAGTATGTTTTTGATATAGGCCACACCAAATTAGTCATATGATGATATTCGCGAAGAGATGACACAATTGAGAAGAGAGGCTGGCTTGGTCTTGAAGCATGTGAGTGACAGTGTTGAGATAGTTAATGCAGTTAACTATCAAAATAGAGCACCACCAGATGATGAGTTTATATATGAAAAGGATGCCAACTTTGTGAATGAGTCAAACCTATGGTAATTACAATCGCGAAGTGCAATATAATCATTAAGCAAACTACAATAGGGTTAATAACTACAAAAAAAATGCGTATATTAATAGAAACAATAAGAGTGGTCCATATGTCCCACCAGGAAATTGCAATGGAAGATCAATTTTAAATCGCATTGAGGATATGATGTCTGAAATGATGAAAAGGTTTGACTAAACTACTGACCACATGAAACAGATGCATATTGATTTGTCAAGCATTGAGAAAAAAATATATTTGCATACAGTATCTATTAAATAGATTGAGAAACAACTAAGTAAAATATCTTCATATGTGAATGCACGTTAATAAGGAACACTTCCTAGCAATGCCATCAAGAATTCATAGAATGATGGGCTTTGCATGGTAGTTATTACTCGGGCTGGGAAGAAGATTATCGACCCTCATATGCCAATTGAGGTTAAAAGAGTGAAAATACCAAAAGATGAGGAAGTTGAAGTAGTGGACAAGCAAAAAGGTCTAAATGAGAAAGAAGTAGAAGTGACTCAAAAAGTAATTCCAATGCTTCCTCAAAAGTTGGTCAAGCAAACTAAGGAAGGGAAATATCAGAAATTTATCTCCATGTTGAAGTAACTCTCAATAAATATCACTTTGATTGAGTCACTAGAAGAGATGCTCGACTATGCTAAATTAATGAATGATGTCTATTTTGAAAGTAATGACAAGTTGCAATATTCTAGTACCATTTTTAATCGATTGTTAGTGAGAAAGAAGGAATATTCCAGAGCACTTACTATCCCATGTATGAATGGCATGATACACTTCGGCATAGCCTTATGTGACTTGGGATCCATCATAAATCTGATGTCTCCTTCTATGTTAAAAAAGTTGGGCTTGGGAGCTCCAAAAGTGACTGCAATGCGACTACAAATGGGTGATGCAACTGTGAAGAAACAAATAGAGGTACTACAAGATATTCTTGTTCAAGTTAAAGCATTGATATTTCTTGCAGATTTTGTGATGTTAGATAGTAAAGTTTACTTTGAAGTTCCTATCATCTTGGGGAGATCTTTCTTTGCTAATGGGCGTCATTTAGTTGATATGGAAAGAGGGAAGATAAAATTTTGATAGAACAATAAAGAAGTAAGTCTTAATATCTGTAAATCAATGAAGAATCAAAGTGATCTTAAAATGGTATCCGTTGTGAATTGCACTTTGTTAGAGCGGTGTAACGTACTGGTGAACTGTCATTCAAACTTTAGAAACCAAAAAGTTTCCATCCTTTCCTGTGGTTGGGTCATGCAGACCGTCGAAGCATCTACAATTTGTAAGAACCAACCGTACGCCCAAAACAATGCCCTTTTCTGTAATTTTTTTGTTTTCCTTTGGTTTTGTAGTTTGATTTTCATTCTTTCTATGCTTTGATTTTGTATGTTTGGGTACTAATGACGCCTCTGAAAGTATAATGCCTCCTAAGAAGGCCAACACTTACCAACAAAGGTGGAAGTCTAAGTCCACCACTCATTCAGCCTGATAGCTAGTCGATGAGCCTACCGATGAAGAGTTGAGTGGGTTGGAGTTCAACCCAGGCACCAATGATGATTTCCCAAAGACACCCCAAACTATTCACTAACAAGCAAGACAACTTGAAATTGTTTCCATGCTGGAGATGTCAGAATCCATGCTGGAGATGAGTAAGATGCCAAGGCAAGAGAACCAAATATATCCCCAACCACTTTAGCATAGTTTGAATAAGTTGTTGAAATGTATTTGATCTGAGCATCGTACGCAAAAGAAAATATGAGGAAACTCACGATTGCTAAATACATTTTAATAGGGTGGATTTCAAAGGGGGACGTATTACTTGTTTGGTACTTGAGTTGGAGAAGCTGAAACATAGCTGGGAAAATGAAAGAGTTCATTAGTATCATGTTTTGATACTGAGAAGAAGAAGAAAGGGATATGAATATGTATTGATCTTGTTGAGGAGAATAATTAATATTAATGGTAATGCTTGTGACATTGAGCTGACCATTAATGGGGCTTCGGCCATGGAAATAACTTGTTCTACTTATAGCCTCCGCCATTAAAGAAGCAAAGTTTGAAACAACACTTAGAATATATAATCAAGGTGTCGGGCTATTCTATCTATATATATATAGAGAGAGAGAACCTACTTGTGGATCTTCCAATTCATGACACCAATTTGGCTAATTGTACCATGTGGACCCCATAATTTCAATTCTGTTAATTGATGTTTCGATTGAATTATTATGCTGCTTCATAAAGTTCTCCCTTGTACCATGCGGACCCCCATAATTTCAATTCGTCATAAAGTTCTCCCAAAATCCCCATGCAAGACAAATCCTCTTTTCTTTGCAAGCAATCCTTTTCCTCGTTTTAAATCTATATGCACTTTAATTTTCTTCACTAAACACCAAATATATATCCACTATTTTGTGATTTGCACTTTTTCTTCGCAATAGATTAGTTTTATGTTTGCTAAGTTTGTGAAATAGAAAATTACATTTTGAGCTTGTCATCCAATAGAATTAGGAGGGTCACACACATTCATAAATCAATCACACAAAAAAGTTCACCTACTAAGAATAAGATCTAGCAATAGTATGAGTTAAACTGGCACTGAAAATCAGCAGCGAGAATAGTACTACTTAAATACAACATTCATGTAGTACTACAACACATTTCTTTAGTAACAAGTGTTGCGTGCAAAGTCAAAACACAAATAAATTGCAGAGAAAAAATCAAACATGCACGTACATACGAGTTCTCTCGCATTGGCATAATCATAGTCTGAGGAGTGACCTGAAAGTTCGAGAGAATGTCGTGAGGAGCGACAACATGAGCCACTGCTAGAGTCAAGATCCGGCTCAGATTCAGTTGCAACATATACTTATGATGCATCTAAGTCCACAGAAACAAATGATCTACCTCCTACTCATCCTTCTAAGACAATAAAGGTTGTTGGTGAACCAAATAGATGGTGTATTCAGGGAATGTTTAAGATCTATGTAGATGCCATGTGGCGAAGTGCATAGCAAAAGCATGCTAGACCTATCAGTGAGGAGCGTTGGGTTCTTATTGGAAACATCCACACTAAACCTACCATAATGAACTCTTTCGGATGCACGAGTGTGAGTGGACGGCGGAGGCGCTAGAAAAATATATCCCTTTAGTGGTACGGGTGTTCTATGCATCCTACTCAACTATAGGGAAGAATGACATACCTTTGAGGACCACAAAGATAGCTCAACCTCTGCTCTTGTCTACTTTAGTGTAGAATATTCCCATAGATTTATGTGAAGTCACTTTCTTCCAGTTGATTTATGGCCTATCTCATCCACACCAAATTAATACAACTTGGTTTGACTACCGAATAGAGATAGTTAGGAAAAATATGGCTATGGGAGACATAAAGAAGAGAGAGGCCTTTCTTTAAAAGGTAGCTTGGTACATTGCTAAGGAGGGGGCTGAGGCTGCGTGATAACGGGACTTGACATACTTCAGCGGCACAAAAATTTGTTGCAATGATTTTGTGGTAGATTTTCTAGGCCAAAATTTCCTCCATGATAGTGGAAAACCAGTTGATATTAGATCGAGATGTCATGATTCCCTATTTGATGGAGGGTCATGAAATTTATTTAACCTGTATAGTGATTGCTTAGATAAATGAGAGGGAATTTTGGAAGACTACCATGCTACCCTTCCCTTGTTTGATATTTCACATGTGCATAGATGATATTATTTCATTTTAATGGATTTATTTAATGATTATGGTGACTAAGACCATTGATGTTGGTCTAATTCGGGATGAGTCAAACCCTACATCATCACAATGGGGTATCGAAATTGATATGCCACCTAAGGGAGAAACATTCTCACCAGAGCAATCCAAGCATGGCATCATACCAGCCCCCACTACCGAGCCTACTGAAATTTCTCATCCTTGTTTTAATTCCTGCCCGGATGAAAGCAGACCAAGTACTTCAATTACTACAAGTTTTTCAATGTTCCTGATAGCCGACTCTAGAAGTTTAAGACATAGATGGAAACACTTCTGCATCATACTAGGCCATGTATGAGCAAGGTAGTGGAAGATTAAGAGGAGTGGACATACAAATTTGTTGATGAGAAGATTAAAATAGTTCATAGGCAGATTGATGCCTTTGTGCTGCGGATACTTGATCGGCCTCAGACTACATTGACTATAGACCTCTCAGTCTTCCAGATTGAGTTAGCCACTATCCAGGCTGATATAGATGCATTAACTATTGTTGGCTCGTCTGAACCAATGTCTTCCACTATTAATGCTGGAGGCAATGTCATTTTTGCATTATTGGGTGATGAGGCCCTTTCTTATGACCCTCCTTGTGCATCAGGAAACCACACACCAAAATTTAAGCATGCTATTGACAAGGAAGAGTAGTGGAGAATAATGAAACCAGAGTGGTAGGAGTTTGTGGTTGCACAACACCAGTTTTTGGTTGATAATGAGATATGATATAGGAGATTCAGAGACTTACCTGTTGGAGCTTCTGGGTCGAGGGGCACTATTCATGGTGCTCCTCCCGTCATTTTGGAGGGCGTTACTGATGGCGCCAGATAGATCAATGTAAAGGTTACTCTTGATGCACCGTGGTCCACACCAAAGGACCCCCAAGCCTATTTCTAGATGTTCGATGCTTAGGCCCCACATGATTTTCTCACCCTACGGTTTTATATTATATGCTCATTGACGGAGCTACACTATTTTTATGAATGTTGGGGTGAATGGATTGTATGTTTTGGGGTGGTGTCTGATTAATTCAAAGCACAATCCTTTCTTGAGGTTTTCTTACATGTGTTTTTTTTCCAAGAAACGGTTTAGTTTCTATTGAACCAACATGTTTATGATGTAAATTGTAGAAGTAGACTAGAAATAAAAGCATGATGTCAATAGAGCATAAAATTGACACCATTCCAAAAAAAATAGTTACGTGTTATAACTATGTGATTAATAAGTCAAATGTGTACGATCATTGTATGACATGCTAGGAATCAATTAGACAACATGACTTAAGATGTAGCATGAACTAGATACATTGATTATTTGATGGTGAAATGATGTGCCATGTGCGTGTGGGATATTTGTGTATTCATATTGTATGTGCCAATCTAGAAAATGCCTAGTTAGTCTTGCTAAGATGATGTAACTTTTAATTAGGAATGGATAATAGGACATTGTTGAAATTGAGTCCAATTAAGCTTAAAATAACCAACCAATTGAAAAATTCTCCCTTCGCTCCATAATGTTCTACTTGAATGAGACAATTCTTTAAATATACCCAACTCACATTTCCTGTGAAAATTATTAAACCTGTATTTTGGCCATGATCCCTCCATGGACAATGTGCATCTCAACATACGTAAAAATCATATGTTGAGAAAGACTACTACATAGGAACCCTTTGTTGTGGCCCTAGTTCCTGATTTGAAATCGTGTACCTCAACTCAGGCTAAAAGTGTAAGTTGAGGGAGGCAACTGGAGAGGAAAACAAGAAATGAAAAGGGGTATGAAATGAGTTTTGTGGAGAGATATAACACCTTAGAATCAAGTAGGCTAAGCAAGGTACCAAGTGAAAGGTCACAACCCAAAGACTGAGCCTTGGCACCCTCAACGAATGCCTAGACGAGCTGTAAAGGGCACCATGAGGAATGGTGCTGCTTGTGAACGCTCACAATGTCAAGTAAAAGAGGTCTCCCCTCCCACGAGCACCTAGACATTACATAGTGAGCACCATGATGTGTAGTGATGTCCGTGAAGGGGCAGGCAATAGCCATTTTAAGGCTGACCCTCCAAACGAGCCACTAGACAGCTTGCGATGGCCATGGCAACTCATGAAGTTGGTCGTGATGTAAGTGAGATTTTAGGTATGTTTTCCCGGCCATTGGTCCAAGGACCATGTTAGCCTAAACTGCTCGTGGACCCATAGACGGCTCGTGGAGTCTCCCGTATGGGACTGCATCAACTATAGGTTTAGGGGATTTTGGGTATTTTCTAGATTTCTTTAAAACAATTATTTTACCTATGCCTAGGACCCCTATATAATTTATGTTAGCCCAAAATTAATTCATTCTCTTCAAATTCACCAAAAAGAAGTTGAGTGTTTCTCTCCCAAGGATATTTCACTCTCCAGAAGTTTGAACAAGAAGAATCAAGATACAGTTCAAGGTCAAGCCTCCATTCTTCAATTACTTTTGGATTTTGATAGCAAGGTATGGTAGATTTTCATCCATTGAATCCTTGCATCCATGGAGCCCTTAAGTAATCCAAATTGAAAAGTAGAAATTCCCCAATTTGAGTTTGGATTTTCTTCAAAGTTATGGGTTCTTGTGAATGTTGATTCAATTGATTGAATTATGTTTGATTATGCATGAATTGAGAGGATTCTATACTTTTATGATGAAATTCCATTTCCCCATGCTTAACCCATGTTTCTAAGAAGAAATTCATTTAAAATGGTTTTTACTCTATCAAAGGAGAATTTATCGATATATGTGTATTCTTATAGGATAAATAAGATATAATATGAATTTCCTTGAGAGGGATGCATATGCTATCTATTGTTTATTATTTTTGTGATTGATGTGGAAGGGATTTTCCCACATGATTTCTTGTGTATGAATGTGAAAGGCTTTCTCACGTTAAATGATTCTAGGTTGAAAGTATTTCTCACCTAAAATAAATCTACGCTAAGGAACTATGAAAATTAAGAGGCTAGAGGCGAGTACCCATATTCCTTAGAGTAGGACTAGAGGCTATTACCAACGTTCCTATAATACAAGTTGGACTAGAGGCGATTACTTGTTATCCTAAGCAAGAGGACGAGATGTGATTACCCATGATCCCAAAGTGAAAGGACAAGAGGCGATTACTCATGATCCTTTATAAGAAGGCAAGAGGCGATTTCCTATGTCCTTAAAAGATAAGCTATGATATGGTAAGATACATGATGATGTTTAATTATTGCTTGAGTTTGCCTTCCACAATGAGTAACACTAGAGGCGGTTACCCATGTCTTGACTAAGAATGAATTAAGGTTACTTGAAGAAGTACTCCTTACATGTTGAGATGATCTATTATGTTCACTGATTATGATTCATGAGTTATGTTGTCTAACTCTTATGTTATGTTTAAGCATGCTATCATATTTAGTACACTTTTGTACTAACGCATACTCTTGCCTAAATTTCTTATCCAAATGTAGGGTCTGATAGTCACATTTCTCAGTTTAATGGCTAGAGGTTGATTTGAGAGATTTGGAACTTTGGTGAGTCATCATGCTTCCAGGACGGATATTCATTGTTTTAGTTTTCTTTCTTAGTTTCAGTTTTGGACATGATGTTTGGGCTAGGCCCAATTTCATTCTTATGTACTAGATGGCTAATGATACAAGTGTTTGGATTTCCACTTTACTTTTATAAAACTTTTGGCAGTTGAAATATTGTTCTTTATCTCTTTTCATTCTATATCTTATGTTATGAACTTGTGTATATATATATATATATATATAACCTTTGACAAAAAAGAAATATAACATATAACCCAAAACCTAGTGGATACCAATGAAAAGCTACTAAAAAGAAGAGTATAGACTCGACATAAACAACAAATATACAAACTATCCTGAAATAAAAATATTGTCCATAAGCTATAAAAATAAAGAGATGAGCCGACATTGATCGCCAATAAGCTTACTCTCTATCTCTAAGCTATCAACAACAACACGTTAATCACCACGAACGACTAGAGCTCAGATCTGCATTAGGAAAAATATGCAAAGTGTAGTATGTGTAAAAAAATTGGCACTAAGTAGGAATTATAGGCCAACCGAGAATGTTATTGCAATAACAAGATAGGAGGTTAGTATAACGAGGTTTAAGGAGAACAGTAAGTCATACCTAGGCATGCAACATTGTAAGACTACTATAACAATTTATGAAAGTAATAAAATCTATCTAAACATAACTAGGCCCCCATAAGTTCAGAGGGCACATGCAAAGGCACGCCATGATGAATATGAACATAATAATCTACTTAACCCACATAAGTCAACCGGGTACACATAAGAGTATACTACAAGACCAAAAACTAAACTAAAGGCCCTCACATCAAACGAAGCATCTTCCAAGTATTAGACGTCGAAAAGCCTTATTGAAACCTAACATGCTCTAGAATCTTTTGTTGGAATGAGTAGTTCTCTCTAGAATATTAAGTTAGAAAGCCTTAATAGAACCAAATATATCTCCGAATTTGACATAAAGATAGATAGTCCTTCCCAAAATCTTTCATTAGAAAGCCTCAATAGAATTTAAATAATCTTACATCGGAGAGGCCAGTCCCAACCTAGAAAGTTTCAATAGAATAGCCACACACAAGCCTAGTAGCTCTCAGAATCCTACATTGGACTAGTTGTATAAAGCTGTCATGATCCAAACCATAGTGAGGGGCAGCCACACTGCCCTCTAGTGGAAGAACAACTTAATAACTATACATAACCCATCAAACCCATATCAAGAAGCCAAATCAAGAAGTAGAACAATTAAAAAGTGGTTTAATAATTAAAGTTTTTATTTCCCATAAACTAATTCAATTAATTAAATACCTTGTGAAAAACAACCCCTAGAATCTAAGGGTCATAGTACCAAAACACTAGACAATCAAGAATGGGGATGCAACATCAAAAACTAGAAAGCATAAATATAAAGGGAGTATCTCTAACCTATGAGTCTCATGAATATCCAATGTATTGCTCATGTTACCAGAACAATCGTATACCTTGCAAGAGCGCAGGACAAACACTGAACTAATGAAAAGAGACCTCAATAAGGCTGGTGAGAAGTTGCCTAAATAATCGCCACGATCATATCTATGTTGGTGGCGAAGTTTATGGGGATTGAGTTGTCTTAAGTATTACCCAATTCATTGTTCAATACTACTCCTAAAACAAGCATTAATGCTCATAATTATAATAATAATTGTGTTGAGTTAATACTCAAAAGGCCTTCTTTTTGAAAAAATGATCTTTACTTTATTGACCAAATCTTTTTCTCAACCTATTTATGCTTTCTTAAATTGGCAATGCCTTCCTCATTACAAAATAATGAATTTGGAACCATTTGTGTTCCCTCAAAATATGTTTCAAATGATAATTTAAAAAACTTGAACTTACTTTAACTCAGAAGTCAATGGATGAAAATAACTATCAAAAAGATTTCAGACAATTCTCAACAAAATTGGGTTTATGTGATAACATAAGCATGAAAAAAATTCAAGGTCCGAAATGCATAAAGTACTATAATCTCCATGATAAGAATTTGAATACAGATTAATAAATAAAAGCCAAGTTTAGAATTCATGGAAACTTTACCTAAATCCCTATGTTTGACTCTTACTGATTGAACTATGAATAGTTTTACATACTTGGAAGAATAAACCCCTCGAAGAAACTTGAGGAAGCTGCTTGCCACCCTAGATTTATCATGTTGGATCCATGCTCTTATCCTTGAGGGTGATTATGGAAGTATTAGGGTGAACTAAGCTGAAATGACCTTAATTAGGAGTAAAACGTTGAGGTTTATGTTTAAATGGGTGGGAAAAGACTGAAATAAACATACTAAAATAAAACTTCTACAGACCGTACTTTCCATTTCTAGATCCCCTTACTGAACATTCAAGTCTTTGACAAGAAAATACGAGTCACCATCTACAATACATATTCCATTTCATGGCTCGTAAAAACAAAGTGTAGACTTATCCTAGAGGTTAAGCCTAGGTCTCAATACTTTAACCACAAACACAAATACATGATTCATAGTCAATTATACGTCTCGTAAATTCACTTCTTCAAAGTCAAAGTTGTGAAGTCACTGAACTTTGAAGGTTGCATCTATGAGACCCAACAATGACCTGCAACTCCATTTACGAGTCATACTATTTGCTTGTAAAAATATGCCTGATAGTTCGCACTTTCCAACTTTTAGGATCTCTGTCTATGTGCCCATCTTTGACCTGTAGACAAAACAACAATCGGTAAAAACCACTCATAAACACTAATCCAACATTCTAGAATCCTTAGTGTAAACCATGACTCCACTCCACAGACGTACATCTAACTACAACCAATAAACATCACTCATAATACAAAATATTAATAGACTCCGACAGTTCTTTGCAACTTTCAAAGTTCAACTGAGCTATGTACATCTGAGGTGTTGCAAAAAGTAAATTAAATAACGAATGGATCAGGTACAAAATAGATTACCCCATTTTCCTTGATAAAATGGTAAATTATATTGAAATTCATAACTGGAAAATACATGTTTTCTTTTTAAATGAGAAATGTAGAAAATAATTTATTTATTTTTATTATATGATAACCCCTAGATGGCGTATAGAACCCCTATATGATAACCTGTAGCATGGCGTATAGAACCCAGAAGGATCCCATACAAGGCACTTAGCTTTCATAACATAGGAAATAGAACAATAAGAGTAAAACAATAATCCAAGTCCAATCATTTTTATAAAAGAAAAGCGGAAATCTAAAATACTTGTTTCAATATAGCCTTATAGTACAATAGAATGAAATTGGGCCTAGCCCATAAATCATATCCAAAACTTAAATAGAATAAGGAAACTAGAACAATGAAAATCCGTCCTCAAAGCATGAGGACTCACTAAAGCTCAGAATTCTTGATATCAATCACTAGCCACGAAAATTCAGAAACCTGACATCAAACCCTACATTTGGGGAAATGTAGGAAAGAGTATGTGTTAGTACAAAATAATGTACCAATAATTATCGCTATGCATAAAACATTTAAATCATGCTAAAAGGGACATTTCATTTCATGACATGCAACAGACCAAGCTAAAACTTGATATAAAATGGTTAGAAAACATAAGTCATAAATCATAGTCAATGCAAGCTAACATTATTAAAACGATTGAACACATATGAGATACTTCTTGAAGTAACCTTAGGTCATTATTAATGTGGGAAATTAGCCTTAACCAACATACAGACCCTCTGAGCTATAACATGATCCCTGGAGTCTCCCACATCAAAAAGAGTTGTGCTACTTGCAAAGGTAATGACCATAACTTTTAGCTTAGGTGGATCCACTAGCTAATGTATATCTGGACAATCATCCTATAGGGGCACATAGGGAAGGGATAAAGAGATTGCTTCTAGAAACCTGACCTCTACTAACGGGAAAACTTCCATCTCAATACCCTCTCGGTGCTAAGCATAAATCCCACAGAATAGTCATTTCTTACTTGTTCTTATTATCCATGGAAGGGAATGTCATCTTGCCAATCTAAGCTAAGTCATAATCCATGGAAAGGTATCTTTTAATAACCAATTTAAGCAAGGTTCATTAGGATAGCTCTTAATCCTTGATTCAATTAGGTGAGAAAATCTTTTAACCTTAGAATCCTTTACCATGTGAAAAAACCTTTCACATCATTCTTTTATGTTTTTATCCAAAGAATTCTTTCAACAACACAACAACAACATTATCATTGATACTTAACTCTCAATGCATCCTTAAAACATTTGCATAGATTTCATAAGAAAATGCTAAGTCCATAATTTACCTTACAAAGTTCAAAACCCACTTTCAATCATCAACACTTAGAAAACATGAGTTAGATATGGATTTCATCATAAATTCATGTAAAGCTAGCAATACATGCTCACTTTCATAAAACTCTTCCTTTATCATCAAAATCCTACATCATATGATTCATAACTTGAAAACATGGGAATACATGGGTTCATGGGGAAATCATCATAAAATAATCGTATTTCATCAATTCATGCATAAGAGATCATAATTCAATCATCTCATTCAATAATCAAGAGAACCCATGATAATTGAAGAAAACCCTAACTCAATTGGGTAATTCTAACTTTGAAAATAGGGAGATTTAGGAACTCCATGGATGAAAACTATCATACCTCAAAGACAAATGCTTATATTCAATAGTGAAAATTGAGGCTTGCCTTGAAACCCTAGGTTGAACCCTTATTCTTCTTTATGTTTCTTGAGAAAGAAATATTTTGGAGAGGAGAATTTATCTTCTTTTGTGAATTTGGAAGAATGAATTGAATGGGCTGAGTTTGGGGGTTAAAATGCTTATATAAGGGTCTTAGTGAAGGGTAAAACGACGTAGTATATGAGTTAATTAATTAGGAAAATACCTAACTACCCCTGAAACTAATCTGCTAGCAATGAACCCACAAGACACCACAAACGGACTGTGGTCAGGACGACAAATTTTCTTCTACGGCCGTCGATGGTGGTCTAAAACCCCAACATGAGGGTCCTTGACCATGGACCATAGTTCCACCACCATTCTATTGGTCCGATCGTGGTTCTGACCCTTACTGGGCAGTGCCGGTGTGTCAACCCTGTACCACTACTACGATTTGTTGTCCCATCCACGAGCCATGGGTGTTCAACGTGGGTTGACACGTGCAACTTTTGGAAATAGGTAATTTCCCTTTCTCAAATCTGGGGTGTTACAATATGTCCCCTTTGGGGCCTTTCATCCTTGAATGATATTCAAGCTGGAACGAAAAGAGTAGGAGAGGAACTAACAACCCAATCTACAATGCAATTCATGCAACCAAGAAGGAACTATCGACTCCAAGCTAACACGTTACCAAAACATCATAAGAGGGGTGGAACTAAATCTAACAGCCCATCATGCATGCAATGCACATATCCAAGGAGGAAACATCAACTCCAAGCTAACATCCAAGGAGGAAAAATCAACTCCAAGCTAACAACATACTCAAATGCATATATCCGAGGAGGAAAAATTAACTCCAAGCTAATGACATGCTCATAACATCATATCACGTATTCCACATGCAAATCTTCCTCATATGCACATAAACATGTAGAAATCAATCACCTTGACTCATTTTCTTAAAACATGAACTTTTATGAAGCATGCTTAATAAGGAAATCATGGAAACACATAAAAACACATGACTGAAAAACAAAGAACAAACCATGAGGAACTCATTACCTCAAGCTAGAGTAGGAGTAGAAGGAAATAGATGAGGATATCGAGACATCATATCAGCCTCGGCCTCCAAAGTAGATCCCTCAACTAACTGATTCCTCAACAATAATTTAACGGAAGATACTTCTTTATTTCTCAACTTCTTAACTTGTCGGTCTAAAATCTCAACCAAAACTTCCTCATAAGAAAGATTTTCATCAACTCCCATACTTTCTAAGGAAACTATAGATGTCGGATCTCCAACACATTTCTTAAACATAGAGACATGGAAAACCGGATGCACCGATGCAAACTCATTTGGCAAATCTAGCTTATAATCAACCTTACCGACACATCTCAAAATCCTACATAACGGGGACTAAGCTTCCTTTTCTTACCAAACCTCATTACACCCTTCATGGGTGAAATTTTAAAGTAAATCCAATGATGAACATTAAACTCAAGATCTCTTCTTCTTACATCGACATATGACTTTGACACGTTTTCAACCTTTCTCTAATAAGTCAAACTTTCTCTATGGCCTCATGTACCAATTCAAGATCCATTAGGGAAACTTCACCCACATCAAACAATCCTATAGGAGATCTACACCTCCTACCATAAAAATCCTCAAATGGAGCCATACCAATACTCCAGTGATAGCTATTTTTATATACAAACTCAATCAATGGAAAATGGTCATCCCAATTACCCTTAAAATCAATCCCACAAGCTCTGAACATATCTTCCAAAGTTTGTATAGTACGCTCTGCTTGGCCATCGGTTTGGGGATGAAAGGTCGTACTAAGCTTAGCCCGAATATCAAGACCATTTTGGAAAGTCTTCCAAAACTGTGAACTGAATTGGGTACCACGATAAAAAATAATGGACAAAGGCACTCCATGCAACTTTACCATTTATCTCAAGTACAACTTTGCATAGTCCTCCGCTGAATAGGAAACCTTAACGGGAAGAAAATGAGCCGATTTCGTCATCCAATCTACTATAACCCAAATCGAGTCATGTTGCCGCCCGGTGCGAGTCAAATAAACAATAAAGTCTATATTCAAATCTTCCTACTTCAAAGTAGGAATGCTAATATCTTGGGACAAACGACCCAGTTTCTGATGCCTAACTTTCAGTTGTTGACAATTAGGACACTTAGTCACAAATTTCTCAATATCCTTCTTTATCCCAATCACCGAATAGATTTCCTGTAAATCACGGAACATCTTGGTGGCTCCCGGCCGAATGGAATACCGTGAACTATGGGCCTATGACAAGATCTGTTCCCTCAAGTCATCAACATTAGGAACACACAAACAACCTTGATATCTAAGTACCCTATCTCTCCCTTGGGAGAAAGCCTCAACGGATTTCTTAAGCACCGCTTTTTTTAATTCCGTCAAAATTGGATCAAGACATTGCTTAGCTTTAACATATGCCACTAAAGACGATTATGAACCATTGTGGACCATAACACCACCCTTGGTAGAGTCCACCAACCGAACACCCAATACGGCCAATCAATGAACATCGAGAACAAACTCTTTCTTTTCTTCTTCAATATGAGCAACACATCCCATAGATAACCGGCTATGAGCATTCACCACCACATTTGCCTTTACGGGGTGATAGAGAACACTCATGTCATAATCTTTCAATAACTCAAGCCACCTTGCTTAGTGAAGATTCAGATCTTTATGATTGAACACATATTGAAAACTTTTGTGGTCGGTAAACACATCTACATCCATACCATACAAATAATCCCTCCAAATATTTTAGGCAAAAACAACCATCACTATTTCAAGATCATGTGTAGGATAATTCTTCTCATGAATTTTAAGTTGCCTTGAGGCATAGGCAATCACTTTCCCATTTTGCATAAGCACACACTCTAACCCAATTGTTGAGGCTTCACAATAAACCACAAAGCTATATGTCCCTTTTGTTAATGTCAACACCGGAGTGGAAGTAAGTCTATCTTTCAACTCTTGGAAACTTTTCTCACACGCTTCAGACCATATGAATTTGGCCTTCTTTTGAGTGAAAGCTGTCAAAAGAGAGGCAATCAAAGAGAATCCGTCAACAAACCTTCTATAATAACAGGCTAAACCCAAGAAACTTCTAATATCCAAAGGAGTTAGAGGTCTAGGCCAATTCTTGACAGTATTCATCTTTTTAGGATCTACGTCAATACCTTTACTTAAAATAATATGTCCAAGAAAAGCTACAGATCTTTGCCAAAACTCACATTTGCTAAACTTAGAAAAGAGTTGTTGGTCCTTAAAAACTTGCAACACGATCCTCAAGTTATCAATATGCTCATTCCCATTTCTCGAATAAATCAATATATTATCACTAAACACAATTAGAGACATGTCAAGGTATTGTCTAAACACTTTATTCATCAAATCCATAAACATTTTTAGAGTATTAGTCAACCAAAACGACATTACAAAATCCTTATAATGACCATACCGAGTTCGCAAAGCCATTTTCAAACCGATCTAAGGTCGATTTTAGAGAAATAACATGCTCCTTGAAGTTGATCAAATAAATCATTTATCCTTGGAAGAGGATACTTATTCTTAGTGTTCACCTTGTTAAAACTGACGATAGTCAATACACATACTAAGAGAATCATTCTTCTTCCTCACAAACAAAACTTGAGCACCCCATGGAAAGATAGTAGATTGGATGAAACCCTTATCCAACAAGTCTTTTAATTATTCTTTCAACTATTTTAATTATGTTAGGGGCATACAGTAAGGAGTTATAGAGATAGGTTACATATCTGGGAGAAGGTCAATACCGAACTCTATTTCTCTTTTGGGAGGAATAAAGGGTAAGTCATCTTGGAACATTTCTAGAAACTCTTTTACCATGGGGACCGACTCAAGAGTAAGGGATTCAGAATCTACATCCCTCACCCTAACTAGATTGTAAATTCAACAATTAGAAATCATCTTTCTAGTTTTAAAACAAGAGACAAACTGACCCTTAGATATATAATCTCCCCCCTTCCACTCTAGGACAAGCTCATTTGGAAACTGAAACTTTACTACATGAGTTCTATAGTCAAACGAAGCGTAACATGAGTTCATCCAATGCATACCAACAATCATATCAAAGTCTAGCATATCAAGATCTACCAAGTCAACAAGAGTAAATCTACGGGACAAGGAATCAGGACACTTTCTATAGACCCTCTTAGCCACAATTGAATCAACAACGGGATTAGAGACAGAAAAATGATCTAACAACACATCGGGGAGAACATCAAACCTCATAACGACATATGGCCTCGCAAAAGACAAGATAGCATTGGAATCAAGTAAATCATATACATCATGTTGGAAAACATTCAACATACCGGTAACCAAAGTAGGAGAACTCTATTGTTCAACACTAGTCTGAAGTGCATAGAATAAGTTTTGCTTAAGAGCATTGGGAGCCGAACCACTAGGAGAATCGGAAAACCTTTGGCAAAATTTAGAACGCCCATCTCCATCGGACCTTGCTTGAGAAAAATTACTATCACCGGTCTTAGCCCTCTTCACCTCTATAGATTTTTCCTTGAATTTCTCCTACTCAATATTTTGTGCATGAATCATGAGACGAGAGATGTCCATGTCATTAATGAGAATGGTGGTACGACAGTATTTAACCACCATTTCGGACACACCCAAAACAAACTTACTAATTCTTGCCCTTGAATCGACAACCATCGAAGAAGCATACCTAGACAATTTTGAGAACATTAGGACATATTCCCTCAAACTCATACTTCCTTATCGAAGGTTAATGAAATCAAGCATTTTGGCTTCCCTCATCTTAAGGGTAAAGAACCTATCAAGAAAAGTGGCCTTAAAATTCTCCAATTAAAAGGACCCGTATCTTCTAGTCTCCCTTCTTTCTCTTGGTTGAACCAAGTTTGAGAAACATCATTTAGTTGATAAGCAGCCAACTCCGCCTTTTCCACCTCTATCACTCCCATGATCATCAAGACCTTATAAACCTCATCAATGAACTCTTGAGGATCTTCCTCAACCTTAGAACCATGAAACTCCAGAGAAATTATCCTATTAAGGTCCTTCACTCTAGAAGTCTTCATACCCACATTTGCGTTCAAATGAACGGCACCGTCCATATTGGCTTGGGCCTTCATAGCTTGAGCCAATACTTGAAAAGCAGCCCTAAACTCCGCATTAGTTACTTTCTCGACCAAAGGATCGACCGAAACTTGAGGAGCTTGGGGTGGAGCTTCTTGTTCTTCATTCTCTCTCACATTTCTTCTAGTATAAGCTTTTCGAGTAGCCATATCCTGTAGAGCATCGGAAAAGGATTAGGAGAGAGACTTCATAGTGTTAGCCTCTCATTCATAAATGTGGCGCGCTTTAAACTTATAAGTAAGGCTCTACTTGATGTGCCTTATGAGACATCCTAGGACCATTCTAAACCTTGTGCTCTGATTACCAAGTTTGTCACGACCCAAGGGTACCCCCTAAATGTAACGTGGTGTATAGAACCCAGAAGGATCCCATACATACCACTTATCTTTTATAACATAAGAAATAGAACAATAAGAATAAAACAATAGTCCAAGTCCAACAACTTATTAAAAGAAAAACGAAAGTCTGAAACACTAGTCTCAATATAGCCATCTAGTACACTAGAATGAAATTGGGCCTAACCCATACATCATCTCCAAAATAGAAATACAATAAGGAAACTAGAGTAATGAAAATTTGTCCTCGAAGCATGAGGACTCACCAAAGCTCAGAAATCTCGATATCAAGCACTAGCCATGAAACGTGGAAACCTGACTATCGGACCCTACATTTGGGGAAATGTAGGCAAGAGTATGTGTTAGTACAAAACATTGTACCAAGTATGATAGCTATGCATAAAACATTTAAATCATACTAAAAGAGACATTTCATTTCATGACATGCAATTGACCAAGCCCAAACATGATATAAAATGGTTAGAAAACTTAAGTCATAAAACATGGTTAAAGCAAGCTAACATCATTAAACCTTTGACCTCATATGAGATACTTCTTAAAGTAACCTTAGTTCATATTTAATGTGAAGAATTATCCTTAACTGACATTGAGACCATGTGAGCAATAACATGATCCTCTGGTGTCTCCCACACCGAAATGGGTTGTCCTACCTGCCAAGGTAAGGACCATAACTTCTAGCTTAAGTTGATCTACTAGCTAATGTCTATCTACACATTCATCCTATAGGGTCACATAGGTAAGGGATAAGGAGATTTCTTCTAGAACCCAGGCTCTACTAACAGGAGAGCTTCCATCTCAATTCCTCTCGGTGGTAAGCATATATCCCACAAAATAGTCATTTCTTACTTCTTCTTATTATACATGGAAGGGCATGTTATCTTGCCAATCCAAGACAAGTCATAATCCATGGAAAGGTATCTTTCAATAATAAATCCAAGCCAGGTTCATTAGGATAGCTCTTAATCCTTGAATCAATTAGGTGAGCAAACCTTTCAACCATAGAACCCTTTACTATGTGAGAAAACCTTTCACATCATGCTATTATGTGTATACGAGAACAATCCTTTCAACAACACAACAACAACATTATCATTGATACTTCACTTTCAAAGCATCCTTAAAACATTTGCATAGATTTCATAAGACAATGCATAAGTCCATAATTTACCTTTCAAGGTTCAAAACCCATGGTTAATCATCAACACTTAGAAAACATGAGTTAGATATGGATTTCATCATAAATTAATGTAAATCTGTCAATACATGCTTAATTTAATAAAACTATTCATTTATAATCAAAATCCCACATCATATGATTCATAACTTGAAAACATGGGGATTATATGGGTTCATGGGGAAATCATCATAAAATCATAGTATTTCATCAATTCATTGATAAGATATCATAATTTAATCATCTAAATCAATAATCAAGAGAACACATAAAGTTCGAATAAAACCCTAACTCAATTGGATAATTCTAACTTCAAAAATAGGGAAATTTAGGAACTCCATGAATGGAAGCAATCCATGGATGAAAACTATCATACCTCTAAGCCAAATGCTTATCTTTAATGGTGAAAATGGAGGCTTACCTTGAAACCCTTGTTGAACCCTTCTTCTTCAAGTTACTAGAGAGAAAAATATTGAGACGAGAATTGATCTTCTTTTGTTAATTTGGAAGAATGACTTGAATGGGTTGAATTTAGGTGTTAAAATGCTTATATATGGGTCTTAGTGAAGGGTGAAATGACGTAGTATAGGAGTTAATTAATTAGGAAAAGACCCAACTACCCCCGAAGCTCAACTTCTAGCCATGACCCACGAGACCCCACTAACGGACTATGGTTAGGATGATAGAACATTCTGCACGGCCTTCGACGGTGGTCTGAATCCCCAACATGAGGGTCCTAGACCACGGACCCCAACCAAGGACCGTGGTTCCACCAACGGTCTGTTGGTCCAGCCGTTGTTCTGACCCTTTTTGGGCAGCGAGTGTGTCAACCACAGAGCACACCTACGATCTGTGGTCCCATCCACGAGCCATGGATGGTCAAGGTGTGTTGAGACCTCCAACTTTTGGAAATGGGTAATTTTCCCTTTCTCGAATCCGGGGTGTTACAAAACTTTTTTCCTGTAGCTTTGTAATATAAGAGAAACTTACTTAATAAACAAATTTTTAAAATTAAAACATAAAAAAAATGTTGAAAACAATAGTTATCGTAGTATAAATTCCAAAGTCAATGAAAATATATATCTTAGGAGCAAAACGTGCCACTTATAGCACTATATATAACAATGGTACATCACAATTCTTACTGAACACTAAATTATTTAAATATTATGCAATATAGACTATTTTAGGTTCTTTTCATGGCCATTAAATACTGGTATTTAATTTTTAAAATTAATGGGATTTGATAAGGTCATAGTTTTTCATGAAAAGAAAATAATATAGATCTTATGTGAAGGTTGAGACTCTAAACAAGTATTCTCTCTTTCAATTTATTTGTCTTATGTTTCGTTTTTGTCTAATTGAAAATGAATATCTTTCTACTAATTTGGTAACTCTTTAGTTTCAATATTCCATGTGGCATGTTAAGATAAGAAGATTAGATAAAAATTTGATACATTACACATATCTTTAGTTTAAAATTACAAAATTAAAAAATTCTCTTTACTTTTTTTTAAAGAATATTTTATAAATGTGTTTGGCCTGTTAGGCCCTGTAGTTATTGACAACAAACAGGTCCACCAATAGGCAGGTCCAAAAGTGACCGGCCCATATAAAAAATAGGTTTTGATGCTATCTAGAAGCCTCCAATATAATATCTCATTTATTCACACCAGAGTCACATCTGCAAACAAAGGGTTATTTATTAGACTCAAACCTATGTGCTCCCATGAAAGCTCTGGATCTGCTATGATGGTCAAGTAGTTGAGCTCTTTTTTCTAATTTGTCAGTATTTCCTTGTGTTCCTCTGCATACTCTTCCTTCTACTCATTCATTACTAAGTTGACTTTGATGATGTAGGAAATGTTGTAGCAGCTTTGAGAAAACTTTTGATGTTTCGAAACAGTAAGGATTTTCTATCTTGATTTTTTTGTCTATCTATGCGGTGATTGCACTAACAGTGTTCCCCTTTTGGGTCTCATATATCTGAGAGCCTTTTGTGCGAATGATATAACTAATCATTTTTTTTATAACTTCATGATGTGCTCAACTAGATTTGTTATGTGACATGTTATATCTCACTACCTTGAAAGAATTTTAACAAGGACTAGCAAGTCAATTTCTATATTTCCCTTGAAAAGCCCCAAAGAGACATAATGGTATATTGCTTTCCATTAACAATTTCCCTTTCCTCTATGTTGGCAATTTAATGAACTTCCTATCTTTTGACATACACTAATTCTCTTTTATGATTCTCATATAGAAGCCATAGGATCTAGTGTCTAGATTGCTCCATATGTATTGCAATTTGATTGTTCTTGTTGTGGTGGCTTTTAACAAACAAATAGATATTAACGTTTGGGTTCATATTTTCTCAATGTAATCCACAATTTCTTGTCCAAAAAATAATTAATCTCTATCTAGGGTATGAAGTACTATCTAGTTTTAAACTATCAATGCCAACATTCAAAACTAACTATTGAAAAGACTGTCTTCCCATAACTTTGACTATTGTTGTTTTTGAGCCTTGATTCTCGCCTGATTGTGTTGTTGGTTTGATCTGTTAGCGGTGCTTCAGTTGTTTTCCGATGAGGTTTTGGTCGGGGTTTTGTTGGTTGGTTGTTTGGAGGTCGGAGAACTGGTGGTCTAGTGGTCATTTGTTGGTTGTTTTAGCTTGGGTGATGGAGGTCTGGGTTCTGGTGGGCTGAAATGTGGTTTTACCACTTGATTTTGGCATGGAGAGGGTGGTGTTTGAGAGCTGTTTCAGGTCGGTTTCACGGCTGTTTGAATGTTTCCGGCGGTGGGCGGTTTGCTTAATGTTGTTCCAGCTGTGAACTGGCCGGAAATGGAGAAGAAAGGTCTTGTTGTCGTCACCGGAAAGTAGAGGAAAATGGGTTTGTTGTTAATGTTTTCTACTTGATGTCGTTTCTGGTTTTTGGGGGTTTTGAGTGGTGGTTTCAGGTGGTCGTTTGGAGGTTGTTTTGGTGGTGTTTCGCAGGAAAACGGAGAAAATGAATGGGGATTGCCGGAGCTTGATTTGGGGTTTTAATTTGGTATTAATGGGTCGGGTTCGGATTAAAAAGAGAAAAAATTGGGTTATTTAATTGAAATTGGATAATTTTAGTTGATTTGGGTTTTCCATCCAATTGAGGGGTAAATTTGGTGAAATTAGTAACGGGAGGGGTAAAATTAACTTCATTTTAACAGCGAGGGTAAAGTCAACTAATAAAACAAAGTTGAGGGGTATTTTTGACCTTTTTCCCTATATTATATTACAAATATATATATATATACACACCAAATGTGAATACTTAATTAGAGAGAACAATGAAATAATTGTTAAAGGTTTTGTTTTAATTTGAAAATAGGAAATCTGAATAATATTACTTCTTTCAACGTTGAATTAACCATTTATTCTTTATAAGAAAAACTAAAAAAATAAGCTTAAAATATTTAACAACAATCGAAATAATTTTTATTTAGTTACACACAACAATGTATTAAAATTTAAGATTTCTATTCAAATGTGAATGTTCTAAGAAAACTAGACCATTTGGAAGTTATAATACATTTAAGCATTCAATGATAAATCAACATATCATCAAATAAAGGAAATAAAATGAAGAGAAATGTTTATGAATATGAATACTCATTGATTCGGTTCTGAAGAATTCATGTTGGAAATATGTTTTATCATTATCACACTCATCCTCTTCTTCATTGTTGTGACCTTATTCATCTCAATCGCATTAGGTTTAGTTGCATTTAATATGTGAAGGACTATTAAAACACCATAATATATATGAGGGATAAGGTTTACGGTTTTCTAAATCTTATTACAAACCTTTTTGGTCCAAAAAATCTTTCAAACTTTTTTCTTGTACAAAAGTTTGTAATAACATCTAGAAAACTCTAGTCTTTTATTCATTATATATATATATAATAATGTTTTAACGGTCTCTATCATTCTCAATGCAACTAAACGTAATGTGGCTAAGATGAAAAATGTACACAACAATTATGAAGAAGAAGATAACAATGATGATGAAGATTGAACCGACTTCCAACTTAAATTATTCAGAACTATATAAATGAGTAATCAAGTTAATAGAAAAAAACAGTATATTTCCTTTAATATGATGATATATGGATTTTTTAATGGATTCTTGCATGAATTATCGCTTGAAAATACTCTAGATTCCTTATGATATTCACTTATGAAAGACGAGACTTCAATTTGAATACGTTGTTATTCCAAATGAATAAAAATTTAAGTCAGTTATTGTTAAATATTTTTAACTAATTTTTTTAGATTATAAAACTGTTTCTTAGCTAGAATAAATGGTTAACACTTAAAGCATGGTTCTTATTTAGTTTCCAATTTGCAAATTCAAACAAAATTTGCAACAACTATATTTTTTATCCATTTGTATATTCACATGTCTCAACCCAAAATCTGAGGTCATGATGACACCTACTAAAATCCATCGAGAGGTAAGCCTAACCTTTAGACTGGAACCAATGAGAATTGGCTAATAGATTGGGAGAGCAAGAAAGAAACAAAATAAAGCCTCTCAATGAAAAAAACAATAAAAATAAGGAACCAATATATATCTATATATATGTGTGTGTGTATAAACCCTTAAACAACATGAATATACAAGATACCAACCAAAAACTAGTGGATGCCGAGCTACTACAAAAAGAGAGTATAGACATGAAATAAATGACAAATATACAGCCTATATCGAAATAAAAAAGATTTTCCATAAACTTTGTATTGAAGGAGATTAGCTGACTTTGATCGCTAATAAGCACACCCTCTTTCCCTAAGATAACAGCAACAACAACACGATAATCAGCGTAGACAACTAGAGCTTGGATCTCCATTAGGAAAAAAGATGCACAATGTAGTATGAGTAAAAAAAATGGTACTAAGTAGACATCATAGGCCAATCGAGCTTATGATTGCAGTAAAAGGATTAAAGTTGAGTATAACAAGGTTTATGGATAGAAAAGAGTCATTACTAGGCATGCAATGAAGTAAAACTAATATAACCATTTATGAAAGTAATAAAATCTATCTAAATCTTACTAGGCCCTAATATTCAAGCTCATAAGGCACATACAAAGGCACACCATGATGAATATGCAAACAATAACTGAGTGAACCCAAATAAGCCACATGGGTACACTTAACACTATAATACAAGACAAAAAAGTAAAGAGAACACCAAGATATCAAACCTAGCACCTTCTAGTGTCTGACGTCAAAAAGCCTTATTGGAACCTAGCATACGGTAGAATCTTATGTCAGAATGAATAATATTCCCTAGAATCTTACGTTAAAAAGTCTTTATAGAACCAAATGGATCCCGGAATCTGATATTAGAATAGTTAGTACTTCTCTGAATCTTACATAGGAAACTCTTAATAGAATACAAACAATCCCTAGACTCTTACATTTGAGAGGCCGATCCCTCCGTGGAAGGTTAGCTCAGAATAGCCATACAAAAAAACCTAGTAGCTTTGGGAATCTTACATTGGATCAGTTGTATAGAAATATCAAGACCCAGACCATCGTGAGTGGAACCTACACTACCCTCTAGTGGGAGAACAAATTACTAACCCAACACAACCCATCAAACCCATAGCAAGAAGCAAAATCAAGAAGTAGAACAACTTAAAAGTAGTTTAAAATAATTAAAGTATTGAGTTCCCATAAACTAATTAATGAACAAAATACCTTGCGAAAAAATAACCCCCTTGAATATGAAAATCAGAGTACCATAACTTTAATCATCAACAATGGTGAAGCAAAATAAAAAACTAGAAATCATTAATCTAATAGTCTTAACTATCTATGTCTAAAAAGATGGACAAAGAAATTGAGAAGAATCCATACTAGCCTGGAAGACTAGCTCACCCTTTAATTTTAATGGTCATGCATCTCTCAACTGAGGCCACATGTTAGCTGCCCAAATATGTTGTCAAGACCCGATCGCTCGAGTCATGATGTCACCTACCGTAACCTACATGTAGGTATGCCAACTTGTAACACAAAATGACAAGTAATCAGTACAAAGGTAAAGCTAAATAGAAAATAATAGTAACAACAAGAAAAGATAGAAAGAGGAACAACCCAAAACTTTATACAATAGAAAAACTCCCAATATCTGGAAGTCACGAGTACACAATTGTCTAATAAGAACAAATATAGATCTCAATAGTGGAACATAATAAGTCATCTAAAACGCAAAAGACTAGCTACTATAAATACAAAAAGAGACACATTGGTCTAGGACTACAAGTGCTCACCCTCATCTCTAATACCCACAAAATGCAACTGATGGCATGATGATCACTACTGCTTGCTGGCAATAGGACCTGGATCACAAAAAAGATGCAGAGAGTAACATAAGTAACAAAAACAAAGGTACTCAATAGGCATCATAGGAATACTAGGCAAGAAAGATAAAAAATAATGAAAACAGAGAATCTAGACACAAACATAGGTCAGAGCAGGAAAAAATAGAAAGGAAGCATGCGAGCTAAGTTAAGGTAAATCTAAGTAAAGCTAAACTAAACCTTACTTGACACCTTAAGCACATGTTCAAGTCTAAATAAGATCCTGAATGGACCCCCACAAGCTCGACATGTACTCAAAATTGTTAAGACTACAAGAAAGAAGAGTAACTTGGATCCGATCCCAAGACACTTTGTTGGGTTCATAGTCCATGTAACCATGAACTAAGAAACCAATAAACTACCAGCCCAGCTAGTACTAGTGATTATTAATCATGGTTGCCCAGCCAGACAGTCCATTCCTAGGGACGTAAGTTGCCTCGCTAGCAAGAGTGACCCAGGGGCATGTAAGCTCAATAGAGGATCTTAGATATCAAAGATACCTAGCTCGTCAGTCCACTACTAGGGGCATAAGACGTCTAGAGAGTGATAAGGCTCAAATCACCCTCCAAAACAAATTAAAATAGTGAGCAACTATTGTCTATTAAACCGCTAACAAAGAGTAAGGGTCGAATATCACAGAGAATGGTATATTGTAGAGGATTCCTTATCAAGAAATTTAGATTTTTAATATGCTCATTATATGAAACATTGGGTGGATAGAACCACCAACTTAAGAAAAAGATTTTATTATCAATTATCAAAATTAAGCTAAAAATTAGTCAAAATCAAGAGTTAATATACAATCTACAGGTGTGAGAATTGGAAGTCAATCTCACATAGTGGTAATTATGTATCTCTATAGTGATGAAGATTCATAAATAGGATATGTAATCTTTATTGACGCAAATAATCTTTCGATCTGAAAGCATCTATGCATAGAATATCCTTTTGGTCTCATCTATATGCATATCCAAAACAACCCACTACCTTACTCTATCCTCTCTTTGAAGAATAAGGTAAATAGATAAGACCCATAACCTCTCTTTCAAGCAAGTCATAAACATCAAACGTAAATTGCTAGTATTGAACTAATTACCCACTCTAATTAAGCTGTTTTGAACATCAACCAAAGATTGGAAGGAGGAATTAAGTTTACAACCTTAACCCATTAGTTAATCCCATGATAATTAGAAAAAAATCATGTATGAACAACACAAAAACATACCATACAAAAATACCCACTACATTAAAGAAACACCTAACCCCATTAGAGAACCCCTAGATATTAGGGTTTTATTCGACATTCAAAAAAGGTAAAGAAATTATATGTTTCATCAAAATAGCCATGAGTGACATGAAATCAAGAAATAAAGAGCAACCCCACTTTGGATTTAACTTTAAATTGTCAAATTCAATTACAAAATTGTAAAACCCCAAAATCTAGAAGAGTGTTCTTCTGTCACGACCCAGGGGTACACCCTAGATATAACATAACGTATATGACCCCGAGAGACCCCATACAGGCCACTTAGCATTCATAACATAAGAAATAGCACAAAGGAATTAAAACAACATTTCAAGTCCAAAGTTTTATAAAAGTAAAGCGGAAGACTAAACATGTGCCTCAATAGCCATCTAGTACAATAGAATGAAATTGCGCATAACCCATACATCAGGTTCAAAACTGAAAGTAAGAAAGAAAACTAAAACAATGAAAATCTGTCCTCGAAGCATGAGGATTCACCAAAGCTCGAAATATTTGAAGTCAACCTCTAGCCACGAAGTTGAGAACCCTGAATGTCAAACCCTACATTTAGGGAAATGTAGGCAAGTGTATGCGTTAGTACAAAAAAATGTACCGATTATGATAGTCATGCATAAAACATTTAAATCATACTAAAAAGGGCCATGACAGACCCAGGGGTACACCTTAGATATAACATGGCGTATAGGACTGCGAGAGACCCCATACAAGTCACTTAGCATTCATAACATAAGAAATAGGACAAAGGAATTAATACAACATTTCAAGTCCAAAGTTTTATAAAATCAAAGCGGAAGACTAAACATGTGTCTCAATAGCCAGCTAGTACAATAAAATGAAATTGGGCATAACCCATACATCAGGTTCAAAACTGAAAGTAAGAAAGAAAACTGAAACAATGAAAATCCGTCCTCGAAGCATGATGACTCACCAAAGCTCGAAATCTTTCAAGTAAACCTCTAGCCACGAAGTTGAGAACCCTAAATGTCAAACCCTAAATTTAGGGAAATGTAGGCAAGTGTATGCGTTAGTACAAAAAAATGTACCTATTATGATAGTCATGATAAGTATGGAATGATCAAGCTAAAACATGTATTTTGAGAGTTAGAAACCATAAGTCATAAAACCATGATCAATGCAAGTGAATATCAAATTTGAACAAATGTGAGATAATTTTTGAAGTAACCTTAGTTTCTTATTATTGTGGGAATGAGCCTTAACCGACATAAAGACCATGTGAGCTATAACATGATCCCCGGTTTCCCACACCAAAAAGGGTTGTCCTACTTGCCAAGGTAGAACCATGAATCTGAGCGAAAGTTGATCAACTAGCTAATGTTTTTCTAGACCATCATCCTATAGGGGCACATAGGTAAGGGATAAGTAGATTCCTTCAAGAAAACCCGACCTCAACACGTAAGATCTTTAATAGCAATATCCTCTCGGTGGTAAGCGTAATTCCCCCGTAGTAGTTATTATGGCTTCACTTATCTTATCTTTAAGAGACATATGTAGTCTCCCCTTGTATTATAATAGGATATCTCCTTTGACCATGCTTGAGAAAACCTTTCACTGTCCATGATCTTTTCATCATAGCTCATAAAGGAACATGGTTAATCGCCTCTTGTCCTTAAAGGAGCATGGGTAATTGCTTCTTGTCCTTACATTATGTGAAATAGGTAATCTCATCTTGTCATTCAATTAGAGAGGATGGGTAATTGCCTCTTGCCTCATCATTAGATCAGCTTCTTAAAATTGGTTTGAGAAAGCCTTTCACAATTCATGCTTACATGTGTATATGAGAAATCCTTTCAAAAACACAATAATAACAACATCATTGATACTTCACTCTCAAAGCACCCTTAAAACATTTCCATAAACTTCATAAGAACATTCATAAATTCATAATTTACCTTTCATGGTTTAAAACCCACTTTCAATCATCAACATCTAGAAAACAAGGGTTAAACATTGGTTTCATCATAAATTCATGTAATTCTATCAATTTGCATTTCATTAAAATTTTCTTTCATAACCCAAACCCACATTATATCATCATAATTGGAATACATTGGATTTACATGGGTTTATGGGGAATCAACTTAAACATATGCAATTGCTTTAATACATGCATAAAATTTCATAAATCAATCAAATAAATCAACATTGAAAGGAACCCATGGTAATTGAATAAAACCCTAACTTAATTGGGGAATCTAACTTTACAAAATTGGAGAATTCATTGATGTTAGGGATGCATGGATGAACACTATCATACCTTGATGCCAAAAGCTTGGAAGCAATGGAGGATTAGGAGGCTTGATCTTGAAATCCTAACTTTCTTCTACAACTTCTAGAGAGAAATATTTGGAGAGGAAGAGCTTGATCTTCGTTTAAAATTTGAGAGAATGATTTCTAATAGGGAAATTTGGGCGTTAAATTACTTATATAGGGATATTAGTAAAGGTTAAAACAACATAGTATTAGGCTAAAATAATTATGAAAAGATCCAATTGCCAGCCACGACCCACGGACCCCAACTGACGGACCATTGTCTGATCGATGGCTCGTCCTGTCAGTCCATCGTCTGGAGTCAGAAAGTGGGAATTGGGGGTCTGGACCATGGGCCCTCAATCACGGACCGTGGTCCCAGAAATGGTCCGTTGGTCTGACCGTTGTTCTAGGTCACCTCTCCCTTTTTTGGGTGGCCAATCCACGGACCACACCTACAATCTGTGGTCCCATCCACGGGTCGTGGGCGGCCTTTGTTAGATGGCACCTGCAGCATCTGAAAAATGTTGTATTGCCCTTCTCGAATCCGGGGTATTACATTATCTCCTCCATGGGAACATTAAGCCTCGAATGGAACTTAAACTAGCACGAAGAGAGTAGGAGGGAAACTAACAACCCAATCATTAATGCAACTTCATTGAAATGCACATAGCCAAGGAGGAACCTCGACTCTAAGCTAGAACATATTCAAAACATCCTAAGTAAGATAGCAACAAGACCTAGCAGCTCAACATGAATATAATCATATAAATGCACATATCCAAGGAGGAAACTCCATCTACAAGCTAAATCATACTTTTAAAACATCTCTTCATAGGAGAAACATAAAAGATCATATTCAAATGCACATAAACATGAAGCAATCAATTAAAGTAAATCATAAACATGAGCATGCATGCATGAGGAAACATGAGGTTGACTAAGAAACCCGAACCTAAAGAGTGAACCATGAGGGCTAAGCCCTCATGCTAGACTACAAGATAGAAGGAAATATATAGGGATACTAAGACATCACATCGCCTTTGAACTTTCACCCACCAAACCATGACAAAGAACTCTTCCAAAACCAACATAGTTCTACTCACGTACCAACCACGAGGCACCATATCTTCCCCTATGGAGCAAACCCCACTAGTCTTTTCAAATCCATCTCTCTCAACTCAACCATAACACCAACGTCTTAACAACCACTAAACCATTGATACAAGTAAACACATAAGAGGTTTCCACAAGGATTTCAATAACTTCTCCAAACAAAATCTCCATGCATGGAGTCTTACCATAGTCAATGCAACACTCAATAATAAAAAAACCATACCCACAAGCTAAAAGATCATAACTTACCAATCACCGCATATGTGGAACCCTTATGATCTTGTTGACTTTGAAGAGAATAAAAGCTATCTTGTTTCCAACCACAACTAGGACCAGAGGAAGGGTGAGGTTGAGCCCTTTGATGATCATCTCCCTCATTTCTAGAAACCGAAGGACAATTCCTTATCTTATGATCTATCTTTTGACAACCAAAACAAGCATTAGAACCGGCTAGACATTTACCGTCATGTCTTCTCCCACACTCCCTACACTCGGGACACATTTTCTCACTACCATCCTTACCTAGAGAACAATTACCTCCATTAGACCTTGAATGTGAAAACTCACCATCATCCCTTCTTGTCCTGTTTGAATCCCTAGTTTTTTCCTTAAGCTTTTCTTCTTCTATTTGTTGTGCATGTATAATCAACAAAGAAACATCCATCTTCTTAACAAACATGGCAGATAGGCATGCTTTGACCACTAAGTCTAAAGCATCCGACACAAACTTACTCATCCTTGCCCTTGGATCATCAACCATAGTGGGAGCACATTAGACAATTGTGTGAATTTCAAAGCAGACTCCTTCACACTCATATCTCCTTGGCGAAGGTTAATGAACTCAATTACTTTTGCGTCTCTCATTTGAATGGGAAAGAACCTATCAAGAAAAACAACCTTAAATTTCTCTGAATCAAGAGGACCCTCATCTTCTGCACTCTCTTCTTTGCATTGGTTGAACCAAACTTGAGCAACATTCTTAAGTTGATAAGTGGCCGATTCCACCTTCTCCACCATCGTCAGTCCCATGATCATCAACACCTTATACACCTCATCAATGAACTCTTGAGGATCTTCTTCAGCGTTTGACCCATGAAAATCCTATGGATTCATCCTAATAAAGTTCGTCACTCTAGTTGCCATTGTACCCACCCTTGGGTTCATGGGAACCACAACCTCCCTATTTGCTTGAGCCGTCATAGCTTGGTCCAATGCATGAAATGCAGCTCGAAACTCATCATAAGTCAATTGCTCGGACAAAGGGTTGATCAGCACTTGGGGAACCTCTTGTCTCACATTTTCACGAACATTTCTATTCCATCTCACAAGATTCCATCATGGAGACATATTCTGAAAAACATAAATAGGGGTTAGGAGAGAAAGACACCTAGAGTTAAACTCTATCGCACCACTTTATAGTAATGAAAGATGCAGAGTTTCCTAAACATCTTATATCCTCTCATTCATAAATGTGGCATGCTTCACCTTAATGAACAAGACTCTACTCAATGTGGCTTATGAGACATCTTAGGACCCTTCTAAACCTGGCTCTGATACCAAGTTTGTCATAACCCAGGTGTACACCCTAGATGTAACATGGTGTATAGGACCCTAAGAGGTCCCATACAAACCACTTAGCATTCATAACATAAGAATCAGACAAAGGAATTAAAACAACATTTCAAGTCAAATGTTTTATAAAAGCGAAGCGGAAGACTAAACATTTGTCTTAATATCCATATAATACAATAGAAATAAATTGGGCCTAGCCCATACATCATGTCCAAGACTGGAAGTAGGAAATAAAACTGAAATGATGAAAATACATCCTCAAAGCATGGGGACTCACCAAAGCTCAAAATCTCTCAAGTGAATCTGTAGCCATGAAATGGAGAACCTTGACTGTCGGACCCTACATTTGGGGAAATGTAGGCAAAAGCATGTGTTAGTACAAAATAATGTAACAAGTATGATAGCCATGCATAAAACATGTAATTCATGCTAAAAGGGACATTTTCATAAGTATGCAATGATCAAGCTAAAACATGTTTTTTGAGAGTTAGAAACCATAAGTCAAAAAACCATGATCAATGCAAGTGAACATCATCTTTGAACACATGTGAGATACTACTTGAATTAACCTTAATTAATTATTATTATGGGAATGAGTCTTAACCGACATAAATACCATGTGAGCTATAACATGATCCCTCGTTGTCTACCACACTGAAAAAGGTTGTTCTACTTGCCAAGGTAGAATCGTGAATCTGAGCTAAAGTGGATCCACTAGCTAAAGTCATTCTAGACCATCATCTTATGGGGGCACATAGGTAAGGGATAAGAAGATTGCTTCTAGAAAACCCGACCTCAACATGGAAGAGCTTCAATCTCAATATCCTCTCGGTGCTAAGAATAATTGCCAAACAGTAGTTATTATGTCTTGACTTGTCTTATCTTTAAGAGACATGGGTAGTCGCCCCTTGTCTTATTATAAGATAGCTCTTTACACCATGCGTGACAAAATCTTTCACTATCCATGATCTTTTAATCATAGCTCATGAAGCAACATGGGTAATCACCCATTGTCCCTTAAGGAACATGGGTAATCGCCTATTATCCTTACATCATGTGTCATGTCTAATCACCTCTTATCATTGAATAAGAGAGCATGGGTAATCACCTCTTGTCTCATCATTAGATTAGCTTCTTAGCATTGGTTCATTTCAACCAGAACGAACCATTGGTCCATCCAAGGTCATTTGGTATTTTACCCTATACGTTCAACACTTAAAATACATCGTTTAACCCCTAAACTACATAGTTTTGGTAAGTTTTAGCCTAGTCACTTAATTAGAACCTACCCTAGTCAATTCATTCACCAAAATTCATAAAACTTAGAACGCAGAGAGGAGAAAGAGTTGACCAACCCTCTCCAAGAACGCAACAAAGCTTCTTCAGTTCCTACCCCAAAATCAAATGATTTCTCTGTGAAATTCATTACCATGTATGTGGGATTTCACTAGTGGATTCTTTTCTTCCACTAGGTCCCTAGAATTCAGTCAGATTCTTGATTCCCTCCATATTATCTAGACCTAGGGTTTCTTGATTGTTAGAAATTGTTGTGGATTAGTTGTTAGAATATTCCTAATCAGATTTTCATGTTGTTGTAATACTATTGCCTCGTTCCTTGCATGAAATTTAGAACCCTAGTTGTGTAGATTCATTTAGTTCATTAATTACACTTTCTAAGCCAGTTTATACAGTTATACATGCATCAGCTCCAAATGTTTCATTATCAGTACATTAATGTTGCATTTTCAGTTAGCATGTCAGAACATTGAGCTATCCATTATGTTTCTGTTATATTGTATTTTACATTTATTATAATACCCCAAAAATTAGTAGGCTTAACTAGAGCTTGTTGTAAGTTTAGAGTCGTAAAATTTGCTTCTCGTACTTAGAATGAAGGGTTTAGGGGTTAAACATCATGGTATGACTCCCTAAGGACCAATCTCAAGGACCCTAAAACCACCCTCAAAACTGCCCCAAAAATAGTGACCCACGGAAGGACCTATGCTCTGTAGAGTGGTCCACGCTCCGTGGGTGGAGCTTCGTGCTTCAAGGCCAAGGTTAGAGGCTTCAGACCCCAAACCACACCCCACCAATATGGTCTATGGGTCAACGCCTCATAGGTGGGGTTCGTGGATGGGGTCTATTAGTTGGTTCAAGTCGGCTAGGTTTAGGGGTCTTTAGGTTAATTCATAATTTATTTAGTATGATGTGAGGTCATTTAATTTGTTTTAATGCACCTATATAAGAGTTTTTAAGTCATTAACCAACCCATTTACTTCATCAATCCCAAAACCCAAAATCCATAACCAACTTTCCCCCAAAATCATCTCTCTAGAATTTCAAGGAAGAAGAAGAGGAATAAAGGTGAAGCTACGGTTGAAGAGTCAAGTTTTTCTCCTCAAATTCGTTGGAATTCCTCATCAAGGTATGATATCTTTTCATCTATAGGTAGCCTTCACCCATAGAGCCCCTTCAAAAACCCCAAATTCAAAGCTAGAAAACCCAAAAGCTAGGGTTTGATTTCAATGTCATGGATTCCTTTCAAATTCATTTTAAGTGATTAAATTATGATTGTCTATGGATATATTGATAATATTATATGATTTTAAGTTGAATTCCTCAAGAATCCGTGAATTTCCCTATTTACTCAAATTGAATATTAAAGTGTGGGTATTGATGGATGCAAGTAGAATGTTATAGAATTATGAATGTTATAAATTGATTACTTGAATCTTGTTATTATTCATGCCTTATTTAGTAATTCTAGGTGTGTTGATTGAATGTGATCCATGGTACTTGATGGGAAAATTATTAGAATTATGTATGATCATGATATTTATGTTCATGCTTTATGAACATGATTATAATCTAATTGTTGTGTTGATTGAAAGGTAATTTTCATAAACACATAATGAACATGATATGAAAGGTTTTGTCACAATATGATGATTCTAAGATTGAAATTCCATTCTCACCTATTTAATCTATGAGGTATTTTATGAATTGTTTTGGATAGAGTGTTAAGGCACTCTTTCATGCAATTTAACTCAATTCAAGACTAAACATGTAATTATGGGAAGACATGTTTAACACCGAGTGGATATTGAATATGAGATAGAGGCTCTCCCGTTAAGTAAGGCCAGGTTTCTAAAAGTAATCTCATGAGATTGAGGCTCCTCGGTTAAGTAAGGTTCGGGTTTCTAGTAACAATCTCCTTATCCCATAACTATGTGCCCATATAGGTTATTAGTTAATGGATTTACCTAAGCTAAATGTTACCGGTTCTACCTTAGGCAAGTATACCAATTCTTTTCGGTATGGGTCATGACACCGATTTCATGATTTACTCACATGGTCTATGTCGGTTAAGGCTTACCCCCACAATAAATGACTATGAACTATGGCTCCTCAAGAAGCACTACTTAGTGTGGGTGGGGGTATGATATTTCATCCATGCATTGCACAAGTAGGCTTTGAGAGTTGTTATGGTGTGTTCCTTTTATGTTATGATGACTTATGAAATAAAGTATTCTTAATGTGCATTGTTACTATGAGGTGCTTTCCTTTATATGAATTAGTAAATGTAAAAGTTTCCTTGTCTATGAGTATTAATAAAGGATGTTGCCAAAGAATGTTAAGGATGTTTATGGTGGCCTAAAAGTGGTACTTAGTATAGATAGGATTATGGGATCTTTATCTATCCATTGCACAAGTATAACTTAGGCTTACTTATGAGATGGTTCTATTATGCTATGATGATCTATATGTTGAATATGCTTATGACTTATGCTTTACACTAATGTGTGTGATGATTATCAAACTTGGTAAAGTGCATGCTTTTTATCTAAAATGACATTTTTCGCATGTTTTCAACATTTTTATGCACGGCTATCATACTTAGTCCATTTTTGTACTAACACTTATTTTCCTAGCTCTTTCCTAAAGTGTAGGGTTCGGTATTTGAGGTGATCTTCATTTTCTCAAAGCTTTGATCAACTATTCTCCTAGCTTGTGGTGAGTCCCCGTGATTCAATGACGTATGAGTCATTTGTAGTTCCTCCCTAGTTACTTTATTTTTGAACTATATTGTAGGGGTTGTGCACCTAGTTGATTCAAATATTGTATTAGATGGCTAATTGAGACAAGTGTAGACTTTCGCTTGCTTTTATAAAAGACGTCAATTGTACGGATAAAGTTCTAAAATTCCACATCATTTCTTTTATCCTATGTTATGATATGCTAAGTGGCTTGTATGAGACCCCTTCAGGGTCAAGTACACCATGTTACATCTAGGGTGTACCCTTGGGTCGTGACAAACTTGGTAATCATAACACAAAGTTTATAATTATTCTCAGATGATGTCTCATAAGCCACATCTAGTAGAGTCTTGTTCATAGTATGAAGCACGCCACATTTATGAATAAGAGGCTATAAGATGTTAGGAAACTACGCTTCTTTCATTACTCTTTAGTCGTTTCATAGAGTTTAACTCTATAAGGTCCTTCTTCTAATCCTTACCCGGTGGTTTACAAGACATAACTACTAAAAGATCTTTCACCGATGGATTTGAAGAAGACAAGGTTGATCAGGGAGCTCCTCAAGTTCCGGTTGACTTAATGACTTATGAGAAGATTAGATATGGCTTTCAATTATTGACTCAAGGCGGAATAGAAACTCTGGAATTTTATAGGAGAAAGATGGAGGATGATTCTCAAGAGCTTATAGATGAGGTCTCTAAGGTGTTGGACTTTGTGGGAGTGACTCCGATAGAGAAGGCGGAGTTGACCTCTTACCAATTGAAGGATGTTGCCCAAATGTGGTTTAGCCAATGAAAGGAGCAAGGCAGGTAGAAACGGGCCCCATGGAATAGGAAAGATTTAAGAATGGGTTTCTTGATAGGTTTTGTCCTTTAGAGATGAGAGTAGCTCAAATACTTGCATTTATTAACGCTCAGCAAGGTAGGATGAGTGTTGAGGAGTATGCTTGGGTTTTTACTAGGTTGTCGAGATATGTTCCATCTATCGTGGACAACCCTAAGTCAAGAATGGGAAAGTTTGTGTTGAGCATGTCCAACTTAATAGAAAAATAATGTTGTATGGTTATGCTTGAGAGTGATATGAATGTTGATTTTCTTGTGATTCGTGCTCAAGGGATTGAGAAAGAGAAACTTGAAGAGGGGTCTAAAGAAACAAAGAGGTATAGGATTGATGAAAATTCCCCTCAAAGAAGGTTTGATGGGCATGATTACTTAAGTTGAAAGGAAGGTTTTACGGGCAAAGTTCTTCTAAGGCTTCCCTAAGGCTAAAGAAATAGAGGTTGTCTAGCCCTAAGTCTTGTGAAAGGAGTGATAGGCCTCTATGGACGGATTGTGCTAGGTGTGGAAGAAGGCATAAGGATAAGTGCCTAGCGGGTTCCAAGGTTTGTTGTGGTTGTGGAAGAAGTTTTCACAAAATAAGGGATTTCCCGATGCTTAAGGCAAAATGGAGAGATGCCAAGAAAGCTTCTCTTAGTGGTTCGGGTACTAGTGCTCTAAAGAAAGGTAGATTCTATACTCCTTAAGCTTGAGGGGGACAAGAGTATCCTCTTTGTATGGCTACCAATATGTGTTCTATGCTTATTTAAATTCTGGTGTTGCTTGTCTTTTGTGGTTTGGTAGACTTGACATACTAGACCTTGATGTTTTCTTTAACATGAATGTGCTTTATTGTTGTTTTAGGATATGGATTTTAGAATCTAGGATGCTAATTATGGGTTTTTGGTTATGCCTTCGGATTGTTTAAAGGAAGTAGTACTTGAGGTATTAGTAGAGAGCTTTCTCCCAAGGGGGAGATGGTATCCTTAGATAGCAAATTTTTTGAGAGTCCCGATATCCTCATCTCTCTTTCTTTTATTTCTATTCTAGCTTGAGACAAAGAGTTCCTCTTGGCTTGATTTATGTTTTGGAGTCATGTGTGTTTTAGAAATTTCCATGATCTCCTTATGTTATGCATGTTCTTGAGAAATTGATGTTTAGTAAGAAAATGAGTTTTTATGATTTATGTTCCTCGTGTTGTTGTGCATTTAGTATGGGTTGCCTATATGCTTCATGAGATGAATTGTCAAACAAGCTTTATTGTGCTTTTGAGAGTAATTGCATAATTGGTTTCATGCTAGTAAGTTGAGCATGATTTTAGTTGGAGAAGGTACTTACTCCTATGAATTTGATTAATTTTGAGGTTTTCATGCATAATGGGTTGTTAGATGTAATTCCTACTTCCTTATGTTGCATTGTGTATGTAGAGATGGAGTGATCTTTCCTCTTTTAAATTGTGCATTATTTTTATGTTTCATGCATGATGGGCTGCTAGTCATGGTTCTTTAATTCTTAAGGTGTCTTGATCGTCATTCGAGGATGAATGTTCTTGAGAAGGGGATAATGTAACATCCTTATTGTGCATGTTTTTCAATTAAAATGTCATTTTTATCATGTTTTCAGCGTTTTTATGCATGCCTATAATACTTAGTGCATTTTTGTACTAAACCATATTTTCCTACCTTTTTCCTAAAGTGTAACGTCCGGTGTTTGAGGTGATCTTCATTTGCTCAAAGCATGGATCGACTATTCTCCTAGCTTGTGGTGAGTCCACATGATTCGAGGACGTATGAGTCATTAGTAGTTCCTCTTTAGTTACATCATTTTCGAACTATGTTGTAAGGGTTGTGTCCCTAGTTGATTCAAAAAATGTATTAGTTGGCTAATTGAGACAAGTTTAGACTTCCACTTACTTTGATAAAAGACATCGATTGTATGGATAAAGTTTTAAATTCCGCATCATTTCTTTTATCGTATGTTATGATATGCTATTTTTCTTGTATGAGACCCTGGAGTAAGGAAAGGGCTCCCATGACAATGAGGTCATTTTTTAATGGGCTATCAAGTACGCCATGTTACATCTAGGGTGTACCCCTGGGTCGTGACATTTATTCAATTAGGAGTAGGCTTAACACCAAGTTGGAATAGGGTCAATTTCCGTTAGAGTCCAAGAAATACGTGCCCCCGTAGGTTTGTAAGTTCTCTCTGTGGGCATCATATTTACTTATCGCACAAGTCATTCCTCTATACCCTTGACAAGGTTTATTGGGTCCTTTCGATGGGCATCATGTGGTTTTATGTCGGTTATTAGTGGCTCCCACATTCAGATTCTAGTGCATTTGACCAGGTTCTCAGTTACATTTCAGTATTCAGTTTCAGCATGTTATGTACTTGGTCATTGCATTCAGTTCAATTCATTTCAGTATTTCCATCATGTTCAGATGATATCATTGATTAGTATGTTTTATTCAGTTATATATATATATACACTGATTAGTTTTATCCTATCCTGCATGCTCAGTACCTTTCAAGTACTGACACATACTCTGCACTACATATTCTCGTGATATAGATTTAGGTCCTCACCATTAAGATCACACATAGTTCGGTACCCGATCTCCAGTTCAACATTTTCAGTGGTGAGTCCTCATTCTGATATACCGTGAGTTTACGGTACTTTAATACATTTCACTTAAGTATTGTGTGTGTCTATGGGCATTTTGTATTGGTATTAATGTGTTTTTATCTTGTTTTTCAGGAAATAAGTTCAGATGGGGAATTTAGGAGACAATTGAAGAAATGTTGCAGAAATTGCCACCTACGGACATGACCTACAGACCGTAGGTCCAGTCACGTTTCGTAGGTTCAGAGCGTAGATTGATGGGAAAGGCTTGAAGAAACAATCAGGGAATTCTTGACCAAGTGTGGAACCACGACCATGATCGATGGACCGTAGTTCAACCTACGAGCCGTCCTGCAGGTCCATCAACTGAATCAGAGAAGGTGTTCCAGTACTTGATTTTTATCAAACTAAGATGAAACCATGAAGGGGGATCAATGGACTGTGAATAGAGTCACTGTCCATGTTGTTGAGCCGTCATCTGTTACTAAGAGTTGGAGTTCCAAGCTTCTGAAAAATTGCCTAAGTCCCAAACCACGGAAGGGACCTATGGACCGTAGGTCAGTCCACGGTCCGTAGGTCATTGTCGTCGACTACAACCATTTCCAGAAACTTTATTTCCTTATTTCTTTTCCTTTTTAGTTGGGACTTGTTTTTCTATATATAGGGCATGTAAACCTCGTTTTTGGGGGTTAAACCTTATTAATTTTGTTCTAGTTTTTGGCTTTGGAGATTAACTTGCAATTTGAGCAATTCTTGATTTCCTATGTTCGTTTTGAAGATTTGGATTTTGAAACTCAAGTTGAGATTTTGGGTTTATTCTTCTCATTACGTAAGTTCATGATTTCGTCATCTAAAAATATGAATTGTGTTCTTGCTATTATGGCTAACTAAATCCACAACTAGGGTTATGAGAACCATGAGTGATTAACAAAGTATGAATAGTAACTAAGTAATTCTTGAATATTATTATTACATGCATTGATAATTCTTTAGTTTAGAAGTCTTTTTAGTGGTTGCAAACGTTAGAACTCACCTTGTTGCTACTTGCCGGACCATATAGGTAATTAATAAGAAGAGAATTATCAACATAGATTTAGTGTGATACTATCTAATAGTCTAATGTCAATTGGTGCGAGGGTGAAAATTAAGCCATACATTGATGTGATGTCTAATATGAGGTAAAGGTAAGGGTTAGTAAATTATACACACGTAGCCAGACCAAGGTGCGGGGTGAAATTCTCTAGTTGCCGGACCAATGAATTAGAGATACCTAACTTATCTCTTTGCATGTAATATGCTAGAAAAGGATTACTCTTACTAGGGTTACTGTGTTATGAGCTTATGGGGATCACGTACACCGTAGTTATTTTCTCCCATTGATAACAACAAAGTTTGAATCTTGCTCACTTGTTACTTAATTACAATCAATCATTTTTTTCACAAATCGCCCCTTCACTTATTTGTCTCGGAAATACGTTGACTAAATGAATATAATCGTAAGTTAAATTTAAGTCTAGACCATATTCCTCGTGGGATCGACCCCAACCTACAAGTTTGGTTCTCTACTTGATAACGATCGCTTATACTTCTTTAGGGAGGTGTAATTTGAGCGTATCAAATTTTGGCGCCGCTGCCGGGGACGTTAAATAAAGCGAAGCTTGGTAGGTAACCCAAGATGTACAATTTAAGCAACTATAGGTTTTTCTTTGTGGTTTAGTAGTTCTCTTTGTTTATTTTCCTTTCTGTATTCCTTTAATTAGGAGTTTTATTTTTGTTTAAGTGTTGGCTAGATATAACATAGGGTCCGTGTCTAAAAAGTGTCCAGAAAATGTAAAAAGAAAGGCCTAATGGTTGCTACATGTGCAGGGTCGAAAAGCAAAATATACAGAAAATGTCTGGTGCAGCGGTGTACGGAGAACATCGACGGTCCGTAGGTAAAAGTACAGACCGTGAATGGTATACGTACACCCCAGTAGGATCTCTAATTTTTCTAAGTGAGAAAGTGACCTACGGACTCCATTTACGGTCAGTAGGTTGACCCAAGGACCGTAGATGGGGTCTCATGGGTCCAAACCATAGTTTCTACCCGACCCGGCCCGGACCCCTAATAATAAAACCCCTCATTTTAAAACATTCCCACATTATCAAAACTCCCCCCAACCATTTTTAAACCTCTCATCTCCTAAAATCCCTCCATATTATTCCCATATTCCATAGATCACTCCCATTCCATTTCCCTATTGTCCCAATTTACTCTCATCTCTCCAAAATACCCTTATTCCCCATTTTCCAGAGGTTTCAGTGTCCGGGGTTTGCTGAAAAGGCTAGTAAGAAGTTGTTGTAAGTCTAATGTCATCAAACCATCACCCACTTCTTTTTCCTGTAAGGTAATCGACTTCCCCTTCACTTTGAATTCCGGTTCAGTGTTGTTATTGAAAGTCAGGAACTGGATGTTGACCTTGGGTGTGATATTGTATGTGTTCCTCCTGAATTGTATGGTAAAAATACCCATGGGACGATAGATAGTGATTGTGTTGTTTTAGTAGTTAAATAACGTGGTGAAAATTTGGTCTAAATGAAAGTTTTGACCTAGGGTTCCTAGTTTTGTATGCAATACATGTTGAAAAATGAGTAATTGGAGCCCTAGGGATGACTAACTATCATAAATTGTATTGAAATGCATGATTAGACTTAGGTTGAATGATTGAAATTATCGAAAATTGGTTTAAACATGAGGCATGTCAGATACCTGGTACAGACTTAATCTATGAGACCCCGTGTACGGACTGTAGATCAGGTTTGTGGTATGTGGCACATAGCAATTCCACTAAGTGTGGAACCACGGAGGTGGACTACGGTCCGTAGGTCAATCTATGGACCAGTCTGCACATCTGTGGTTCCTGATGCTTATCGTAACTAACGACATTAACCTATGGTACGAGTGTCTACGATCGTCAATAATATAGTAACCCAACTAAAGGTTGGGGTCGTGTCCCAAGGGAGTGGTTTTGAGAAATAATTTAAAAATATAATTTAGTTCTAATTAGTCGGAGCTAATGACATTAAATAACAAAACCATTGTAAATTAAAGGGAGTGACACAAAAGTGTCAAATATCAATTGGGGTTTTTGTCACAAGTAGTAAAGACAACAAAAATTAACAAGAAAATCAAGTATGGGAGAAAGTTCTTCTGGTGTGACTGCAATACAAGTTGAGATAAATCGTTGGGTAGATGCTTTCGATAGGAAATTTACAAGATAATAGTTACTAGGCTAAGCTTTAGATGGAAATAAGTTCCTCTCAGACACCCACTTGCCGCATGATGACCACCCTACGCCTTTCCCCACTCTCTCTCAAGCTGAGTGTTAGGATATTGGACTAGGGTTCACCCTCTCGATTTGAACCTCATGTCGAGCCACTCCTTAGGCCATCAGTCTAGTGGTCTTGGTTTCACGACCTCCCTCTCGGGCAAGTCAAAAACACATGGGTGGTTTTGTATTTGCAACTACAAACCCATTAAATTAATCCACAATCACTAGGTGAAATCACCATTACAATACATCTAACGTATCAGCAAGCAAGACCCAACAATAATATCAACACATATTTGCTAAATCACACCCCAAGAATGGAGGTTTTTAGCCACATATGAAGAAATAACAAAATACACCTAAAATGATATTAAAATCAAATAGGTATAAGAAATTAAACTATGATTTAAGCAAAGGAAAAAGAATGGAGAAGACCCACTTCCAACTTGGGGAAGATGAAGTCCTTCTCTCTTCAAGTCTCCCACAAAACCCTCTCCAAACTTGAGAAAAAATATCTTAAAAAGTACTATTCTATTATGGAAATTAAAATAAATGTTCGACTCTCTAAAGTTAATAATAAGTTTAGTATTTATAGACTTCAGAAAATATTGCTGGCAAATCATTCGGTGAGGTTAGTCGATGTCGTCGAATGACTCAGCGACTCGCCTTTCTTCTATTTCATCACCGTTTCGTGTTTCCCTTCAGCATTTTCACATTTAGGACCATTGGGCTGTATAGTACTGCTTCGTGGAAATATTCGGCGAAACACCGACTGCTCCTTCATCACCTTTTGATCCTTCTTCTTCAAGGTTTCGCGTACTGGAACATAGGGAGGAGTGCGTCCCTTCGGCGAGTTGCCAGGTGTTCTTGGCGCTGCTCAAGCTTCAACTTCTTCGTTCTTTTCAACCTTTTTGTTCCTTTTTGCACCTAAGTGTCCATGCTTTCAATAAAACTTCAAATACCTGAAACTTAAGAGTTTTCATCGCATATTGAGACAAAATATGCATTCGAGGACACTATTCTTACCAAAATAAAGCCCTAAATGAGTCCATTTTGTGGACTGATCAGTTCCCATTAGAGCCCAGCTTTTCGAGACTTCTGACATACAGAGGGGATCCACGGACTGTTGGTCAACCTACGGACCATAGGTACCCACCGTAGGTGGCCACTGAAGCCACTGTCTTAATTTTTTTTTAGTTTTTCGTTAGGTTTATTCTAGGTTCTAAAATTTTTCGAGTGTGTTTTTAGGTTATATTGGTACTAATTCACCCTCCACAAGAAATGTGGCTCCTAAGAAAGCTCCAGCCGTCACCGCAATGTGTAGGTCCAAATCAACGGAACCAACCCACAAACTTATTAATGCAGATACTAATGCGGAGAATGACCCCGCATATATCCCCCCCACTAAAAGGACATCCCCCACAGCACCCCGGACTACCAGGAACCAATCCAAGCAGGTGGTTCCAAACGTAGTCACTACCTCCAGTATGATATGGAGGATATATTGATCGGATCACCGGCTGGGTCTGCTTCCGATTCTGCATCCGCCTGTGCTTTAGAGTCTTTCTCTGGTTCTGCAACAGGCTCGAGTTCACATGGTAGGGCTGCCTCATCTGATGAGGCCACTAGTTCGAGGGAGGTTCCAGTGCCACCAAACACCGACCATGCTCCGGTTGCTGAGGAGCCTAATAGATGGTGCGTTGAGGGTCAATGGAAAATCTACAGGGATGACAAGATGTTAAACGAAAAAAGGAGGATGGCCCGACTTTTCACAAAGGAGCGCAGAGTTCTCACGGGGATCCTACACACCATACCCGACATCCACTAGCTCTTTCAGCAACACAAATGCGCGTGGATGGCTCAGATCTCTAGGACTTATAGTGTGGAGATAGTGAGAGAGTTATATGGCTCATATGTTGCCACACTCCGTGGTTCTATCGACAAACAGTCTAAGCCCACTGCCCAGGCCCCCCTTACTTCCTCTTTAGTCCGGCATTTTTTGGTGGACTTATCGCAGATCACTATCAGTTGATTCCTCTATGTTCCGGGCAGCACTTGGGCACTCAACATCGCAAAATTTGACTACCGGTGGGACATTGGGAGGAGTGGGGCTTTCTAGTGGAATGCGGAGCAGAGGGAGGATATATTACTTTGGCTGGCTAGGTACATAACTATCGATGGAGAGCGTGTAGAGTGGGTCAACACACCCCGCGTGGGTATTCAGAAGGCCACCCCAAATTTGGTTGCCAGGTGCTTCTGGTTGTTGGTACGGAATAGGGTATCGCCCACTAAGGCTGATAATGTGCTTACTTGGGATTGAGCGGTGATGGTTGCGACTTTGGTAGCTGTGTTTGAAATCGACTTTGCCCGCATGTTCTTGGTAGAGATCCCTGAGAGGGAATTCATGACCACCGCCACTTTACCCATTCCGTGTATGATCTTCGAGTAGTGTAGGGATTCTGGGGTGCCTATATGACATTGTGACTACTTGGTACAGGCAACCAAAACCATTAACATCGGCCTTATTCAGGATGGGGCCAACGTAGCTTCCCTATGACGTGGCCCAAAGATTGAGGTGCCATAATTAAGAGCAGATTTAGTAGATGATATGGAGCAGATGCAGAGTGATGACCCTGCCCCTCCAGCCCATACTGATGATGCCCCAGCCTCCCCATCTCAAGCCACTAGTTGGGCCCCTAGCTCGTCCAGAGCCACCCCATCATTAGGAGCTTATGTTGTTCCCTTAACTCGAGTTCAAAATTTGGAGGATCATATGGTCACGCTGCTCCATCATGTAAAGCCACAGATGCAATGGTGTATTACAAAATCTGAGGTTAGGATAGAGCGGAGGATGGAGACCATGATGGAACAGAAGGTCTAGGTTGTTCATAAGTGCCTGGATGCCTTCGAGTTGAGAGTCCTCGTAAGACAAACCCCTACCACAAATCTCTCCTCTTTCCGGACCGAGTTGGACAGTCTTCGGGCCGACCTTGATACCATCCTTGCCCCACACATAGATGATCCACAGTCTGCACCTACTGCATTGGCTGATGATACAATGCTTGATGCTTTATTCAGCGAGGACATAGCACAACCCGAGGCGACCCATGCTCGTGGGAATAGGCCCCGCTCCAGTCGCACATTTGATGCTACTGAAGATGTATGGAGTACGAAGCAAGAGTGCCAGCAGACAAAGCAGGCTAGGAGAGCCTCTATTGTGGATGAGGAGTTACGTTAGCAGAGTGTTTGTGAGGGTAATTTTGGTGCCTAGAGTTCGATGCCCACCATGGAGGCTATGACTGCTATGATGGATGATGTGAGCACCACTAATGGTGTGGTTAGAGTGACCGATAGCACTACTGATGGTGCTATGCTTTATGATATGGGCAGTACTGCGGGTGGCCCAAGTGTTATTCCAATGGGCTCTGGGAAACCAGACCCACCCGCTTGTTGAGTTCTTCGGTGCATTTGCGCCACAGGTTTGCGTCACCTTCACCCTACTCTTTTTTGCTTATTTTGTGTGCTTTGAGGACAATAGAACTTTATTTTGTTAGGGGTGGGGAAAACGGATAATGAGTGATAAGGTGAAATCTGAGTAACCCAACTCATAGTCCTCTCTTAGGGTTTTCCTGCCTGTGTTGTTTTGCCCCAAGACACTGTTTAATTTTTATTGAACCGGCATGTGTTAGAATTGTATGTGTAGAAGCATGAGAAAGAATGGAGAATGATGGCATAATCAAGAGTGACAATGTTACCCATCCAAACATAAATTGTGTTATGTACTAAAAATCTGTAGGCTAGAATGAGTTGAATATGTTGGCTCTTAATATGACATGATAATGAACCAACTTGACCACATGACATAAGCTAAAATTTGAAGTGGGTAACTGATAATCTACTAATGAAACAATGTGCCAAGAGAGTGTGCGAATATTTGATTGTTCAAATAGTTTTGTGCCAATCTAGAACTTGCCCCATTGGTCCTGCTAGGATAATCTAGGCTAGAAGCTAGGAAGTGATCATAGGCCATTATTCAATTTAGTCCACTTAAGTCTAAAATGATATAACCAAATGGTAGCATTATTCCCTTTTCATCAAAATATTTGAGCCTAAAATTGACCAATTCTTTTGATTCACCTAACTCACCTTTCTTTAAAAATATTGTGTTGGCTGAGGTCCCTCCTTGGAAATATGCACCTTGACTTAAGCCAAAAGCCTAAGTTGAGGGTGGCTAAGCCCAAAATTTTACCTTCATTTTGCCCTGGTCCGACATCGGACATTGTGCACCTCAACCAATGCAAAATGCATAAGTTGAGGGTGGCTATGAAAAAGGAAACCAAATGGTAAAGGGGTATGAAAAGAGTTTAGTGTTGAAAAGAGAAAAAGTATGAAAGAGGATGTGACTTTGTGCAAAATAAAAAAAGAGAAGTGTTGAAAGAAATAAATGAAAAATAAAGTGAAAGAAAAAGAAGAAAGTGAGAAATAAGAGTCAAAAAGTCAAAAATCGCATCCTTGGTTGAAAAGAGTTAAGGGAAAGAAATTGAGATGAAAAGTTGCCAAAAATACGTCAAGGAAGAGGTAAATAGCCAATGTAATGTCAAGGAGGGCTGAAAGTCACTAAAAAGTACCCAAATGTACCACACCTGACCCTGAGCCTACGTTAAAAGCCAATAAAAGTCATATAGTGATCCTAGCAACTAGTTTGGAGAGTCTAAGCAGTGAAAATAAAAGCAAGCCTATGGTATTGAGCAGTAACTGTACTTGAAGTTACTTCTGAGCATGAGAGTTGAATGAACCCTTGTACTCAAAATCATATTCATTTTGTGAAAAAAGGATTCTGTTTGATGCAAGGGTACTAGTTACATTGTCAGAAAGTTCGTACCTTAGTGATAGAGAAGCAGTGTATGTTGTGTGTTGATTGGTCAGTCTGTGTCATAACTTGATCTGGATGAGTAAGCTTGTTGAGTCTAAGAGAAAATATTTACACTCGAAAAGGGAGTCGAGATAGAAATCCATGTGATTGCTTGTGCTTGAATGTTTACTTCTATACAAGTGTCGTTTAGAGTCTTAGAGAGTCGCTTGAGGACAAACAACAAAAATAAGTTGAGGGTGCTGATATACCATGAGTTTACGGTAATTTTAATACATTTCACTTCAGATTTCTATGTGTCTAGGGCCAGGTTGTATTGGTATTCTTGTGTTTCGGAAATAAGTTCGGACGGGGAAGTTAGAGACAACTGAAGTAATATTGCAGAAATCACCACCAACGGACATGACCTACGGATCGTAGGTTTAGTCACGTTACGTAGGTTCAGGGCGTAGATTGATGGGAAAGGCTTGAAGAAACAATCAGGGAATTCATGACCAAGTGTGGAATCACAACCATGATCGACGGATCGTAGTTTGACCTAAGGAGTATGAGACCACGGAGGGGGAACAACACACCGTGGATGGAGTTGGAGTTCCAAGATTCTGAAAAATTGCCTAAGTCCCAAACTTTAGGTCAGTGCCATCGACTGCAACCACGTCCGGTTCCTTATCTCATTTCCTTTTTAGTTGGGACTTGTTTTTCTATATATATGGCATGAAAGCTTCATTTTTGGGGGTTAGACCTTATTACTTTTGTTCTAGTTTCTTGCTTTGGAGATTAACTTGGAATTTGAGCAATTCTTGATTTCCGAAGTTCGTTTTGAATATTTTGACTTCAAAATTCAAGTTGAGATTCTGGGTTTATTCTTCTCGTTACGTAAGTTCATGATTTCTTCATCTAAAAAAATGAATTGTGTTCTTGCTATTATAGGTTTCTGAGTTTGGATTGGGAGGGGTTGCAGTGGTGAACCACAGACCACCAGCACGGGCCGTGGTCTGACCTATGATTCGTGGATGGTAACTGTGGGTTGCACCTGCAACTTCTCAAAATCTGCATTTTTGGTCTGTTTCGGATATAGGGTGTTAGATTATCTCCCCCTTGGGACCATTCGTCCTTGAATAAAGACTAAACTAGCTGAAATGGAGGGAGAGGGCTGCAATCCATACCACTAAACACTGAGAACTAAATTTCTGACTGAACTGAGTTCCAAGAACATGCAAATACGTTGAAAATGCAAGTACAAACTAAAGGAACATGATTCTAAGACTGAATTTACTCATGAATGACTGAAAAACTGAAAAAGGAACTATTACCTCAAGCTGGAATGGAATCGAAAGGAAAGAGGTGAGGATACTTAGACTTCATGGCTGCTTCTGCTTCCGAAGTAGCTCCTTCCACTGAATGGCTCCACCACAAAACCTTAACTGAATCAACTTCTTTGTTTCTTAACCTTCTAACTTGTCGATCAAGGATCTCAACTGGCACATCCTCAAAATAAAGGCTATCTTTTACAGCCACAGTCTTTAATGGCACTAAGGATGCTGGATCACCAACAAATTTCTTCAAAAGTGAAATGTGAAAAATTGGATGCACTGCTGCTAAGTCTGCTGACAACTCTAACACATAAGCCACTTTACCAACCCTTTTCAAGATCTGGTAAGGGCCTAAATATCTGGGACTGAGCTTCCCTTTCTTTCCAAATCTCATCACCCCCTTCATAGGTGACACTTTCAGGAAAACCCAATCCTCAACTTGGAACTCTAGTTCCGTTCTTCTCACATCTGCATAAGACTTCTGGCGACTCTGGGCAGTCTTAATTCTATCTCTAATGAGTTGCACTTTCTCCATAACATCAAGGACTGAATCTGGTCCTATCAAGGCTACTTCACCTACTTCAAACCAACCAACTGGAGATTTACACCTACACCCATACAATGCCTCATAAGGGGACATCTAAATGCTGGAATGATAACTATTGTTGTAGGCAAACTAAATAAGAGGAAGGTGATCATCCCAACTACCCTTGAAGTCGATCACACAAGCTCTCAACATGTCCTCTAAGGTCTGAATGGTACGCTCTGCCTGACCATCTGTCTGCGGATGAAATGTTGTGCTAAGATTAACCTGAGTACCAAGACCTTTCTGAAATGACTTCCAGAAATGAGATGTAAATTGAGGTCCTCTATCTGAGATGATAGACAAAGGAACCCCATGCAACCTCATACTCTCATTAATGTAAAGCTTGGCGTAATTCTCCGCCGAATCTGTAGTCTTGACCGCCAAAAAGTGAGAAGATTAGTAACCCTATCAACAATCACCCAAATGGAGTCATGCTGTCTACGAGTATGAGGTAAACCTGTGATAAAGTCCATGTTGATCAATTCCCACTTCCAAGTAGGAATGTCAATCTCTTGAGTCATACTTCCTGGTTTCTGATGTTCTACCTTGACTTGCTGGCAATAGGGGCACTTAGCCACAAAATCTGCTATATCTCTTTTCATACCATTCCACCAATAGACTTCCCGCAGATCGCGGTACATCTTAGTGGCACCTGGATGAATAGAATATCTGGAGTTATGGGCCTCTGCAAGAATATGTTGTCTCAACTTACCCACATTAGGAACACATAATCGACCCTGATAGTGAAGCACACCATCTCCCCCTTGGGAGAAAACCTCTACTCTCTGATTGTGGACTGCACCATTAAGTTCAAGCAAGATTGGATCATTGTCTTGCTTTTCCTTAACCTATACTACCAAAGAAGATTTTTCCCCATTCTGAACCATTACACCACCATCTGATATGCTCATAAGACGAACTCCTAGGCGAGCAAGTTTGTGAACATCCTTTGCTAGCTCTTTTCATTCTTCTTCAACATGTGCTACACTACCCATAGATAATCTGCTAAGAGCATCTGCTACTACATTCGCCTTACCTGGATGGCAATGTACACTCATATCATAATCTTTGAGGAACTCTAGCCATCTTCTCTGGCGAAGATTTAACTCTTTTTGGGTGAACACATATTGAAGGCTCTTATGGTCTGTGAACACATCTACGTGAACACCATACAAGTAATGTCTCCAAATCTTAAGTGCAAACACCACTGCTGCTAACTCGAGGTCATGAGTTGGGTACTTCTTCTCATACACCTTAAGCTGTCTAGAAGCATAAGCTATAACATTGCCTCGCTGCATCAACACACAACCTAGGCCGACTCTGCATGCATCACAATAGATCACATAACCATCTGAACCCTCTGGTAGAGTCAAGACAGGAGTTGTAGTCAACCTAGTTTTCAATTCTGCGAAGCTTTTCTCACAATCATCTGACCACTGAAACTTGACCATCTTCTGAGTCAACCTAGTCAATGGTGAGGCTATGGATGAAAATCCTTCCACAAACCTTGTGTAATAACCTACTAGACCTAAGAAACTTCTGATAGCTATAGCAGAGGTAGGTCTAGGCCATTGTTTCACTGTTTCTATATTCTGGGAATCTACTCGAATTCCTTCACTAGACACAATATGCCCAATGAAGGCAACTGATTGTAACCAAAACTCCCACTTGTTAAATTTTGCAAATAACTGGCGATCTTTGAGAGTTTGCAGAACAACTCTCAAATGATTTGCATGTTCTTCCTCATTCCTAGAATAAATGAGGATATCATCAATAAAGATAACAACGAACAAGTCTAAGTACTGCTTGACACTCTATTCATCAAATCCATGAAAGTTGCAGGAGCATTGGTTAGTCCAAATGACATGACTACAAATTCATAATGACCATACCGAGTTCTAAAGGCTGTCTTCGGAATATAAGTATCTCTGACTTTAAGCTGATGATAACCTGATCCGAGGTCTATCTTTGAGAAATAACTAGCACCTTGAAGTTGGTCGAACAAGTCATCAATCCTGGGGATGGGATACTTATTCTTGATGGTGACCTTGTTCAACTGCCTATAGTCAATGCACATTCTGAGAGAACCATCTTTCTTCTTTACGAAGAACACTGGTGCACCCCATGGCAAAATACTAGGTCTGATAAAGCCCTTATCTAGAAGGTCTTTCAACTGCTCTTTCAATTCCTTAAGCTCAGCTAGAGCCATTATGTAAGGAGGAATAGAGATAGGTTGGGTATTTAGAGGTAGATAAATTCCAAAGTCGATTTCCCTATCGTGAGGAACTCCGGAAGATCTTCTAGAAAGACTTCTGGAAACTCATTGACTACAGGAACTGACTCAAGAGTTGGGGATTTGAAACTAGAATCCTTAACCCGAACTAGATGATAGAGATAACCTTTAGAGATCATTTTTCTGGCATTAAGGTAAGAAATGAATCAACCTATAGGCGCTAAGCTACTACCCTTCCATTCTATGATTGGTTCATCTGGAAACTGAAAACGAACAATCCTAGTTGTACAATCGACTGAGGCATAACAGGAATGTAAACAATCCATGCCTAGAATGATATCGAAGTCTACCATTTTTAACTCTACAAGATCTGCTGAGGTGACTTTCTGAGAGACTATGACAGGGCAATTTTTGTTTACCCGTCTAGCTATAGCTGGGTCACCGACTGGAGTAGAGACTGAGAAGGGTTCTAAAAGAATTTCTGGGCTAAAACTGAATTGGACTGCTATGTAAAGAGTTACAAAAGACAAAGTAGCCCATGGATCTAACAATGCATAAACATCAAGATCAAAGACTCATAACGTACCAGTGACCACATCAGGAGAATCTTCCTGATTTTGACGAGCCTGAAGAGCATAGAGCCTGTTTTGGCACTGTCCGCCACCTGTACCAGATGAGTTACCCTTTTAAGTCGGGTGACCTGCTGGTGGTGCTAAAGTTATAGACTGAGCTCTACCATTATTCCCTTTTTGACCCTGTCTAGAAGGACAATCCTTCAATCTATGACCAGACTGACCACACCCAAAACATCCTTCCTTACCTGCAAGGCACTCACCCGAATGGTTCTTACTACATTTTGGGCAAGTTGGGTATGTTTTGGTGCTTGAACCACTACCTTGAAACTTAGAGCCTGACGCCCTACCTTTCTGATCATTACGAAACATAGTGGATGGAACACTAGCTAATGAACGGGTTGTAGTCGAACATTTTTGCTGAAACTGCGAGCGATTTCCACCACCCAATTTCTCTTCGGAATACTCGTAGTTACTTGTTCTTGCTTTCTTACTTTCCTTAGCCTGTTCTGTAAACTTATCACCCTCAACCTGTTGAGCATGAGTCACGAGCCTAGAGATGTCCATGTCTCCCAACAACATAGCATTTCTGCACTTTGTCTTCACTAAGTCTGACACTCCATACAGAATCTTATTCATTTGAGCCCTGGAATCAGCAACCATGTGAGGAGCATACCTGGAGAATTGGTTAAACTTTAGCCCATACTCTTGGATAGTCATGTTACCCTGCCTTAAGTTTCAAAATTCCTGGGCCCTTGCTTCTCTCAACTCTATGGGGAAGAACCTGTCTAGAAAGGTTTCGCTGAAACATTCCCAAGTAATAGGAGCAATATATGTACCCATGTTCTCCTTCCACTGAGTATACCAGATATAAGCTACATCCTTAAGTTGGTAAGATGCTAACTCAACCCGATCATTCCCAGTGACCTGTATCACCTCAAAGATCTTCTTGATCTCATCCAAGAAATTTTATGGATCTTAACCAGTCTGCGATCCTAAGAACTCTAGAGGATTCATACTAACAAAGTCAGGGACCCTTGTTGCTGCTGATCCACCATTTGCATTCAAAGGAGCTTGAGCCCGCTGATTGTTCTGTTAGTGACACTCTAAGCCAACATCTGAATGTCATTACTAAATTCAACATTTGAGACTTCCTGATCTGCAACTGGAGGAGCTGCATTTGCATTCAAGGCATTCGCATTTTTGGTGTTATCTCTACGAGGAGGCATGATCTGAAACGTAGAACGTCGAGTTAGAATGGAATTAGATCATACCTTACGCACGATAAGAGTAACAAGAAAATGAAGATTTTTCCTAAAGACACTTTGTAGCCTCCCTCTCATTAGATGTGTTGTGCACTACACATCCATGAAAAAAGACTCTACCTAGTGCGGCTTTTCAGACATCCTAGGACACTTAAACCTAATGCTCTGATACCAAGTTTGTCACGCCCCGAGACTACCCCCGAGACGCGGACACGGGACCTAGTACCACAAGTGATCCCAAGCTAACCCTGATGGCATGATCATGAGCATACTAAAGATAATAAACTGATGCGGAAGCTAAATCATAAATAAATCTGAAAAGATGGGGAATACCCATATACTATAACTGAGATAAATGAAAACTGATTAGTTTAATACAAAGAAGATATTAACTCATGTCTAAGCTGAATTTAACTATGTCTGAAATAAGCCTCTAAACTGACTAGAAATGTTGGGACATGCCCCAACTAGATCTAGCTAAATTGAAACTAAGGGACTAAAATACAGAAAAGAAACGCATGACTATTGTCCTCGGAGAATGAGGACTCACCACTGATGCTACTGAACTGGAGATCGGGAACCGATCTAAGCGTGATTTGGATGCTGAGAACCTAAACATACATCACGAGAAGATGTAGTGCACGTATGCGTCAATACATGAAATGTATTGAGCATGCATGATAGAGTAAGGCTGAAATAACATAGAACTGAACAAAGCAATAAAGCAATGAAATAATCTGAACATGATATAGATACTCAAAGCTGAGCTAATTGAATGCAATGACCAATTTATAACATGCTGATACTGAATACTGAATATATTGATAAATGGTCAATGCAATAGAATCTAACTGAACTGTGGGAGCTACAAATAACCGACATAAAACCACATGACCTAAATGTGGAGTCCGATGTTTACACCCCATCGAGAGGACCCAATATACCCTGCCAGAGGTATAGAGGCATGCTGGCGTGATCACTAAACAGATGTTGCCCACAGAGGGGATTTACACCTACTTGGCTCGTACTTCTGGGACTATATGGGTACGCTGAACCCTATTCCAACTCGGTATTATGCTACTCGGAATGAATTAAGTGGTTAACTGGTTATGACTGAATTTCTATAAATAATGGATAGCTCAAAACTGAACATGCAAACTGAGAATGCAACAATTAATCTGATAATGATGCTTTAATAACTGAGGCATGTATAACTGAATAATTGGGATATTTGACCTAGGATGTATAATTCAAGAACTAAGGAAATACATAGCTAGGATTCTAAAATTCATGTGAGAAACGATGTAATAACATGATAATCTGATTTGGAATATATTAACAACTAATTCATGATGATCTGCTGTAAATCTAGAAACCCTAGGTCTATTCATGATAAGGGAATCAAGAAACTGACTGAATTTTAGGGACCTAATGGGGGAAAGGAACCCACTAATGAAATCCCACATACCTGCTGACCAATTCCACAGAGAAATCTTTCGATTTCGGGGCTGGAACTGAAGAAAACTTGTTGCGTTCTTGAATTAGGGTTCTTGACCTTTTTCTCCTCTCTTGCTTCTAATTTTCTTAGTTTTGATTAATGATTTTGACTAAGGTAAGTTCTAGTTATGTTTCTAGGCTTGAATTGACTAAAACCTCATGATTTAGGGTTTAAACGACGTATCTAAGGGGTTAAACGAAAAAGGAAAAGACCAAAAGACCCCTGAATTAACTGCTGTCGGAGTGACTGACGGTCCGTCATTCAATGGACGGTCCGTTGATTGGAACTGTCGGCCGGTCATAACTTTTTACTCGGAGCTCAAAATTTAGTAAACTCGGTGGCGTTGGAAAGAGAATTCAATTATCTATCTTACCATAAGTCATGGGGCACATAATTACTTTTGTTCTAAGAGTTATGATCATCTGAAGTTGACCCATCAACAATTTTTAGCTAACTGGCTGCTAACCCTCATCTACGGTCAGACCTGCGGACCTTGGATCGAACGACGGTCCGTGCTGGTCGATCGTAGTTCATGTCAGAGGCTGGGTAAAGGAGGTCTTGATCTATGGACACAGACCACAGACCGTGGTCTGATCTACGGATCGTGGGTCTGTCCGTGAGTCGAGACCTAGTCGATTTTTTTGTGCTCGGATGGGGAAGGGTTGCAATGGTGAACAATGCACCACCAGCACGGGCCGTGGTTTGACCTATGGTCCATGGATGGCAACCGTGGGTTGCACCTGCAACTTCTCAAAATCTACATTTTTGATCTATTTCGGATACGGGGTGTTACACTCTGAGTGGCGCGACGCCCCATGTCCCTTCCCAAAAATCCTCGAATTTGCTTGCTCATTTTTCAAATCTCGATATATTTCTACCGAAACACTTAGATTCGAATACACAACCGAAGTATGCAAGATTCTACTAAAAAACCCCTAAAACTCATGCAATTCACTCAAGAATTCTTGCAAAACTCAACAATCAAGATTCAAACGAAGCGTTCGACAATATTCATCAAGAACTCATAAACTCTTCTTTCAAGAAACAAACACGCTGAATTAAATATCATTGTTTTGTGGGTGAACGAATCCAATGCTACGTGATTTTACATAACTCGTAGGGATTAACCCTTTACGAAATCCACAAGTAAATTCTCATGAACGACGAACCATGGCTTTTTCGCCTCTTGCGTTCTTTCTCTAAAAACCCTAGCGTGAAATCTTTGAGTGCGTAAACTGAACCAATTCAGTTTAGACCTCTAAGTAATTACCAAAAATGAAATAAATTAATTGGGTATGGAAAAGTCCAGAATACCCCTTTGAAAGCACCCTAACTTCAAACGGGCATATCATCCACATACGAACTCGAAAATGAGCATACTCGGTGGTGGTGGAAAGATAATTCAAAGAAACTTAATTTGACATCTTTTAGCCCACCTAACTCATCTTGTGCTATGCGTTATGGTCGTTTGAAGTTTATCCAAAACTCATACTTAGCTTAATTTGTCCAACTTTCCAAATTTGATTATTTCCACAAATTGTTCTTTCAAGTTCTAGTTCTTTCAAAGAGCAGGGTGTTACAATATCTCCCCCTTGGGAACATTCATCCTCGAATGAGATTACTCTTAGTAGCTAAGAGTGTAACTTCTAACATTCAGCTCAAACACCCAACAAGCAAATCTAACACATTCAGTATATCAATTAAAGAGTATTATGAATAAAATTAGTACCTTGAACTAGAATTTCTCTGGGCTCAAAGAGATTTGGATATCTCTTCTTCATGTCCTTCTCAGCTTCCCAAGTAGCTTCCTCAACAAACTTATTTATCCAATGAACTTTGATTGATGCTACTTCCTTGGTTCTCAACTTGCAAACCTGGCGGTCTAGAATCGAAACCAGGATCTCCGCATAAGACAAGCTATCCTTGATACCAATATCTTCAGTTGGTATTATTAGTGAAGGATCGCCCATACACTTTTTCAACATAAAGATGTGAAACACTGAATGAACCGGTACTAACTCTTAGGGTAGCTCTAACTCATAAGCTACATTACCAATCCTCTTGTATATTATTTAAGCACCAATTTATGGGGGACTAAGCTTCCCGTTCTTACCAAATCTCGTAACACCCTTCATGGGTGTACCCAATCATTTACTTCAAACTCTAAGTCTCTTCTCCTAACATCAGTGTAGGATTTTTGACGACTCTACGTTGTTTTCAACCCTTCTTGAATAACTTTCACTTTCTCCATAGCTTGATGAACTAAGTATGGTCCTATCAACCCAGCTTCACCAACCTCAAACCATCTAATAGGATATCTGCATCTTTTCCCATAAAGAGCTTCATATGGAGCCATTTGGAGGCTAGAGTGGTAAACTATTGTTATAATGAAACTCAATGAGAGATAGGTGATCATCCCAATTTCCTTTAAAATCAATCACACAAGCCCTCAACATATCTTCTAAAGTATGAATAGTGCGCTCTGCTTGACCATTTGTCTAAGGATGAAAAGAAGTACTCAAGTTCACTTTTGAACCCAAGACTTTCTGAAATTACTTCCAAAACTGTGCAGTAAAATATGCACCTCTATCTGAAATAATGAAAAATGGAACTCAATGAATTCTTACTACCTATTGAATATATAGCTTAGCATAATCCTCTGCTGAATGGGTGGTCTTTACTAGCAAAAAGTAGCTGATTTAGTCATTCGGTCCATAATCACCCAACTCGAATCATGTTGCTTGCGAGACCGTGGCAAGCCTGTAATGAAATCTATATTTATCATCTCTCACTTCCATTCTGGAAGTTCTACTTTTTGAGCCATACCACTGGGCCTTTGGTTCTCTACTCTTGCTTGTTGACAATTTGGGCATTTAGCAACGAACTCAACAATACCTTTCTTCATACCATTCAACCAATATACTTCTCTCAAATCACGATACATCTCTGTGGAACCTGGATGGATAGAATATCTGGAGTTATGAGCTTCCTCCATGATCCTCTTTTGGATTTCATCTACCCTTGGTACACACAACCTACTTTGATACCTTAATACACCATCTCCCCCTTATTCAAAAGTCATTATTTTCTGCTTATGAAAATTTTCTTCAATGCAAGCAAAATAGGATCTTTTTTCTTGTTTCTCTTTTACTTTAGAAACTAATGATGATTCAGCCCCATTCATCACTACTACTACTACTCCTTTTGTGGAATCCATTAGTCAAACTCCTAATCGTGCAAGTTTGTGCACATCTTTTGCTAACTCTCTCTTCTCCTCTTTAACATGGGCGGTACTACCCATAGACAACCTACTCAAAGCATCAGCAACAACATTAGCCTTACCTGGGAGATATATAATACTCATGTCATAATCCTTGAGTAACTCTAACCACATCTTGTGTCTGATATTAATCTCTGTCTGACTAAACATATATTGGAGACTGATGTGATCGGTGAACACATCCACATGAACACCATAAAGATGGTGACCCCATATTTTCAAAGAAATTACTATGACAACCAACTCTAGATCATGGCTTGGGTAATTCTTCTCGTGAACTTTCAGCTGCCTAAGGCATAAGCTATAACTTTACCATTCTACATTAACACACAACCCAGTATAACTCGGAACGCATCATAATATGCAAAAAAACCTTGTGTACCTTCTGGTAAGGTCAATACTGGGGCAATAGTCAACCTAGTTTTCAATTCCTGAAAGCTTTCCTTACAAGCTTCAGACGATTGAAACTTCACTATTTTCTGAGTCAACTTAGTCAAAGGAGTTTAAATAGATGATAACCCTTCGACGAACCTTCTATAATATCCAGCCAACCCCAAGAAACTTCTAATATCAGTTAGAGATGTGGGTCTAGGTAAATTCTGCACTACCTGTATTTTTTGGGTATGAACTCTAGTTCCATCGCCGGAAACAATGAGGTCTAAGAATGACACAAACTCAAGCAAAAACTCACAGTTAGAGAATTTAGTATACAACTCTCTATCCTTTAGAGTTTGGAGAACTACTCTTAGATGACTAGCATGATCTTCCTCATTCCTCGAATAGATTAGTATTTCTTTAATGAATACGATAACAAACATATCTAAATAAGGCTTGAATACTCTATTCAACATGTCCATGAACGCTGCAGGCGCATTGGTCAAGCGAAAGGACATAACTAGGAATTGATAATGACCATAACGGGTCCTGAAAGTTCCTTTTGGAATATCGCATTTCCTTACTCTCAACTTATGTTTGCCTGATCTAAGGTCTATTTTCAAAAACCTAGTGGTACCCTGAAGTTGATAGAAAAGATCATCAATTCTCGTAAGACGATACTTATTCTTGATAGTAACCTTGTTCAACTGACGGTAATCTATACACATTCTAAAAGAACCATCTTTCTTTCTCACAAATAGGACCGGAGCGCCCCAAGGTGAGACACTTGGTTGAATAAAACCTTTCTCTATGAGATCTTTCAACTCCTCTTTCAACTCTGCTGATGTCATTCTATTTGGCAGGATGGATATAGGACGAGTATCAGGAAGAATATCTATACCAAGGTCTATTTCTCTCTCAGGAGGGATTCCGGGAAGATCTTCTGGAAAGACTTCTAGAAACTCTTTTACTATTGGAACTGACTGAATAAGAGGTATCTCAACACTAGAGTCATTAACTCGGACTAAGTGATAGACACACCCCTTGGAAACTAACTTTCTCGCCTTAAGGTACCAAATTAAACGACCCTTAGGCACTATTGAACTACTTTTCCACTCTATAATTGGCTCATTAGGAAACTGGAACTTAATAACTAGAGTTCTACAATCGACTGAGGCATAAGAGGCATGAAGTCAGTCCATACCTAGAAAGACAACTAAATTTACCATTTCTAACTTAACTAAATCAACTATGGTAATCTTGTGATTGATGAAAATTGTACAATCATGATAGACTATCTCTACTAGAATAAACTCAACAACGGGTGTGGAAACACTGAAGGGCTCAAGAAGTTTCTCAAGAAGAACATCAAAATTCATAGCAACATAAGGAGTCACAAAAGATAGAGTCGCTCTTGGATCTAGCAAAGCATAAACATCAAAGTTAAAGACTTGGATCATATCAGTGACAACATCTGGTGAATCCCTTGCTCTTGGCAACTAGTAATAGCATAAAGACAGTTTGCTCCACTATCTTCCCCTGAAGTAGCTCCTCTAGATGCAGCTCTGTCTGGTGGAGCAACTGAAGAAAATTGGGCTATATTGCCCCCTTACCATTATCTTACATGTTCTTAGGACAATCTCTCATAAAATGACCGTTCTGACAACCCTTGAAGCAACGAGTGAAGCCATCATGACACACCCCTGAGTGGCTCCTACCACACTTAGCACACTCAAGAGTCTTATTACCCCCTTGTGCTATACCACCCTGAGAATGCACAGGTCTAGCTCTGAAATTCTGTGAATTCTGATTATTGAGCTCACATTTGTTCCTTGGTGTAGGTGCACTAGTAGATGATGGAGCAGGTCCATTTTGTTTCTGTTGGAAGAATGACCGGTTGGCATTGCTCTTCTGCTTCCCAGACTCATTTCAATATAAGGAACTGAAGGAACATACCTGGTCGCAACTCAATTCAATATAACGGAAAAATATATATGCAATATAAAGAAAAGATTTTAAAATATGGATAACAACTCTATGTATTTAGAAATACAATGGAAACTCAGTTTGTATGAAATGATACAATTTAAACTATGTTTGTATGTAATAATACAAGTAATATCTGTGTATATAAGAATACAAAATATAACTGGGAGAGTTTCTCTAACCGACAACCATCACGTAAGAGCTATGTGATGATACAACATTTTGCCTCACGCTGCCAGGGTCGTCCTATTCCTTGTCGGGGGTATAGAACCTACTACTAAGTGGATCTACTAGTCTATGCTACAAAGCACTAATGAATCATCTAAAAAGTAAGACCCTTTTCTACCCACGTTGGCTACATGGTTTATGTGGGTTGTGATTTGTCTGAACTCTCGCCCATATCGGTGTTGAATAATACTCCCAAAATATAACTATCTCATATGTTTAAAAAGAAAACTCTTAAGGTGATATGAGATAATTGCTCAAAAACTAGCCCAAAGGCTCTCTTGGAAATCAGTTTTTTCACTCTTGATTAAATGTGAAAACATTTACTCTTTACTGAAAACTAGCTCAAAGGCTCTGCTGGAAATCGGTGTTTCCTTTCTTGATTAAATGTGAAAACATTTACTCTTTGGGAATACATAATCCCCATATACTCTTTTGAAGAAATGAACTTCACTCTTCAATCTTTACTCAACTCACAACTCATGTCTTAAAACAATTTTAAAGCATTTGCACAAGACTTTTGAAAAGATTCTAAGAACATTCTAGACTTGACTCTTAACGTTCCTTGAATTTGAATTTATGGATTCAAGGATATGATTCATATATATGGATGGTATCATGATATTTAGATGTACCTTAAGAGTTTAGAAATCAACTAGAAAACATAGGTACGATTCAAGGGAACTCAAATTGAATGAAGTGGGAACGGGTAGACGACCTAGCTTCTTGGTGCTTTGAGTGGCTCCGGGCACTAGACTGAATACTTAATAAGATGGGTTGAGGTGCTTCGAATGGCGCGGCGCCCCATAGCCCAAACTTTAGACACTTTTTTGGGGTGCTATAAGTGGTGCGGCTCCCCATGCCCCTGCCCAGAAATCCTTGAATTTTCTTGATCGTTTTTCAACTCTGCACCCTATAGTTTCGATTGATTTCTCCCTCAAACACATAGATTCGAATACACAACCAAAGTATGTGAGAATCTATTTATAAAAAAAACCTTAAAACTCATGCAATTTACTCAAGAACTCCTCCAAAACTCAACAATCAAGATTCAAACGAAACTTTTGACAATATTCATCAAGAACTCATAAACTCTTCTTTCAAGAAACAAACACGCTGAATTAAACATGATTGGCACGTGGGTGAATGAACCCAATGCTATGTGATATCACATACCTCGTATGGATTAACCCTTTGCGAAATCCACAAGCAAAATCTCAAGAATGACGAAACTTGACTCTTTCTCCTCTTTTCTCCTCTTGTGTTCTTTCTCTAAAAACCCTAGCGTGAAATCTTTGACTGCATAAACTGATCCAATTCAGTTTAGACCCCTAAATAATTACCAAAAATGAAATAAATTAATTGGGTATGGAAAAGTCCAAAATACCCCTTTAAAATTTGGTTGACTTTCCTTATTCAGACAACCCGACTTCAAACGGGCATATCTCCCTCATACGAACTCGAAACTGAGAAAACTCGGTGGAGTTGGAAAGATAATTCAAAGACCTTTAATTTGATATCGTGTATCCCAACTAACTCTTCATGTGCTGTGCGTTATTGTCGTTTGAAGTTGACCTAAAACTCATACTTAGCTTAATTTGTCAAACTTTCCAAATTTGATTATTTCTAAAAATGGTTTCTTTCTAATTCTAATTCTTTGAAAGAGTGGAGTGTTACAAAACAGATTAAAAAGAAATAATTTTTGACAAAAATAGTTATCATAGTTTAAATTCCAAAATAAATGAAAATATATATCTTAGGAGCAAAACGTGCCACATATAGCACTATAAAAATGATACATCTTCTTAGTGTACAGTATGCAAAATAGCTTATTTGAGGTTATTTACATGACCATTCAATACTCGTATTTCATTTTCAAAATTAATGGGATTTGATAAGGTCATAATTTTTCATGAAATTAATATAATATATGTCTCATGTGAAGGTGGAGATTCTAAGTTTGAACAAGTATTCTTTGTTTCAATTTATTTGGCTTATGTTTCTTTTTTGTCTATTTGGAAATAAATATCTTTTTACTAATTTGGTAACCCTTTATTTCCAATATTCCACATGGCATGTTATAAAATTCTCTTTACATTTTTTTAAAAGAATATTTTATAAAAGTTTTTTGGCATGTTAGACCCTGTAGTTATTGACAACAAACAGGTCTAGCAATAAGCAGGTCCAAAAGTGACCGGCCTATCTAAAAAATAGGTTTTGATCCTATCTATAAGCCTCCAATATAATATCTCATTTTTCCACACCTTAGTCACATTGCAAATAAAGGGTTTTTTATTTGACTAAAACTTATGTGTTCCTATGAAAGCTCTGGATCTGCTATGATGGTCAAGGAGTTGAGCTCTTTCCTCTAGTTGGTGAGTATTTCCTTATTTTCTTCTACATATTATTCCTTCTACTCATTTATTACTAAGTTGAATTTGATGTTGTAGGAAATGTTGTAGCTGCTTTGAAGAAAATTTTATGCTTCGAAACAGTAAGGATTTTCGATCTTGCTTTTTTGTCTATCTATGCGGTGATTGCACTTTCGAGTGTTCCCGTTTTGTGTATCGTTGATCCGAGAGACTTTTGTATCAATGATATAATACATCATTGTTCTTCTGTGGTACCGATCTAGCCTTATTTACTCACTCCCCCATAACTTATTTAATATCTATGGCATTGTAGGTTGAATCTATCTTGAAGCATTAGCTTAGTCGTTCACCTGTGTATCTTATGTTGGTCTTTAGTTGTGTTAATGTTAGTAAGAAAAACTAAAGATGACAAGTTACATTTGGAAAGTTATAAGTTAGTAGTTTCGTTAGTTAGTTAAGAATTCTAACTAACTATTCAAGAAGCACTGTATATATATAGATAGGATTGCACTCTGTAAAGGTTAACACATCAATAAGAATATTGAGTGAGAGTTAAATTTTGGACTCTCAAGGATAATTCTACTTCTTAAGAAATTGTATCTTTTTCTTCCTCTCTATCTTCTTCTGGTCCTTATTCTATTTCTTTTTCAATCTAGTTTTCATAAACTACGTAGTATCAAACCTTTCAAGCAATAGATTCATTGCTTGATTTTGGAATTTCGCAAGTTTTTCTCGATTGACATTAATACAGATTCGAAGCTTCGAAGTTGGTTCAAGAAATGGCACCAAATTCTGCTGATTCTCAAGGTCAAACCACTAGTACCAATGGAAGAGTTGTAGATGTGATTGATCACAATTACCCATTGCTCTTGCACTCTTCTTATGTAAGTGGGATACAAAAAATTTCGTTTCAATTAACTGGAGTGGAAAATTATTCAATTTGGTTTAGACCAATGAAAATTGTGTTGCTAGGAAGAAAGAAACTGGGAATGGTTGATGGATCTTGTAAAAGGGAAATGTTTCCAGGGCTAGAGGGCAATTGGGAAAGAGTCAATGCCATAGTTCTGTCTTGGATCATGAATTCTATTTCAAAGGGCTTGTTAGGAGGCATAATGTATGCTTTAAAAGCTAAAGTTGTATGGGATGACTTGTTCGAAAGATTCAACAAGGTGGATGGATCAAGAACATTTAATCTTCATAAAGAAATTGTCAACTTAAGTCAAGGCACCAATTCAGTTTCTGTATACTACTCTAAACTCAAAGGGTTCTGGGAAGAGTTTCAAGCTCTAGTCCCAGTCCTAAGATGTTCTTGTAAGGGGTCAAAAGAATATGGGGTGAATCTATACAATCTAAAGTTGTTTTAGTTCCTCATGGGGCTGAATGACTCCTATCTGCAGGCAAGAAGTCAGATTCTGATGTTGAAACCAGTGCCTAGTGTTAATCATGCATATTCCATGATTCTAAGTGATGAGAGTCAAAAAATCAGTTGCAACAAATGTAGGAGTGTTAGGTACTGGTCCAACTAGTCTACAAGGATCATTTGATGCTTTCATGTATTCAAGGACTAGTGGAAATCATAATAAGTTCAAGAAAGGGTATAATCTGGTGTGTGGTTTTTGCAAGGTCAAAGGACATACCAGGGAGACTTGTTACAAGATTATTGGATATCCACAAGATTTTAAGTTCAAAAAGAGAGGGGTGAGTAGTTCTCCATATAATGTCACTGGTAACTTTGATGATGGTGTAAGATCAAGATCTAAGGATGGTGTAAGGTCAAGTGCTAGAGGCAGTTCTAGTGACACAGGCAGTGGATAGTTGAGGTGTGATGCAGAGGCTAAACTACTAAATCAAAACCAACTGGAGTCATGTACATTGAATAGAGAGCAGTACAATCAGGTCTTGTAGCTGCTTGACAAGAAGTCAGAAGTTCCACACTGTATAAATGCAGCAGGTGTGAACTCTAATCGAAGAACTCAAAGTCAAAATACATGTTGGATGATAGATACAGGGGCCACCAATCATGTGGTGGCTGATCTGAGTCTCTTATCAAACCAGTCCATCTCTAAAGTTGATAATCCAAAGAAAGTGCATCTTCCAAATGAGAATAAAGCTTTAGCTACTCATCTAGGTTCTAGCATATTAGATGGAACAAACAAAGTGTCAGGAGTATTCTACATTCCTCAATTCTAATTTAATTTGTTGTCTGTTGCTAAGCTAACCAAGTAATTGAACTGTTCAGCTTCCTTTTTTCCAGAGTTCTCCTTGTTTCAGGAACTCTTCAGTGGAAATGTGAAGATGATTGGTAGAGAGGATGGAGGATTGTACATTCTAGCCAACAAAATAGACAAATAAGATGTTGTGTTGTCGGCCAGACATTCTGAGCCTAGTGATAAACATACTGAAAAAAATGATGTTCAGTTACTTCATAAAAGACTTGGTCATAATTCTAGTTCAGTACTTAAAAAGTTGTTAAATCTTAGTTTGGCAGATATTACAAAATCCATAAGCAACTGTACTATATGTCCTTGTGCCAAACAAGCTAGAATTCCTTTTCCTATAAGTACATCTAATAGCTTGAGCATCTTTGATTTGTTACATATGGATGTGTGGGGTCCTTATAAAAGATCTACTTTTGATGGTTTTATGTATTTCTTAACTGTTGTAGATGATTATTCTAGAATGACTTGGGTGTTCTTGATAAGAATGAAGTCTGATGTGTGTACTATACTGAACACTTACTTAACATACATCAGAACACAATTTAATAAACAAGTAAAGGTTATAAGAAGTGATAATGGTACTGAGTTTTTTAATACAAGCTGTAGTGAAATGTTCAAAGAACTAGGGATAATACACCAAACTCCATGGGCTTATACACCCAAACAAAATGGAATAGCTGAAAGGAAGAACAAGCATATTTTAGAGGTAACAAGAGCCATAAGGTTTCAATAAAATATTCCTGTGATGTTTTAGGGGTTGTGTGTTAAAGCTGCAGTGTATATTATTAACAAAATCCCTAGTAGTGTAATTTGTAATATATCTCCTTTTGAAAAAACTGTACAACAAACAACCTTTAATACATCAATTAAGGGTGCTAGGGTGCCTATGTTTTGCAAAGAAAGTAAATGAAACTGACAAATTGAAGCCTAGGTCTACAGCTTGTGTATTTTTAGGATATGCTGAAACTCAAAAAAGATATTTGTTATATGATCTAACTAGTAATTTTTTCTCGGTTAACAGAGATGTAGTATTCCAGGAAGATGTGTTTCCATTAAAACTGAAGTCCACAGAGATAGTTCCTATATTTACATTCAATGGTGTCAATCATGAGGTTGATGAGCCCGAAGGGGTTCCAATAGGAACACACTCACATCAACATACTCAAGCTGATATATTGGATTAATAACAATTTGAGAGTGGGGAGGTGGAGGCTGCAACAGGCTTACAACAACAAGAGGAACCACCAACTGAAATACAAACACAAACAGAACAGTCTCAAACTGAAGTGAGAAGATTAGGAAGAGGAACTAAACCAATTTTGTGGTTAAAAGACTTTGTGTCTCTAAACATTCATGAGGGACCATATAGTCGGGACAAATATATGTCATATGGCAACATTCAACCACTCTATCAAACATATTTTGCAAAGATGTCAACTGTTGTAGAACCACAGTCCTACAAGGAGGCAGCATCTGATCCTAGATGGACTGAAGCAATGGTTGCTGAGATCAAGGCACTGTAAGAAAATCATACTTGGGAAATAGTTGAAATACCAAAGGGTAAACCACCTATTGGATGCAGATGGATATTTAAAGTTAAGTACAAGGTTAGTGGAGATGTTGAAAGGTTTAAAGCAAGGCTAGTAACAAAGGGGTATAGCCAAAAATAAGGCATAGATTACCAAGAAACCTTTAGTCCTATTGTCAAAATGAAGACTGTCAGGACTATCTTCGCTATTGCTGCACAACAACACTGGCAGATACATCAAATGGATGTCTTCAATGCATTCCTTCGGGGGATTTACCAGATGAAATATATATGCAGTTACCGCAGGGATTTGAGTGTCAGGGGGAGAATAAAGTATGTAGACTCACTAAATCCCTCTATGGGTTGAAACAAGCTCCCAGACAGTGGAATGCAAAGCTGTCTGAGGCATTGCTAAGGTTTCAGTTCAAGCAAACTGAACACGATCACTCCTTATTCATCAAGCAAACATCAACAGGTTCAGTGTTTGTTCTTATATATGTTGATGATATGTTAATTACAGGAAGTAGTGTTTAGCTTATTGTAGAAACAAAAGATAAACTGAACCAAACATTCAAAATGAAGGATCTAGGTGAGCTCAGGTATTTCCTAGGAATTGAGTTTGCTAGGTCAAGTAAAGGCATACTGATGCATCAGAGAAAATATGCATTAGAACTTGTTTCTGAAACAGAATTGGGAAGTGCAAAACCTGCAGTGACTCCTATTGACAACAATAACAAGATAACTTCAAAGCAATATGATGATTATGTCAATTTAGAAGATGACAAAGGAGATTCGCCAACTGATCAAATCATCTTGTTAGCTGCCAATCCAGTGTATCATGAGAGAACAAAGCATATTGAAATAGATTGTCATTTCATAAGGAAAAAAATTGTACAAGGAATAATATGTACCAAGTACACTCATACACATGAACAACCAGCTGACATGCTCACCAAAGGACTGACCAAAGTTCAACATCAACGGCTCAGTTCCAAGATTGGAGTTCAAAACATATTTTCACTTCCAAGCTTGAGGGGGAGTGTTAATGTTAGTAAGAAAAACTAAAGAGGACAAGTTACAGTTGGAAAGTTATAAGTTAGTAGTTCCGTTAGTTAGTTAAGAATTCTAACTAACTATTCAAGAAGCACTGTATATACATAGATAGGATTGCACTCTGTAAAGTTTAACACATCAATAAGAATATTGAGTGAGAGTTTCATTTTAGACTCTCAAGGATAAATCTACTTCTTAAGAAATTATGTTTTCTTTTTCCTCTCTATCTTCTTCTGCTCCTTATTCTGTATCTTATCCTAGATGTGTGTTAGCATCACATAGATTTTTTGTGATAACTTCATGATGTGCTCAACTGTATTTGTTATGTTACATGTAATATGCCACTACCTTGAAAGAATTTTAAGAAGGACTAGCGAGTCAGTTTCTACTTTTCCCTTGGAAAGCCCCATAGAGACATAATGGTATATCGCTTTCCTAATAATAATTGCCTTTGCATCTATGTTGCCAATTCAATGAACTTCCTATCTTTTGACACACACTAATTCTCTTTTATGATTCTTATATAGATGCCATATGATCTACTATCTAGATTGCCCCATATGTATTGCATTTTGATTGTTCTTGTTGTAGTTGCTTCCAACAAATAATTAGATATTAAGGCTTTGGTTCATATTTCTCGATGTAATACACAATTTCTTGTCAAAAAAAAAAATATTTCTATGTAGGGTATGAAATACTTTCTAGTCTTAAACTAACCATGCTAAAATTCACAACTAAACTATTAAAAAGATCGTCTTCCCATCACTTTAACTATTTTCTTATCTTGCAAGTTCCACATAACGATGAACGACACTAGGATGAATATATTCTTCTACTTTTGACAAACTATTTTTTCCACAATTTTAGTATTACCTGAGATAGATTTAATGTGTCATGATTTAAACATTCAAGACTAGCAAACAACTTTCATAGTCTTAAGGTTATGGAAGAGGTTAGAGATAAGTTAGACATGGTCTCCTGATAAGAAGTTTGACAACACCAACAATTTGAGTCCAACTAAATCCACCTATTTTGTATATCAATATGCAATGGAACCCTCTATTTCAAAACAAAAGTGTTACTACTACTATTATATATTCAATATAAATGATATTACATATATATGTTTACCAAATGTGAATACTTTATTGGATAAAACAATAAACTAATTGTTACAGGCTTTGTTTGAATTTGAATATAGGAAATCTGAATAATATTCCTTATTTCAACATTGATTAACAATTTATTATAGATAAAAAAAAGTAATAACCTAAGCTTAAAAGATTTAACAACAATCGAATTAATTTGTATTTAATTACACACAACAACGTATTAAAATTTAAGATTTATATTCAAATGTCAACGTTCTAAGAAAACTAAACTATTTGGATGCTATAATTCATTTAAGAATTCAATGATAAATCAATATATCATCAAATAAAGGAACTATAATGAAGAGAAAAGTTTATGAACTTGAATAATCATTGATTTAGTTCTGAAGAATTCATGTTGGAAATATACTTTATCATTATCACACTTATTCTCTTTTTCATTGTTGTGACCTTATTCATCGCAGTCGCATTAGGTTTAGTTGTATTTAATATGTGAAGAACTATTAAAACACCATAATATATATGAGGGATAAGGCTTACGGTGTTTGAAATGTTATTACAAACTTTTTCGGTCCAAAAAATCTTTCAAACTTTTTTCTTGCTCAAAAGTTTATAATAACATCTAGAAAACCCTAGTCCGTTACTCATTATATATAAAATAATTCTCTACCGGTCTCTGTCATTCTCAATGCAACTAAATATAATGTAAACAACAATAAAGAAGAAGATGACAATGATGATGACGATGGAACCGACTTCCAACTTAAATTATTCAGAACTAAATAAATGAGTAATCAAGTGAATAAAAAAATCATTATATTTCTTTTAATATCAGGATATATAGATTTTTCATTGGATTCTTGAATGAATTATCGCTTGAAAATACTTGAGATTCATTATGATATTCACTTTTGAAAGAAGAGATTTCATTTTTAATACGTTGTTATTGCGACTAAATAATAACTAAGTCGAATATTGTTAAATATTTTTAACTTATTTTTTAGATTATAAAACTTTTTCTTACCTACAATAAAAGGTTAACCCTGAAAGCATGGTTATTATTTAGTTTCTAGTTTGCAAATTAAAACAAGATTTGCAACAACTGTAGATTTTATCCATTTTTGTATTCACATGTCACTACCTAAAACTCGGGGTCATGATGAAACCTACTAAAACCCATTGAGATGTAAGCCTAACCCTTAGACTGGAACAAATGAGATTGGCTAATGGATTGGAAGAGCTAGAAAGAAACAAAATAAAGCATCTCAATGAAGAAAAATAACAGAAATAAGTATATATATATTCAACACGTGCGTTACTCGTGAATATCAATTAAGAAATATTAAGCTAAGATTTGAATAATAAGCTTTGCACAAAATAATATTACAGATTCTTTTGTGAATGTTCAATATGGATCATCATATATATCTCTTATTCACACGAACAAATGAAGTTGGTCAATCAAAAGTTTTATTAGTTAAACGCAATAATGTATATATTTAATTTAATTTGATGAGGTTCAATCATGTAATTAGTCGTATCTCACTAATATTACCTAATACACGATATTTATTGTGTATTTTTCTTATCATCTAACCAAATGTACTTTGCACATGTATTGTACTTAATCTATTTAGATGTCATATGAACATGTGGATAACAACTACATTTTATTTTTTAGAACTATTTTTGTATATTAATTTTTATTTTATAAGTTATAACATAATAGAGGATGTTCTTTTTGTTTTCTCTCATATTTGATTTTTCGACTAACTGTGTACATAAATCAAAGATAGTTAGCTGACTGTCCATAGTTAACTGAAAAAAGTTTCCTTTTTCTTTACCAAAAAAACTAAAAACTAAAATTAAAGAATATATTCTATCTGGAAAATCGTAGATATAATCACTTGTTTATCTTACACCCAACAAATATATAGTTCATATACTTGTAAACAATTTTCAATTTATTCAACCAAGTATGATTTGTTCATGGAAAAATAACAAAACCATGTTATCACATATATATGGGCGGTATAATAATATGAAAAATTATTTGTCAAAAGTTAATATAAGGAAAGATGAAAGATAGAAATAATTAATGTAATAACTACGATAATTCATAATATTATAACTAAAGAGTGTAAAAGAGATTGAATAACATTCGCAATAATATATATATATATATATATATATATATATATATATATAAACGTAGTTAAAAAAGGTTACGTGGCACCTCTCAATTGCCAAGGATTCTATTTAACTTTTTATGGTTTTTTTTAAATATTTTTTCAAATTTTTTATTATAAAATCATATCTTTAATTCATACCTCTTCAATCACATAATTAATTTAGTAATATCTATAACCTCTAACATTTCATATTCATAACTTCAAATTATCTAATAAAAAAATTTATAACTCCTCAAAATTATACTTATAAAAACCTATTATTTGAGACATGTATGATGATTCTTTTATTTTCCTTTTTTAACTAAGATAATTTATAATGTTAAACTAAAGAATTAATGTGTAATAGATGAATCTATAATAAATTTTATGCTTACATAAATAAATAGGAAGTTTAGTTAATGTTACTATTTTTTTATAGGTATTAAAATTTTAATTTAGTGTAGGGACAAAATGAAAATGCTTATTCCATATTACTGAATATAATATTTATTGTTAACTTGATAATACAATCGTGACATATGTAAATACCGACCCAAATATGTGTATATATATATACTTTTTTTTTTACATTAATGAAAATATATAACTATCATACATGGTACATTGTTTTGTGCTAACACATACTCTTGCCTACCTTTCCCCAAATGTAAGTTCCGAAAGTCAGGTTTCTCAGTTTCGTCGCTAGTGGTTCACTTTAAGTTTTTTCGAGCTTTGGTGAGTCCTCATGCTTCAAGGATGGATTAATTGTTTTAGTTTCCTTATTGTATTTCAGTTTTTGGACATGATGTATGGGCTAGGCCTTTAATTCTATTGTATTAGATGGCTATTGACACAAAGTGTTTTAGACTTCCGCTTTTCTTTTATAAAGCTATTGAACTTGAAATGTCGTTTTACTTCTATTGTTCTATTTCTTATGTTATGAATGCTAAGTGGAGTCTTATACGCCATGTTATGTCTAAGGAGTACTCCTCGGTCGTGAAAAACTTGGTAATTAGAGGACAAGGTTTAGAATGGCCCTAATATGTCTCATAAGCCACATCAAGTAGAGTTTTGTTAATGAGTGTGAAACGTGACACATTTATGAATGAGAGGCTACAATATGTTTAGGAAACTCAACTTCTTTCATTACTATAAAGTCGTGTGATAGAGTTTAACTCTATAAGGTATCTCTCATAATCCTTATCCGATGCTCTATAGGGCATGGCAGTCGAAGAGCTTATGCTAGAAGGAATGTGAGGGAAAATGTGGAACAAGAAGTTCCTCCCAAATCTCCTCAAGTCTCGGTCGATCCTTTGGCTGAACAAGTGACTTATGCGGAGTTTAGAGCTCCTTTTCAAGTGTTGGCTCAGGCTATGATGGCCCAAGACAATAGGGAGGTTGTTGTTCTCGTGAACCTAAATGTCGTATCCAGAGTGATGGACTTCAATAGGATGAATCCTCCGGAGTTTCATGGTTCTAAGGTTGAGGAAGATCCTCAAGAGTTCATTGATGAGGTCTATAAATTCTTGATGATTATGGGAGTGACATCGGTAGAAAATGTGGTGTTGACCACTTATCAACTAAAAGGTGTTTCTAAAACTTGGTTTAACCAATGGAATGAAGGGAGAGCGGAAGATGTGGGTCCTCTTGATTAGGACAAGTTTAAAGCCACTTTTCTTAGTAGGTACATTCCCCTTGAGATGAGGGAAGCCAAGGTGCTTGAGTTTATCAACCTTCGACAAGGGAGGAAGAGTGTGAGGGAATATGCTCTAAAGTTCACACAATTTTCTATGTATGCTCCAAGAATGGTTGCCGATTCAAGGGCAAGGATAAGTATGTTCATTTCGGGTGAGTCTGAAATGGTGGTTAAAAAGTGTCGTACCACAATGCTCATTAATAACATGGAAATCTCTCGTCTCATGGTTCATTCCCATCAGATTGAAGAGGAGAAACTTAAGAAAAAGTCTAGGGAAACAACGAGGTCTAAGACAGGTGATGGTAATTTCTCTCATTCAAGGTTCGATGGACATGGTCGTCCTATATTTTGACAAAGATTCTCCAGTCAAGGTTCCTTCAACGCTCTTCCTAAGTTAATCAAATATAGGGTGTCTATCCCCAAACCTCTAATAGTAAATGGTAGTGGATCTTCATTACCCATGTCTACTTATACTATGTTTGGAAAGAAACACGAGGGTAAGTGCCTAGACTCCACGGATGGTTGCTTTAGTTATGGTAAGATTGGTCATAAAATGAGGGATTGTCCGATCCTGAAGGCTAAAGGAAGAGAGGGCAAGCAAGCTCCTCCTGGTGGTTCAGATCCCAATGCTCTATATTAAACTGATTATATGCATTTGAGACTTGTGGTGAACAAGAGGGTTCTCCCGATATGGTTACCGGTATGTTGAAAGTTTTCCAACCTGATCTTTATGCTTTACTTGATCCCGGTGTTACCTTGTCTTTTGTGATGCCATATGTGGCTATGAGGTTTGATTTTCTTTCGGATGTGTTGTTAGATCCTTTTTCTGTCTCTACTCCTATTGGTGATTCTATTGTGGCTAAGACGGTCTATAGAATGTTTCCCGTGTCCTTGTCCAATAAATTTACTCTTGTTGATTTGGTAGAGCATGATATGCTAGACTTTGATGTTATCCTTGGTATGGATTGGCTGCACTCATGTTATACTTTTCTCGATTATAGAACTCGTGTAGTCAAGTTTTAGTTCTCGGATGAGCCTATCCTAGAGTGGAAGGGGAAGAATTCTATGCCTAAGTGTCAGTTTGTCTCTTGTCTAAATGGTAAAAAGATGATTTCTAAGGGTTGCATTTACCATATAGTTAGGGTGAGGGATGTAGATTCAGAAACCCCTATTCTTAAGTCGGTTCCTGTTGTAAATGCATTTTCGGAAGTGTTCCAGATGACTTACCCGGTATTCCTCCCGAAAGGGAAATAGACTTCGGTATTGACCTTCTCCTAGATATGAAAACTATTTCTATTCCTCCTCACTATATGGCTCCGGCAGAATTTAAGGAGTTTAAAGAAGAATTGAAAGATTTGTTGGATAAGGGTTTCATCCGATCGAGTATCTCTCCATGGGTTGCTCCAGTTTTATTTGTTAGAAAGAAAGATGGTTCTCTTCGTATGTGATATTTGCGTAATCAAGGACACCACTTCCGATGCAAGTGTCTACGATCGTGCAATAGTACTATAACCCAACCAAGGGTTGGGATCGTTCCCAAGGGAGTGATTTTGAGATTTAATAGAAAAGTAAAATTTAGTTCTAACTATTCGTAGCTAAAGACATTAACGATTAAAAACATTGTAAATTAAAGGGGGACACAAGAATGTGAATTAACAATGGGGAACAAGTAGGTAAAAACAACAAAATTAACAAAGATTTCTAAGAAATGAGACGGGATTCTTGGGATGTGATAGGAATGCAAGATAGACTAAATCATTGGGTACATGCTTTTGATAGTAAATTCATTGAATATTTGTGACTAGACTAGACTTTAAAGGGGATAAGCTCTCTCCCGAGCAACTTATCCCGTTTCAAGCGGGTTCTTCTTGGACACCCACTTACCGCATGAAGAACAGTCTCAACCTTAACCTACTCACTCTCTCTTGAGCTGAACCTCATGTCGACCCACTTGCACTGGTCATCAATTTAGTGGTCTTAGTTTTACGACCTTTCTCTCTCGAAAGCCAAAAACACATATATGAGACTATATTTGTTACTACAACCTCATTAAGTTTATCCACAACTTCTAAACGAAATCACATTTAAACTACAAATAGACTATCAGCAAACAAGACCCAACAACTAATTTAACCCATATTCACAAAATCACACCCTAAGAATTGGGGTTTTTAGCCACACATCAAGAGACAAAAATTTATACCTAAATGAGCTTGCATTCAAATAGGTATGAAGATTTAAGTCTTGTTACATGTCAAGAATGAATAATCCAAGAGACCCAAGTCCAAAGCCTTGGAGATGAAACCCTTTTGTTCTTTATGTTTTCAAAACCCTCTCAAACTCAGAGCAAAAATATCAAAAAGTACTATTCTATATGAAAATTATAATAATTGTTTCACATTTAAAACTGCAACTCTAACTAGTATTTATAGTTTTCACTGATTTGTGCTGCAGCAGATTATTCAACGTCGTTAGTCGGAATCACCGATCAACTTGACGATTTGCCTTTTGGTGTACTTCATCGCTGTCTTGCACCATCCTTCAGCATCGTCGTGCTCTTGGTCATTGGGCGACATGGTACTGCTTCGCGGAACTTTTCAGTGATACGCTAACTGCTCTATTTTCCCACCGACTTGATCCTTTTATTTAGTGCTCAACACACTGGAACAAAAGGCGAAGTAGGACCCTTCGACGACTTTTTAGCCTTTTCATTCCTTTTTGCGACGTAGTGTCCATGCTTTCCTTCAAATTTCAAATACTTGAAACTTAAGGGTTTTCATCTGATATTGAGATAAAATAAGCATGTGAGGACACAATTTCTATAAAAATATAGCCAAAAATGAGTCCAATTTGTGGACTCATCAGTATGTGCATCAACTATCGTTAGTTAGACAAGGTGACCATTAAGAATAAGTATCCTCTCCCAAGGATAGATGATTTATTTGATCAATTTCAAGGAGCAAATTATTTCTCTAAGATTGACCTTAGCTCGGGATATCACAAATTAAGGGTGAAAGAAAATGATATTCCAAAGACGGATTATCAAACTCGGTATGGTCATTTTGAGTTTTTGTAAAGTCATTTGGGTTGACTAATGCTCCAATGGTGTTTATGGATCTGATGAATATGGTGTTTAGATAATACCTTAACATGTTTGTGATTGTGTTCATTGATGATATATTGATCTATTCAAGAAGTGAGAATGAGCATATTGATCATTTGAGGATCGTGTTGTAAGTTCATAAGGACCAACAACTCTTGCCAAATTTAGCAAATGTGAGTTTTGGCTATGGTCTGAAGCTTTCCTTGGCCATATTGTTTCAAGTGAGGGTATTGAGATAGATCCTAAGAAGACGGATGTGGTCAAGAGTTAACCTAGACCTCTAACTCCTTTGGATATTATAAGCTTCTTGGGTTTGGTTGGTTACTACAGAAGGTTTGTTGAGGGATTCTCTTCAATTACCTCTCTTTTGACGACTTTGACTCTAAAGAAAGATAAGTTCATATGGTCTGAAGAATGTGAGAAGATTTTTCAAGACTTTAAAGATAGACTTACTTCGGCTCCGGTGTTGAATTTAACAGAAGGGACCGATGGCTTTATGGTTTATTATGATGCCTCTAGAATTGGGTTAGGGTGTGTGCTTATGCAAAATGGAAAAGTCATTACCTATGCCTCAAGGCAACATAAGATTCATTAAAAGAATTATCCTACCCATGAACTTTAACTAGAGCCGGTCGTTTTTGCCTTAAAGATTTGGAGGCACTATTTGTATGGTGTTCAAGTAGATGTGTTTACCGACCAAAAGATTTTGCAATATCTCTTTAATCAGAAGGATCTAAATCTTCACCAAAGAAGGTGACTTGAGTTATTAAAAAATTATGACATGAGTGTTAACTATCACCCCAGAAAGGCAAATGTTGTGGCGGATGCTCTTAGTCGGTTATCTATGGGAAGTGTTGCTCATGTTGGAGAAAAAAAGAAAGAGTTAGTTCAATATGTTCATAGATTATCCCGGTTGGTTGTTCAGTTAGTGGACTCTACCAAGGGTGGTGTTATGGTTCACAATGGTTCAAAATCATCTTTAGTGGCGGATGTGAAAGCCAAGAAAGGTGTTGATCCAATTTTGGTAAACTTAAAAGAAGTGGTGCTTAAGAAATCCATTGAGGCTTTCTCCCAAGGGGGAGATGGAGTGCTTAGATATCAAGGTCGTTTGTGTGTTCTAATAGTTCATGTCTTGAGGGAACAAATCTTGTCAGAAGCCCAAAGTTTGTGGTACTCCATTTACCCATGAGACACTAAGATGAATCATGATATACGGGAGGTCTATTGGTGGAATGGGATGAAGAAGGATATTGCGGAATTTGTGACTAAGAGTCCTAATTGTGAACAGATGAAAGTTGAACATCAGAAACCGGGAGGTTTGTCCCAAGATATTAGCATTCCTACTTGGAAGTGGGAAGATTTGAATATTGACTTTATTGTCGGTTTGCCTCCCACCTAGTGACATCATGACTCGATTTGGGTAATAGTAGATCGGATGATAAATTTGGCTCATTTTTTTCCCGTCAAGGTTTCCTATAAGGTGAAAGACTATGCCAAGTTATACTTGAGAGAAATGGTAAAGTTTCACGAAGTGCCTTTGTCCATTATTTTCGATCGTGGTACCCAATTCACTTCTCAGTTTTGGATGTCTTTCCAAAAGGTTCTTGGTACTAGGGTTAAGCTTAGTACGACATTTCATTCAACTATTGGTATGAATCCATTTGAGGCATTATATGGTAGGAGGTGTAGATCTTTTCTAGGTTGGTTCAAGGAGGGTAATGATGCCCTAATAGGTCTCGAGTTGGTACATGAGGCCATAGAGAAATTTTGACTTAGTAGAGAAAGGTCGAAAACGGCTACAAGTCGACAAAAATCATATGTCAATGTAAGAAGAAGAGATCTTGAGTTTGATGTTCATGATTGAGTTTACTTGAAAATTTCACCCATGAAGAGTGTAATGAGATTTTGTAAGAAAGGGAAAATTATTCCCCGACATGCAGGCCCATATCAGATTTTGAAAAGTGTTGGTAAGGGTGCTTATGAGCTAGATATGCCAAATGAGTTGGCATCGGTGCATCATGTTTTCCATGTCTCTATGTTGAAGAAATGTGTCGGTGATCTAACATCCATAGTTCCTTTAAAAGGGTTGGGAGTTAAGGAGAATATTTTTTATGAGAAAGTTCCGGTTGAGATTTTAGACCGGCAAGTCAAGAGGTTGAGAAATAAAGAAGTAGCTTCCATGAAAGTGATATGGAGGAATCAGTTAGTTGAGGGTGTCCGATATCCTCATCTCTTTCTTTCTAATCCTACTCTATCTTGAGGTAATGTGTTCCTCATAGTTTGTTCCTTGTTTTGGAGTCATGTGTTTTATGTGTTTCCATAATTTCCTTATTATGCCTGATTTATGAAAAGTTCAACTTTTGAGAAAATGAGTTTATTTAATTGACTCTTACATGTTTTTGTGCATATAAGTATGAATTGCATGTAGACTACTTGATATAATGTTGTGAACATGCCTTTAGCTTGAATTTGATGTTTCCTTCTCGGATATATGCGTTTGAGTATGTTGTTAGCTTGGAGTTGATGTTTCCTCCTTGGATGTTAGCTTGGACTTGATGTTTCCTCCACGGATATGTGTATTGCATGCATGATGGGCTGTTAGATTTAGTTCCACCCCTTTTATTATATTTTTGTTATGTCCTAGCTTGGAGTCGATAGTTCCTCCTTGGATATATGAATTTAGATGATGTTTTATTGGTGATTGGGTTGTTAGTTCCTCTCCTACTCTTTTAGAACCAGCTTGAGTCTCATTCAAGGAAGAATGTTCCAAGGGGGAGATATTGTAACACCCCAAATTCGAATAAGTGCAACATAGCCAATTTAGGGGATTTCAGGTGCCAGCCATGAGGGTCGTCCATGGCCTATGGATGGGATCACAGACTGTGGGTATGGTCCATGGACTGGTCATCCACATAGTCCTCAGAGGCTCAAAACCATGGCTGGCCAATAGACCGTCGGTCAAACCACGGTCTATGGTTGGGGACCCGTGGTTCATTGCCCAAAAGTAAGTCTTTGATCCATACGACGATCCACCAGGACGATCTGTGGGTCAGTCCACGGTCCATCGGCTGGGGTCTGTAGATGGGGGGTCGGCAGTTAAGTTCAGGGGTAGTTGGGTCTTTTCCTAATTAGTCTAGAATACCCTTCGCTAAGACCCATATATAAGTATTTTAACCCCCAAATTTCCCAATAAAAATCATTCTCTCAAAATTCACCAAAAAGAAGTGCTCTCAAATAATTCTCTCTCTAGAAAGCTTGAAAAAGAAGGATTCAACCTAGGGTTTCAATTCAAGTCACAATTCCTCCATTCAAGATTAGCAATTGGCTTCAAGGTATGATAGTTTTCATCCATGGATTCCTTCCATTCATGGAGTTCTCAAATTCTTCTATTTTCAAAGTTAGAAATCCCCAATTGAGTTAGAGTTTTCTTCAATTGTGATGGGTTTTTTAAAATTTATTTAAATGATTGAACTATGATCTCTTATGCATGAATTGATGAAATACTATGATTTTATGATGATTTACCCATGAGCCCATGTTATCCCCATGTTTTCAATTTATGGCCATATGATATGGGATTTTGATTATGAAGGAAGAGTTTTATGAAATAAAGCATGTATTGACAGAGTTACATGAATTTATGATGAAATGGATATCTAACCCATGTTTTATAAATGTTGATGATTGATATTGGGTTTTGAGCCTTGAAATGTAAATTATGGAACTATGCATGTTCTTATGAAATCTATGCAAATGTTTTAAGGATGCGTGAGAGTAAGGTATCAAAGATGATGGTGTTGTTGAAAGGATTGTTCTCATATACACATAAAAGCATGATGTGAAAGATTTTCTCACTCAATAAGGATTCTAAGGTTCAAAGGTTTTCTCACCTAATGGAATCAATGATTAAGAGTTATCCTAATGAAACCTAGCTTGGATTTGTCATTATATGATACCTTTCCATGGATGAGGACTCTGATCTGATTAGCAAGATGATGTGCCCTTCCATGGATAATACAAAGAAGTAAGAAATGACTATTCAATGGGATTTAGGCTTAGCACTGAGAGGATATTGAGATGGAAGCTCTCCCGTTAGTAGAGGTTGGGTTTCTAGAAGAAATATCCTAATCCCTTACCTATGTGCCCCCACAGGATGATTGTCTAAGTATAACTTAGTTAGTGGATCTACCTAAGCTAGAAGTTCATGGTCCTTACCTTGGCAAGTAGGACAACCCTTTTCGGTGTTGGAGACATCGGGGGATCATGTTATAACTCACATGGTCTATGTCGGTTATGGCTACTTCCCACATTAATAATGATCTAAGGTTACTTCAAGAAGTATCTTATATGTGTTCAAATGTTCCAAATGATGTTTGCTTGCATTGACCATGATTTATGACTTATGTTTTCTAACCCTTTTATATCATCTTTTAGCTTGGTCAATTGCATGTCATGAAATGCCCCCTTTTAGCATGATTTAACTGTTTTATGCATAGCTATATAATACATGGTAAATTGTTTTGTACTAATGCATAATCTTTCTTACATTTCCCCAAATAGAGGGTCCGACAGTCAGGTTTCTCAATTTCGTGGCTAGTGGTTAATTTTGAGGTTTCTGAGTTTTGGTGAATCCTCATGCTTCGAGGATGGATTTTCATTGTTCTAGTTTTCTTATTGTATTTCAGTTTTTGGACATGATGTATGGGCTAGGCCAAATTTCATTCTATTGTATTAGATGGTTATTGAGACAAAGTGGTTTAGACTTCCGCTTTTCTTTTATAATACTATTGAACTAGAAATGTTGTTTTACTTCTATTGTTCTATTTCTTATGTTATGAATTCTAAGTGACTTGTATGGGGCCTCTTGGTGTACTATGCATCATGTTACGTCTAGGGGGTACCCCTAGGTCGTGACAATATTAGAAAAGACAAAATTAGGCATTGAGGGCACTAAATATTGAGCTAAATGGACCTTAAATAAGTGCAAATCTACCACTCATCAACACTCCCAACTTAAACTTTTACTTTTCCTCAAGTTAATCAAGGACACAATAAGCTCACAAGGGTATCTACAACAGCACTCAATGAGAACTAGCATATAAGTGTGATATCAAGATAACTCTTAATAGTATGTTACCTAAATCATGATTAAAAACATCAAATGATTCCAAGCTAGTCTGAACACACGCTGAAGCTCATCATAGCTTCTTTTCTAATGCAAGAACATGTTTCAACAAATGCATTCAAATGCCCTCACATAAAAAATGATTTCATGCTCTCACAAAATAATTTCAACGAAGGTGTAAGGAATAAATGCAACTTTCACTCTCTCAACAGAGAAATACATTCAATCTTTATCCCATAGGTTTCCCTATATCTTTCAATCATAACACAACTTAGTTCATGCAAGATCTCAAGGGTCTTTTGCGCTTAAAATGGGGTTGAGGGTTAAGGCATGGTCAATTTAGATCAGTTAATTTACCTTTTCAAAGCATTGTTGCAATAATCATCACCTCTTCTCAAGTTCTTTTTATTCTTTTTCAATTGACAAATCAACCCTAAATTTATTTGGAATCCCCATTTATTTCATGTACTCCCATTTTTTATTTTCACTTTTCTCTCATTTTTTCTCTCTATCTCTTTCTCTTTTTTCACTTTGAAGGTAGAGCCTCATCTCATCTTTCCTTTCCCTTTACTTGGCTTTCATTCATCCTTCCTTTCCACACACCCAATTTACGCTTTATGCCTAAGTTGGAAATTGAAATATCACAATGCTTCAAAAAGGATTTTAGGTGAGAAGGTATATACAATTTGGTTCGAAGGCTTTCTTTTGGTTGATAACAAATAGATTAGGCTCAAATGGGGCAAAAAAGGTTCCACACCCTCACAAGGTAGTCTCAATGGTTTATGAACAATTTGGTTCCCTCATTGAATAATTGCCTAAGATCATGTCTCACATTCACCAAGGTTCACACAATTGGACTAACAAGGCAAATTCTAGGACTCCACATGCATGCTTTCAAGTAAAATCTCACCACACATGCCAGTTAAAACTACACTCATTTAGCACATCTCGAAAAGATCAAAAGCGTACATGCGATGTTCATTGGAACGCTCACATCAAAAGACAACTAGTCAGTAAGAGAGTCAATGGGATCATTCAAAAGTGTAACCACATCAATTTCATTCATGCAACACCAACACTACACATCATGCTAATCATGAATACTATATAAGACATCGGTATTGAGCAACATCGATTTTGAAATTATATCAATGAGAACCCAACACATTACACAATTTAAAAATTCATTGGGTTTGCATTCATCAAGAGAGAATAAAAATTGAAGTAAAGAGACACAATTTCCCAATAGAAAAGCACACTAACATAAACAAAACATTAACTACAAAAGTTTAAAAGACACAATGACAAAATACAAACAAAAGGGGAATATTTGCACGATGGCCCTCACCCCAACAAAAATTAAAAGTAGTGTCCTCAATGATAAATAAATAAAATACTAGGAGGCTGAGATATAGGATCTCCCTAACATTCTATGTCGATGCAACACTCCCATCCTGAGTCTCTAGTGGAGAAAACGTATGTAGGGGCATCGATGCCCACGGGAGGAAGAAAGGAAGGCTCGGCTTGGGCATCAGTACCCGTCTCAATAATGGGAAATGTCGTACAGTCTTGAGTGACTCCACTAGACCCCATCTTTGTAGTCTGTTGAAGGGACCTCTCAAGGTTAGCCAGAAGGATGGCCTCATCCGTGTCTTGCATATCTATTAGGGTCTCAATAAACCCTTGCTCGTCCACTATAAATCCCTCCTCATTAGTCTCTTCATCTAATTACTTGTCCTTAGCATCCACATCTACAATAACATTAGACATAGATGAAGATGCAACACTAGGCTTCTTAGGCGTAGGGAAAAGAACATCTCAAAGGGGAATATTGCCCCAAAGTGTCGAGATGTCCACATATTGAATCTGGACAACCTCAGCCCTCAACGTCGCAACCTCTGCTCTAACGGTGTCCAGCGCACTAGAACTACCATCAACCTTCTCTTGCAATAAAATAATCTAATCTTAGAGTGTGGCCCTCAATCGTCCTCTCATACTTACCCATCCGCTCAGTTAGACGAGCAAAGGCATTCTAGATAGCATGATCAATGAGCCGGGGCAAGTCCTTCTCAATTTGGGCACCTTTCATATCTGCTGACGGGGCAAGACTGCCCATATGATTTATAAGTGCCTGGGCCAAGGAAGGAAGGACAACATGAGAAGGGGGAGGCCTCACATTAGTAGTGGTCACAGAAGTAGAAGGTACATATGCAGTAGTGGAATTTTAAAAGCCACCAATAGATCAAGAAATAGAAATACTTGCCTACTTCACAAAAGGACCAGGTGTGCTCTTCTCATATGTCAATCTGGCAGGGTCAACCACTATAGTGGAGTCTTGTGGTAACGAATTCCTCCGAGCCCTGTCATCTCTCAAGAATTATGCTTCGATCCTCTGGATATCACTTGATGAGGCCGATGTGACTCTCACATCTGTAGTAGCCCTAATAGGGACTCTTTCCCTCTCGGTTAACTCTGTGATCAACATTTGAAATGGGAGTGATGTGTGCTCCTTCCTTGCCCTTATAAGCATATCTGCATTTAGAATGACACTGACATATATGTGCTCTCAATCGATGGTTCCCACAATTACTAACTTGTCATGGTGAAGAATAGACTTATTCTTCAAAGGCATCAGGTTACTGCCAATAAGGCTAAACCAATATTTGGCCACCACATTTAAATCTTTCTTCTCAGTCTTTACACCATACACCATCCAAAAAGGAGAAGAATGAGAGAACAAGGGTGTTAGCCAACCCTTTAGAGAGTCAAAATCGTGGCGCATCTAGAATGAATACTAATCATCTGCATATGTCGATATATTTAGGGTAGTATTAATAGCTCATGCGTTGCACCATATTTTCTTCCCTATCACTTACACTTCATTATGTAGCTTCAAAATTGTACCCTTTCGCTTCTTCGAAAGAGCCTGAGCATATGCTGCCTAAAACTTCCTCACCGAAGAAGGGATGTAGGGGCTCTTGACTTTTGTAAAGCCTTCAAACCAATAGAACTGAATTGTATCCCTGATGGCTGGGTAATCTCTCACCACTCCATATATGCATAGTCGTCTCTCTTCAAGTATGGTATGTTATCCTGCCGCTTTAAGCCTATTCGATGTTCTTGGAGATATAATAGGGAGACCTCTGGAATTCTATATATATGCATATAAGGGATGAACCAACTTGGATCTAATTTCCACCCTCTTCCTCACTACCATAAGTTGTACCCTGTCTTGGGTAAATGGTTGTGGGACAGACACTTGTCGGCAATTCAGAGATTTAGATAGTTCATTAATAGTGAGGCCATGTGTCTTTTGAGAGTCATATGAGGAGAAATAGCCTCTCTGTCTGACTCACTATCTGAGTATAACACATTCTTACCCTTCGATCTCGCCATTACTTACAAGGTATACACTAGAGTAGAAGAGTAGTGAAGGTTAGTCAAAATAAAAAAGCACTTTGAATAAAGCTTTAAAGTAGTATTCGGGCTCGCCTAATGGTAAGGAATATCGCCTAATAGGACCAGCAAGTTCCGGTGAGCTTTTTGAAATGAAGAGTAGAAAAATACTAAGGGCTCAGGCACACAAGGCGGAGTCAGTGCCAATTCACCGAGCTGGTTTTTGCGAGCTAAGAGAAGTCCACCAAAACTGAATGTTCAAAAAGGAATGACATAGGTATGAAAGATGATTTTCTCTCACACTCAGTAATATGTCCAATAGGTTTGGCGGTACTAAGAAAAGCCCGCTGCATGGAACAGTACCTAAGGCCATGCACTAGCTAAGGTAAGCGAGGTGGGTATTACTCGCTGATTTGCTAACTTCCTTGGTGGGCTAATAAAAGCTTGTCGAACAGGAAGTTTCAACCCAATTCCTAAATATCACATCAAAATCCAACATGTACAACAAATATGAGTTTCCCCCAACAATTACTATCCTACTACATGCCTTTCTACCTATGGGTACTCAGATTTCCCCCATTTATCACTAAGTTCTGCACTATTTGATGATTTGCCCTTAAGAAAGTAGTCACCCTGTGTCACGACCCAAGGTAGCCCTTAGGCGTAACATGGTGTATAAGACCCCGAGAGGCCGCATGCAAGCCACTTATCTTTCATCAATCAAGAAATAGAATAAACAGATTAAAAGAAATTTTCAGTATCTGAGGGTTTTCTAGAGAAAAACGGAATCTATACATCATTTCAAATCCATCTGGTTCATAAGAATAAATTTGGGCATAGCCCATACATCATGTTCTAAAACTGAAAAGTAAGGAAAGACTGAAAACAATAAATGTCCAGTCCTCGATGCATGAGGACTCACCAAAACTTGAAATCTCCTCAAAGAACTCTAGACACGGAAGTGGAAACTCTCACTATCGGACCCTAAATTGGGAAAATATCGGCAAGAGTATGCGTTAGTACAAACATGTACTAAGTATGATAGCCATTAATAAAAACATATAAATTCATGCTAAAAAGGGACATTTTCATGAGCATGCAATGATGAAGCTAAAATATAAATCTTGAATGTTAGGAAACATAAGTCGTAAACTATGTTCAAAGCAAGTGAACATCATCTTAAAGCATACGTACGATACTTCTTGAAGTAACTTTAGTTCATCTTAGATTTCTTCTAGGAAGTATCCTTAACCGACATGTAAGACCTTGTGAGCTAATAACATGGAATCCGGTGTCTCCCCCACTAAAAAGGGGTTGTCCTACTTGCCAAGGTAAGGACCATGAACCTCTAGCTTATGTGAATCCACTAGCTAATATTTATCTGGACAATCCTATGATGACACATAGTTTATGGGACACAAGTAATCACCACTTGCCCACTCGGTACTAAGCTTAATTTCCACAGAATAATTCTTAATAATATTCATCTTATATTTTGAAGGAACATGGGTAATAGCCTCTTTTATTTAAATCATGTGACATGAGTAATCGCCTCTTATCTTTCAATTAGAGAGCATGGGTAATCACCGATTGCCTCAACATTAGAATAACTCCTTAATATTGGTTCATTTTAGGTGAGAAAACCTTTCAAGCCTAAGAACCATTATTATGTGAGAAAGCCTTTCACAATCATGCTTTAATGTGTATATGAGAAATCCTTTCTACAACACAACAATTACAACATCATTGATACTTCACTCTCAAAGCATCCTTAACATGTTTACATCAATTTCATAAGAACATGCATAATTCCATAATTCACCTTTTATGGTTCAAAACCATTTTCAATCATCAATATAGAGAAAACATGGGCTCATAGAAATTCATCATAAAATCAAGTAATTATATCAAATCATGCTTGATAGATCATAAAACAATCGAATAAAACAATATTTAAAGGAACCCGTGACATGGAAGAAAACTCTAACTCGATTGGGGAATTCTAACTTTGTAAATTAGAGAATTTGGGAACTCCATGGTGAAAAGGGATCCATGGATGAAAACTATCATACCTCAATGCCACTTGTTTAACTTCAATTGTGGAATTGGATAATTGACATGAAACCCTAGGTTGGACCCTTCTCTTTCAAGCTTTATATAGAGAGAAATATTAGAAAATAAGACTTGCTCTTCTTTTGTAAACTTGAAAGAATGATTTCAATCGGGGAATTTTGAGGTTAAACATGCTTATATAGGGGTTTTGCTCTAGGGTAAAATGACATAGTAGTAGGCTAAAATAATTAGAAAGAGACACAAAAGTCCATCTTAAAATAATTGTCGACCAAACGACAGTGACGACCTACGGTCCGTCGATTGACCTACGGACCATCCTAGCCAACAGTCGATGGTCTCATAGACTTGGTCTCTGGGCCATCAAATGACGGGTCACACCTAAGGACCGTGATCCCATCGACAGGCCATGGGTCACTACCGTAGGTCCCAACTTTCTCCTCTAAAATTTTTCTAAGTTTAGAGCTCACCTACGAGAGATACCTACGGCTCGTGCATTAGACGATGGACAGTCCTGGTGAACCATAAGAAAATATAGAAAACTTAACATTTTGGGAAAACTAGACCGGCAAATCACAGACTTGAACTATGGTCCGTGGGTCATTCTACGGGTCGTGGATGGCATCGTCGAAACTCGCACCAGATTTCTGAAAACTAAATTTTTTCCTGTCTTCTCAAACCTAAGGTGTTACATTATCTCTCCCTTGGGATCATTCGTACCCGAATAAGATTCAAGACATCATAAGGAGGGTAGGAACTTAAATCTAACAGGACAACATGCATGCATTTATATAAATGCACGTATCAAAGGAGAAAACATCATCTTCAATCTAAAGCTTGTTCAAAAATTCATATCATGAAGTCTAAATGCAACTTATACTCAAATGCACATAAACATCTAGAAATCAATCAAATTGACTCTTTTTCTCAAAACTTAAGCTTTTTCATGAACATGCATAAATAAGGAAATCATGGGAAAATCTAAGACACATGACACCAAAAAAGTAAACCATAAGGAACTAAATACCTTAGGCTAGAGTAACGGTAGAAGGAAAGAGTTAAGGATAACGGGACATCATATCGGCCTTGGCCTCCCAAGTAGCACCCTTAACGAACTGATTCCTCCACAAAACTTTCACGGAAGCAACCACGTTATTTCTCAACTTCTAGACTTACCGGTCTAAAATCTCAACATGTACTTCCTCATAAAAAAGATTCTCCTTAACTTCCCAATCTTCTAGGGGGACTATATTTGCAAAATCACCAACACATTTCTTCAAAAAGGAGACATGGAAAACTGCATTCACTGATGCAAATTCATTAGGCAATTAAAGTTGATAGGCAACCTTACCAATATGTGTCAAAATCTGGTATGGGCTAACATATAGGGGACTAAGCTTCCCTTTCTTACTAAACCTCATTACACCCTCATGGGTGAAATTTTCAGGTAAACCCAATAATTCACATCAAACTTAAGATATCTTCTTCTAACATCGGCATAGGACTGTTGTCGACTTTGAGCCATTTTTAAACTTTCTCTAATAATCCAAACATTCTCAGTGGCCTCATGTACCAACTCGGGTCCTATCAAAGTGACTTCCCCAAATTCAAACCAACCTATAGAAGATCTACACCTCCTACCAAATAATACCTTAAATGGAGCATTACCAATACTTGAGTAATACCTAATGTTGTAGGCAAATTCAATCAAAGGCAAGTGATCATCTGAATTACCCTTGAAATCTATCACACAAGCTCTCAACATATCTTCCAAAGTTTTGATAGTACGCTCCGCTTGCCCATTGTTTTGCGGATGAAAGGTCGAACTAAGTTTAACACGAGTACCAAGTTAAATGAACTCCATGCAACTTTACCATTTCCCTCAAGAACAATTTAGCATAGCCCTCCACCGAATAAGAAATCTTGACGAGAATGAATGGAGCTGATTTCATCATTCTATCTACTATAACCCAAATTGAGTCATGTAGCCTCTGGGTGCAAGGAAAGACAACAATGAAGTCCATATTTAGATCCTCCCACTTCCAAGTAGGAATTCTAATGTCTTGGGATAAACCTTCCAGTTTTTTATGCTCAACTTTCACTTGTTGATAATTGGGATAATTAGCCACAAATTCCGCAATATACTTTTTCATCCCATTCCACCAATAGATCTCCTACAAAACATAGTACATCTTGGTGGCTCCCGGGTGAATGGAATATCAATAACCATGGAGTTCTGCTAAAATCTTCTCCCAAGTAATCTATGGTGGGAACACACAAACGACCTTTATATCTAAGTACTCTATCTTCCCCATTGGGAGAAAGTCTTTACATACTTTTTAGGCACCGCTTCAATTAATTCAACCAAAGTTGGATCAAGATCTTGCTTTACATAAGCCACAAAAGACAATTATGAACTATTGTAAACCACAACACCACTCTTAGTAGAGTCAACTAACCAAACACCCAATCGGCCCAATCGATGAACATATCAAACTAATTTTTTCTTATCATCTTCAATGTGAGCAACACTACCCATCAATAAATGACTAAGAGCATCCACCGCCAGGTTTGCCTTACTGGGTCATAGAGAAAACTCATGTCATAGTCTTTCAATAATTTAAGTCATCTCATTTGGTGAAGATTCAGATCCTTCTGATTAAACACATATTGCAAGTTCTTGTGGTCGCTAAGACATCGACATGAAAACCATACAAATAATGTCTCCACATCATAAGATCAAGTACACCCGTTGTTAGTTCAAGGTCATGGGTAGCATAATTCTTCTCATGGATCTTAAGTTCCCTTGAAGCATAGGCAATATGTTTCCCATTTCGCATAAGTACACATACTAGCCAATTCTTGAGGCAACACAATAAACAACAAAACTATCAGTCCCTTCCTGTCACGACCCAAGCCTAGGGCCTAGATGTGACATGGCGAATGAGGAACCCGAAGGAACCCCAAACAAGCCTCTCAAACTTGTCATCACACTTCATCGGTCGCGGAAGTACATTCAACATTTATTTAACGGGAAATAGGGACTAAGGGCAAACCATTTCAAAATGACATCATAGAACAAGAGTCAAGCTCATTTACAAAATACTTGTCCAACGCACACCTCTACATACATAGATAGGATGGGACCATGACATACTACCGGCTCCCCTCATAGTGAAAATACAATTGCAAGCTAAAGTCTCAAAACATAGGAGTAGGAAACATAACATAGCCCTCGAATCATTGAGGACTCACCAACAACTCGGATAAGCACCGTACTAGCCACGTGAATGGAGAGAAGGATCAAGAGTAGATCCGGTCCCAACATGGTGACATCATGTAGGCAAAATATGCGTTAGTACTTGGAATGTACTAAGTATGCGGGGTGCAACACAACAATAGACAAGGACACAATCGAAATACAAGAAATAGTTTCACAGGCATTATGAATAACAATATGATGATGCATGATCAAAGTGAAGTCAAAATATGTTTAAGTAAATCTATACTAACAGTAGATATCATATGTGTATGCATGATCCAACCAATCTATAACCCCAACTTAGGATGAGGGATGCCGTTCACACCCGGACACCCTGGTGGCAAGGTATAAATCCCTCACATGGTTGATGTTGGTCACACCCCAAGCATCCTAAGTGGTGAGATATAAACCTCTCACATGGTTGATGTTGGTCACACCTCAAGAATCCTAGGTGGTGAGATATAAACCTCTCACATGGTTGATGTTGGTCACACCCCAAGCATCCTAGGTGGTGAGATATAAACCTCTCACATGGTTGTCCGGTTCTTTCCCCCGGACCGGGCATGGTCATGCAACACTTTATATATGAAATTCCCATTAGGATCTAATGCAATCTCACGTATGGAATGAACATATACACAATCTTAGTTTGTCATCCACACATGTCTGGATTTCCATACATCTCATAACTCAAGCTTTAAAGCATCGATTCATCAATTCTCCATAGTTGGACATTTTGTCAAACACCTTGAAGACATGTAATGGAATCAAAGAGTATGGAAAATAGGGTAGTAATTATGCAGCCAAACCAGTGAACAACCTACAACAACATCTTTTTAACACTCACAATACCACATGAAAATCTCCACATCCATTCCAAATTTAGGTTCAAGTTCTAGAGTAACAACATGCTCAAAACAATCACTTTTCATGTTTAAAATTCAATGTGCAGAAAATTATTACAAAGAACAAAACTAATTTATAAATCTTAACTTAAACCATGAATTAGTGAGTAGAATAGAGTCTAGGCACTATGGGTGGAAGGACCCATGAGTTCAACAGCACATACCTTGAGTTTTTATGAAGGTCTTGAGAGTGTCTTCAATGGAAGCTTGGAACTTGGAGCAAGAGTCTCTTCAATCTTGAGGAAGGTTTTGGATTAGGGTTCTTGAGAGAACTTGAGAGAAAATGTGTCTAAGTATGGGAGAGGTGTTTTGGGGAATGTTTAGAGATGGGAATTGAACTAATGGTATATAGGAAATAACATATGCCCTTTGGAAAAATGGTCCAACACTTAGAAAAAAAAATGAGGCGGGTGAACAGTAAAAACGCTCACTGGAAATTGCCTTTCCTGCCGGACAGATTTTACGAAAATTGGCATACCTTCTTCGTCCGAACTCCGAATGAGGTGAAACGAAGTGCGTTAGGTAGCTAACTTAAAGGGCTTTCCATGGATATGTTATTGGCCACCCAATAATTTGTGTGCTAGGAGAGATGACCCTCGAAAAAGGCTTCACTTGGAAATTTCGGATTTTGATACGGTTGCTCTAAAATTTGGGTTAGACCCATTTCCCACTCAATTTGACCCTCTAAACAAAAATATGAAGTCGAATTTTCGAAAAATGAAACAGATTTTTTTATATATAGCTAAACAAGTTTTCGGTAACTTCCGAAGCATATTTTTAAGAACTTTTTGGGTCATTTCAATATCTCCCCCTTGGGAACATTTGTCCCCGAATGTGGAAGAGACGTACAAGGCAAGACTTAGTAAGAACATATCAGCCCCAACATGAATGCAAAATTTTTATTTAAACATCACTTCAAGATTTCAAAACTTAGTGTAAAGCATCCATAACTCATCAATATAAACATATATGCACATTAATGATTCAGGGGCTGAAATGTAAGACTCAATGGAGTACAAAGGACTTGATTTAATACCTTAGGCTTGAGTGGAGTTGAATAGATAAGGATAACGTCTTTGCATGTCCGTTTGGCCTCCCAAGTAGCACTCTCCACTTGTTGATTTCTCCAAAGAACCTTAACGGACGCCACTTCTTTGTTCCTCAACCCTTCAACTTGTCTATCTAAGATCTGAACCGGGACTTCTTCATATGTCAAATTATCTTCTACAACACCCACAACCTCAAGAGGTACAATAGCGTTAGGATCACCACCAACACATTTCCTCAACATCGATACATGGAATACCGGATGAACTAATTCCATCTCCTTGGGCAACCCCAACTCATAGGCTACTTTACCAACCCTTCTTATTATCTCATAAGGACCGACATACCTAGGACTTAATTTCCCCTTCTTACCAAAACGAACCACACCTTTCATTGGAGAAACTTTCAAATAAACCCAATCACCCACTTTGAATTCAAGATCCCGTCTCCTCACATCGGCATAAGACTTTTGACGACTTTGGACTGCTTTCAACCTCTCCCTAATCATCCTTACCTTCTCAAGAGCATCCATGACCAGATCCGGACCCAACAAGGCCACCTCTCCAACTTCAAACCACCCAACCGGTGACCTACACCGTCTACCATAAAGTGCCTCAAAAGGAGACATACCGAAACTAAAATGATAACTATTGTTGTATGCAAATTCAATCAAAGGAAGATGATCATCCCAACTACCTTTCAACTCCAATATACAAGCTCTAAGCATATCCGCCAAGGTTTGAATTGTTCTTTCGGCTTGGCCATCCGTTTGAGGGTGGAAGACCGTGCTAAGCTTTACCTTTGTACCAAGACCCCTTTGGAATGACTTCCAAAAGTGAGAAGTGAATTGGGCACCACCATCCGAGATGATAGACAATGGAATCCCATGCAACCTTACCAATTCATGAATGTACAACTTGGCATACTCTTCAGCCCCGTAAGTAGTTTTAACCGGTAGGAAATGAGCCGACTTTGTCATCCGATCAACCACCACCCAAACCGAATCAAAGCCTCTTCTAGCCTTGGGTAAGCCCACTACAAAATCCATGTTGATTTCTTCCCACTTCCAAGTAGGTATCTCAATGTCTTGAGTTAGGCCACCCGGCCTTTGATGTTCGGCCTTGACTTGTTGACAACTATGGCAACCCGAAACAAATTTTGCAATGTCCTTCTTCATACCGCCCCACCAATACACATCCCTCAAGTCTCTATACATCTTTGTTGACCCCGGATGAATAGAATAAAAAGAATTATGAGCCTCATCAAGGATTCTTTCCCTCACACCATCCACACAAGGAACACATAATCTACCTTGGTACCTAAGGGCACCATCTCCCCCTTGGGAGAAAACCTCCACCTTACCACTACTCACCGAAGCCTTTAATTCTACCAAAGAAGGATCAAGATCTTGCTTGACTATCACCTTATCAACCAAGGAAGACCTTGAACCATCAACAACAACTACTCCTCCACTATCCACCCCTTCTAACCTAACTCCCAATTTGGCCAACCGATGGACCTCCTTAGCCAACTCTTTACTACCTTCCTCCACATGAGCCAAGCTACCCATGGACACTCTACTCAATGCATCCGCCACCACATTAGCTTTCCCCGGATGATAGTGAACACTCATAGCATAATCCTTAAGGAATTCTAACCACCTCCTTTGTCTCAAGTTAAGATCTTTTTGCGTGAACACATATTGGAGATTCTTATGGTCGGTGAAGATATCAACATGCACCCCATACAAATAATGACGCCAAATCTTTAAAGCAAAAGCCACGGCGGCCAATTCAAGATCATGGGTTGGGTATTTTTTTTCATGAACCTTAAGTTGCCTAGAAGCATAGGCTATAACCTTACCACTTTGCATCAACACACAACCCAAACCAATACGGGAAGCATCACAATAAACAACAAAACCTTCTAACCCATCCGAAAGTGACAAAATAGGAGCGGACACAAGCCTTTCTTTCAAAGTTTGGAAGCTTTCCTCACACTCATCCGACCACACAAATTTAGCCTTCTTTTGAGTCAACTTAGTCATAGGAGAAGCAAGAGAAGAAAACCCTTCCACAAATCTCCTATAATAACCCTCTAAACCCAAGAAACTCCTTATATCCGACGGGGTCAAAGGTCTAGGCCAATTCCTAATAACATCGTTCTTCTTAGGATCCACCTTAATACCATCCCCTGACACCACATGGGCTAGGAAAGAAACTTCCTTCAACCAAAACTCACACTTTTCATATTTAGCGTACAACTTTTCTTCCCTCAATCTTTGGAGTACAACCCTCAAGTGACCCTTGTGCTCTTCCTCACCCCGAGAATAGATCAAGATGTCATCTATAAACACCACCACAAAAGAATCAAGGTAGGGTTTGAAAACCCTATTTATCAAATCCATAAAGAGAGCCGGAGCATTAGTCAACCCGAAAGACATCACCACAAACTCATAGTGCCCATACCTAGTACGAAAGGCCGTCTTGAAAATATCACACTCCCTCACCTTCACTTGATGATATCCTGACCGAAGATCAATCTTAGAGAAGTGACTAGCCCCATGCAATTGGTCAAATAAATAATCAATCCTTGGAAGTGGATACCTATTCTTGACAGTGACCCTATTAAGTTGTCGATAATCAATACACATTCTAAGAGACCCATCTTTCTTCTTCACAAACAAAACCGGAGCACCCCAGGGAGAATGACTAGGTCTAATAAACCCCTTCTCTAACAAATCTTTTAATTGCTCTTTCAACTCTTTCAACTCCGACGGGGCCATACGGTAAGGGGGATAGAAATAGGTTGAGTATCGGGAAGGAGGTCTATACCAAGATCTATCTCCCTTTCGAGAGGGACACCGGGAAGGTCTTCTCGGAAGACATCTAGAAACTCATTAACAACCGGAATAGACTCAATAGGAGGGACTTTAGACTCCATATCATTGACTCTCACAATATGGTACAAGCACCCTTTGGAAATCAACCTATGGGCTTTAATGCAAGAAATGAATTTCCCCTTCACCACAACATCCCGGCTCTCCCACTCAAGGACGGGTTCATTAGGAAATCGGAACTTGACTTTACGAGTCCTACAATCAATAGAAGCATAATATGCTTGCAACCAATCCATCCCAAGAATAACATCAAAATCCACCATGTTCAACTCAACAAGATCGCAAGGCACCACAATCAATTAAAGCATAAACATCAAGTTGGAAGATTTTCAACATACCGGTAACCAAATCGGGAAAACACTCTTGTTCATCACGATTTTGAAGGGCATAAAATTGATTTTGTTTGGGAGAATTTAAACCTAAACCACTAGGTCCATATGAAGGATTAGATTGAGCCCTTCGACGATAATCTCCATCATTCTTAGCAATTGAAGGAAAATCTCTTATCTTGTCGTTCATCTTACCACAAGCAAAACAAGCATTGGAACCCACAAGACAGTTGCCTCGTGTTTCCTTCCATACTTAGCAGAAGTAGGCATCAAGGACCCACTGTCACTTCCTCCTTGGGGTTTAGGGTTAGACACCCTCTCTTTATTGAACTTAGAAGGAACATTGGAGGAACCTTGACCGAAAAGCAATTCTTAGAGCTAAGCACGACCATGTCATCGGACATTGAATGCGAAAAATTACCATCACCAGTTTTAGCCCTCTTTGCCTCCCTACACTTTTCCTTAAATTTCTCTTCTTCAATATGTTGACAATGAACCATGAGATGAGAAATGTCCATATCATTAATAATCATGGCGGTACGACATTCCTTAACCACCACTTCAGACACGACTGAAGTGAACTTACTCATCCTTGCCCTAGGATCGACAATCATAGTTGGAGCATATCGAGATAATTGTGTGAACTTCACAACATATTCCTTAACACTCATACTTATTTGTCCAAGGTTGATGAATTCAATAACTTTTGCCTCCCTCATCTCAAGGGGAAAGAACCTATCAGCGAAAGCAACTTTGAACGTTTCCCAATCGAGAAGACCCGCATCTTCCGCTATTCTTTCTTTCTAGTGGTTTAACCATATTTGAGAAACAACCTTTAGTTGATAAGCTGTCGATTCCGCCTTACCCACTGGTGTCACTCTCATGATCATCAACGCCATGTAAACCTCATTGATGAACTCTTGAGAGTCTTTCTCAATCTTAGAACCATTAAACTCCGGAGGATTCATTTTAGTAAAGTCCCTCACTCTAGATGCCGCCCCACCCATATTTGGGTTCATGGGGACCTCAACTTCCCCATTGGCTTGGGCTGTCATTGTTTGAGTCAATACTTGAAAAGAATTCCTAAACTCTGCATTAGTCACTTTCTCGGCCAACGGGTCTGCCTGAGCTGGAGGAGCTTGAGGAGGAGCATCTCGTTCAACATTCTCTCCCGCATTCCTTCTAGCATATTCTTTTCGAGTTGCCATATCTTGTAGAGCATCGGATAAGGATTAGAAAGAGACCTTATATAGTTAAACTCTATCGCACAACTTTAGAGTAATGAAAGAAGTGGAGTTTCCTAAACATCTTAATGCTTCTCATTCATAAGTGTGGCACGTTTCACACTCATGAACCAGACTCTACTCAACGTGGCTTATGAGACTTCCTAGGACCTTTCTAAACCTTGTGCTCTGATTACTATGTTTGTCACGACCCAAGGTAGCTGCTAGGCATAACATGGTGAATAAGACCCTGAAAGGCCCCATATAAGCCACTTAGATTTCATCATACAAGAAATAGAATAAAGAGATTAAAAGATTATTTCAACATATGAGGGTTTTATAGAGAAAAGTGGTAATCTAAAATATCATTCCAAAGCCATCTAGTACATTAGAATGAATCTGGGCATAGCCCGTATATAATGTTCCAAAACTGAAAGTAGGGAAAGATTTAAAATAATAAATGTCCTATTGTAGAAGTATGAGGACTCACCAAAGCTTGAAATCTTTTAAAAGAAATCTATCCACGAAACTGGGAACCCTAACTATCGAGCCCTACATGTGGGGAAATACAGGTAAAAGTATGTGTTAGTACAAAATATACCAAGTATGTCAGCCATGTATAAAACATATAAAGTCATGCTAAAAATGGACATTTTCATGACCATGCAATGATCAAGCTAAAACATAAATCTTGAATGTGAGGAAACATAAGTCCTAAAACATGATCAATGCACGTGAACATCATCTTAAAACATATGTACGATACTTCTTGAAGTAACCTTAGTTTATCTTAGCTTACATGTGGGAAGTAGCGTTAACCGACATGTATGACCATGTGAGTTGATAACATGGAATCCGGTGTCTCCCACACCAAAAAGTGGTTGTCCTACTTCCCAAGGTAAGGACAATAAACTTCTAACTTATCTAGATCCACTAGCTAATGTCTATCTAGACAATCCTATATTGGCACATAGTTTATGGGACACTGGTAAACGCCACTTGTCCTGTCGGTACTAAGCTGAACTTTCACAAAATATTTCTTAATCATATTTATCTTAGCTCTTGAAGGAACATGGGTAGTTGATGTTTTTGTAATGAAGGACACAACTTCCGATGCAAGTGTCTACGATCGTGCAATAATATAATAACCAAACCAAGGGTTGGGATCATTCCCAAGGGAGTGGTTTTGAGAAGTAATAAAAAAATTAAATTTATTTCTAACTAGTCTTAGCTAAAGACATTAACGATTAATCGCATTGTAAATTAGAGGAGGACACAATAGTGTCAATTAACAATGAGGTTTTGTCACTAGTAAGTAAAAACAACGAAATAAACAAGGAATTCTAAGTAATGAGAGGGGATTCTTGGCATGTGATAGGAATACGGGATAGACTAAATCATTGGGTACATGATTTTGATAGTAAATTCATTGAATATTTGTGAGTAGGCTAGACTTTAAAGGGTATAAGCTCTCCCTCGAGTAACATTTGCAAGCGGGTTCCTCTCGGACACCCACTTGCCTCATGAAGAACAACCTCCGCCTTAACCCACTCACTCTCTCAAGCTGAGTGTGTGGACATGGGAGTAGGGTTCACTCTCTTCAGCTGAACCTCATGTCGACCCACTCGCACTGGCGATCAATTTAGTGGTCTTAGTTTTGTGACCTCTCTCTCTCGCAAGCCGAAAACACATATATGCGATTATATTTGCAGCTACAACCTCATTAAGTTCATCCACAACCACTAAATGAAATCACATTTAAACTATGAATAGACTATCAACAAACAAGACCCAATAACTAATCTAACCCATATTCATAAAATCACACCCCAAGATTGGGTTTTTAAGCCACACATCAAGAGATAGAAATTTATACCTAAATGGGCTTGCATTCAAATTGGTAAGAAGATTTAGTCTTGTTGCAGGCCAAGAATAAAGTTTTCAAAACCCTCTCAAACTCAGAGTAAACATATCAAAACGTACTATTCTATATGGAAATTATAATAATAGTTCGACACTTAAACTATAACTCTAACTAGTATTTATCATTTTCATTGATCTGTGCTGCAATCGATCAACTCGGCGATTCATCTTTTGGTGTAGTTCATCACCGTCTTGCACCATCGTTCAGCATCGTCGTGCTCTGGATCATTGGGTGACATGGTATTGCTTCGTGGAACTTCTCGGTGATACACTGACTGCTCCCTTTTTCCGCCAACTTGATCCTTTACTTCAGGGCTCAGCACACTGGAACAAAAGGTGAAGTAAGACCATTTGGGGACTCGCCAAGTGGACTCGGCGACCTTCAGGCCTTCATTTCTTCGTTCTTTTCACCCTTTTCATTCCTTTTTGTGACGTACTGTCCTTGCTTTCCTTCAAACTTCAAATACCTGAAACTTAAGTGTTTTCATAAGATATGGAGATAAAATAAGCATTTGAGGACACAATTTCTATTAAAATATAGCCCTAAATGAGTCCAATTTGTGAACTCATCAACACCCCCAACTTAAACTTTAGTTTGTCCTTAAGCAAACTCAAGTTCAGCCATTCAAAAAGGGTGTCTCGAACAGTGCTACACAAGAATCAATCATGAATGCACAGAACAAGACTCAATTTACTTAAGCAAAGATCAAATGTGCACTAAAGTATTTAAGTTGTGACTCACCAATATTAAAGATCCGCATGCTCACAATACTTGCTTCAAATGCAAGTTCAAGCACAACCAAAATGTTCAAATGCCCTCAAACAAGGAATGATTCCATATTCACACAATGGTTCATAGTTTAAAGCTTCGAAATCAGATGCAACACTCACACTCACCAAGAAAACACAATGCATGGTTTCACCCATAGGTTTGCCTGTATTTTCCAATCAACATTTGATTCAGCTCACTCAAGATCAAAAAGGTCTTTTCAAGGCTCATAATAGGGTTGAGTGCAAAGGTATGGTCATTTAGGCTTAGTGACTTTTATCCTCATGAAATGTGGTGCTCACAATAAGTTTTTCCCTTTTCCTTCAACATTTTCTTTCGTGCTCATAAGTCATCCTATTATTCACTTTCTCATAGTGTGTTGGAAACCCTTTTTCTTTTGCTTTTTATTCTGGAACTTTCTTTTTCATTCTTTTCTATTCATTTTTTCCTTCTCCCATAATTTTATTTGGAGGGGTTCCATTTTTCTATACACCAAGGATTAACAGAGACTTTTCTTGCACTTTTTGACTTTCCCTTATCTTCTCACCACACCCCCAACTTAGGCTTTTGGCCTAAGTTGGATATTCAATTGTCCACATTTCAAGAGGATTATATGTAGTGGATTAAGAAAGGTCTAGTTTTCATCAAGTTTCTTCGAAAGATGGGTAAGTCTCAAGGTGTGTTCAAAAGCGATTCACACACTCACAAGGTAGGTCACAAAAAATGTATATGTCAAATTGGCTCACACTCTTAGAAGTTGCCTTAGCTCATATCAAGAGATAGCATCACTTATTTGACCTGACCAACGGGGCAAATTCTAGGATCTCTCATGCATGGTTCAAAGTAAGCTCATCACACTAGGCATTGACACTACAGTCAAACGAAACTCCACACTTTCGCTAATGTGCAATGATCATCACAAGAGACTCAATTCGATAAATAGTTAATCACAACGAGATGCAAAGAGTTCACATATTATCTATGCAACTTCATTTGACCACATCGTAGTCGTACATTCATGTTCGTTCGATTGTAGGCACTATTCAAGTCATCGATATTGATCGAAATCGAGCCTTCAATTTTGCAAAAGAATAGCCGCATTCAACACATGAGAGGTGGCAAAAATTTGGGTCAAAATCATTTTGCAATTTAAAATAAAAGGAGCCATAAACTCAAACATACACAGAAAAAATGCAGTATTAACACAATTAACCACAAAGCCCAAATATAAATAAAATATGACTATCAACACAAAAGGTGTGGGCCTCACCCTACCACAATTAAAAGCAATTTGTCCTCAAATGAAATTGACATAGAATATCAAAAATGACAATTAAAGAAAGACATAGAGGGAGGTAAAGAAGGGATATTGTCTAAGCAGTCGCTCCATCTGTCTGGGCATCAGTGCCCGGAGTGTTGTCATTCTGCTTCTGGTTCTCTTTCTCTTTTCGCTATGCTTCAGCTTCTGCAGCAATATTAGCCTCGATCATATTTTCCAACTCGTGAGCTGCCACAAAGGCGTGTATCACATTTCTGAATCCTCGAGCCCACAAAGGGTCATTAGGGTCGATGGGAATCCTCCTCCTCGAACTGGCTATCTTGTTCTTGCTTTTTGCAGTTCTTTTGAACTTTTGGGCTCTTATGTGTCTGCGTGGCATGTTTCTTCCTACAACTTTTGGTTTGGCCATGTCTGCAAATTCTTGAGATATTGTTAGAACATATTTGACAACCAAAACAAAGACATTCAGTTACAAAAAGACTAGATAGTCCATTTGGCGTGCCGCAGAATACATTAGGCGAGCCACAAACAATTCGCCGAAGGTCACAGTGCAGAATGACTTAGGGGTGCAGACAAAGGGCGAATAAGAAGACTTTCAGCGAGTTGCGGAGTGCTCTTGGGGACCTCAAACTTCTCGCCGAATGCTACAGACGCCACAACAAATAAAGCATGATAATAAGGGTGAGATAGGGTAATTAGGAGAACCACGGAATAGTTCGGAGAGCTCATCACAGCTCACCAAATGACCCAACGTGCCTACTTTTGAACCAACTTCTCAAAATCTTTTCTGGAACCCTCGAAAACACAATTTAAGCACAAAAAGCACAAATTCAACTGGGACCCATGACATACGAATACCACTCATCACTCATTAGCTCCACTAGATGCATAGAAAACAAGATTTCATAGTTTAAGCAATAAAGGCGTGGTTATCAGCAAAAAATTGACACATAAGTAATTATACCCAATCAGGAAGGTTTAGCAGATTTCGACAAGATCACACTTTGCAAATTAATACAATTTTGACAAGATAGTTATGGGGTTCGGGACAGTAACCTTTTTTACATATCAAATGGATATTGAGATGCTAGGAAGCACGGTAATCTGACTCGAAGCACAAATCACTGAACCAATAAACTTCGAAAATGCAAGTAATAGAAAACTAGAATGTAGGTGTGAGTTTGGGAAGGTGAAAAAGCGAGGAAAGGAAATGAAGTTCAAATTTTTTAAACCTTTGGCTGAAAGACCATTCAGTTTTCTCCCACTCGGCGACATTAGTCAAGCTCACCTACTCACTTGGCAGAACACCAACTGTTTAGTTTTTTCGCAGAAATTTATAGGACCTCTAGTTTACGGGGGGTCCAAACAGTGGTTTCTATCGTGATTGCCGACATGGTCGGCGGTTAGCCAATAATTTACAAAGATCACCGAGTTTTATAGACTCCAATGTTGACGATGTCTTGAGTCAACTTGCGGATAAGGTCGGATTCGCTGACCCCTTCACCCACTCCATGACTGGATCTATTTCTTTCCATTCTTCATTTTTTCGAACACTTCTCATAGTTTAACCTGTACAAATAACACACTGTTATTTTACCAAGAAATGAAAAAAAGCAATTGAAGGGATTTTGGGTTGCCTCCCAAACAGCGTCTTAGTTAACGTCACGGCACGAGGAAAGTCCACCTCACAACATCGCACTTAGGGTTAGCCATAGTATCACTAGGCAAAACCCCTTGCTGTCTCGGATTTAGGTGAGACGAGATATGACCCATCTGGGTCTCCAACCACTTTATTGAAACAGAATGGGATGTGACGGTCTGCTAAGGGTAGAAACATCTTCTTTCATGCCTTTCAACATTTTGTCTGACCCTTCAACTTTTTTGAAGATACGCGAGAGCATATCCTTAGACCTACCACCTTCTGAAATCTTGGGCTTCTGGCGCTTATGCGGAGGCACATATCTATCATTCTCCCCATCTTTCCAGTTTAGATTTTGGTCCCTCAATTCATGATCTCTATCCTTCCAAGCTTCATCTCTAGCCCTGCCTTTGTTGGCACCCTGCCTTGTGTAGTTTGAACGATAGCCTCCGCCTTGATTTGCTAGAAAATTTACCTCCTCGTTATATAGGGCTTCAAATTTCATCTCTTCAGGATTTGCATACCCTACACCCATATCGTTGACACTACGGGCATCAGCCCCATGATATTTTTGGATAGGATGTCAAGTTGTGTCATGATTTTGGCCATGTTTTGGTCTCTCTCATTGTCTTTTTCAATGTGCTCCATAGACAGCTTCAATGTGAGAAGGATACTTGATCCTCGCGAGTGTACCACACTCTGTTGATGGTTGTCATGCCATCTAAAAGTTGGGTTGCTACTGCATATGGCTGTTGCATTAAGCCTCTAGGCGAGAGTTGGAAAGGGACACATTTGTTTACCGAATCAAAACTCTGGTAAAAATATTGAAGTAGCACGTTGTTTGGCAAGCCGTGGGTTGGGCATTGCAACACCAACTTTTTGAACCTTCACCAAGTTTCATGCAGAAGCTCTCCTTCTAGACGTTTAAAGCTCTAGATGCTATCCCGCAATGACATTATTTTTGAGGGAGGGAAAAATCACACTTGAAATGCGGTTACCAACTCCTCCCAAGAAGTGATGGATTCACTTGGTAGCTCGGCTAGCCACTTGCACGCCTATCCCATCAACGATAAAGGGAATAGACTCAACCAGACCGACTCCTAAGATATGTTTTTAAACGAGAATGTTCCACACACATCTATAAAGTTTCGAAGATGCTCGTGAGGATCCCTATGAGCCAGTCCGCTAAAAAGTCCCTTTAGTTGCAAGAGTTGCAACATGGTGCTCGTTATGTGGAACATTGTGTTTCCCTTGACTGGGGTAAATGGACAGCTCCAATACCTCTCATGAGATGAGGGCCATTAATGTTGGGCTCTTGGACATCGTTGAAATATCCGATGTCGTCTTGGTGGCCTACCTGGCTACCGTTGCTACCATTAACATTCATACTTTCTGAAATATTCATACAACAAACAAAACAAAAATAAAAATTAGGTAAGTAGACTACAACTAATAGGAACAAAAATTCTAATAATCTTAAAATTCTCAAATAACACCTCCCCGGCAGCGGCGCCATTTTGATGTTTGCGTGATCAAGGACACAACTTCTGATGCAAGTGTCTACGATCATGCAATAGTATAATAACCCAACAAAGGGTTGGGATCGTTCCCAAGGGAGTGGTTTTGAGAACTAATAGAAAAATAAAATTTAGTTCTAAAGATATTAACGATTAAACACATTATAAATTAAAGGGGGACAGAAGAGTGTCAATTGACAATGGCGTTTTGTCACTAGGAAGTAAAAACAACAAAATAAACAAGGATTTCTAAGTAAAGAGAGGGGATTCTTGGGATATGATAGGAATACGGGATAGACTAAATAATTGGGTACATGCTTTTGATAGTAAATTCAATGAATATTTGTGACTAGGCTATACTTTAAAGGGGATAAGCTCTTTCTCGAGCAACTTACCCCGTTTCAAGTAGGTTCCTCTCGGACACCAACTTGTCGCATGAAGAACAGCCTCCGCCTTAACCCACTCACTCTATCGAGCTGAGTGTGTCGGTATTGGACTACGGTTGACTCTCTCGAGCTGGACCTCATGTCGACCCACTCACACTGGCCATCAATTTAGCAGTCGGCCCACTCGACTTGGTCGGCGATGCTCAACTAACCTTGCCGAGTGGTCTTGCAGGCTAAAATTTAAGAATGTATAAATGGCATTTCAAAAAATAGAAAAAATATAGTCATTTCCTGAAAATTTTTCTCCAATGTAGAACATTGAGGTTTCATTTGAGATTTGGTTTTACTTAGTTTTAGGAGTTTTGTAGTGGATTTGGAGCTGGGTTTTCAATATTGAGCATTTTGGATCATTATAAAGACATGGATTGCAATACCCAGATTATGGAAAACGTAATTGGTATTGAATTTTTTCTTTTTATGATGTGTGGCTAAAACCCCCATCCTTGGAGTGTAATTATATGATTATTTGCTATAATTAGATTATGGGTATTGTTGTTTACTGATTTAAATGCTAATTTGAAGAGGTTTTTATTGATAGTTGTGTATTAACCTATGAATTGTAGTTGCAAATGCAATTCCAACTAAGTGTTATGTGCTTGCTTGAGAAAGTAGTTTTAGAACTATGGTTATCGATTGATGACTGTAGTGATTGGGTTGTTGTGGGTTCAGCTCGTGAGAGTGAATCGTAACCCGATCCTACCTATCTAACTCGAGAGAGTATATAAATGGAGGTATTGGGCTGCCTATAGTGTTATGTTTGTCGAGGTTCGAGAGAACTCGCTTGAATTGTAATAGTTGTTCAAGAGAAAGCTATTGCATCTATAGTCTAGCCTACCTACTGAGATTTAGAAATTGTTAGTAAATTATGATTACCCATATAGCGAAATTAGCCTTTAATCGATCACATCCACAAGTATCCCTTATTTACTTGATTACTACCATATTTTCTTAGTTGTTAGTTGACACACCTAAACCCCCCATTTGACACTTGTTGTCAACCCTTAGATTTAATTGCATGATTTCGATCATTTCTATTCCTACAATCGTTTAGAACACATTTACAACAGTGTAACTAAATTTTGACTTGTATCACACCCTCTTGGATCGACCCCAACTCTATGTTGGGTTTATACTAGATTACGATAGCCTAAACCTTGTATCATATGAAGTGTAGTGTAGTTTGAGATTTTGACTCAGTTCCTAATTTATGCTCTAAACTGAAGTTAATGTGTTGATTTGCAGCAATGAAGGCAAAGAAGCAAAACAAGAACATTACCAGGAATAAAAAGAACGAAAAAGCTGAAGAAGTTGAAGAAAGGCATTCCTAGTGATCGCCAAGACCAGTAACCGATCTATTGAGTGGCTCTTTAATTCGCCAAAAGTTCTAGTGTGCCAGTTTTGGATAATAACCAACTAGGTGATGGACATGGATAATTGGCGAATCACCGAATGGATCGGCGACCTCAATATAGATCACCTAAAGTCACAAAACTCGGAGATTAAAAGGCCAAAAAATTCTGGCAATGGAATAGAGCCATTGGCGCATCACTGACTTTGTCAGCGATGCTCGACTAACCTCGCTTATTGGTCCTGAAGGCCAAATGTTGAGAACATATAAATGGCATTTCAAAAAGAAGAAAAGAAAGGCAGTCATTTCCTGAGTAATTTTATCCATTATAGAACTTTGAGATTTCATTAAGACTTCGTTTTACTTAGTTTTAGAAGTTTTCTAGTGAATTTTGAGTTGGGTCTTCAATATTGAGGATTTTGGAACATTATAAAGACATGGAATGCAATACTCAAATTATGGAAAACGTAATTGGTATTGAATCGTTCCTTTTTATGATGTGTGGCTAAATCCCCATCATTGGGGGTGTGATCATATGATTATTTGCTATAATTAGATTATGGGTATTGTTGTTTACTGATTTAAATGCTTATTTGAAGTGGTTTATTTGATAGATGTGTATTAACCTATGATTTGTAGTTACAAATGCATTTCTAATTTAGTGTTTTGTGCTTGCTTGAGAAAGAAGTTTTAGAACTAAGGTTATCGATTGATGATTGTAGTGATTGGGTTGTTGTGGGTTCAGCTCGAGAGAGTGAATCTTAACTCGATCCTACCTATCTAGCTCGAAGGAGTTGATAAATTGAGGTATTTGGTTGCTTATAGTGTTATTGTTGTCGAGTTTCGAGAGAACTCGCTTGAATTGTAATAATTGTTTGAGAGAAAGCTATTGCCTCTATAGCCTAGCCTTCCCATTGAGATTCAACAATTGTTAGTATATTATGATTACCCATATAGCGAAATTAGCATTAAATCGATCACATCCCCAAGTATCCCTTATCTACTTGACTAACCCCTGTTTTCTTAGTTGTTAGTTGACAAACCTAAACCCGCCATTTGACAATTGGTGTCAACCCTTAGATTTAATTGCATGATTTCAATCATTTCTACTCCTACAATCGTATAGAACACATTTACAGCTTTGTTACAAATTTATGACTTGTGTCACTTCATTTGGGATCGACCCCAACTCTATGTTGGGTTTATACTAGATTACGACCTTCTACACCTAGTATCGGATAAGGTGTAGTTGAGCATTTATCAGAAAGGGCAAGCCTATAGGTAGAGTTAGGCATGTGTTCATCTTTGGGAGTGTGGTAGTTGTATTTGATTCCAAAATTATAATTTGTCAATAATCTTTGTGTGAGCTTGGAATCATTCTTGGTGTTAGGGCATTTGAATGCTTTTGTTGAGCTTGAACTGGCATTTGAAACAACTATTGTGAACTTGAGTTCTATTTGATGATCGTTAGTAACAATTTGAAACATTGAGTGCACAATTGAGCATTGTGTGTAGTTACATCTTGTGTGCATTCGTGTTGAGTCTTGAGTAGCACTGTTTGTAGACATCCTTATTGAACTGATTGATCTTGTGTTTTACTTGAGGACAAACAAAAGTTTAAGTTGAAGGTGTTGATAAGTCTCAGATTCTGAGTCATTTAGGGCTTTGTTTTCATAGTTTTATTGTCCTCGGTGCCTAATTTATATTCTAAACTTATATTAAAGTGTTGATTTGCACCAATAAAGGCGAAGAGGCAAGACAAGGGCATTACCGGCCAAAAAGCAATGAAAAAAATTGAAGAATTTGAAGAAAGGCATTGCTGGTGATCGCGAAGACCACTCGGCGATCTGCCAAGTGGCTCTTCAACTCCCCAAAAGTTCCAAGTGCCAGCTCTGGGAGGAACCAAGTTGGCGATGGACATGGATAATTGGCGAACCTCCGAATGGATCAGTGACCTCGATCTGGATCTCCTAAACTCGCAGAACCCTGAGGTTAAAGGGACAAAGAAAACAGGTGATGGAATGGAGCCATTGGCGCATTGCCGACTTTGTCGGCGATGCTTGACTAACCTCACCTAGTGGTCCTTAAGGCCAAAATTTTAGAACGTATAAATGGAATTTCAAAAAGCAGAAAGTTAGTCGTTTCCTGAGTAATTTTCTCCATTGTAGAACTTTGAGATTTTGTTTGACACTAGGTTTTACTTGGTTTTGGGAGATTTCTATTGGATTTTGAGTTGGGTTTTCGATACTAAGCATTTTGGATCATTGTAAAGACATGGATTGCAATACTCAGATTATGGAAAACGTAATTGGTATTAATTTCTTCCTTTTTATGATATGTGCGTAAAATCCCCATCCTTTGGGGTGTGATCATGTGATAATTTTCTCTAATTAGCTTACGAGTATTGTTGTTTACTGATATAAATGTTGATTTGAAGTGGGTTTAATTGATAGTTGTGTATTAACCTTTGAATTGTAGTTACAAATGCAATTCTAACTTAGTGTTCTAGGCTTGCTTGAGAAGAAGATTTTCGAACTAAGGTTATCGATTGATGATTGTAGTGATTGGGTTATTGTGGGTTCAGCTCGAGAGAGTGAATCCTAACTCGATTCTACCTATCTAGCTCGAGAGAGCATATTAATTAAGGTATTGGGTTGCTTATAGTGTTATACTTGTCGACGTTCAACAGAACTCGCTTGAATTGTAATAGTTGTTCGTGAGAAAGCTATTGCATCTATAGTCTAGCCTACCCACGGGGAGTTTTGTTAGTAAATTATGATTACCCATATAACGAAATTAGCCTTTAATTGATCACATCCCCAAGTATCCCTTATCTACTTGATTACTCCCTTGTTGTCTTAGTTGTTAGTTGACAAACATAAACCCCTCATTTGACACTTGTTGTCAACCTTTAGATGTAATTGCATGATTTCGATAATTTATATTCCTCCAATCGTTTATAACATATTTACAACTTTGTAACTGAATTTTGATTTGTATCACTCCCTTTGGGATCAACCCCAACTCTATGTTGGGTTTATACTAGATTGTGAGCGCCTACACCTAGTTCCGGATGCGGTGTAGTTTAGCGTTTATCAAAAAATGGTGCCATTGCCGAGGAGTGGTGTTGAGAATTTTCCTATTGAAGTTTGGATTGCAATCTTCTCGTGTTGAAATTGAATCTACTTACTTTGTTTTGTGTTTGTTATTTTCTGTTTGTAAACAAGTGACTAGATAAGTGTGAACGGAAATAACGGTAGAGAACTTGGCCACCAAGATGACATCGGTAACATGAACAGTGTCAATGACATTCAAGTTGGTGGTTGTAACAACTCGGAAAATGATAGAGTGAAACTAGAGCCTCACATGTGAGTTTGGAGTCGAGAACTTAATGAAATGATTATATTTGAATTTGACCCAAAAGTTCTTAAAAATGTGCTTCGGAAGTTACCGGAAACTTGTTTAGCTGTATATTAAAAGATCCGTTTCATTTTTCGAAAATCCGACTTCATATTTTTGTTTAGGGGGTCAAATTGAGTGGGAAATGGGTCTAACCCAAATTTTAGAGCAACCGTATCAAAATCCGAAATTTCCAAGTGAAGCCTTTTTCGAGGGTCTACTTTGGAGGGTCATATCTACTAGCACACAAATTATTTGGGTAGCCAATAATATATCCATGGAAAGCCCTTTGAGTTAGCTACCTAACTCACTTCGTTTCACCTCATTCAGAGTTCGGACGAAGAAGTTATGCCCATTTTCGTAAAGTCTGTCCGGCAGAAAATGCAAATTCCAGTAGCTAATTTTACTGTTCATTACTGTTCACCCGCCTGAAATTTTTTCTAAGTGTTGGACCATTTTTTTCAAAGGACTTATATTATTTCCTATATACCATTAGTTCATTCCCATCCCTAAAAACATTTCCCTCTCTACAATCCTCCATTTAAGAAGAAGAAGAAGTGGGAGCTAGGGTTTTGGATTCAAGGCTTTCTTCATCAATTTTCGTGGGAGATCATAGCAAAGGTATGGTGGTCTTGATCCTTGTCTAATTTTCCATTCAAGGAGCCAAATCCAAAGTTATTTCAAAGTATGAAAAATCTAGGTTTTCACTCAATCTCATGGGTTCTTCCACCAAATGGTTTTAAAAGGTTTCTAATGGCACTTTATGGTTATATTGTTGTTGTATTGACGATTTAAGATGAAAATACTCCATGAACCCATGATTTCCCTCTATTCCTAGTTTATGCCTTTATGAAGTGGGTTGCTAGATAATGAATGTATATGAATCAAACTTGTTTAAAGGTCTTTAGATTGTTGAAGTATGTCATTACCCATGCTTATTTTATGGTGTATTGGTATGTGAGGCTTATGGCCTTAAAGGCATAGTATGAGAAATTGGAGTGTTACCATGACATTATACGAATGAGAATTCAATGAAGATAATGTGATCATGTTATGAATGTAAAGGTGTTGTTGTAGGTTGTTCACTGGTTTGGTTGCATAATTACTACCCTATTTTCCATGCTCTTTGATTCCATTACATGCCTTCAAGGTGTTTGACAAAATGTCCAACTATGGAGAATTGATGAATCGATGTTTTAAAGTTTGAGTTATGAGATGTATGGAAATCCAGAGATGTGTTGATGACACTCATGAATGTTGATGATATAATATGAAGGATTCTTCAATATAAAGTATACCTTGAATTGGTAGGGCTTATGCATCATTTTCTTGTATAAATGATTATATTGTTGATTGTTGAATCCTTGGATCGGTAGGCTTATGGCACCCTTCCACACATGCTTATAATGAACCTTGGATCGGTAGGCTAATGGCACCCTTCCATTAATGATAAGTAATGAACCTTGGATTCGGTAGGCCTATGGCACCTTTTCATAAAGGTTAATGATGAGACTTGAATCGGTAGGCCCATGGCACCGTTTCAAGAGGAGTTAATGAGCTTTCCTAAATGTACCTTGAATCGGTAGGCTTATGGCACCCTTTCATGTGTGATGATGTCAAAGTAATGAACTATTCTATGGGAATGTAGGCTAAGCACCGAGCGGATTTGGTTAGATGGAAACTCCCCCGACAGTTAGGCATGAGTTTCAATGATCGTCTACCTTATCCCATAAACTATGTGCCCGCATAGGAAGCTAGTGGATCCATTAAGCTATATATACCGGTCTTCCTTAAGCAAGTAGACCACCTCTTTTCGGTGTGGGGATTCATGACACCGGATTCCATGACAAGCTCTCATGGTCTATGTCGGTTAAACGCTTACTTCCCATCATGTGAGATTTCATTATGGTTTCTTGACAGGTTCTACAAAGTGTAGGTAGTAGTATGGGATGCTACCTATACATTGCACGAGTAGGCTTGAAGAGGGTCATAGTGAGTTTCTCTAAATCCTAATGACTGTGACATGAATGTACCCTAAATGAGGTTATTAAAGAATGTTGGCTCTTAAATGCTTAATATGTTATGCATGTTATACTTGGGTTATATTACGAGTTATTTTCCCTTGTCATGTCTTAATTAATGATATACCTCTTATGTATGAATATTGTGCAAAGGTGAAAGAAAGGAATGATAAGTTACTTTAAGTGACCTAAATGTGGTGCCTTAGTATGGATGGTGGTATGGGACGTCATCCATACATTGCACGAGGTATAGCATAAGGGTTTCTTGAGGTGAAGGTCCAAGGTAAAGGTTTTCATGTTGATATTGTTTAAAGGTGATATTATGACTTACTTGATGTTATGCTTGTCTTGTATGTCTTTTATGCTATTGTTCATGATATTTCAAAAAGGTGGCATAATGCATGGTTTCTAACTAAAATGTCCCTTTTTAAGCATGTTTTGCATGGTCATCATACTTAGTACATTTTGTGTACTAACCCATATTCTTCATATTTTTACTATAAGTGTAGGTTCCGGCAAGTGATCCCTCCTAGCTAGTTTGAAGTATTGGATTGCTTTCCTCCAAGACTTGGTATGTCCTCATGGATTCGAGGATAAGACTTTTAAGTTCTTTTGTTCATGTAATAGACTTCTTTTGATTGTAAAGGGTCGTGTCCCTACTTATGTTTTGCGACTGTGTCTAAGATGGCCATGTGAGACTTAGACTTCCGTTGTGTGTTTTTAAAGTTGTTTTAAGAAGTTTAAATGTGTGGATGTAAATAAGTTTTTTTTATTATTATTCCGCACTATTTTCATTATTGAATGCAATGAATGACTATGTGTCTTGTATAAGACCCCTTCGAGGTCGAGTACGCCTTGTTACGACTTGGGGGTGCTCCCGGGTCGTGACAGTGGTGTAGGTGCTATCTGATTGCCTCAGGTTGTGCGCAATGTTGTACTCCACGTGACTAGCACGATGTTGCAAATTAAAGGACTATTCGTAGGGCTAGCTCATTAGAATTTCCATGATCATATTCAAAACTTTGAGGACGTATGTGGTCCATTCTCATTCAAAAACATATCGCAAGAGTCAGTCCGGCTCCAGTGTTTTCCATTCTCCTTGATGGGAGAATAAACAAAATGGTTAGTTGATCTACATGCATACTCAATTACATCTTGGGAACATTTGACCGAGGAATTCTATGTACGATTTTTCCCTTCTTCGAGGATGATGAGTTTGAGAGATAATATGCATGATTTTAAACATTTAAATGGTGAGCCAATCAACAAAACGTGGTTGGGATTTCAGAAGTTGCTACGTTAATGCCTGACTCATGGGCTGCCAAAAACTCGTGTTGTTAGAACACTTTTATCGAAGTCTAGACTCAGTGAACAAAGGTATGGCTGATCAACTTGTCCAAAGAGGTATTATGCCGCAATCTTTTGAGATAGCGTCAACTGTCCCTAATGGGATTAGTAAATAAATTGAGCATGGTACACTCGGGAGGACTAGGTATCTCCTTTGAGTTTTAGGATAACAGAGGAGTAGATAAAAAAAAACCAAGAGCGGGACCAAAAAATGGGCCAAATGATGCCCCAATTGGATAATTTATTAAAGAATGGAATGGGTAGTGGTTCGAGGGCCGTAAATGTTGTTGGTGTTAGTGGGGAAAACTGTAATGATGCACACTTTGATGCTTTACATAATTAGGAAGTGAGTTTTTTTGCAAATCAAAGAGGAGGTTTCCATCTGAACTATCCAAAGTCAGGCGGGAACCAAGGTTTGAATAGAGAGTGTGATCGTGGAACTAACTTGAAGGAACATGATGGTGATAATGAGAGATATGTTCCTGCGGATGAGCGTCAAAAGCCAAAGGAGCAAAGGGCTGACTCGGAGAACTTTTGCACTGAGGATATGCTTACGTGTATTCTAAATAAAGTGGAAGGGTCGAACAAAGTTCTTAAAGAAATGAAAGAGGATGTCTCTAAATTAAATCAGACGGTTACCTCCTACTCGGTGTCCATTAAACAATTGGAATTGCAAATGGGTTAATTCTCATCTCATTTGAACTGAAGGCCAAAAGAGGGACTGCCGAGTGAAACCATGGTCAATCTCAAGAATGAATCTTGAATGAGTATCCTCGTTGTGCCACGATGTTAAATAAAGTGCTTCTTGGGAGGCAACCCAAGTGCTTATGTTTTTAATATTGTTTTTTGAGTAATAGGTGTTGAATGTGCATGTTGAAAAGTTAAGATTTTAGGAAAATGGGCATTTAGGTGAGCCAAAAGTCCAGTCAGCGTCTCGCCGAACAAGCTAGCGAGATCGACTTGGACTGTTGTTTGAACCACTCATCTTGCTGGAGGTTCTGTAAAATTCGGCAAGCTAAAGTGCTACTCGGCACATCGCCTAATGAGTTGGTGACCTAATTCATGGTCACTGATCGGCGTGCGAACTGAAGAGTCAAAATGGCCAAACCGTTTTAAATTTAAAGATCTCCCGAATTGTCATAATTTTTGACTTCCAACTTTCACAACCTCAAAATTTCTTACGTTTGTACTAGTTTACTTTTTTTTGTGTGGTATCGACTCATGCATGTTTTTATCTTTGGGAGTGTGAGAGTTGTATATAATTCCAAAATTATAATTTGTTGATAATCATTGTGTGAACTTCGAATCATTCTTGGTGTAAGGGCATTTGAATTCTTTTGTTGAGCTTGAACCTGCATTTGAAGCAAGCATTGTGCGCTTGAGTTCTATTTGATGATAGTTAGTCACAATTTGATACTTAGAGTGCACAATTGAACATTGTATGTGTAGTATGAACCTCTTGTGTGCATTCTTGTTTATTCTTGAGTAGCAGTATTTGTAGACATCCTTATTGAACTGATTGATATTGTGCTTTACTTGAGGACAAACAAAAGTTTAAGTTGGGGTGTTGATGAGTATGACATTTCCACTCATTTAGGACCTCGGTTTCATAGTTTTATTGTCGTCAGTGCCTAAACTGATGTTAAAGTATTGATTTGTAGCAATGAAGGCGAAGAGGCAAGGCAAGGACATTATCGGGCAAAAAGGAACAAAAAGCTGAAGAAGTTGAAGAAAGGCATTCCTCGTGATCGCCATGACAACTCGCGATCTGCCGAGTGGCTTTTCAGCTCGCCAAAAGTTCCAGAGTGCCAGCCCTGGGGAAGAACCAATTTGGTGATGGACATGGATAATTGGCGAACCCCCGAATGGATCAACGACCTCGATCGGGATCGCCTAAAGTCACAAAACTCTGAGGTTAAAGGGCCAAAGCAAACCGGCGATGGAATGGACCCATTGGCGCATCGCTGACCTGGTCGGCAAAGCTTGACTAACCTCGCCTAGTGGTCCTGAAGGCCAAAATTTGAGAGCGTATAAATGGAATTTCAAAAAGAAAAAAAAATGTAGTCATTTCCTGAGTAATTTTCTCCATTGTAGAACTTCGAACTTTCGTTTGAGACTTGGTTTTGCTTATTGTTAGGAGTTTTCTAGTTGATTTTGAGCTGGGTTTTTTAAATTGAGCATTGTGGATCATTGTAAAGACATAGATTCTAATACCCAAATTATGGAAAATGTAATTTGTATTTTTTCTTCCTTTTAATGATGTGTGGCTAAAACCCCCGTCCTTGGGGATGTGATCATGTGATTATTTTCTCTAATTAGCTTATGGGTATTGTTGTTTACTGATTTAAATTCTTATTTGAAGTGGGTTGAATTGATAGTTGTGTATTAACCTACGAATTGTAGTTGCGAATGCAACTCTAACTTAGTGTTCTGGGCTTGCTTGAGAAAGAGGTTTTAGAACTAAGGTTATTGATTGATGATTGTAGTGATTGGGTTGTTGTGGGTTCAGCTCGAGTGAGTGAATCTTAACTCGATCCTACCTATCTAGATCGAGAGAGTAGATAAATTGAGGTATTGGGTTGCTTATAGTGTTAAGCTTGTCGAGGTTCAATAGAACCAGCTTGTATCGTAATAGTTGTTCGAGAAAAAGCTATTGCATCTATAATCTAGCCTACCCACTGATATTCAAGAATTGTTAGTAAATTATGATTACCCATAAAGTGAAATAAGCCTTTAATCGATCACATCCCCAAGTATCCCTTATCTACTTGATTACTCCCCTATTTTCTTAGTTGTTAGTTGACAAACCTAAACCCCCCATTTGGCACCTTCCGTCAACCCTTAGATTTAATTGTAGGATTTCGATAATTTTTATTCCTACAATCGTTAAGAACACATTTACAACTTCGTAACTGAATTATGAGTTGTATCACTCCCTGTTGACCGACCTGAACTCTATGTTGGGTTTATACTAGATTACTACCGCCTATACCTAGTATCAGATGAGGTGTAGTTGAGCATTTATCACCACACCGAAAAGATATGTACTTACTTTTCATGGTAAGAACCATGATCTTCTAGATTATGCTGATCAACTAGCTAATGTATATCTAAGATAACCTATGGTGGCACATAGTTATGGGACATGGGTAATCGCAACTTGTCCACTCGGTGCTTAGAATAAATCTAAAGGAATTGTCATTAACCTTAACTTATCTTATCATTATGAGACATGGTTAATTGCAACTTGTGTTATCATCCAAGGAAGGGCACATCAAGCAGCTAATCCTAGCTAGATTTCATAAGAATAGCTCCTCTAACCTTGATTCATCTTAGGTGAGAAAACCTTTCAACCTTATTTATCCTTTATGTGAGAAAATCCTTTCAAAATTATGTTATGAATAATATATGAGAAATCCTTTCATAACAACAACATTGATACTTTACTCTCAAAGAATCTTTAAATAATTTACTTCATTTTCATAAAAGAACATGCATATATTTATAAATTCATCTTCCATAATTCAAAAAGCTTTATCATATGATAAAATCTAGAAATCATGGATCATGCATGAGTTCATGTGAATTCATCTTAAAAACATGTAATTATCTCAATTAATGCATAAAAAGACATAAAAACAATCAATTAGATCATTATTAAAAAGAACCCACGAAATTGATTAAAACCCTAATTTCAATTGAAATTCTAACTTGTAAAATTGGAAAATTTTAGAATCCTATGGAGGAAAGGAATCCATAGGTGAATACTATCATACATTGATACCAAAAGCTCAAAATTAATGGTGAATTTGGAGACTTGATCTTGAAACCCTAGCCTTCTTCTTCAAGCTTTAGGGAGAGAAATATTGGGGAAGAACTTGACCAACTTTTGGAATTTTAGGAATTTATGCTGGGTAAGTTGGGAGAAAAGACTTTTATATAGGGTCTAGCATAGAAGGTAAAACGACAAAGTTTGGGGCAAAAAACTCTTATAATGATTGTCGACTAGACCTACGGTCCATTAGTCCACATACGGACCGTCTTGTTGATCCGTAGGTCAAGTACTAGGACCTAAGGGTTTACCTTCTTTCGAGGGATCCTATGTAGGATCCGTTGGTCTGACACTCACCTATGAGACCTATCTACGAATTGTATATAAAATTCTGGACCATACTGGTGAATTGTAAAAAAGGGTACATGAACTTGACTTTCACAATTTATTCACCCCTGCACTTACAGTTCCAACCTATGGCTCGTAAGAGCACTTTTTGTTCTTTCTAAATTTGAGATGTTACAATATCTCCCCCTTGGGAACATTCGTCCTCAAATGGGATTCAAGACATCATAAGGAGGGTTAGAACTTGATCTAACAGCCTAGCTTGAATGTAATAAAATAAATGCATATATCCGAGAAGGAAAATCAACTCAAAGCTAAAGCATTTTCAAAACATCGTTTCATAAGGCCTTTATGCAACTCATACTCAAATGCACATAAACATGGAGAAATAAATCAAGTCAACTCAATTTCTCAAAAAAAATCAAGTTTTCATTGGTATGCATGCATGAGGAAATATAAGAATAACTAAGACATAAGGATGGAAATGCGGACTAAATACCTAAATCTAGAGTGGGATTGGAGGGAAAAAGATGAGGATAACAAGACATATAATCTGCCTTAGCCTCCCAAGTAGTACCCTCAACTAACTGATTCCTCCAAAAAAACTTCACAGAACCAACTTCTTTATTTCTCAACCTCTTAACTTGCAAGTCCATAATTTCAATCGGAACTTCTTCAGAAGAAAGATTATATGTAACGCCAAAACCTTCTAAGGGAACTATGAACACCGGATCTCCAACAGATTTATTCAATAGAGATACATGGAAAACCGGATGAACCGATGCCAAAGTATTAGGGAATCAAATTCATAAGCAACTTTACAAAAACTCCCCAAAATTAGATTTTCGCCCACATATCGGAGACTAAGTTTCCCTTTATTCCCACACCTCATCACACACTTCATGGGGGAAATTTTTATGTATACCCAATCTTGAACATTAAACTCAATATCTCTTCTTCTATTATCAGCATAGGACTTTTGTCGACATTGAGTTGTTTTCAACCTTTTTATAATAAGTTAAATCCTCTTCATAGCCTCCTGTACCGACTCGGCACCTATCAAAGCAACTTCAAGAACTTCAAAAAAACATATAGGAGATCTACATCTCCTACATCAGAGATCCTCAAATGGAGCGATATGATTGTTGGAATGATAACTATTTTTGTAGGCAAACTAAATCAATGGAAAATGCTCATCCCAATTACCCTTGAAGTCAATCACCCAAGATCTCAACATATCTTCCAACGATTGGATAGTACTCTCCACTTGCTCATCAGTTTGCGGATGAAAGGTTGTACTAAGCATTACACGAGTACCAAGACCCTTTTGGAATGATGTCAAAAACCAAGAGGCAAATTGGGTACCCCGATTAGAGATAATGGATAATGGAACTCCATGAAACCTAACCATTTCCCTGAAACAAAACTTAGCATAGTCCTCCTCCGAATAAAAAACGTTGACGGAAATGAAATGAGTTGAATTTGTCACTCGATCCACAACAACCCAAATTGAGTCATGTTGTCACTTCATGCGAGGTAGCGAACAATAAAGTCCATATTAAAATCTGCCCACTTCCAAAAAAAAAAGACTTATATATTGGGATAAACCACCTGATTTTTTATGGTCAACTTTCACTTGTTAACAATTAGAACATTTAGCCACAAATTCTATGATATCCTTCTTCATCCCATTCCACATATGGGCCTCCTACAAGTCATGGTACATCTTGGTGGCTCCCGGGAGAATGGAATATCAATAATTATAGGCTTCTGATAGAATCTACTCCCTCAAGTCATCCACATTGGGAATACACAAACGACTTTGATATGGAAGTATACCATCTCCCCCTTGGGAGAGAGCCTAAAAGGATTTCTTAAGCATCACTTCCTTCAATTAAGCTAAATTTGAATCATGACGTTCCTTCGATTTCATATCTGACACAAAAGATGATTATAAACCATTATGTACCATAACACCGCCTTTGTTAGAGTCAACCAACCGAACAACCAATCGTGCCAATCTATGAACATCTCTAACTAGTTCCTTCTTACCATCATCAACATGAGAAAACACTCATGTCATAAACCTTAATTAACTCAAACTACATTATTTGGCAATCCACCACCATATTCCTCTTGCCAGGGTGAGATAGAACACTCATGTCATAAACCTTAATTAAGTCAAACTACATTCTTTGGCAAAAAAATTAGATCTTTCTACTTAAACACATATTCCAAACTTTTGTGGTAGGTAAAAACATCAACATGAACACCATATAAGTAATGCCTCCAAATCATTAAGGAAAATTCTTTTCATGTATCTTAAGTTTTCATGAAGCATAAGAAATAACTTTCCAATTTGCATAAGAAAAAACCCTAACCAAACTATTGAAACATCACAATCAACAACAAATCTGTAAGATCCTTCCAGTAAAGTTAACACTGGAGAAGAGGTGAGTCTATCTATCAATTCTTGAAAACTCTTTGTACACGCCTCGAACCATACGAACTTAACCTTCTAATGGCTTAATGTCATCAAAAGAAAGGAAGTCGAAGAAAAACCTTCTACACACCTTCTATAGTAACTCGACAAACCCAAGAAACTTCTACGTTACGAAGGCGACAGAGGTCTAGGCCAACCCTTAACTGCATCCGTCTTCTTAGGATCATCCTCAATACCTTTATCGGAAATAATGTGACCAAGGAAAGCCATAGAGCTTAACACAAATTCACATTTGCTAAATTTTGTGAATAGTTATTGGTCCTTGAGAAAATGCAACACAATCTTCGAATGATCGTTATGCTCATCCTCACTCCTTGAGTAAATAAATATATTATCGATAAAAGCAATCAGAAAACACATCAAGGTATTGTCTGAAACCCTATTCGTCAAATCCATAAATGTGGACGGAGCATCAGTCAAGCCAAATGACATTGTAAAAAACTCATAATGACCATCATAGTTCAGAAAGCCTTCTTTGGAATGTCATCTTCCTTCACCCTCAATTGGTGATAACCCGAGCGGAGGTCAATCTTAGAGAGTAATGTGCCCATTGTAGTTGATCAAACAAATCATATTTCCTTGGAAGAGGATATTTTTTCTTAACACTAGCCTTCTTCAACTGCCAGTAGTCAATACACATACAAAGTGAACCATTTTTTTTTTGAACAAACAAAACTGGAGCACCCCATGGAGAAATACTCAATTAGATGAAACCATTATTCAACAAATCTTTCAATTGCTCCTTGAACTCCCTTGAGTATTATCAGGGCCATACGATAAGGATAAATAGAGATAGGTTGTGTATAGAGGAGAAGGTCAAGACTAAAGTATATTTTCCTTTCGGGAGGAACACTGGGTAGATCATCGAAACACTCACACAATTTCATTAACAATGGGGACCGACTCAAGAGTAGGGCTTTCAGAATTCATATCCCAAACACGTACAAGATTGTATATGCAACCTTAAAAATTATTTTCCTAGCTTTAACACAACAGACAAACTAACTCTTAGGAATTAAATTTCCTCATTTCCACTATAGGATGGGTTCATTTGGAAACTGAAACTTCAATACTTGGTATCTAAAATTAATAGAAGAATAACATGAATACAACCAATCCATTCCAAGAATAACATCGAAATCTAAGATATGAAGGTCAACAAGATCAATATGAGTGACCCTATGGGATAAGGATATGAGATACTTTCTATAGACTCTCTTAGCCACAATAGATTCACCAATAGGAGTAGAGATAGAAATTGAATCTAACAACACATCTGAACGAATATCAAACCTCATAGCCACATATGGCATCACAAAATACAAGGTAGCACCGGGATCAAATAAAACATAAACATCAAGATAGAAGACTTTCAACACCCCGATAACAACATCAGGAGAACCGTCTTGCTTTTGATTAGTCTGGAGTGCATATAATTGATTTTGCCTCTTAATTACCACAAGAACCTGACGCAGGATAAGTTTAAGCCCTTCGACAATTTTCTCCTTCATTCATAGAAACTGAGGGGAAGTCCCTTATATTATGATCTTTCTTGCCACAACCAAAACATGCATTAGAATCAGCAAGACGTTTACCCTCATGCTTTTTTCAACATTTAGTCCAAGTAGACAATGAAGATCCACTACCATTTTCTCGTTGAGGCTTAGGGTTAGACACCCTACTATTGTTGAATTTAGGAGGATCATTGGAATAACCTTGACCAGAAAAGCTATGTCGGAATATAGAATGACCATGTCTTTCTGACCTTGAATGTGAAAATTCACCACCCTTAGTCTTGTCCCTCTTTGCCTCCCTAGAACATTCCTGAAGTTTCTCCTTTTCGATTTGTTGAGCATGAACCATTTGGAGAGAAATGTCCATTAGTAAGCATGGTGGTGCGACATTCCGTAACCACCTTTTCAGACACTCCTGAAGCAAAATTACTCATCATTGTCATAGGATCGACAACCACAGTCCTAGTATATCAAGACAAATGTGTGAAATTCAATGAATACTCCTTTACACTCAAGTTTCCTTGATGAAAGTTGATGAATTCAAGTACATTTGCATCCCTCATATCAAGGAAAGCAATCTTAAACTTCTCCCAATTAAGATAACCCCGCATAAACCACCTTATCTTCTTTCTATTAGTTGAAGCGCACTTTAGAAAGACCATTAAATTGATAAGCATCCAATTCTACCTTTTCCAATGGCGTCACTCCCATGATCATCAACACCTTATACACCTCATCAATGAATTCTTGAGGACATTCCTCAAATTTGGAACCATGAAACTATGGAGGACTCATTCTAGAGAAGTCTCTCACTCTAGTCACCGCCATACCCACATTTGGGTTGACAGGGACCACAACCTCCCAATTGTCTTGAGCTGTCATGGATTGAGCCAACACTTGAAAACCGAATCTAAAATCTACATTAGTCACTTGTTCAGCCAACAGGTCAATTACAATTTGAGGAGTTTTTCATTCAACATTCTCTCCTGCAGTCCTTATATCATATTCCCTTCAAGTGACCATATCCTTAAAATCATCGAATAAGGATTAAGAGAGAGAAACATATACAGTTAAACTTTATTGCGTGACTTAAGAGTAATGATTGATGTAAATTTTTCTAAACATCTTAGGGCCTCACATTCATAAATGTGGTGCGCTTCACATTCATAAACAAGACTACTTAACATGGCTTATGAGACATCCTAGGAACTTTCTAAGTATGTGCTCAGATACTAAGTTTCTGACGACCCAAAGTACACCCCAGATGTGACATGGTGATAAGACCCCGAGAAGCCATACACAAGCCACATAGCATACATCATACAAGATAATAGAAGTAAAGAGTTTAAAAGTAGTCTTTCAAATAAAAGAGTTTGACAAAAATAGCGAAAGTCTAACATAAGTCTGAATGATTTATAATACATTAAAAGAGTGATTGGAACTTTACCCATACGCAATATAAAGTATCCGAAAAGAAAACAGATGAAAGAAATAAAATGATCTCGGTACTCAGAACATAAGGACTGACCAACCTTGAAATTTCTAAAAGGGATCAGTAGACAAAAGTACACGAAGTAGGAGTATCAGACCCTATATTAGTGAGACAATATAGGGAAAGGTATGTGTTAATATATGGAATGTACCAAGTATTAGAGTAATTCATAAAAAGTTATGAAATCATGCTAAAAGGGACTTTACATGGCATGCAACGACCAAGCTAAATCATAAAATTACATGTTAGAAGACATAAGTCATATACATGGTCAATGCAAGTTAAAAAATATTAAAAACACATTTAAGATACTTTTAGAAAGTAACCTTTGTTCATTATTGTGGGAGATTTACCTTTAACTGACATGTAAAACATATAAGCAATAACATGGAATCCAGTATGTCCCACCCCAAAAAGAGATGTCCTTATTTGCCAAGGTAAGAACCATAAACTTCTAGCTTATGTGGATCGACTAGCTAATTTCTATGAAAGAGAACATACGGTGGCCCATAGTTATAGGATATGGGCAATCACCACTCTTCCACTCGGTGCTAAGCATAAATCACGTGGAACAGTCATTAACGTTAGCTTAAAATAACAATATGAAACATGTGTAATCGCCACATGTCTTATCATCTGAGGAAGTGCACATCAATTAAGTTGCCAATCCAAGATAGATTTCACTAGAATAGCTCATTTATTCTTGATTCATCTTAGGTGAGGAAATATTTCAACCTTTTGAATTGTTTATGTTAGAAAATCCATTCACAATCATGTTATGGGTAGTATGTGAGAAATCCTTTCACAAAAACAAGATTGATAATTTACTCTCAAAGCATCCTTAAATCATTTACTTCATTTTCATAAAGGAACATGCATATCTTCATAAATTCATCTCCATAATTGAAAAGCTTCATAATATGATCAAATATAGAAATCATGGATTATGCATGAGTTCATGTGAATTTATCTTTAAAACATGTAATTATATCAATTCATGCATAAAAGTACAAAAACAATCAATTATATCATAATTGGAAAGAACCCGTGAGATTGATAAAAATCCTAATTTTAATTCGATATTCTAACTTGTAAAATTAGAGAATTTAGAAAACCTATGGAGGAAAGGACTCCATAGATGAATACTATCATACCTTGATGCCAAAAGCTCACAATTAATGGTAAATTTTGAGACTTGATCTTGGAACCCTAGCCTTCTTCTTCAACCTTTAGAGAGAGAAATATTGGGGAATAACTTGATTAACTTTGGGGATTTAAATAGAATAGGTTCAATTGGGTGATTTGAGGGAAAAAATGAATATATAAGGTCTAAAATACAAGGTAAAATGACACATTGTTGTGTTAGAATAATTAGAGAAAGACCCAGAAGCCCCTCTTAAAATAATTGTAGACTCGACCTACGGTCCGTAGGTCGACTTACGGACTATCCTGGTGATCAGTAGGTCAACTACCGGGACGTAAATTTTAACCTTCTTTCGACGGATCCTATGTACGGTCCGTTGGTCTTACTACTATCAAGACATGCAAACTATCGTTCATAACTTAGACCTTCAAAAGTTCACTAAGTTTAAGACTCACCTATGAGACCTATCTACAACTCATATATAGAATGATGGACCGTCTTGGTGAATAGTAAAAGGGTACTAGAACTTAAATTTCAAAATTTATTCACCCCTCCACTTATGTTTCCCAACTACTGCTCGTAAAAGCACCTACGGACCATTGATTGGAACCGTAGCCACAAACACCAGATATGAAAGTTTTGCACTTTTCGGTCTCTTCAAATCTGAGGTTTTCCAGCATGTCATTCAAATCATCCACATTGTTATTCTTACCATAGTGACTATCATTCTAACTTCCATGGTCAATAATCTTGTCATTCGGTAAATTCTTAAACAACAAAATAGATCAACAACTATACTGCAACTAAACAAATTAAAAATCTTATTCTAAATAAGAATTCTTAATTACCAGGTTCCGGAAGTTGCGTCATTTTATAACGATCAAATCATCATCCAAAACAAATTAAAAAGTTAGCGATTCTGTCACTAAAAAAACTCAACAAAGGATGGGGTTGAGTCCCACATGGAATCGTGTATAGTAGAGGATTCCTTATCAACAAATATATATTTTAAATTAGCTAATTTGTAATTGTAAGAACGATTGGGTGGATTGAACCACCAACTTAATAAAAAGCTTTGGTTATCAATTAACAACATTATGATTAAAATTAAACAAAATTAATAGTTAATAAGAAATCAAGAGGTAATTGTGCTACTCTATAATGATGAACATTCATAAATATGCTAAGTTCTCTTCATTAACACTAATCATCTTTCGATCTCAAAGCATTTATGCATAGAATCTCCTTTCGGTCTCATAAATATGCCAATCAAGAACAACCCACCACCTTACTCTATCCTCTCTTTATAGAATAGGGTAAATATATCCAACCCATAACTACTATTTCAAGCAAGTGATAGACATCAAATCTAAATTGCTAGTATTGAACTAACTACCCATTCCAATTAATCTCTTTGGAGCGTCAACTAGAGATTGGAAGTAAAAATTATATTTGCAACTTTAACCCATTAACTAACCCTGTGGTAATTAGACCAAATTTATGTATGAACAACACCAAAAAAGAAAATAACGCAATATCCACTATATTGAATAAACACTCAATTCCCTTAGAGGACCCCTAGATCATGGGATTTTACCCAACCATCACAAAAGATAATGATATTATACCTTTCATCAAATTAACCATGGATGACATCAAATAAAGCAAAAAAAAGAAAATGCACTTTGGATGCGACTTCAATTGACAAATTCAAGTACAAAATTGTTAAACCCCAAAAGCTAGAGAAGTGTTCTTCAAAGATAAAAAGTTTTTCTCTATTAATATCTCAGTCTATTTTGGAACTCTTCTCCATTCTCTTTGGAAACTCCCTGATTACTATTTTTTCAATACTTTTCTTTGGGATATTTATACTTTCCTATGTTTTGGCCTTAAAATCCAATTACTGACTAATTCCACAACATTAGTGGGGTTATACCAACCTACTCGGTCGATTTCTAACAAGTGCCTTGCTCTTTCAGATAGGGAAAGGTCATGCTCAGTAGGAGATTCATCATACATTCTAAGTAATCAACAATGGTAACTTTGCACTTCGCTTTCCATTTTTTTGCTTTCATTCAAACATCAGTTCTTGCCTTGTCAAATTGCCTTCATAACTGCAAATCGTTAGTATTCTAGTAGAAAAGGAGAAAATAAGTCATTAAGGACACTAAATATTGAGCTAAATGGACCTTAAATGAGTACAACTCTACAACTCATCAGCAAAAATAGTGACCAAGGGTCGTGTCGATTTCGTAAAAGATCTCAAGTTAGCTCCAAGCCATTGGGTATTAACATCCACTCCCAAAGAATCATTGAAAGCTCCAAGACATAAATACCCCTACCCACACAAAACACACAAGCTCCAATAATGCCTTTGGAGTCACAAAGACAGGGAGAGAAAACAAAAGGTCTATCAAGCTGCGCAAACGTCTAGACTTAGGCTCATACTATCAGACTAAAGTCTGCTTTTCCAGTCTACAAGGTCCTAGCCCATTCGAAATGACGTCGGATACATGATAAAATTGCAAGGTTTTAAGGGATCACTAGTCTATCCTAGACTAAGTCTGAACATGTATAAGAAAGCAAGTAATAATACAAATAATCCACATAGCATGCAATAACACAAATATAACCCAACTAGCGTGGTGATAAGCCGGTACAGAGCCAATCAATCCTTAAACATGGTTTCTAAAAAGAGAAAGTTTGAATAACTTCATCCTAATAATCATGAGTTCAATATTTAGGCTGAATGTAAATAGAAAAGAAGTCCTAGCGTACTAGTAAGCTGACCACATGCACTCTAAATCACATTGTAAGTATAGTCGTTTAAACACCGAAATCAAATAAAACAAAAATGGACCAAATTTGTTGTCAAGCGGTAATTATGAAATCCTCGTTTGAATTTCTTGAATTGGGTCCATCAAGTGGTCCTAAACTATGCCGCAAACTTGTGTGCCAAAATAGAACACAATCTGTTGAAAGAATCAGCGAACAACAATACATGCAACTTAAAAGACACAATTAAACTAAAAAGGAGCTTGGGATGAAGCTTTAATTGAGATTTCATCTCGAATTAATATCCAAGAACACATCCCGATCACACCACAGCAAAGCCTCAACAATTACGGACAAATGGGACTTCGAATCACCAATTTCAGACATGAAACGAGGTAGAAAACTCAACTTGAACTTTAACCTTTCAAGCTTTTTACATCTGGTCTTTCTATAAGACCAGACTTGGCGCTTCTTCGGAAATGCTGAAGGGCTCCGCATATGCAGTCGAGTCATTGCGAACATGACATGAAGCAAATAGGATCTGCATAATCGCGGTGAAACCTTTGTGAATGCAACCTCTGCAATTGGGGACAAGGCTACGTGAACACAAACCTAAGGTTAACTAACCTCCACGATCACAACTAAGGTCCCGTGAACGCAAAGAGAATATCGTCCTACATCAGCTAATGCAGATCAGTTTGTGTTTGGCAAGGTTCAAATCTCTGATGGGGCATTTCAAATGCGTTTGGAACCCCGTGCACGCAAATGAGATATGAAACTTTACCAAATTATATATTTCAGAGTCAATAGAGTAGTAAAAATTTTCATATGAGGTCATCTTGGCAAATAGTGGGTCCCGTACTGAAACTCCATTTTAAGACAAAATCGACAAGGAGATTTGGAATTAGTACAGAGGTCTCAAGATCTAATTGAAGGGTCGTTCTTGGCAAGACTAAACATTCAAGAGTAGACCGCTATGACGAAATTGTCATCCGACCTCGTTTTCTCAGAATGTTGACCAACTTCCAACTAAAGCCTTAACTTGAAAGTGAAAACACCTAATAACACAAACTCATATACAAAGCATAAAGAGACATGTGGACAATGCCTATAGCCTAAAATGACCCTTTCGAAGTTGATGGAATTGTTAGAGTTTAATTTTGAGGTCATCTTCTTGAACTCATATAAAAACTAAACAAACAACCAGGTGACAGAACAGTCGGTCCTAGCCATAAATGACTTAGGGTCGCTACAGGAAAGATCTAAAAAACAAACAAGAGCCATAAACAAGAAAATAACCTAGAGATCATTACAACATTCACTTTTGAATAGTACTTTCATCCATGAAAGTAAGAGTCAAGAAGTATATAAAGGCTCAAACAATAAAGGAAATTGTTCATGTATATCATGCTAGATCTCCTAAGGTAGCCTTCTGAACTGGAAGATCCCTATAAAGAACCTTAACAGTAGGAATGTCTCTCGAACACAACCACCACAAATCTCTGGCTAGAATGACAACTGGCTCCTCCATGAAAGCCAATCATTTATACAACTCTATTGCATTACTAAAGCATATGAGACTCATTAGGAATATACTGACATAGCATAGAAACATGAAAAAGTTGGTGAATTGGTGAGAATATCGGAGGAAAAACATACTCATGTGCAATCCCTCCAACGATATCAAGGATCTCAAAATGCCCAATATAACTGGGCTAAGCTTGCCCCATCTCCAAAATTTCATCACACCTTTTATGGGAGACACATACAGGAAAACCGTAACACTAACTAAGAACCTCAAAGGCCACCACCTTCGATCAGCATAACTCTTATGCCTACTATGAGTTGTGTGAAATCTATTCCCAATCACCCTTACTTACTCCAAAGCCTCCAAAATAAAATCTATACCATGACTAGACTTTGTAGTTTTAAACCAACAACCAAAGAGCGACAAATCCTAACAATATAGGGCCTTAAACGGGGCCATCAAAGTGCTAGAATGATAGTTGTTATTGTGTGTGAACTCTACCAAAGGCAAAAAACTGGTCACACTAACCTCGTAACTCAATAACACAAGACCGCAACACACCTTAAGGACTTGAGTAGTATGCTCTGACTGACCATCAATTTGCTAGAAAGTAGTGCTAAGGTTAACATAAGTGCCCAACTCATCCAAAAAAATCCTTCAGAAGCTAGAATGTGTAATCTTTGAACTCACCACCAAATCTCAACTTTTTGTCCATGGAAACTAAGGCAACAAGACACATAGTCTGCAAATCTATCCTCATATATCCCTACTAGTAATGCAAACTCAAGTCTAGATACATCTTCACAGTGCTTGGATGGCTAGAATATCTAGAATCAAGGGCGTCATGAAGTATAGATTAATCAAATCCCCTGCTTGCAAAACAAAAATACAACCTACAAATTAACCTCAAAACCCAATATGAATCTAAGGTAACCTTACAAGTATCACCAACTAACACTCGATTTCGATGTGCCACAAAGGCTTCACCCACAAACTGATGGCTATATATTTGATAAAATAGAGAGGACTTAATTCCCACACAGGCTAAAACATGCCTAAAATCTGAAAAAATCCAACCGAACCATTTGATTATCTAAGGACTAAATGTCCATGTCTAAATGTCTCTCCATAGTACATAAGAGGTAAGCCTACCCATAATCACAACCTTCTTACTTAAGGTGTTTGCTACAGTATTTGCCTTGCTTAGGTGGTAGAGAATAGAGAGATCAAAGTCGTTCAGAAGATCAATAAAGTGACGCTGCATCGAATTAAGGTCCCTCTTACATATGATGTACTAAATACTATTCTGATCAGTGTAAATATCACATTGGGAGGCTACAAAGAGTCTTTAAGAATTCTTCTCTTTGGGATCTCTATCGTGCAACGTTTGTGTTGTTTGTATCTTAAAATCTAAATTCTTTCACCCTTTTCGATGGATGGATTATACACGCCATGCTGTGGATTATGGTAGGTGTTGACCTCTCTTGCCTTGTAGGGGTGCACCACAACCACCACCTATTAGAGACTAAGGATTGGAGCCTGCAGTAGACTCTCTAGCAGCCCATGTTCTAGCTCATCAGGTAAGACTAGGACTAGCTTACCCACAACTCGGATATGCTATTGTTCTAAATATTTAGGCGGCCATTGGATAGATATTGACACTACTTGGGTCATGCAGAAGGCCCCACATGTAACACCAACACTAGTACCAGCACATGCGCTAGCGCATGCGCAACATGATGAGCCTCTAATAGAAGCACCTCAGGCCCATATACCACATAGGGGTGCCCAACCCATAGTTGTGGCTAGAGTTATGCCGCTAGAGGATAAAAAGATGCTCCGAAGTGTTCTTGAGACTTTTACCTCCAAGGTGTTTTGGGGATCTGGGATAAAACGCCCTTGAGTTTTTAACTACTTTCTAAGAGTGGATTCATACTTTGGAGTTAGTGGAGTCGAGATGAGCTGACTTCACTGCTTAGTAAGTGGATGGACCAGTGATTTCATGTATCAGCACACTTCATCCAATACTAAGTGCCAACGATCGTTAGTTAGTAATATAACCCAACTAAGTGAGTTGGGGTCGAATCCCACAACGAGTGGTTCGTACTCAAAAGTCAATAGAAAAGCATAAATATGCTCAAGTCAATCATAGGTAAAAATATTTACGAATAAAAGCATAGTTCAAGTTTGGGGTGACACAAGTGTAAAATAACAGGGGATTTGGTTTCAACTATCAGCTACAACAACAAATAACACGAAAATAACAAGTATAAAGACGGTTTCTTGGGATGTAATTGGATTATGGGATAAGGTAGGCAATTGGGTAATTGCAATTGATAGTAAATTGTTGTAAATAAGTGAGTAAGCTAGAGTTTAGTTGGGATAAACTTTCTATCTGTCACGCCCCAAACTCAAGGGGCACAACTGACTCCTAAAGCCAAAACTCAGGCCCGAGCCGACCCTGCTGAACCATTTGCTACTAGCGCATGGCAGTCACATGCAATTAAGAAAACAAACAAGTATATCTCGGCTTAAAACTAAACCCTCGGCCGGCAAGGCCCCTGTCAACAGATCTACAAAAGAACCAGCTACTCCCAAGAGTTCATATAAAGAAATATCCAACTAGCACAGAAGTCCTGATTGGGCCGTCGAGGCCACCATCATATCTCTACCAAAACTAAAAACAGGTAAATATCAGTACAATACATCAAACAGCTCACAAGCTTCAGCAAACCAACAACATAGGCCAGCATGGCCATAACGTACCTATAAACCCCACACACTAGTCTGCAAGCTAAAAGTAGTAAAGATTGGTGGGACAGGGCCTCAGCCTACCCATGAGAATATATACAACAAAAGGTAACAAACCTCCCAACTCTGGAAGCTCCGGAGGAAAGGGGCTGACCAATCGGATAAAAGTCAATCCTGCTGATATGGAGGTCTACTCGGTCATCTGTCAGGACCTGCATGCATGAATGCAGTGCCCCCAAGGGATTGGGGCGTCAGTACAAAATAATGTACAGAGTATGAAAGGCAATAGAGTATGATAAGGTATCTTGATATACTGGAATAATCTGATAAATAAATTAAGGATAAGATAATTGTATTGACCTGCTTCTAAATCTAAATTTATCAAAAATAATAAAACAACAACCTAATCAAGCCCCCATAAGCTCGTTAGGTACAAACAACACACAAGACCATCTACTCAGGCCCCCATAAGCCCGGAAGGTGCCAATCAGCCTGTATACCCCTATCGGTAGTCCCCTAGCCCCGCAGGCAGTCACATAGCCCTCTTAGGCATCAACATATCTTATAGACAACTCATAGCCCTCTTAGGCAACAACATGGCCCTGTAGGAAGCACATAACCTTCTTAGGCGTCAATATATATCCCTATAGGCATATCATAGCCCTTCTAGGCATCAATATAGCCCCGTAGGCAACTCATAGCCCTTTTTGGCATCCATATAGCCCTGTAGGCAGAACATAACCCTGCTAGGCATAGATCACATTCCTGCAGCTAACAACAATAGCCCAAAGGCAACAATAACAATCCAACAGCTAAAAGTGAGCAATTTAGTTATAGGCAACCTATACAAATAGCCTCTAAGTCGTGTCCAACATATGAATGTTATTACTGAATAAGAATCTCAATAAGAGAAGATTATACGCACTCGAACAGCCAACAATCAACAATAATAGCTATAAGTATAACAACGATAACAACTCAATTACATTGCTCCTAAGCTTTAAGGAAACATGCCATAGGAAGAGAATAGCCTTAACATACCTTTTTCGCTAAATTCACGTGGCCTAAAGACTTTAACTCATAACTCCCTCGATAGTACAACAGGGTAGGACCATAATCAACACACAAAATAAAAGATACCATGAAAATACAATAAAAGATGTGTATTTCCGTCGCAAATTGCTATTTGCTGCTTATGAAAGCTAGAGTCGATGAAAGAAGGGACTTACCTCGATCTTAGGTTCGTAATTCACCTCAAAACCTTCAAATATATTCAAACCCCTGCTTTCCCAACACTAAAATGTGATATGCTACGCAATCGATAAAACAAATTATACCACGATGTTGAGCCCAACGCGTAGAACAACTTTCGTCAAGGACTTACGTCGAGAAAATCTATATTTCACTTGATCCTAAAAATGGGTTTCTATGTTTTCTCTGTATATTTAGCTTATAATGAAGAAAAAACTCGAAGAAGAAGATATATACAACTTTCCACCGACCTAGGGCCCCACCTCACGTGCCTGCTTGCGCAATCCCACGAAAATGTGAATATCTCTCTATTCTGAAGTCGTATGAATGAACGGTTTGATGCGCTGGAAACTAGACTCGTAGACCTTCGATTCGATAGTTTATGGGCCCCATAACTCTTTATAGATTTAGAGAAAACCACCAAGACATTGGACCCAAATTTCAGAGAAATCTTTAAGAGGGAACCTACGCTAACTTCCGCCAACTTTTATTTTGCCACTTACCTAACTTCAAAACATGAGATGCAACACTTGAACACTTAAAATAGGACATACCACATCATTCTTAATTTATTACTCACCCTCCTTGTCTTTCCACAAAGATACGAGTTAATTTAGACGTTTTGAAAAGTCGGGGTGTTACATTCCTCCCCCCTTAGAAACATTCGTCCTAGAATGAAAAATCTGAGGCACACTGTTCAGTCCTTAGGACTTGCCAGAATTTAGGCAGTTTATCCTTTGTAAATGTCACTATCCAGGAACCTGAATGCAAAATTTCTAACCTAGGCGTCTTACATGACAACATAAATAGCTAAGCGTTATAGCTCCACCACAACAGAGCGAGCAGACATACAACGACAACCACAATAATAATAAGTAATAGTATATATATATAGGTATCTTACCTTACTGCCTTAATATAAACTGATATGACATCACCCTAGGGTATGAAACAAGTGAGGATATTTGGACCTCATGCCATCCTCAGCCTCCCAGGTCACCTCATCTCTATTTTTATTCCTCCACAATACTTTAACCGAAGCCACCTCTTTGGTCCTCAATTTACGGACCTGCCGATCTAATATAGCAACTGGAGTCTCCTCGTATGACAACTCCTCTGTGATCTGAACATCCTCAATTGGGACAACCCGAGAAGGGTCTCCTACACACTTCCATAACATTGATACATGGAAAACTGGATGAACAAATTTTAGCGCTAAAGGCAATTCTAACTCATAAGCCACACGTCCTACCCTCCGAAGGATCTGGTATGGCCCAATGAATCTTTGACTAAGCTTTCCCTTTTTGCCAAATCGCATAACACCTTTCATAAGCGAGACTTTTAAGAATACCCAATCATCGACACAAAACTCTAAGTCCCTTCGTTGTACATCTGAGTATGACTTTTGTCGGCTTTGAGCTGTTAGCAACCTCTCCCGAATGAGCTTAACTTTCTCCACTGTCTATTGGACTAAATCGGGTCCAATCAACACTGACTCACCTACCTCAAACCATCAAATGGGGGATCTACATTGTAACATCTGACAATTTAAAATGAATATGAAGAAGATTTAAATTGGAAGTAGTCATTTTTGGAAAAAAATTCAGAATATGGAAATTCGGCCAAGTGTGGAAATCAGTGAGTTTTTGGCCAACTTTAAGCAGTCATAACTCCTAGCTCAGGATGATCCAGGCGTATTTCCAGTTATGTTTGGAAAGCCCTTGGAACGATCTTTCCAATGCCACCAAGTTTGCTCGATTCCGAGTTTGTATGAGCGAGTTATGCCCTTTGAAAGTTGGGCAGTTGGCAGGGAGTCCGTCCGGAAATTTAAGGGCATTTTGGTCTTTTCACAAATCATTTCTTTTGAGGTTATATTGTTGTGTTAGGCTGTTTGTGGATCATTTTTGTTCGATTTTAAAAGAGTAAGAGTTAGGGTTCTTGAGTGAAGAAGAGAAGAAGAGAGAAAGAAGAGAAGAAGAAAAAGAAGAAGAAGTGGGAGCTAGGGTTGTGGATGCAAGACGTTTTCTTCATCAAATTTCTTGGGGAATCTTAGTAAAGGTATGGGAGTTCTTTATCTAGGGCAAGCTATCACCCTAGAGCCAATTTCAAATGGTTTTCAACTTTTCCAAAGTTTGTGAAAAAGCCTAATTTCTACTCAAACTCATGGGTTCTTGCATGAAACGATTTGAAATGATAAGTTATGATATTATTGATGTTTGTTTGATGTTTTAAGATGAAAAACTCCATGAATCCTTGTATTCTACAAAACCCCAAAATGTGTTTATGAAGTGGGTCTATTTCTATAAATTCAAAGTTGATGAAATTATGTGTAAAGTGAATTGTATTAATATCTCATGTGTTGTTTAATGTTTATTCATGATTAATTGTTGATAATGGGTAAATTAAGGGTGGTAAGACTTATGAGTGAAGTATTGGTGATTGCTTGGATTTTTGGTGATTTTGGCTATGGCTTTGAATTATGGTAAGAAACCTTGAACTCTCTTTATTGAATTAATTGTTGTTGGTAGGTTGAATCCACCTTTGTTGGAAGTGTTATATCTTGTTCTTGTGTGGTGTTATTGTGAATTGTAGCCATGAAGGCATTGGGGACGTTGTTGCATAATGTTGGAATATTGTATTATTGTGAATTGAGGCCATGAAGGGGATTATATGAGTGTTATTGTATTGTTATATTATTATATATGAATGAGGCTATATGTAAAGTCCTATATGAAACTATATGTAAAGTATTATGTGAAGGTATGAAGTGAATGAGTTTTATGTGAAGCTATATGTGAAGGTATGATGTGAATGAGTTTTATATGAAGCTATATGTGAAGGTATGATCTGAATGAGTTTTATGTGATCTTGTGATGATCCTATGTAAAGTGGATAGCATTGTGAATTAAAGTATGATATCTCAGGATGTATATATGAAATGATGTTGGATTATGAAGTATCCTTAAATGAAAATGTTGTGACTTGGTTGGTAGACTAAAGTGTCCCTCCTTGTTACTTATTGTCTTGAATGCATGAATGTGTGAAATGGGTAGAACTAAGAAATGGTGCCCTTTCTATAAATGCTAAAAGAGGAATTCTAAGCCAAGACTTGAATCGGCGAAACTAAGAAATGGTGCCCTTTCATAAGTCTAACTTTCCTAAGTAAATGTAAAAACCATGAAATCGGTAGACCTAATGGTGGTAGCCCTTCTCATGTGTGAAATGATGAACCTTGGACTGGCATGCTTAAGGCACCCTTAATGAAAAATCGATAGGCCTAAGGCACCCTTCCAGGGGTATTTAATGAGCTATCCTTATGAACCTTGATTGGCCATGACTAAGAAATGGGGCCTTTCTTGGTAAGAGGTACTATGAGTTGGTTGAACTGGAAAGGAATCTTCTCTAAGTACATATGTGATTGAATACTCTATGGGAAACAAGGCTAGCATCGAGTGGATGTGGTTAGGAAGGTGGCCTAGTTGAGTATGAGATTAGGCACAATGAACTTCCATGGACATCCCCTAAACCATGTGCCTACATGGGTTGCTTACTAGTTCTACCTTTGGCATGTAGAACAACCTCCACGGAGTAGGATAGACTCCGGATTCCATACCTAGCTAGTATGGTCTATGTCGGTTATGCCTATTCCCATCATGTGGGATGCGCACTCTAGTTATTGGATAGGTTCTACAACGTGTAGGTAGTAGTATGGGATGCTATCTACACATGGCACGAGTAGGCTTTGAAGATACTAAAGTGAGTTCCCTAAGTCTAACGACTATTATGTGAAAGTCCCCTTATGTGCTTGAATGTCTCTAAAAAAAATGGTTTCTTAAAGAATGTTGGTCTATTGATGTTATGTTGTAAAGGAAATGTCATTATCTAAGGTAATCTTGAGGAACACTTAAGTGTGCTTGAAGAGGTTGTATGGGCGGTCACTTCTTGTCTTACTCAAGTGTGTCTTAAAGTTATATTAGGTAGAGGTCCTATGGTAATTAAATGACATGTGTTCCTTTAAAGTTAAGCATGGGTTGTATATGAATATATGTTGAGTATGTATACGGTTGGCTAAGGTTTTATATGTGAACATTGACTTAGTATGTTATATTGTAATGGTAAATTTCCTTATCTATGGTAACCCTTAGGAACACTTAGGTGTATATGAAGAGATTGTATGGGCGGTCACTTCATGTTTCACTTAAGTGTGGCTTTGGGTAACTTGAGATAGAGGTCAAGAAATGATGAAAAGGCTTACTTGTCAATTATGTTCATGTGTTGTACATTGGTACTAGTTGTGCATGATGGCTTGTGATATGAAGCATGATAAGTGGTAAGTTCACATTTGGTGGCCTTAGGATGATGCTTTAGTGTGGATGGTGGTATGGGACGCTATCCATACATTGCACAAAGTGATGTCCAATGGTTACTTGAGGTGGATGGTTTAAGGTGAAGGAATGGGTTATGTGTGGAGTATGTGCTAAAGTGGTTAATGACTTGTATGTTGGTTATGGTTGGATATTGTGACTCTTATACTTGTATTTTTTTCATGAAGTTTTACCAAATGGCATAATAGCATGTTTCTCCAATAAACGTCCCTTTTAGCATGTTTTTGCATGGCTTTCATACTTAGTACTTAATTGTGCTAACCCCTTTCTTTCCCTTTTTGACTAAACTGTAGGGATTTAGAGATGGTGACATGTCATGGCTATTTGATAGGTTTCTAAGTGTTGAAGATGAAGACTTGGTGAGTCCTCATATATTCGAGGACAATACCCCATATGTTCTTTTATGTCTTTTTAGTATTGTTTAAGCTGTGTATGGGATTGGTCACAAATTTTGTACTCTAAAGTATTAGATGGTTTTGAGACATCATGTATAAAGTCTAGAAAGTCTTCCGCTTGCTATTGTTTTTTTTTTTATGAAATATTTTCTTGGTAAAGAAAGTTTTTAATTTCTTATGGTTTTAGTGTCTATGTGATGAATGAAGGCTAAGAGGCTTGTATTAGACCTCTTCGAGGACGAGTTCGCCGGTTACGACTAGGGGGTAATCCCGGGTCGTGACAAACTTGGTATCAGAGCATAAGTTTCTGGGATGGTTTTAGGTTGTCTCAAAACCACATCTAGGGGAGTCTTGTTCATAATGTGAAGCGCGCCACATTATGAATAGGAAGCTATTGGGTGCTAAGAAAGTTTCACTTCTACATTCTTTTAGTCGTGCCATGGTGTTTCTCTCTATAATGTCTTCCCTTGTTCCGTAGGTGATGGTCATTTGAGTGTAACCTTTGAGGAAGTTTAATGTTGCAAGGATTGAGGGAGAGAGAATGTTGGTTGTGATGCCAACTATGACTTGGTGACTTAGTAGGTGTGAGGTGAAAGATTGTGGTGATGACTTTAGTATGAATGGGATTCCTTTGGTTATGCGTGTTGTTGGTAGTATCCGGCTTAGTCATGAGGAAGTTTTGTGATGTGTTGAAGGAATTTGTGAAATGTGTGGTGATTTAGAAATGATAGGTGTAATGAGTATAAAAGACTAGTGTTGTTTTGATCCGACCTTAGGATGGAAGGAGGTGAATTTGAAATAACTAGTAAGAGTTTCTACTAAGTGGGGGATATATGTGGTTCGATGATAAGGTCTTTAAGTGTGGTTGATGTCTATGAGTTAGGCTTGAAGGATGTTTTCATTACAAGAGGTTTAGTGAATTAAAGAGTTGGGTAAGAATAGTTTTGGTAAGATTGATAGTATGTTGAGTAGTGAAGTTGTTGAGAAGTGTTGATATCCTTACTTACTTCTTTATGTGCTTACTCAAGCGTAAAACAAAGAGTTCCTAGAAGCTTGGATTATGTTTTGGAGTCTTATGTGAAAAAGAGTTTTCCATGGTCTCCTTATGTCATGCATGTTTTAAATGAATTCTTGATTAAATGAGAAAATGAGTTTTCATAAATTTTGTCCCTCATGTTATCTTGCATCTATGATGATGTTGTGTATAGTGCTTCCATGAGAAAGTTGCATAATGTTCAATTAGCATAAGTTGTCTATTTGCTTTATGAGGTGATAATGTGAGCATGCTTACTTGAGTTTTGGAGAAGGTTGCATGATATGCTTTAATGAGAAAATTGCATATTGTGTGCTTTGATGTTATGATGAGTATGAGATGATTTGGAGAAGGAAGTACCTCCAATGAAATGAAATGAGAAATAAGAAAAGATAAAGATGATGCATAAGGAGTTAGTAGATGTTGTGCCTACTTTCTTGAATCACATGAAGTTGTGTGGGACTTTCTATGTGGAGTTGATGTTCCTCCTTATTATGTGTATTGATTATATGGTTGTATGCTTGAATATGGGTTGTTTACTTTGGTCGTTTTCCTTGAAAAGTGTTAAGTGTCATTCGAGGACGAATGTTCCCAAGGGGGAGATATTGTAACATCCGACAATTTAAAATGAATATGAAGAAGCTTGAAATTGGAAGTAGTCATTTTTGGAAAAAAATTCAGAATCTGGAAATTTGGCCAAGTGTGGAAATCAGTGAGTTTTGGGCCAACTTTGAGCAGACATAACTCCTAGCTCAGGATGATCCTGGCGTATTTCCAGTTATGGTTGGAAATCCCTTGGAACGATCTTTCCAACGCCACCGAGTTTGCTCGATTCTGAGTTCGTATGAGCGAGTTATGTCCTTTGAAAGTTGGGCAGTTGGCAGGGAGTCCGTCCGGAAATTTAAGGGCATTTTGGTCTTTTCACAAATCATTTCTTTTGAGGTTATATTGTTGTGTTAGTCTGTTTGTGGATAATTTTTGTTCCATTTTAAAAGAATAAGAGTTAGGGTTCTTGAGTGAAGAAGAGAAGAAGAGAGAAAGAAGAGAAGAAGAAGAAGAAGAAGTGGGAGCTAGGGTTGTGGATGCAGGACGTTTTCTTCATCAAATTTCTTGGGGAATCTTAGTAAAGGTATGTGAGTTCTTTATCTAGGGCAAGCTATCACCCTAGAGCCAATTTCTAATGGTTTTCAACTTTTCCAAATTTTGTGAAAAAGCTTAATTTCTACTCAAACTCATGGGTTCTTGCATGAAACGATTTCAAATGATAAGTTATGATATTATTGATGTTTATTTGATGTTTTAAGATGAAAAACTCCATGAATCCTTGTATTATACAAAACCCCAAAATGTGTTTATGAAGTGGGTATATTTCTATAAATTCAAAATTGATGAAATTATGTGTAATGTGAATTGTATTGATATCTCCTGTGTTGTTTAATGTTTATTCATGATTAATTGTTGATAATGGGTGAATTAAGGGTGGTAAGCCTTATGAGTGAAGTATTGGTGATTGCTTGGATTTTTGGTGATTTTGGCTATGGCTTTGAATTATGGTAAGAAAGCTTGAACTCTCTTTATTGAATTAATTGTTGTTGGTAGGTTGAATCCACCTTTGGTGGAAGTGTTATATCTTGTTCTTGTGTGGTGTTATTGTGAATTGTATCCATTAAGGCATTGGGGAAGTTGTTGCATAATGTTGGAATATTGTATTATTATGAATTGAGGCCATGAAGGGGATTATATGAGTGTTATTGTATTGTTATATTATTATATATGAATGAGGCTATATGTAAAGTCCTATATGAAACTATATGTAAAGTTTTATGTGAAGGTATGATGTGAATGAGTTTTATGTGAAGCTATATGTGAAGGTATGATGTGAATGAGTTTTATATGACGCTATATGTGAAGGTATGATCTGAATGAGTTTTATGTGATCTTGTGATGATCCTATGTAAAGTGGATAGCATTGTGAGTTAAAGTATGATTTCTCATGATGTATATATGAAATGATGTTGGATTATGAAGTATCCTTAAATGAAAATGTTGTGACTTGGTTGGTAGACTAAAGTGTACCTCCTTGTTACTTAAAGTCTTGAATGCATGAATGTGTGAAATGGGTAGAACTAAGAAATGGTGCCCTTTCTATAAATGCTAAAAGAGGAATTCTAGGCCAAGACTTGAATCGGCAAAACTAAGAAATGGTGCCCTTTCATAAGTCTAGCTTTCCTAAGTAAATGTAAAAACCATGAAATCGGTAGACCTAATGGTGGTAGCCCTTCTCATGTGTGAAATGATGAACCTTGGACTGGCAGGCTTAAGGCACCCTTAATGAAAAATCGGTAGGCCTAAGGCACCCTTCCAGGGGTATTTAATGAGCTATCCTTATGAACCTTGATTGGCCATGACTAAGAAATGGGGCCTTTCTTGGGTAGAGGTACTATGAGTTGGTTGAACTAGAAAAGCAACCTTCTCTAAGTACATATGTGATTGAATACTCTATGGGAAACAAGGCTAGCACCGAGTGGATGTGGTTAGGAAGGTGGCCTAGTTGAGTATGAGATTAGGCACAATGAACTTCCTTGGACATCCCCTAAACCATGTGCCTACAGGGGTTGCTTACTAGTTCTACCTTTGGCAAGTAGAACAACCTCCACGGAGTAGGATAGACTCCCGATTCCATACCTAGCTAGTATGGTCTATGTCTGTTATGCCTATTCCCATCATGTGGGATGCGCACTCTAGTTATTGGATAGGTTCTACAACGTGTAGGTAGTAGTATGGGATGCTATCTACACATGGCACGAGTAGGCTTTGAAGATACTAAAGTGAGTTCCCTAAGTCTAACGATTATTATGTGAAAGTCCCCTTATGTGCTTGAATGTCTAAAAAAAAATGGTTTCTTAAAGAATGTTGGTCTATTGATGTTATGTTGTAAAGGAAATGTCATTATCTAAGGTAATCTTGAGGAACACTTAAGTGTGCTTGAAGAGGTTGTATGGGCGGTCACTTCTTGTCTTACTCAAGTGTGTCTTAAGGTTATATTAGGTAGAGGTCCTATGGTAATGAAATGACATGTGTTCCTTTAAAGTTAAGCATGGGTTGTATATGAATATATGTTGAGTATGTATACGGTTGGCTAAGGTTTTATATGTGAACATTGACTTAGTATGTTATATTGTAATGGTAAATTTCCTTATCTATGGTAACCCTTAGGAACACTTAGGTGTATATGAAGAGATTGTATGGGCGGTCACTTCATATTTCACTTAAGTGTGGCTTTGGGTGACTTGAGATAGAGGTCAAGAAATGATGAAAAGGCTTACTTGTCAATTATGTTCATGTGTTGTACATTGGTACTAGTTGTGCATGATGGCTTGTGATATGAAGCATGATAAGTGGTAAGTTCACATTTGGTGGCCTTAGGATGATGCTTTAGAGTTGATGGTGGTATGGGACGCTATCCATACATTGCACAAAGTGATGTCCAAGGGTTACTTGAGGTGGATGGTTTAAGGTGAAGGAATGGGTTATGTGTGGAGTATGTGCTAAAGTGGTTAATGACTTGTATGTTGGTTATGGTTGGATATTGTGACTCTTATACTTGTATTTTTTTCATGAAGTTTTACCAAATGGCATAAAAGCATGTTTCTCCAATAAACGTCCCTTTTAGCATGTTTTTGCATGGCTTCCATACTTAGTACTTAATTGTGCTAACCCCTTTCTTTCCCTTTTTGACTAAAGTGTAGGGAGTTAGAGATGGTGACATGTCATGGATATTTGATAGGTTTCTAAGTGTTGAAGACGAAGACTTGGTGAGTCCTCATATATTCGAGGACAATACCCCATATGTTCTTTTATGTCTTTTTAGTATTGTTTAAGTTGTGTATGGGATTGGTCCCTAATTTTGTACTCTAAAGTATTAGATGGTTTTGAGACATCATGTATAAAGTCTAGAAAGTCTTCTGCTTGCTATTGTTTTTTTTTTATGAAATATTTTCTTGGTAAAGAAAGTTTTTAATTTCTTTTGGTTTTAGTGTCTATGCGATGAATGAAGGCTAAGAGGCTTGTATTAGGCCTCTTCGAGGTCGAGTACGCCGGTTACGACTAGAGGGTGATCCTAGGTCGTGACAAACTTGGTATCAGAGCATAAGTTTCCGGGATGGTTTTAGGTTGTCTCAAAACCACATCTAGGAGAGTCTTGTTCATAATGTGAAGCGCGCCACATTATGAATAGGAAGCTATTGGGTGCTAAGAAAGTTTCACTTCTACATTCTTTTAGTCGTGCCATGGTGTTTCTCTCTATAATGTCTTCCCTTGTTCCGTAGGTGATGGTCTTTTGAGTGTAACCTTTGAGGAAGTTTAATGTTGCAAGGATTGAGGGAGAGAGAATGTTTGTTGTGATGCCAACTATGACTTGGTGACTTAGTAGGTGTGAGGTGAAAGATTGTGGTGATGACTTTAGTATGAATGGGATTCCTTTGGTTATGCGTGTTGTTGGTAGTATCCGGCTTAGTCATGAGGAAGTTTTGTGATGTGTTGAAGGAATTTGTGAAATGTGTGGTGATTTAGAAATGCTAGGTGTAATGAGTATAAAAGCCTAGTGTTGTTTTTATCCGACCTTAGGATGGAAGGAGGTGAATTTGAAAGAACTAGTAAGAGTTTCTACTAAGTGGGGGATATATGTGGTTCGATGATAAGGTCTTTAAGTGTGGTTGATGTCTATGAGTTAGGCTTGTAGGATGTTTTCATTACAAGAGGTTTAGTGAATTAAAGAGTTGGGTAAGAATAGTTTTGGTAAGATTGATAGTATGTTGAGTAGTGAAGTTGTTGAGAAGTGTTGATATCCTTACTTACTTCTTTATGTGCTTACTCAAGCGTAAAACAAAGAGTTCCTAGAAGCTTGGATTATGTTTTGGAGTCTTATGTGAAAAAGAGTTTTCCATGGTCTCCTTATGTCATGCATGTTTTAAATGAATTCTTGATTAAATGAGAAAATGAGTTTTCATAAATTTTGTCCCTCATGTTATCTTGCATCTATGATGATGTTGCGTATAGTGCTTCCATGAGAAAGTTGCATAATGTTCAATTAGCATAAGTTGTCTATTTGCTTTATTAGGTGATAATGTGAGCATGCTTACTTGAGTTTTGGAGAAGGTTGCATGATATGCTTTAATGAGAAAATTGCATATTGTGTCCTTTGATGTTATGATGAGCATGAGATGATTTGGAGAAGGAAGTACCTCCAATGAAATGAAATGAGAAATAAGAAAAGATAAAGATGATGCATAAGGAGTTAGTAGATGTTGTGCCTACTTTCTTGAATCACATGAAGTTGTGTGGGACTTTCTATGTGGAGTTGATGTTCCTCCTTATTATGTGTATTGATTATATGGTTGTATGCTTGAATATGGGCTGTTTACTTTGGTCGTTTTCCTTGAAAAGTGTTAAGTGTCATTCGAGGACGAATGTTCCCAAGGGGGAGATATTGTAACATCCGACAATTGAAAATGAATATGAAGAAACTTGAAATTGGAAGTAGTCATTTTTGGAAAAAAATTCAGAATCTGGAAATTCGGCCAAGTGTGGAAATCAGTGAGTTTTTGGCCAACTTTGAGCAGTCAGAACTCCTAGCTCAGGATGATCCTGGCGTATTTCCAGTAATGGTTGGAAATCCCTTGGAACGATCTTTCCAACGCCACCGAGTTTGCTCGATTCCGAGTTCGTATGAGGGAGTTATGTCCTTTGAAAGTTGGGCAGTTGGCAGGGAGTCCGTCCGGAAATTTAAGGGCATTTTGGTCTTTTCACAAATCATTTCTTTTGAGGTTATATTGTTGTGTTAGGCTGTTTGTGGATAATTTTTGTTCCATTTTAAAAGAGTAATAGTTAGGGTTCTTGAGTGAAGAAGAGAAGAAGAGAGAAAGAAGAGAAGAAGAAGAAGAAGAAGTGGGAGCTAGGGTTGTGGATGCAAGACGTTTTCTTCATCAAATTTCTTGGGGAATCTTAGTAAAGGTATGGAGTTCTTTATCTAGGGCAAGCTATCACCCTAGAGCCAATTTCAAATGGTTTTCAACTTATCCAAAGTTTGTGAAAAAGCCTAATTTCTACTCAAACTCATGGGTTCTTGCATTAAACGATTTCAAATGATAAGTTATGATATTATTGATGTTTATTTGATGTTTTAAGATGAAAATCTCCATGAATCCTTGTATTCTACAAAACCCCAAAATGTGTTTATGAAGTGGATTTATTTCTATAAATTCAAAGTTGATGAAATTATGTGTAAAGGGAATTGTATTGATATCTCCTGTGTTGTTTAATGTTTATTCATGATTAATTGTTGATAATGGGTGAATTAAGGGTGGTAAGCCTTATGAGTGAAGTATTGGTGATTGCTTGGATTTTTGGTGATTTTGGCTATGGCTTATAATTATGGTAAAAAAGCTTGAACTCTGTTTATTGAATTAATTGTTGTTGGTAGGTTGAATACACCTTTGGTGGAAGTGTTATATCTTGTTCTTGTGTGGTGTTATTGTGAATTGTAGCCATTAAGGCATTGGGGAAGTTGTTGCATAATGTTGGAATATTGTATTATTGTGAATTGAGGCCATGAAGGGGATTATATGAGTGTTATTGTATTGTTATATTATTATATATGAATGAGGCTATATGTAAAGTCCTATATGAAACTATATGTAAAGTTTTATGTGAAGGTATGATGTGAATGAGTTTTATGTGAAGCTATATGTGAAGGTATGATGTGAATGAGTTTTATATGAAGCTATATGTGAAGGTATGATCTGAATGAGTTTTATGTGATCTTGTGATGATCCTATGTAAAGTGGATAGCATTGTGAGTTAAAGTATGATTTCTCATGATGTATATATGAAATGATGTTGGATTATGAAGTATCCTTAAATGAAAATGGTGTGACTTGGTTGGTAAACTAAAGTGTCCCTCCTTGTTACTTAAAGTCTTGAATGCATGAATGTGTGAAATGGTGCCCTTTCTATAAATGCTAAAAGAGGAATTCTAGGCCAAGACTTGAATCGGCAAAACTAAAAAATGGTGCCCTTTCATAAGTCTAGCTTTCCTAAGTAAATGTAAAAACCATGAAATCGGTAGACCTAATGGTGGTAGCCCTTCTCTTGTGTGAAATGATGAACCTTTTACTGGCAGGCTTAAGGCACCATGAATGAAAAATCGGTAGGCCTAAGGCACTCTTCCAGGGTTATTTAATGAGCTATCCTTATGAACCTTGATTGGCCATGACTAAGAAATGGGGACTTTCTTGGGAAGAGGTACTATGAGTTGGTTGAACTAGAAAAGCAACCTTCTCTAAGTACATATGTGATTGAATACTCTATGGGAAACAAGGCTAGCACCGAGTGGATGTGGTTAGGAAGGTGGCCTAGTTGTGTATGAGATTAGGCTCAATGAACTTCCTTGGACATCCCCTAAATGGGTTGTGTATGAGAAGGAAGTGCCTACATGGGTTGCTTACTAGTTCTACCTTTGGCAAGTAGAACAACCTCCACGGAGTAGGATAGACTCCGGATTCCATACCTAGCTAGTATGGTCTATGTCGGTTATGCCTATTCCCATCATGTGGGATGCGCACTCTAGTTATTGGATAGGTTCTACAACGTGTAGGTAGTAGTATGGGATGTTATCTACACATGGCACGAGTAGGCTTTGAAGATACTAAAGTGAGTTCCCTAAGTCTAACGACTATTATGTGAAAGTCCCCTTATGTGCTTGAATGTCTCAAAAAAAAATGGTTTCTTAAAGAATGTTGGTCTATTGATGTTATGTTGTAAAGGAAATGTCATTATCTAAGGAAATCTTGAGGAACACTTAAGTGTGCTTGAAGAGGTTGTATGGGCGGTCACTTCTTGTCTTACTCAAGTGTGTCTTAAGGTTATATTAGGTAGAGGTCCTATGGTAATGAAATGACATGTGTTCCTTTAAAGTTAAGCATGGGTTGTATATGAATATATGTTGAGTATGTATACGGTTGGCTAAGGTTTTATATGTGAACATTGACTTAGTATGTTATATTGTAATGGTAAATTTCCTTATCTATGGCAACTCTTAGGAACACTTAGGTGTATATGAAGAGATTGTATGGGCGGTCAGTTCATGTTTCACTTAAGTGTGGCTTTGGGTAACTTGAGATAGAGGTCAAGAAATGATGAAAAGGCTTACTTGTCAATTATGTTCATGTGTTGTACATTGGTACTAGTTGTGCATGATGGCTTGTGAAATGAAGCATGAGAAGTGGTAAGTTCATATTTGGTGGCCTTAGGATGATGCTTTAGTGTGGATGGTGGTATGGGACGCTATCCATACATTGCACAAAGTGATGTCCAAGGGTTACTTGAGGTGGATGGTTTAAGGTGAAGGAATGGGTTATGTGTGGAGTATGTGCTAAAGTGGTTAATGACTTGTATGTTGGTTATGGTTGGATATTGTGACTCTTATACTTGTATTTTTTTAATGAAGTTTTACCAAATGGCATAAAAGCATGTTTCTCCAATAAACGTCCCTTTTAGCATGTTTTTGCATGGCTTCCATACTTAGTACTTAATTGTGCTAACCCCTTTCTTTCCCTTTTTGACTAAAGTGTAGGGATTTAGAGATGGTGACATGTCATGACTATTTGATAGGTTTCTAAGTGTTCAAGATGAAGACTTGGTGAGTCTTCATATATTCGAGGACAATACCTCATATGTTCTTTTATGTCTTTTTAGTATTGTTTAAGTTGTGTATGGGATTGGTCCCGAATTTTGTACTCTAAAGTATTAGATGGTTTTGAGACATCATGTATAAAGTCTAGAAAGTCTTCCGCTTGCTATTGTTTTTTTTTTTTTATGAAATATTTTCTTGGTAAAGAAAGTTTTTAATTCCTTATGGTTTTAGTGTCTATGCGATGAATGAATGCTAAGAGGCTTGTATTAGACCTCTTCGAGGTCGAGTACGCCGGTTACGACTAGGGGGTGATCCCGGGTCGTGACATACATTTTTCCGATACAAAGCCTCATAAGGTGTCATCCCGATGCTAGAATGATAACTATTATTGTATGCAAACTCAATATGAGGCAAGTGGTCATCCCAACTTCCCTTGAGGTCTAGCGCGCACGCCCGTAACATATATTCGAGTGTCAAAATTATTCGCTCAGCCTGGCCATCTGTCTGAGGATGAAAAGCGGTACTAAGATTAACTTGTGTCTACAATCCTTTCTGGAAGGACTTCCAAAAATTGGCGGTAAATTGTGCTCCCCGATCAGAGATAATAGATACTGGGACATCGTGTAGCCTAACAATCTCTCTAATATAGAGCCCTGCATAGTTTTCGGCCGAAAAAGTAGCCTTGACTTGTAAGAAATGGGCTGATTTTGTTAGTCTATCAACAATTACCCAAATAGAGTCAAACTTGCAATGAGATCGAGGTAATCCTGTAATAAAATCCATATTAATTGCTTCCCACTTCCACAAAGGAATGGCTATCTCCTGAACTAGCCCAGCGGGCTTTTGGTGCTCAACCTTCACCTGTTGTCAGTTAGGACACTGCGCCACAAACTCAGCAACGTCCTTCTTCATCCCCTGCCACCAATAGATCTCCTTAATATCATGGTACATCTTCGTCGAACCAGGGTGAATAGAATAACGGGAATGATGTGCCTTTTCCATAATTCGATGTCGAAGCCTTGCAACATTCGGAACACACAATTGACCGCTATAACTGAGGACTCCATCTTCTGCTATATCAAATGCTAAAGACTGTTTATCCTGAGCCTTAGCTCTAAGCTGCTCTAAGCTAGGATCCTCTTGTTGTCGTGATTTTACTTCTACAACTAGAGATGATACGGCTGTATCCTGAATTGTGACCCCACTATCATCTGCCTCTAATAATCTGACTCTCAAACTAGCCAACTGATGAAGCTCTCGCACTAGCTCCCACTTCTCAACACCTAAATGGGATAAACTACTCATAGATCTTCGAATGAGGGCATCGGCTACTACATTTGCCTTTCCTGGATGATATAAAATATCCACGTCGTAGTCTTTCAGTAACTCAAGCCATCAGCGTTGTCGCAGATTTAACTCCTTCTGTCTAAATATATATTGAAGGCTTTTATGATCTGTGAAGATGTCAACATGAACACCATAGAAATAGTATCTCCAGATTTTTAATGCATGCACAACTGCAGCTAACTCTAAATCATGGGTCGGATAGTTCTTCTCATGTTTCCTTAACTGTCTTGAAACATATGCGATAACCTTACCATGTTGCATTAGAACACATCCCAACCCAACCCAGAAGCATCACAGTACACCGCATAGCCTTCTGAACCCTCTAGCAATGCTAGAACTGGTGTTGATGTCAACCTATCTTTTAGCTCCTGGAAACTATGCTCGCAAGCCTCAGTCCATTGGAACTTAGCTGCTTTTTGAGTCAGCTTCGTTAATGGTGCTGAAAGTGAAAAAAACCTCTCTACAAACCATCTGTAGTACCCAGCTAACCCCAAGAAACTATGAACCTTAGTTGGAGTCATAGGTCTGGGCCAAGTTTTTACGGCCTCAATCTTTTGTGTATCAACCGCAATACCTACATCTGATACAATATGGCCTAAGAAAGCGACAGAGTTCAACCAGAACTCACACTTAGAAAACTTTGCATAAAGTTCTTGATCTCGAAGAACCTGAAGGACTGCTCGCAGATGATTTGCATGCTCAGCTTTTGAACGTGAATACACCAAAATATCATCAATAAATACAATCACAAACAAGTCTAAATACGGCCTGAATATGCTATTCATCAGGTCCATGAACACTACTGGGCATTAGTTAATCCAAAAGACATCACCAAGAACTCAAAGTGTCCATATCTAGTTCTAAAAGCTGTCTTTGGAATGTCTTTCTCCCGAACTCATATCTCGTGGTAACCTGATCTTAAATCAATCTTCGAGAAGCACTCAGCACCTTGTAACTGATCAAACAAGTCATCGATCCTCGGAAGGGGATACTTATTCTTTATAGTCGCCTTATTCAGCTATCGATAATCGATACACATTCTTAGTGAGCCATCTTTCTTCCTCACGAATAACACTGGTGCACCCCATTGTGAAGCACTAGGTCTGATAAAGCCTTTATCCAGCAAGTCTTTCAGTTGACCCTTCAATTCTTTTAGTTCAGCAGAAACCATTCTATAAGGAGGGATAGATATGGGTTGTGTACCTGGTAGCATATCGATAGCAAAATCAATTTCTTGTTCTGGAGGGATACAGGAAGTTCGTCTGGAAATACATCTAGAAACTCATTAACTACCGGAATAGACGGAAGCGTCGATGGTTCTGCATCTATATTATGAACACGAACAAGATGATAAATACAACCCTTAGTAATCATCCTCCTCGCCTTAAGATAGGAAATAAACCTACCTTTTGGGGTTGCTGTAACGCCTTTCCATTCCCGAACTGCCTCTCCTGGAAAGTGGAATTTAACAATCTTTGTTCAACACTCAACATTAGCATAACAAGAGGCTAACCAGTCCATACCCATAATGACGTCGAAATCGACCATCTCTAACTCTACGAGATCTACAGAGGTCTGACGGTCTATAATTTCTACCGTGCAACCTCGATAGACTCTCTTGGCAACAATAGACTCACCAACTGTGGTAGATACAATAAAGGGTCGATCTAATGACTCTGCTACTATACATAACTTCCCCGCAATAAATGGAGTCACATAAGACAGAGTAGATCCAGGATCTATCAAAGCATAAACACAATGGGAGCAAACAATCAATGTACCTGTCATAACATCTGGTGATGACTCTGGGTCCTGTCGGCCGGCTAGTGAATATGTACGATTCTGGCCACTACTAGAACTAGATGCTCCCTCTCTGCCTCTGCCTCTAGAAGTCTGGGGTCCACGCCCTGTAGACTGTGCTGATGCAGAGGAACCTACTATTGACCTGGTCGACTGACCTATACCACCCTGACCGATGGTCGGGCAGTTTCTCCATACATGCCCCTCCTGTCCACAAGAATAACAACCTGTGGAACCCTGTTTACACCTCCCGAAATGCAGCCTACCACAAGTTGCGCAACGCGGCGGTGCTGTCCTAGCCTGGCCTGAACCTCTCTGCTGATGAGAGTCAGATGCTCGTGAGCCTTCATTTAGGCCTTACTATCCCTGACTATAAAATCTACTACCCTGGAACTGCTGTGGTGGAGGTCTAGGTGGCCTAATAAAATATCGGGGTCTGGGACCACCCTGAAAATCTCCCTGCGAACCAGCGGGCCTAGCCCTCTTCTGTCTCTCTCTCTCGACCCTCTCACTCGTATACTGTCGATGTCGGCGATCCTCTATGCCCTGTGCGAAGGCCTGAATCCGCGAGATATCCATATTTTCATTTAGCGCAGCGGAAGAACAAGCCTCGATATAGTCTGAGTCAAGCCCTCCCACAAATCTACGCACCCTGTCATGCATCGTAACAACAAATGCTTGTGCATATCTAGCCAATGAATCAAATCTCAGTCCGTACTCTCGGACACTCAAGCCACCCTGTCGGAGATTCAGAAACTGGTCCACCCGGCCATCCCTTATCTCTCGAGGCAAATAGTGATTTATGAAAGCTTCTGTAAAGCTATCCCAAGTGAGTAGAGATGTATCTTTTTCCCTAGATCTCTCCCAACTTTTGATACCACAATACTGCAACATCACGCAATCGAAAAACTGCTAACTCAACTGACTCAGTCGCTGAGGCATGCATGACTCTGAAGATCCTATGAAACTGATCAACAAAGTATTGAGGGTCTTCTCTGCGATCTGTTCCTGTAAACTGTAGAGGATTCAAGGCAAGAAATTCACGAACTCTCGAACTTCCGGGCCCTTCAGAAGGTCCGGCAATATCTGGGGCAATTGGTTGGCACTGTGCAGCTACTAACTGTGCTAACATATGTACTGCACTCTTGAAATCCTGGTCAGATGGAATAGGAGGAACTAGAGGTGGTATTGCTGGTGGAGCCGGAAGTCCTGTAGCCCTCGGAGGCTCCTCAAGCTGTGGAGAAGCTATAGGGGGCTGGGAAGATGTCTCCCCCCGGGTCTCACAATGGGCCACCTCCACTTGTGGTACTTTGTCGGTACCCTCACTTGCAGTTGTATCTAGCCCCTGCCTAGTTGTGGTCTGTCTAGTGTCAGTCATCTCTATCTGCATACAAGTATCACTTATAAGCCAGAAACCTCAACCCTTAAGACACCGCTCTATAGCACGAGGTGAGCAAAAGAAGGATAGTCATTCTAACATGCCCGGCAGCTTCTTACTTATCGAATATGGTGCACAACACATTTATAAACAAGACTCTACTAGACATGGCTTGCAGACTCCCTAGGATACGACGTTGCTCTGATACCAAGTTTGTCACGCCCCAAACTCAAGGGGCACAACTGACTCCTAAAGCCAAAACTCAGGCCCGAGCCGACCCTGCTGAACCATTTGCTACTAGCGCATGGCAGTCACATGCAATTAAGAAAACAAACAAGTATATCTCGGCTTAAAACTAAACCCTCGGCCGGCAAGGCCCCTGTCAACAGATCTACAAAAGAACCAGCTACTCCCAAGAGTTCATATAAAGAAATATCCAACTAGCACAGAAGTCCTGATTGGGCCGTCGAGGCCACCATGATATCTCTACCAAAACTAAAAACAGGTAAATATTAGTACAATACATCAAACAGCTCACAAGCTTCAGCAAACCAACAACTTAGGCCAGCATTGCCATAACGTAGCTATAAACCCCACATACTAGTCTGCAAGCCTCTAAGAATAGTAAAGATTGGTGGGACAGGGCCCCAGCCTACCCATGAGAATATATACAACAAAAGGTAACAAACCTTCCAACTCTGGCAGTTCCGGAGGAAAGGGGCTGACCAATCGGATAAAAGTCAATCCTGCTGATATGGAGGTTTACTCGGTCATCTGTCAGGACCTGCATGCATGAATGCAGTGCCCCCAAGGCAATGGGGCGTTAGTACAAAATAATGTATAGAGTATGAAAGGCAATAGACTATGATGATGTATCCTGATATACTGGAATAATCTGATAAATAAATTAAGGATAAGATAATTGTACTGACCTGCTTCTAAATCTAAATTTATCAAAAATAATAAAACAACAACCTAACCACGCCCCCATAAGCTTGGTAGGTACAAACAACACACAAGACCACCTACTCAGGCCCCCATAAGCCCGGAAGGTGCCAATCAGCTTGTATACCCATATCAGTAGTCCCCTAGCCCCGCAGGCAGTCACATTGCCCTCTTAGGCATCAACATATCTTATAGACAACTCATAGCCCTCTTAGGGAACAACATGGCCCTGTAGGAAGCACATAACCTTCTTAGGCATCAATGTATATCCTTGTAGGCAACTCATAGCCCTTCTAGGCATCAATATAGCCCCATAGGCAACTTATAGCCCTTTTTGGCATCCATATAGCCCTGTAGGCAGAACATAACCTTGCTAGGCATAGATCACATTCATGCAGCTAACAACAATAGCCCAAAGGCAACAATAACAATCCAACAGCTAAAAGTGAGCAATTTAGTTATAGGCAACCTATACAAATAGCCTCTAAGTCGTGTCCAACATACGAATGTTACTACTGAATAAGAATCTCGATAAGAGAGGATTATACGCACTCGAGCAACCAACAATCAACAATAATACCTATAAGTATAACAACGATAACAACTCAATTACATTGCTCCTAAGCTTTAAGGAAACATGCCATAGGAAGAGAATAGCCTTAATATACCTTTTTCGCTAAATTCACGTGGCCTAAAGACTTTAACTCATAACTCCCTCGATACTACAACAAGGTAGGACCATAATCAACGCACAAAATAAAAGATACCATGACAATACAATAAAAGATATGTATTTCTGTTGCAAATTGTTATTTGTGCTTACGAAAGCTAGAGTCGATGAAAGAAGGGTCTTACCTCGATCTTAGGTTCGTAATTCACCTCAAAACCTTCAAATATATTGAAACCCCTTCTGTCCCAACACTAAAATGTGATATGCTACGCAATCGATAAAACAAATTATACCACGATGTTGAGCCCAACGCGTAGAACAACTTTCTTCAAGGACTTACGTCGAGAAAATCTATATTTCACTTGATCCTAAAAATGGGTTTCTATGTTTTCTCTGTATATTTAGCTTAAAATGAAGAAAAAATTCGAAGAAGAAGCTATATACAACTTTCCACCGACCTAGGGCTCCACCTCACGTGCCTACTTGTGCAGTCCCACGAAAATGCAAATATCTCTCTATTCTGAAGTCGTATGAATGAACGGTTTGATGCGTTAGAAACTAGACTCGCAGACCTTCGATTCGATAGTTTGTGGGCCCCATAACTCTTTATATATTGGGAGAAAACCTCCAAGACATTTGACCCAAATTTCAGAGAAATCTTTAAGAAGGAACTTACGATAACCTCCGCCAACTTTTATTTTGCCACTTACCTAACTTCAAAACTTGAGATGCAACACTTGAACACTTAAAATAGGACATACCACATCATTCTTAATTTATTACTCACCCTCCTTGTCTTTCCACGAAGATGCGAGTTAATTTAGACGTTTTGAAAAGTCGGGGTGTTACACTATCAAACAATTTACCCCGAATCAAATTGGTTTCTCTCGAACACCAATTAAGCAGTAATTAGGAATAGCCTACGCTTAAGTCCATTCATTCTCTCGAGCTGAATATGTGGAACAGGTTTTAGGATTCACTCTCTTGAGCTGAACCCACGACAACCCAATTCCTACAGACCATCAAATCAGTAATCTTGGTTTTAAGATCTCTCTCTCGAGCAAGCCAAAATCACGAAGGTAGAGTTGCATTTTCAACTACAACCCTTTAGATTAAGCCAAAATTACTGAATGAAATCACATTAAAACAACATTTACACTATCAAATAACAATACCCAGCAGCTAAATCAACCCATAATCATATAATCACACCCCAAGAATTGGGGTTTTAGCTAGACATCATAAAAAGATAGAAATTGTTACAAAATTATGTTTCCATCAACGGGGTACGATTAATATTGTCTCTACAGAGGTCTAAGATGAAGAATCTTCACAACCCACATCCAATTTCTCAGAAATGGAAATATTCAAATCTTCAAAGCTAAGGAAATATTGTCTCCATACTCAGTTCTAATCTCTCAAACTACAAAACTGAACTATAATGAAAACTATTGAATGCTAGATATTAAACTAAGAATTTAAAATTGAATTTATAGTCGCCAAAAATGTGTTGCGAAGGACCATTCGGTGCAATAAGTCGGCATCGCCGACCAACTCGGCAATCCGCCCTTTGGTCAGTTCCATCGCCTTTCTTCTTTGGCCTTCAGCAACTTCAAGCTCTGTAACTTTGGTTGATATAGCACTGAATCGCGGAATAGTTTCACGATTTGCCGACTTCCCCTTTCTATCGCTGACTTGATTTTATCCTTCAAGGCTTGGCACACTGGAACATTAGGTGAGACCATGGCAATTCGGCAAGTCGCCCAATGGTTTAGGCAATCCTCAGGCCTTCTTTTCTTCGTTCTTTTAGTTTCCTTGTTCCTTTTTGCTCATTAGTGTCCATGCTTTGTTCCTCAATTGAAATAACTGAAAATCTTGGATTTATATTAGTTATTAGCACAAAATATGCATTTGAGGACACTAAATCTATTAAAATCACACCCTAAATGAGTTCAAATCTTGGACTCAATAAAACCCCAACTTGAACTTTTGTTTGTCCTCAAGTAAAAATCAAGTTCATCAGTTCAAAAAAGACGTCTCAAACAGTGCTACACAAGATTCAATCATGAATGCACACAAAAAGACTCAACTTACTTATGCAAGGATCAATTCTGCACTCAAAGACTCAAGATGTGACTCACCATTACCAAAAAATCTCAAGCTCACAATACTTGCTTCAAATACAAGTTCAAGCTCAACAAAGGTGTTCAAATGCCCTCACACAAAAGATGATTCCATGTCCACACATAATGGTTCAAAAATTTAAAGCTCTGTAGTCAAATGCAACACTCACACTTACAAATATGAACATAATGCATGACTTCACCCATAGGTTTGCCCGTACTTTCCAATCAACAATTGTTTCAGCTCACTCAAGATCAAAAAGATCTTTCCAAGGCTTGTTATGGGGCTGAGTGCAAATGTACGGTCATTAAGGTTCAATGGATGTAATCCTTATGAAATGTGGTGTGAACAACACTTTCTTTCCTTTTCTTCATCATTTTCATTCGTGCTCACAAGTCATCCCATTATTCACTTTCCATGGACTATTGGAAACCCCATTTTCTTTGCACTTTCACAACTTTAGTCCACAACTTTTTCATTCTCTTCTTCTTTTCTCTCTTTTTTTATATGGAGGGGTTCCTTTTTTTCACAAAACCATGGGTCAAAGGGGACTTTCTTGCACTTCTTGATTTACCTTCTCTTTTCACCACACCCCCAACTTAAGGTTTTAGCCTAAGTTGGCTATTTACACAAACAACAAATCATGAGGATTATGGGTAATGGATCAAGAATGGTTACAGTTTGCATCATGTTTCTTCCAAGAAAAGGATAAGGCTTACAGGGTATTCAAGCAAAGATCACACACTCACAAAGATGGCCACAAAAGAGGTATAATTTCAAATTGTTTCACACTCTTGAAAGTTGCCTAAGATCATATCAAGAGATTGCATCACTTAGTCAACCGGACCAACGGGGAAAATTCTAGGTGTCATCACACATAGTTCACGGTAAACTCATCACACAAGGCATTGACACCAATGAAAAACAAGACTCCACTCTTTTGGTAGTGTGCAATGTTCATCACAAGAGACACAATTTGATACTTGACTAGTCACAACAAGATGCAAAGAGTTAACATACTGCCTATGCAACTTCATATGGCCTCATCGTATCCGCACATTCATTTATGTTCGATTATGAGCACTATTCAAGTCATCGATATTGATCAAGATCGATACTCAAATTAGTAAGAGAACAACCACATTCACAAACACACAAGAGGTGGCACAATTTTTTTATTTTTTTTCAGAAAGGTCAAAAAATCATTTACAATTCAAAACAAGGAGCCACAAGCTCAATCATCCATAACAACAGTGTAACACACAATTATAGCTCATAAACTCAATATATAAACAAAAAAGTCTCACAAAAGGTGGGCCTCACCCCACTACAAATAAAAACACTTGCCCTCAAATGCAATCAAAATAATATCCAAAAATCAAAAAAGTAAGACAGAGAGAGAGTTAAAGAAGGGATTCTCACTACTCAGTCACTCCATCTGTCGGGGAATCATTGCTTGGTGCATCAATTTAAACTTGGGCATCATATATCGGAGTTACCTCAGAAGGAACATTAGCTGCTCTAGGGTCAGCCAAAGCCGTATTTTCCAACGAGGTCGGCACAGTTGCATCCATCATGGCCGCCTCAGTCTTGGTAAGTCCCTCATAAGAAACCTCCTCAACACCCCCAAGTGTCTCTTCATATGTCTTTGCCTCAGACTCGAGATCAACTGTCTCCTCAACTCTAACCTCATCTCTGGTGGTAGCCGGAGGCATATCTAGTGCATCTGGCATCTCCACCATCCCAAAAAATCATGGAAATATCGGTGGACTTCAGCTGATCCATATCACTCCTCAATATATCAATAGCGGCCTTTAATGATGTCACCTTCTCGGTAGCCCCTTCACCAAACTTGCACACCGCTATCTTGGCCGCTAGGGCATTAATGATAGCGTTAAATGGTGTACAACATCAGCCAGGGCAGTCTAAATCCTGCTTGGAATGGAAGCACGACAGTCGACAGAATGGGCAAGCTGCCTCATTCGGAGTAATGCAACCTGAGTGAGTGGGGTCCAGGAGACAGCATCAGCATCAACAGGTCTAGGAGGCAGTGCAGCAGCAGAAGAAACTAGGGTGTCATAAGGAACAATACTAGAAGTACCTGAAGTCCTAGGCGCCGGAGTAGGCAAAGATGTCTTTGCCGGTGGTGAGTCTATGTCCACAGCCGGGGAAGAATCCACCAGGGCTGCCTTCTTCTTCTTCTCCGCCTCATATTTCAAATATTATGTCTCAATCATATCAGTAGAGGATGTGGGAATCACTTACACATCCTTATTAGCATCCCTAGGAGGCCGAGCCCTCCTGCACGGCTCGGTGATTAACACCAGAAATGAATTGGAAGTCTGACGCTACTTGGCTCTCATGACCATCTCATGTGCCATTATCATCCCTAGATTGAGCCTTGTCCCATTAATATTGCAACCCAGACATGCTATTTTGGCTAGATAGAGGATCGACTCGTTCTGGGATGGCATGATAGTGCTACTGATGAAGCCAAACCAGAACCTCGCAGCTACATTCATGTCTTTCTTTTGTATTGGAGATCCTGCCTCCGCCAACTTTGGAGTGTCATTTGATATCAGCGTGGCTAGCCACTTTTTCATGTGTCCAGCATCTTTGTACTGATCATATGCAAGCAGTCATGTTCAAGTCTTGTAGGGCATTCTAGGACAACATTAATAGCAGTAAAATCACACTGCAGCCTCTTCCCCCTGACACTTACATAGTAAACTAGTTTAAACGCTACTGCCTGCTTCTTTCTTTACGGTATCAAGGCTCCATAAGCAGCGTAGAACTCCCGCACCCAACTTGGAATATATGAGCCACGGGGCTTGGTGACGATCTGGAGCTTATGAGCCTTCAAACAACTCATAATCTCGGGGTATCTATCAATCACCCCATTCGTGGACAGACGTTTCTCCTCAGCGGTTGTCCTCAGCCCCTCAGTCTTTAATATGTTCATAGACTTTGGGAGAGGACCCTATACTGGTGGTGCTAGGACCACAACTTGCTCTGGAACAGGAGGAGAAGTGGTGGTGGGCTGAGGATTCCTGATCCTAGACGAATCATTCATCCTTTTTGACCGCAGCTCTGCCCTCTATGCTGCTACTAGCTCATCATCCTCAGAAGCTACAATCTGAGGCTCCTAGAGCTCACCCTCACTCTTAGAAGTAGTAAGGTGTGTGGCGTAGATACCATCACTGTCGGAGCTGACCTCTAGTGACGCAGGTGCCTTGCCTTTTCCTTTGCCTTTCCCACCAGTTGTGGGAAGTTTGGTACCTTTGCCTCTAGATGCAGCTACATCCTCATTGAGTGTAATCCCTTTAGCTTTCTTTCGGGGTGGCATGTTTCTCTTGGCAACTTTCGGTCTAGCCATGTCTGCAAAACCATTAGAAAAAGTGAGAAACACCTCAATCAAACGCACAAAAACATAGTTGTAGACAGACTCGCCGAATCTATCGGAGAGTCGCTGAATCACTTTGGTGCGCTAGATCGGGCTCACCGAAAGGATTGGCTCAAAATTCTCATAAAAAATTGTCATGTTGGTGATGGGCAGGCCTTTCGGTGAATCGCCGACAACATTCGGTGAGCAAGGATTAGCCCGCCGAAAGTTACAGTGCAAAAAGGGTTCAGGGGTGCAAACAAAGGGCAATTAAGATGGACTTTTGGTGAGTCACGGAGTGCCTTCGGTGACCTCAAGCTTCTCACCAAAATTTACATAAACCAACTTCAAGTATAGCATGAAATTAATGGAGAGATGGGAAACTTCGTCGAACCGTCGAGTGGTTCGGCGAGCTCGACCCAGTTCCCAAATAACACAGCGTGCCGAATTTCAACCCAGCGTCTCAAATTCAGACATCTGGAATTATATTATCTTCTCCGTTGCATTTTGAACATATATGGTCCGGGTATTTATGACCAATTAGCTTACAATATCTGGTTAATAATTCTGCTGAAATAAATCCTTCTTTTAGTGCTCGTGTCGTAGGTCGTTCTTCTGGCTTAAGTAGTGATAAAATCCATATTTGGACTTCATCCATATTTGTTTTCCTTAGCTCCCTTGAATTGGAATAAATCATTAGCTGGTCTCTTGCATAGTAGCTCCATATAGCGTTTCCGTTTAAATAATTATTTGCTAGCTCTTGTATAATCGTTGATATACCAATTATCCTTTTGTTGGCATAAACTCAAACTTCTACCGGTTTGCCAAATTTGTCCTTTTGACGACTTTTGCCCTTAAGAATGATGTCACTCGCTCTATCATTGGGAAAATTACGTCATTTAGCACAATTACGGGCTACTTAGACATCACCCATCTAGACCCCAACAACATGCAAGCACAACCCCATATGATTTAATCAATTTTAAGGCATAAAATCACATAAATTCAATATCATAAGCATTACGGGTAGGGATATCGAATTAACACAGGCACACATGAAAACAATTAAGATCAGAGAGGCCCAACACACATCACTAAGATAAGATCATTGCAAATGAGTACAAATTCAATAAAAATACACTCAGGGTTCGAAAAACCAAACTTATATGCCGATTAAACAAGATTTAAATGATAGGTAGCAACATAATCCACTCCGCACACACAATCAACAACTAAACATGGTAGAAATGAAAAAATATAAGGAACTAAAGTGTGTGTGTGAGTTTGGAAGTTCAAAAGTGAGGGAAAGTGAAAGAGTTGGAAGTTTAAACTTTTGGCCTTTTTAAAAAAAAGACCATCCAGTTCTATCCCATTCGGCGACATTAGTCGTGCTCGGTGACATGCCGAGTGGTCCCTTACTTCACCGAGTTTTACAGGACCTCCACTTAATGTGGGGGTCCAAACGACGGACCTGGTTGGCTATTCGCCAAGTTGCTCCTGGGATTGTCGAGTTTTACAGACTCAAATTTAAAATTGTCTTGACTCCAACGGTAAACTAAGTCGGGCTTGTTGACCTCTTCGGCGATGCACCGACTGGATCTTTAGCTCACCAACCTACACTTCTCAAACACATTCCACACTTTGACCTGCATATTCAACACACCATTATTTCAAACTTAAAAAGAAAGAAAATAAAACTTGGGTTGCCTCCCAAGCAGTGCTTTAGTTAATGTCGTGGCACGATGCTAGTCCACGCTCAAACCTCATTCTTGGGGTTGGCCATAGTATCACTACGAAAACCCCAATAGTAATTCGGGTTCAAATGAGCTGAGATATGACCTATTTGGGTCTCTAACAGGTTGATCAATACTGAATGGGAGGTGACGGTCTGGCTAAGGGTCGACACATCATCTTGCATTTCTTTAAAAATCTTGTCCGACCCCTCAACTTTGTTGAGGATACGAGAAAGCATATCCTCAGACCGGCCACCTTCCAAATCCTTTGGCTTTTGGCGCTCGTGGGGAGGCACATACCTATCCTTCTCCCCATCCTTCCAATTTTCATCCCTATTCCAACCTTGGTTACCACCGTACCTCATGTAGTTTGAACGATAACTACCACCTTGGTTGGCTAGGAAATTCACCTCTTAATTATACAAGGCCTCAAACTTGGACTCATCCGGATTAGCACACCCGACACCCACGACATTGAAACTTTAAGCACCAACTCCCATGACATTTTTAGACAACATGTCAAGTTGTGTCATGATCTATGCTATGTTTTGATCCCTCTCTTGGTCCTTCTCCATTTGTTCCTTGGTCAATTTGAACGTGAGAGGGGAGACCTGGTCTTCACGGGTATACCACGCCCTGTTTATGGAAGACATGCCATCCAAGAGCTGAGCCGCTATCACATAAGGTTGCTACATCAAACCTCCTGGAGAAAGTTGGTAAGAAATACACTTGTTTACCGAGTCAAGGCTCTGATAAAAATACTGCAACAATACGTTATAAGGCAAGCCATGAGTTGGGCATTGAAGCATCCACTTCTGGAATCGCAACCAAATTTCATGAATTGGCTCACCTTCTAGACACTTGAAGCTCTGTATATTTTCTCGAAGAATCATCATCTTTAAAGGAGGGAAAAATCGCACATTAAATGCGGTGACCAACTCCTCCCATGAAGTGATAGATTCACGTGGCAGTTCAGCCAGCCACTTACACGCTTCTCCCATCAAAGAGAATGGGAACAACCTCAACCGGACCGACTCTTTGGATATATTCTTGAAGGAGATCCTTATAAGCCAAACCGCTGAACAACCCCTTCAATTGCAAGAGCTGCAACATAGTACTTGTGATATGGAACACAACATTCCTTTCAGCCGAAGTCAAGCGAATGGCACCAATTCCTCCCATAAGATGGGGGTCATTAGCCTTAGGCTTGTTGACATCCTTGAGGTTACCGATGTCATCTTGATGGCCTACATGGCTGCCATTGCTGTCGTTCACACTAATACTTCCTGTTTCAACACACAAACAAGCAAAACAAAACTAAAATTAAGTAGGTACAACTATGACTAACAAGAGAAAAATTCAACTTAACTAAAAATTCTCAAGTAACATCACTCCCCGACAGCGGCGCCATTTTTTATTTCACGTATGAGGACACTTCATCCAATACTAAGTGCCAATGATTGTTAGTAAGTAATATAACCCAACTAAGTGAGTTGGGGTCGAATCCCACAGGGAGTGGTTCGCGCTCAAGAATCAATAGAAAAACATGAATATGTTCAAGTCAATCATAGGTAAAAACATTTACGAATAAAAGCATAGTTCAAGTTTGGGGAGATACAAGTGTCAAATAACAGGGGATTTGGTTTCAACTATCAGCTACAACAACAAATAACATGAAAATAACAAGTATAGAGACAGTTTCTTGGGATGTGATTGGATTATGGGCCAATGTAGGCAATTGAGTAATTGCAATTGATAGTAAATTGTTGTAAATAAGTGACTAGGCTAGACTTTAGTGGGGATAAACTTTCTCTCGAACAATTTACCCCGAATCAAATTGGTTTCTCTCAAACACCAATAACCAACAATTAAGAACATCCTATCCGTTAGTCCATTTACTCTCTCTAGCTGAATGTGTGGAAGAAGGTTGAGGATTCACTTTCTTAAGTTGAACCCACGACAACCCAATGCCCAGAGACCATCAAATCAATCATCTTGGTTTTAAAACCTCACTCTCCAGCGGGCCAAAAACACGAAGGTAGAGTTGCATTTGCAACTACAACCCTTTAGATTAAGTCATAATTATTGAATGAAATCACTTTAAAACAACATTTACACTATCAAATAACAATACCCAACACCTAAATCAACCCATAATCACATCATCACACCACTAGAATTGGGGTTTTAGCTAGATATCATAAAAAGATAAAAAAATCGCTACCAAACTGTGTTTCCATCAACTGGGTACGATTAATATTGTCTTTACAGAGGTCTAATATGAAGAATCTTCAACACCCACTCCTAATTTCTCAGAAATGGAAATCTTCAAAGTTAAGGAAATATTGTCTCAATACTTAGTTCTACGCTCTCAAACTTTAAAAATGAACAATTATGAAAACTACTGAATGCTAGTTATTAAATTAAGAATTTAAAAACATATTTATAGTCACCAAAAATGTGCTGCAAAGGACCATTCGGTGCAATACGTCGGGATTGCCGATTCACTTGGTGATCTGCCCTTTGGTTAGTCCATCACCTTTTTGCTTTGGCCTTCAACAACTTCAAGATTTGTACCTTTGAGTTATATAGTGCTGCATCGTGGAACTGTTCGGCAATTTATTGACTGCTCCTTTCTATCGCCGACTTGATTTTCTCCTTCAAGGCTTGGCACACTGGAACATTAGGCGAGACCATGGTCATTCGACGACTCGCCCAATGGTTTAGGCGATCCTAAGGCCTTCTTTTCTTCATTCTTTCAACTGCCTTGTTCTTTTTTCCTCATTAGTGTCCATGCTTTGTTCCTCAAACCAAATACCTGAAAATCAAGGATTTACATCAGTTATTGGCACAAAATACGCATTTGAGGATACTAAATCTATTAAAATAAAGCCCTAAATGTGTCCAAATCGTGGACTCATCAGCCAGCTAGACAGTGGTGGCATAGCTTTATTGAGACAGGCCAGTTGGGTCTTATTTGTGTCACTTGGATCGAGTTTTCTGAGGCCTTCTTTGCGAGGATGATCCTTCAATATTTTAGTCATCGTCTTGTGGATAAGTTCTTCAGGTTGCAATAGGGTTCTATGACCGTGTCCGAGTATGAGGAAACATTTCACGAGATCTCCCAACATGCTACTATAATTCTACCTATTAATGAGGAGAGAGTTCGGGGTTTTGTTCATGACTTGACGCTTTTGATGCGGATTGAGATATAGTGTATGGTCTTCGTGGGTCGATCCTTTCTAGGCAAAGCCTGTACTATTGAATAGATCCTTTGGAAGTCCCAAAAGGGTACTGACAAAAGAGTTAGATATGTTGGCATCTACAATAGTTCTTGTTCTAGGTCTAAAGATACACATGATAGGATTTGACAACCCTTTCAACTGGGTCAACCAAGTCGACCTATTCAAGACTCATTGCATTGTTAAGAGGGTGACCATATGTTATAACAAGAATAAGGTTGGATCTAGTAAGAGTCACTTGTCCCAGTCTTATGATTTAGGGTATGGTGGTCGTTCTTTTGGTAGTAAATCATTTGTTCGTTTTCTTTGATTGTGGTGACTTGGGGTCGCTAAACAGAAACTCTGAACGACAAACAAGAAGTATAAACACAGCAATGACCCGGAGGTTATTACATATGTAAAGTATTGAATAGGAAAAGAACAAGTTCAGTATAAATATAAAACCACGGTGTACTTGTATGATGACATGAAACTATCAAATTGTGAATGTAAGCAAGCAACCAAACAATTGTATATACAAAAAACAATAATAAAATATGGATTCCTAATTACATTATCTTGAAATCAACCAATGCATTAACCATGACTCATATTATCACAAAATATACATGTATGATCCTCTCATGGAATCCAAACAGAAACATTTATTGTACTAGAGTGGTACTTGAGACCATCGTTGTTAGTATTGATGTGATTATATTTTGAAGAATCACTAGACTTAGATTAAGAAATTACTACCGTGTTTTGATTCAAATTGAAGGGTTTTAGGCCTTAGTTCTCTAAGATGTATAGATTTATTCGAAGAAGAGAGTTTTATGGATTTGAAGCTAAAAATCACTAGAACTGGCATCCCATTGGAACCAATAGGCATCTTACTAGCTAGAATGGGTGAATATGCCTCAGTACTAGCATTATAAATTGTGTAGTATAATGATTAATTGGTGATTTCATGGTCCCCTCGCATATTATCCTATGAGAACTACCTGCCAAGCATATAGGCAAATGGAACTCCAAAATCTCTTATCATTTTTCTATTGATCTAGAGAAAGTATGAAAACGGACCCTAAAAGTCAATAAATTCAATTATGGTACATAGTGTGTAACACCTAGAAAGTGGAAAAGTTGATTCGGAAAGGAAGTGTTGATGAAAGATGTTGGTACAATAGGTTCACAAGGATAAAGTATGTAGAATACTGAGTTACATGGTCCATTGTTGCTAATCATAGATGGGATCAGGAATTTGTGAAAAATGTCAAGTTTTGATGTGTCTATGTGGCAAATAGGTTTCACGACCCAAGGTATCCCCTAGGCATAACATAACGTACAAGACCCCAAGAGGCCCCATAAAAGCTACTTAGCATTCATCATAAAATATAATAGAAATTCAAGAGATTTAAAAGAAAGTTTCAACATATAAGAGTTTATGGAATGAAGCGGGAGTCTATCGTCTCAAAGCCATCTAGTAAACAAGAGGTGGTCGGGACATAGCCCGTATATCAATTTCGAAACTGAAAGATAAAGACAAAGTGAATAACATCTCACTCATCGTAGCATGAGGACTCATCAATCTTCAAGTATCTACCAAAGGTTCCTAGCAACGGAAGTGCGAGTTTAGAGTGTCAGACCCTACATTTTGATCAGAAATGTACGCAAGATTATGTGTTAGTATCAACATGTACTAAGTATGATAGTGATGCATAAAGTGTAAAAACCGTGATAAAGGGACATTTTCATTAAGTGCTTTGACCAAGCTAAAACATGAATTAAAAGACTGAGAAAACATAAGTCATAAGGTAAACATGGGCAATGCAAGTACATAACATCTCAAAACACATTAGAGATACTTCTAAAAGTAACCGTGATTCGTTTTTAAGGGAGGATTACCTTTAACAGACATGTAAGACAATATGAGCTATTAACATTGAATCTGGTGTCCACCCCATTTTGAAAAAGGTGTTTTCACTTGCCAAGATAGAACCATGAACTTCTAGCTTATGTGGATCCACTAACTAATGTCTATCTAGACAACCTATGGTGGCATATAGTTTATGGTACATGGGTAATCACCAATTGTCCACTCGGTACAAAGCATAACTTCCACGGAATACTCGTTAGTCTTATTCATCTTTTCTTTACCGGACTTAGTAATCGCCTCTTGTCCTAATATAATGTCACATGGGTAATCACCTCTTGTCATTTATTAGAGGCATGGGTAATCACCCCTTGCCTCATTCTAAGAATATCTCCTTAACTTTGATTCATTTTAGGTGATAACACCATTCAACCTTAGAATCCTTCAGGTGAGAAAAACCTTTCACATTCATGCATGGATTAATTATATGAGAAATACTTTCATAACAATAACAACAACAACATCATATATGCTTTAATCTCAAGCAACTTACGTCATAATTCATCAATTTCATAAGAACATTCCAAATTTCCTAATCCTCCTTTAACAGTTCAAAACCCACTCTCAATCACCATAATCTAGAAAACATGGGTTAAGCATGGGTTCATAGGGATTCAACTTTAAAACATGTAATCTTCTCAATTCATTCTTAATAGATCGTAAACAAATCAAATAAATCAGCATTTAAAGAAACCCATTACATTGAAGAAAACCCTAACTTCAATTGGGAATTTCTAACTTTGTAAATTAGAGAATTTAGGAACTCCATGGAGGAAAGGGCTCCATGGATGAAGACTATCATACCTCAATGCCAAAAGCTTTCCTTCAATGGTGGAATTGGAGGGGTTGACTTGAAAATCCTAGGTTCAATGCCAAAAGCTTTCCTTTAATGGTGGAATTGGAGGCTTGACTTGAAAATCCTAGGTTGACTCCTTCTTCTTCAAGCTTTCTAGAGAGAAAAATATTTTTTAGAGGAAGACTTGTTCTTCTTTTTAGGAATTTGAGAGAATGAATGCAATTAGGTGAATTTGAGTGTTAAAACGTTTAAATAGGCTTCTAATAGAAGAAAAAAAATAGTATTAGGCTAGAATAATATGGAAAAACCCCAAAAGCCCTTAATAATATTAATGCAGACACCATCGATAGTGGTACCTACGGTCCATGGTTCCATCTATAGACCGTCCTAGTCGGTCGTCGATGGTTTGAGAGACTGTGATCTTTGGACCTCGACTGATGGGACCCACCTATGAATTATGGTTCCATTGAAGGGTCGTGGGTCTCGACTTTTGACTTCAAAATTTTTCTATGTTTGGGACTCACCTATGAGACCTATCCACGACTCGTGCATTGAATGTCGGACTGTCCTAAATTCATGTAACTCTATCAATACATGCTTAACTTCATAAAACTCTCCTTTCAAAATTAAAATCCCACATCACATGATCATAACTTGAAAACATGGGGATTACATGGGTTCATGGGGGAATCATTATTAAATAATAGTATTTCATCAATTCAGGCATAAGAGATCATAATTCAATCATTTAAATCAATAATCTAGATACAAGCAATTGTTGAATGGAGACCTCCCAAAAATCAAACTGAGGTAAGAAGTTTCTTGGGCTTAGCAGGATACTACAGAAGATTTGTGAAAGGCTTTTCCATTATCACCTCCCCTTTGACTAAGCTCTTGCATAAGGAAATAAAGTTTATTTGGGATAACAAATGCCAAGAGAGCTTTGAAACTCTCAAATCCTTGTTGACTCAAGCGCCTATACTTACTCTACCAATTGAAGGGAAAGAGTATCTAGTATACAGTGATGCCTCTCACAATGGTCTAGGATGCGTTTTGATGCAAGAAGGGAAGATTATTTGTTATGCCTCTCGGAAATTAAAACCGCATGAATTGAATTATCCTACTTATGATCTTAAATTTACTGCTATAGTCTTTGCTTTAAAAATATGGCGGCATTATTTGTATAGAGAGAAATGTCATATATTTACTGATCACAGGAGCTTAAAGTACTTGGCTACTCATAAGGAGCTAAACCTAACACAACGTAAATGGCTTGAACTCATCAAGGATCATGACTTCACGATTTATTAGCATCCAGGTAAAGTCAATGTGGCTTTAGATGCCTTAAATAGAAAATCCTTTGCAAGCATTTCTTTGAGTCCTTTACCCTTGCTCCTTGAGTTAAGAGCCATGAATGTTTGTTTCACACTTGATTCAAATGGTTCAGTTATTGCTAATTTGCAAGTAAAGCAAATTTTACTTGAACAAGTGAAAGAAGAACAAAAGTTAGATGAGAAACTTGTAAAATTGACCAAAGAAGTTCAAAATGGGGAAAAGCTTGATTTTACAGTAACGGAGAATGGTGGCTTATTTTATCAAAACAAGTTATGCATCCCTTGTGATGACAAATTGAGGAGAGAAATATTAAATAAAGCACATACTTCACCATATGCAATGCATCCTGGGGGTACAAAGATGTACCAGACCATCAAAGAACATTATTGGTGGAATGGTATGAAGAGAGACATTGCGGACTTCATTTCCAAATGTTTGGTTTGTCAAAAAGTAAAGGTAGAACATCAAGTCCCAGTTGGTTTACTATAGCCCTTGTCGATGCCGGAATGGAAATGGGAGAGAATAACTATGGACTTTATTTCTGGACTTCCTCGCACTCAGAGAAATCATGATGCAATATGGGTGATTGTGGACAAACTAACCAATAGTGCTCAATTCTTAGCAATGTTATACATTAATGAAATTGTAAGACTACATGGGATCCCTGTGTCTATTGTATCTGACCGAGACCCAAGGTTTACATCTAGATTTTGGGGTAGCTTGAAGGAAGCTTTGGGTACTAAGTTAAAATTTAGTACTTCGTTCAATCCTCATACAGACGGCCAGTCGTAAAGAGTGATTCAAATTTTGGAGGATATGCTTCGAGCTTGCATTATGGAGTTTGAGGGTAGTTGGGACAAACACTTGGCTTTGATAGAATTTGCTTACAATAACAGTTACCAATCGAGTATTGGAATGCCTCCCTACGAAGCCTTGTACGGAATAAAATATCGGACCCTTCTTTGTTGGAGTGAACTTGGTGAAAGAAAGCTTGTCGGTCCTGAAATTGTGCAACAAATAGAGGACAAAGTAAAAATTATCAAGGATCATCTAAAGATTTCTTAGGATAGACAAAAGTTGTATGCTGATCTTAAAAGGCGTGACATTGAATATCAAGTTGGAGATAAAGTATTCTTAAAGGTGTCTCCATGGAAAAAGATTATGAGATTTGGCCAAAAAGGAAAACTTAGTCCCCGATTTATTGGACCTTATGAGATTCTTGAAAGGGTTGGACCAGTTGCATATAAATTAGCTTTGCCACCGTAGTTAGACAAGATCCACAATGTCTTCCCTGTTTTTATGCTCAGAAGATATCGTAATGATCCATCTCATGTTCTTCTAGTTGAATCTATTGAGGTTAATCCTGACTTGACCTATAATGAAGAACCTACTCTAATTCAAGCTCGAGAAGTAAAGCAACTTAGGAACAAGAGAATCCCCTTAGTAAAGGTACTTTAGAGGAACCATTCTGGAAAGGAAGCTACTTGGGAGAGAGAAGAAGACATGAGGACCCAGTATCAGCACTTGTTTCGGGACTAGTGTCAGGTAAATTTCGAGAAGAAATTTCTTTAAGGGGAAGAGAGTTGTAACACCCCGAAATGCTAACCAAGAGTCGCTTGGCGGTACTCCATTGCTTAAACACCACTGTATGTTTTACTCTCATTTTGGAAACTTGAAATGTTGTGATATTTGCAAACTTGTTTAACATAAATTGTGATCGTAATTTAAGGTATTGTATTGGGGTATTTGCGTAATATTCTAACTAAAATTATCTATAACTTGAAATGGAGGTGAGGGTTATACATATATGTATATATGTATGCATTTTGGGTAGCCAACCTTTTTTGGGCAGCCACCTTTTAAAGGCAGTTGTGCAGGTGATAAACATTACTCTTGAGACTATATGTTTACACCTCCTGTATACTGAAATTCGTGTTCCTTAGCTCTAAGAAACCTGGTGAACACTCTCTAACCATATTACTCTCAAAATCACAAGAGAAAAACTAGGTCCTTTTGGCTGGAATTCGAGATAAACCCTTCTCTTTGGTGAGTAGTGGAAATCTGTTTTTGGGCAAAGTAGTATTTAGTACTTTTGGAATATCTCGTTCTCTAGAACTCATTTTTCAGTGACTAAATATGTTTAGGAAATCTAATGCGTATACCTACAACTCTTATGTTTATGTAAAACTCTAATTTAGCTGTTATGGATTCAAAATGTGGGACAACATAGGACAAGTTCTGTCCAGATTTCGGATTTAGAAATCCTGTATGAACAACTGTTACTGTCTCGATTATATCTTATTGTACAAAATACATTTTGCGGTGATTCTTGATTGTTTACAACCTTCAGAGATGTACCAACATCTTTCATGAAGGATATCCAATCCATTTTTGCCATTTTCCTTTTCAAATCTAATTTTCGACATGAGGTACTAGGCTGGCCAGAATTACTATTTTGGGAGCATAGTTGTATTTGTACAGACTGAGCTTACTTGTGAATATAATCCTGTTTTACATTAACATTATTAAGCTACTACGGATTAAAGAAGTTATTTAATTTAATTTTAAGGTTGTATGTACTCGTGAACAAGATGAGGACCTTTTTACGTTGGTTGGTCTACGGTTTGAACTCTATAAGTTGTGTTGGAATGTTTCTAAGCTAAGCACTGAGGTTTGTGTATAAACGTGTACTTGCACTCTTTTAACTACTGGTATATCTGAAATTTGATCTTGGTACCTTGGTTACCTCTTGTCACTTTGCATTGTCGTGTTGGTATCCTTTAAGACGTTAAAGACTCTTGTGTAACTCGCCTGCTTGTATGTATTGTTTGATCACTTGGCACTCTTATTGGGATCTTGTCCCTATTGTGGTTGTGACTTTGTCACTATTGGCATGCCTCTTGATTCTGATCATTTGTCATCTTGACTCTGGATTCTTAGTCCGTCTTAAGAAAGGAAGTTGTCCATTTTAAGTACGAGCTAGAAAGCCATTTTTAATATGGTTCTTGGTTCTCTTGATTATTGGGTTTTGACCCTTCTTGATGCAGGGCGTCGGCCCTTCTTGATACCTACTTGTGCTTGGTGCGACGACATGATGTATATATTGGGCGAGCCTTGTTGAATATCTTGGAAAACTGTGCTATGAGCTTTCTTGACATTTGGATCTTTAAATATCGAACTTGATACTCTTTATATATTATTTACTTGATTTATTTATTATGTTCAATTATGCTGCCCATGACTTGAGAAAGGTAACTTGGTGAATCTGAGGGCTCCGAACCTATAGTTTTTGCGTGAAGCTGGCCATTGGAGATGGAGTTTTTGAGAGCCTTAAGGAAGATCACATTTGCATATAGGTATCTATATTTTGTATAAACCTTGGGACTTGTACATGATCTATGCGTTGTTTATTTACGTGAAATTTTGAGGACTAATTTGATCATGTCAACATGGGTTGTAATATAAGTATGTCTCTATGTTTTGTTCTTTTGGGCTTAGCAAACCCAAGTCTTGTAATATACAAAATTTACTATTAGTTTTGAATGTTTGTGTGTAGCATGAACCGGCTAATTTCGGTACTCAGAAGTTGGTATTTTTATTGGTATCTCATCCTTAAGTGTGAGGATAATATATGCATGAAAAGCTCGTCAGTTATTTGCTTAAATTATTCTGGGAGGGTTTTTCCGTCATAAGTTAAATTCCACGCCATATCATTTTTAACATCACATAAATGTTTTAATGGGCAAGATGTATATCCTTAACTAAATTATTTGTTCTGAACCTAATCCCTCTACTAGATTAAAATCAATATGGCCATAGTTAACCTCTTTTAAATATATCAAGTATTTAATTTGATTTCTTGTTTATTTGGTAGTATCCTTTCGAAAGGGTCGCTACAATAGGACCCGAGAGACCCCATACAAGCCACTTAGCATTCATAACATAAGAAATAGAACAATAGAAGTAAATACATCATTTCAAGTCCAATAGTTTTATAAAAGAAATGTGGAAGTCTAAAACACTTGTCTCAATGGCCATCTAGTACAATAGAATGAAATTTGTCCTAGACCATACATTAGGTCAAAAACTGGAAATAACAAAGAAAATTGAAATAATAGAATCCATCCGTGAAGCATGAGGACTCACCAAAGATCGGGATACTCAAAATCAACCACTAGCAACGAAACTAAGAAACCTTATTGTCGGACTACATATAGGGAAATGTAGGCAAGAGTATGTGTTAGTACAAAAAAATTTACCAAGTATGATAGCTATGCATAAAACATTTAAATCATGTTAAAAGAGGACATTTCATGACATCCAATTGACCAACCTAAAACATGATATAAAAGGGTTAGAAAACATAAGTCATAAAACATGGTCAATGTAAGATAACATCATTTGAAACCTTTGAACACATATGAGCTACTTCTTTAAGTAACCTTAGTTTATTATTGTAGTTGAGAATTAGCCTTAGCCGACATAGAGACCATGTGAGCTATAACATGATACCCCGGTTTCTCCCACACCGAAAATGGTTGTCCTACTTGCCAAGGTAAGGACCATGAACTTCTAGCTTAAGTGGATCCACTAGCTAATGTCTATCTATACAATCATCCTATGGGGGGAACATAGGTAAGGGATAATGAGATTGCTTCTAGAAAACCGGCATCTACTAACAAGAGATCTTCCATCGCAATATCCTCTTTGTTCTAAGCATAGATCCCATTGAATAGTCATTTCTTACTTGTTCTTAGTATCCATGGAATGGCACGTCATCTTGCCAATCCAAGCAGGGTCATTATCCAATGAAAGGTATCATTCAATAACCAATCCAAGCTAGGTTACATTAGGATAGCTCTTAACCTTTGATTCAATTAGGTGAGAAGACCTTTCAACCTTAGAACCCTTTATTATGTGAGAAAACCTTTCACATCATGTTTTTATGTGTATGTAAGAAATCCTTTCAAAAACACAATAACAACATCATCATTGATACTTTACTATCAAAGTATCCTTAAAACATTTCTATAGATTTCATAAGATCATGCATAATTCCATAATTTACCTTTCTAGGTTCAAAACCCACTTTCAATCATTAACATTTGGAAAACATGGGTTAGATATGGATTTCATCAAAAATTCATGTAACTCTATCAATACATGCTTAATTTCATAAAACTCTCCTTTCATAATCAAAATCCCACATCATATGATCATAACTTGAAAACATGGGGATTACATGGGTTCATGGGGGAATAAATATAAAATCATAGTATTTTATCAATTTCTTTTGGTGCGGTTGAGAGAATGATTTCTATTGGGAAATTTGGGGGTTAAAATACTTATATAGGGGTCTTAGTGAAGGGTAAAACGACATAGTATAGAGATCAAATAATTAGGAAAAGACCCAACTACCCATAAAAATAATTACCAGCCCACCATACATGGCCATGATCGATAAACCATGGAAAGGACAACGGGCCATCCTGCACGACTGTCGTTCGTGATCAGAACCTGATTTTTGGGCCCTTGAACCATAGACCGTGGTCTGACCGACGGTCCATTGGTCAGGCCGTGATCCATGGCCTATGATTATTCTGGGGGTGACCAGCCCACGGTCCACCCTACAGTCTGTGGTCCTAGCCACGGGCCATGGTTGGCCTCTATGGCTGGCACCTGCAACTTCCTTAAATCAATTATCTTACCCTCTTTCAGATCTGGGGTGTTACATTTATCTTGCAGTCAGACTAACCAAGTGTAAGAGAAAGAGTAGTATAAGTACAAACAACATGTATTGGTTGGCATCATAAGCCAACCCAACTCCACGACACAATATCATGTATATAATCAGAAAAAAATACAATTTGAAGCTATACAATCCCGATCTTCAATAGCTCTTAATACAAAGTATACTACCTCTAAACTCATACATTATATCCCTAGCCTACCTACCTAATTTTCCTACCAACACCGCCATTATGAGCCATTCCACCCTCTTATCGTCTCATAGCCTAACCCCCCTTCACATGAAGGCCTCCCAATCCGACACATCTTACACCTTACTGATTCCAATGTCCCAATTATTCCAATTAACCAGTCCATCACCTCACTAAAGATCTTATGCCAATAACCCTGGCTCTTGAGCCCTTAGATACATCAGAGAACCACCTATAAAACTCTTACTTAAGCGTCTTACCTAAAACATGATTAAAGACACCTGTCAAGTAACACAGGACACCCAAGGATCCCTAAGACATCATCAATTGCGTTTACCATGCAATCCTGATCTACCCAAGAACCACTCTATAAATTAAATATAATAATCCGACTACTCATGGACCAGTACCAAGAGAAAATCCTAACATGTACCAGCCATGATACTCGAGCCAACAAAAATAAAACCTACACCAGGCGTAGTATCAGAGCCAACCATAATAGAAACTAAACCAAGTGTGGTACTCAAGAAAATCAATTGAAGTAACAAACATCACATCACTTAGAAACCTAATTATAAACAACACATACTTGTAAATCCAACAAGTATTTAAGACATTCATTACATGATATTGATGATGAGACTTCCTTAAAATTCATTCCCTTATCCCTTAAAACACACAACGTACAGGTAAGACTAACAAAACAATTAACATACATATATAATGTAATTTAGGGAACAATTCAACCATCACTTACACAAAGTGTGGTATATTGTCCTAGCTAACATGACCCTTCCTAAACAGATTCATAACTTTTTTAGTTAGCAGATTAATACATAAAGCTCAATGTTGGACCTATTTTTTAGTACAGATTCTTCCCCAAAACTCTCCTTCTATCATTTATAACCAGCCCAAAAGCTCACTATGATACAACAATCCCTTTAGACTTAATCATTATAAGTTATATGATCCCACCTTAATTTGATTACCAAAAGATCAACAACCATAGAATAAACACTCACCATCAGTCATAGGGGTCAACCTTACCTAACAAAGTACTATTCAAGCGTAAATAGCAATAACCAACATGTCTTATCCATCGATACTATGTTCCCAATACCCTAAGTATGAAATATCTTGATAATCTATAATATATTATCTATTCAGAAACAAGTCTAACTACTCAGTGAAGTCTAGTCTACTTGGGTGCCAAGAAGTTGCTTTAAGAGTCTGAACATGAACTTTTTGGCTCTAATGAGGCAAATCCTGAGTGAAAGTAGGCCTAGAATCCATGGGTTCTACCCCATCCAAGAGAAAATCCTTCATCTTTGTCGCTCCCAAGCTATGGAGAAGGCAGGTGGCTTTTTAGAACAAACCTTAATCTTTTTCTACCTGAAGAGAAGTAGTCTGATTATGAAATCTTCATTTTCTAGTTATTGGTTTCGTTAGCCCACTATAGCAACATGTTAGCCTCTACAACGCTGACACAATAGTGAGAAAATTCCTACAATAGTGGGATTACTTCAACCCAGGCCTAATTTTAAATTCCAAAAGTTTCTATTGTGTCACCCAAATTTAATTTTGACACTACCCAAAGTACACCTTAGATGTGACATGGGTTACAAGACCCCTAGAGGCCCTACATAAACCATTTGACATGCATACAACATAATATCATAAAAAATATGAGAAATAAAGTTAACAAGTCCCATATCAATAAAAGAGTTTTCACATAAAGTTGAAGTCTAATAATAGTCTCAACAAGAAAATCTAAACATCTCAAGAAGTGGTCAGGACGTAACATGTACACCACGTAAAACATCAAAAAACTATAGATATACGAAAGCAAGGTAAATGTGACATGGTCCTCGGAACATGAGGAGTCACAACTCTTGAACTTTAAATGGTCAAGCCAACTATCTATGAACAGGAGGAGAAAGATCATCAGACTCTACATTAGTAAAATATTGTAGGCACAAGTATGCATTAGTACATGAAATGTACTAATGTAACACCTCATAATTTACTAGCCTAAGCAAGGATCCAAGTGAGTGGTTAGAAACCTAAGATTTTGCCTTAGCACCCACCATGAAGGCCACATGAGTTGTGAAGGGTAACACGAGTCGTGGTGGTGCCTGTATGCCTTAGGTTGTAGCCAACCAACACTCCCTCACCTTCCACGGCTACCATGACGCCTTGTGGTAAGGACCACGGGCATTGATGATGCTCGTAATAGGCTAGGCAGTAGCTACGCTAAATAGTCCCAAAAAAAAACCCTCCCCACAAGCCAATAGATAGCTCATGAAGGCCACAACGGGACGTGGGAGGTGTTGTGGTCTTGACTTAGTTTTATGGGGGGAAAAGGGTGGCAACCTAGCAACTGGTCAAGGCACCACGGGCACCACTATAGGTTGTGTGACCCTTGACGCGCCATGGTGTCCCTCGTGGCTGTAAGTCGACAGTTATCCATTCAGGGTTTTCTAGGTCTTTTCTGATTTTAGGTAAACCAAAGCTATATTATTTTACCCAAGACTAGGACCCCTATATAAGTGATTTTAAGCCCAAAACTAGTTCAGTCATTATTTCTAAAACCCAAAAGAAAATCAAGGTTCTTCTCCCCAAAATATTTGCCTATCTAGAAACTTGAAGAAGAAAGGATTCAAGCTAGGATCAAGGTCAAGCCCTAATTCCTCCATTGAATATAAGCATTGGGCTTTGAGGTATGATATTTTTCATCCACGGATTCCTTTTATCCATGGAGTTCCCAAATTCCTCTATTTCAAAGTTAGAATTACCTAATTTCGTTAGGGTTTTCTTTCATTGTCATGGGTTCTCTTCAATGTTGATTTAAATGATTAAATTATGATTTGTTATGCATGAATTGATGAAATACTATGATATTATGATTATTTCCCCATGAACCCATGTAACCCCCATGTTTTCAAGTCAAGAATCATGTGATGTTGAATTTTGATAGTAAAGGAAGAGTTTTATGAAATTAAGCATATATTACTAGTTTTACATGAATTTATCATTAAATCCATATATAACCCATGTATCTAAGTGTTGATGATTGAAAGTGGGTTTTGAACCTCAAAAGGTAAATTATGGACTTATGCATTTCTTATGAAATCTATGTAAATGTTTTAAGGATGTTTTTAGTGTAAATTATCATTGATGATGATAATGTAGTGTTATTGAAAGGGTTTCTTTCATATATAAATAAGAGTAAGATGTGAAAGGTTTTCTCACATCATATGGGTTCTTAGGTTGAAAGGATTTCTCACCAAATTGAATCAAAGAGTAAGAGTTATCTTAATGAAACTAGCTTGGATTGGTTATCCTAGGATACCTTTCCATGGATAATGTGGTCAAGTAAGAAATGAATATTCCATGGGATTTATGCTTAGCACCGAGAGGATATTGAGATGAAATCTCTCCTGTGATTAGAGGTTGGGTTTGTAGTAGCGATCTCCCTATCCCTTACCTATGTGCCCCCATAGGATTATTTTCTAAAGTAGACATTAGATAGTGGATCCACTTAAGCTAGATGTTCATGGTTATAACTTGGCAAGTCGGGCAACACTTTTCTGTGTAGGAGACACTGGGGGATCATGTTGTAGCTCACATGGTCTCTATATTGGTTAAGGCTAATTCCCCATATTAATAATGAACTAAGGTTACTTCAAGAAGTATCCCATATGAGTTCAAATGTTTTACAGATGCTGTTAGCTTTCATTGACCATGGTTTTATGACTTATATTTTCTAATTCTCTTATATCATGTTTTGGCTTTGGTCAATTGCATGCCATGAATGAAATGTCCTTTTTAGCATGATTTAAATGTTTTATGCATGGCTATCACACTTGGTAAATTGTTTTCTACTAACACATACTCTTGTTAGATTTCCCCAAATGTAGGTTCCGACAGTCAGGTTTCTGAGTTTTGTGCCTAAAGGTTGACTTGAGATTTTTTGAGCTTTGGGGAGTCCTCGTGCTTCGAGGACTCTTTCATTATTTTAGCTCCTTTTCTTGTATTTAACTTTTGGACATGATGTATGGGCTAGGACCAATTTCATTCTATTTTATTAGATGTCTGATGAGACAAGTGTTTTAGACTTTCGCTTATGTTTTATAAAAATGTTTTGGACTTAGACTATTATTTCACTCTTATTGTTCTATTTCTTATGTTGTGAGAGTTAAATGACTTGTATGTGCACTTACGGGGTTCTATAGACCATGTTACATCTAGGGGGTACCCCTGGGTCGTGACAAACTTGGTAATCAGAGCAAAAAAATTAGAATGGTCCTAGGATTTCTCATAATCCACATCTAGTAGAGTCTTGTTTATAACTGTGAAGCATGCCACATTTATGAATGAGAGGCTACAAGATATTTAGAAAACTCGAGTTCTTTCATTACTCTAAAGTCTTGTGATAGTGTTCTTTCCTAATCCTTACCATATGTTCTTCAGGAGATGGATACCCGAAGGGCTTATCCTAAAAGAAATGTGAGGGAGAATGAGTTAAAAGAAGCTCCTACACAAGCTCCTTAAGTTCTTGTCGATCCTTTGGCTGAGCAAGTATCAAATGTGAAGTTTAGGGCTGCTTTTCAAGTGTTGACTCAGGCTATGATGGCCCAAGCCAGTAGGGAGGTTGCGGCTTCTATGAACCCAAATGTGGGCACGACGGCTTCAAGTTTGAGGAACTTCTCTAGGATGAATCATCTGGAGTTTCATGGTGCTAAAGTTGAGGAAGATCCTCAAGAGTTTATTGATGAGGTCTATAAGGTTTTGATACTTATGGGAGTGACGCTGGTGGAAAAGGCAGATTTGGTCACTTATCAACTAAAAGGTGTGACTCAAATATGGTATAATCAATTGAAGAAAGGGAGACCAGAAAATGCGGGTCCTCTTAATTGGGAGAAGTTTAAAGCAACTTTTGTTAATATATTATTTCCCCTTGAGATGAGGGAAGGCAAGGTGCTTGAGTTTATCAACCTTCGACAAGGAAGTATGAGTGTGAGGGAATATGCTTTAAATTCACCCAATTATCTAAATATGCTCCAACAATGGTTGCAGATTAAAGGGCTAAGATGAGAAAGTTCGTTTAGGGTGTGTCTGAAATGGTGGTCAAAGAGTATCGTACGGACATGCTCATTAATGACATGGACATCTCTCATTTCATTGTTCAATCACAACAAATTGAGGAGGAAAAACTTAAGGAAAAGCCTAGGGAGACAAAAAGAGCTAAGACCGGTGATGGAAATTTCTATCATGCAAGGTCTGATGGACATGGTCATTCTAGATTCTGACAAAAAATTTCTGGTCAAGGTTCCTCCAATGCTCCTCCTAAGTTCAACAACGATAGGGTGTCTAACCCTAAGCCTCAAGAAAGTGATTGAAGTGGATCTTCAATGCCTAGGTCTACTTGTCTAAGTGTGGAAGGAAGCACGAGGGTAAGTGCCTAGCCGGCACAGATGGTTGCTTTGGATGTGGGAAAGGTGGTCAAAAAATGAGGGATTGCCCGATACTTATGGCTAAAGGAAGAAAGGGAAACCAAGCTCCTCCTAGTGCTTTGGGTCCCAATGCTCCTAAGCAAAACTGATTTTATGCACTTCAGATTCGTGGTGAACAAGAGAGTTCTCCCAGGGTAGTTACTGGTACGTTGAAAGTGTTTCAACTTGATGTATATGCTTTACTTGATCCCGATGCTACCTTGTCTTTTGTGACACCATATGTGGCTATGAGATTTGATGTGCTCCCCGGTGTGTTGTAAGATCCTTTTTATGTCTCTACTCCTGTTGGTGATTCTATTGTGGTTAAGAGGGTCAATAGAAAGTGTAACGTTTCCTTGTCCCTTAGATTTACTCTTGTTGACTTGGTATATCTTTATATGTTAGATTTTGATGTGATTCTTGGTATAGATTGGTTGCACTCATGTTATGCTTCAATTGATTGTAGAACTTGTATAGTAAAGTTTTAGTTCCCAAATAAGCATGTCCTAGAGTGGAAAGGGGGAAATTCTATGCCTAAGGGTCAGTTTGTCTCTTGTCTTAAAGCTAGAAAGATTATTTATAAGGGTTTCATTTACCATCTAGTTAGGGTGAGGGATGTAGATTCCTCAACCCCTACTCTTGAGTCGGTCTCCATTTTAAATGAGTTTCCAGAAGTTTTCTCGGATTACTTACTTGTTATTCCTCCCAAAAAGGAAATAGACTTCGATATTGACCTTCTCCCAAATATGCAACCTATTTCTATTCCTCCTTACCGAATGGCTCCGGCAGAACATAAAGATTTCAAAGAACAATTGAAAGACTTTTTGGATAAGGGTTTCATCCGACCGAGTATCTCTCCATGTGGTATTCCAGTTTTGTTTGTTAGAAAGAAATATGGTTCTCTTCGTATGTGTATCAACTATTGTTAGTGGAACAAGGTTACTATTAAGAATAAGTATCCTCTCCCAAGGATAGATGATTTATTTGACCAACTTCAAGGGGCGAGTTATTTCTCTAAGATTGACCTTCGGTCGGGTTTTCACCAATTGAGGGTGAGAGATGATGAAATTCTGAGGATGGATTTTTGAACTCTGTATGGCCATTATGAGTTTTTGGTAAGATTGTTTGGGTTGACTAATTCTCCGATGGCGTTTATGGATTTTATGAATAAGGTGTTTAAACAATACCTTGACATGTTTGTGATTGTTTTCATTGATTATATTTTGATCTATTTGAAAAGTGAGAATGAACATGTTGATCATTTAAGGATTGTGTTGCAAGTTCTTAAGGACCACCAACTCTTTGCAAAGTTTAGCAAATGTGAATTTTGGTTAAGGTCAATAACTTTCCTTGGTCATATTTTTTCAAGTAAGGGTATTGTGGTAGATCCTAAGAAAATGGATGCAGTCAAGAGTTGGCCTAGACCCTTAACTCCTTCGGATATTAGAAGTTTCTTGGGTTTAGCCGGTTACTATAGAAGGTTTGTTGTGGGATTCTCTTTAATTGCCTCTCATTTGATGGCTTTGACTCAAAAGAAGTCTAAGTTCATATGGACCAAGTTACGTTTAAAGAGTTTACATCAGTTAAAAGATAGATTTACTTCTGCTCCAATGTTGACCGCCGAAAGGGATGGATGGTTTTATGGTTTATGTGACGCCTCAAGAATTGGGTTAGGGTGTGTGTTTATGAAAAATAGGAAAGTAATTGCCTATGCCTCAAGGAAACTTAAGATTCATGAAAAGAATTATCCTACTCACGACTTTGAGTTAGCGGTAATCATTTTTCCCTTAAAGATTTGGAGGCACTTTTTGTATGGAGTTCATGTAGATGTGTTTACCGACAATAAGAATTTGCAATATGTGTTTAATCAAAAAGATCGAAATCTTCACCCAAGAAAGTGGCTTGAATTATTGAAAGATTATGACATGACTGTTCTTTATCACCCCAGTAAAGCTAATGTGGTAGCGAATTATCTTAGTCGGTTTTCTATGGGTAGTGTGGCTCATATTAAAGAAGAAAAGAAAGAAGTAATTCGATATGTTCATATATTAGCCCGATTAGGTGTTCAATTGGTGGACTCCACCAAGGGTGGTGTTATGGTTCACAATGGGTCTGAATCGTCATTTGTGGTGGATGTGAAATCCAAGGAAGGTCTTGATCCAATTTCGGTAGAATTGAAAGAAGCAGTGCTTAAGAAATCCATTGAGGCTTTCTCCCGAGGGGGAGGTGGTGTACTTAGATATCAAGGTCTTTTATGTGTTCCAAAAGTTGATGACTTGAGGGAACAAATCTTTTCACAAGCCCATAGTTCGCAGTATTCCATTTACCCGGGAGCCATCAAGATGTAAAAGTTGAGCATCAGAGGTGGGAGGTTTGTCCCAAGATATTAGCATTTCTACTTGGAAGTGGGAATATTTGAACATGGACTTTGTTGTTGGGTTGCCTCGCACCCGGCAACAACATGATTCGATTTGGGTAATAGTAGATCGAATGATGAAATCAGCTCATTTCCTTCTCGTCAAGGTTTCTTATACATCAGAGGACTATGCCAAGATGTACTTGAGAGAAATGGTAAAGTTGCATGGAGTGCCTTTGTCCATTATTTCCGATCGTTGTACTCAATTCACTTCTCAGTTTTGGAAGTCATTTCAAAAGGGTCTTGGTACTCGTGTTAAGCTTAGTACGACCTTTTAACCCCAAACCAATGGGCAAGCGGAGCGTAATATCCAAACTTTTAAAAACATGTTAAGGACTTGTGTGATTGATTTTAAGGGTAATTGGGATGACCATTTACCATAGATTGAATTTGCTTATAACAATAGCTATCACTCGAGTAATTATATCTCTCCATTTGAAGCCCTATATAGAAGGAGGTGTATGCATCCCACAGGTTGGTTTGAGATAGTGAATTTTCCCTAATAGGTCCCGAGTTGGTACATGATGCCATAGAGTAATTTTAGCTTATAAGAGAAAAGTTGAAAATGGCTCAAAGTCGGCAAAAGTCATATGCCGATGTGAGAAGAAGGGGTCTTGAATTTGATATTCATTATTGGGTTTACTTGAAAATTTCACCCATGATGGGTGTAATGAGGTTTGTTTAATCCCCGGTATGTAGGCCCATATCAAATTTTGAGACGTGCTGGTAAGGTTTCTTATGGCCTAGAATTGCCAAATGAGTTGGCATCGGTGCATCCAGTTTTCCATATCTCTATGCTTAAGAAGTGTTTTGAAGATACGACATCTATAGTTCCCTTAGAAGGGTTGGGAGTTGATGAAAATCTTTCTTATGAGGAAGTTCCCATTGAGATTTTAGACCGGCAAGTTAAGAAGTTGAGAAACAAGGAACTTGGTTTCGTGAAAGTATTATGGAGGAATCATTTTGTTGATGGTTCTACTTGGGAGGCCGAGGCCGATATGATGTCTTGATATCCTCATATTTTTCCTTCTAATCCAACTCTAGCTTGTGGTAATGAGTTCTTCTTGGTTTTCCCTTTATTTTGAAGTCATGTGTTTTATGTGTTTCCATGATTTCATTATGTTATACATGTTCATTAAAAGCTTGTGTTTTGAAAGAAAATGAGTTTACATGATTAATTTCCCTCATGTTGTTGTTCTTTAAGTATGAGTTACCTATAAACTTCATGAGATGAATTGATGAACATGCTTTAGCTATGCTTTTTGGGAATGATTTGCATATATGCTCCATGAGATGTGTTGAGCATACTTTTACCTTGGAGAAGGTAGTTCCTCCTAGAACATGAGAAATTTTGAAATTTCATGCATATTGGTTTGTTAGGTCTAGTTCCTACTTTCCTTATGGTGCATTGAGTATGTTTAGGTTAGAGCTGATGGTTCCTTCTTAGTTTTATGAATTTTAATGAGATTGCATACATGATGGGCGGCCAGTATTGAGTATTTTTGTAACACCCCGGAAATTCTATGACTTAAGTTAGAGCCTCACCTTATGAATAATGACTTAAAATATAGTCAAAATGATGTTTATAAACTTAAACTAATGTAATTGACTTGGTTTGGAAGAGTAAAAGTCTTAACGTCAAGAAAACGACCACGACGTCCGGAAACTAGAGAAGAATGTCTTCTACTGTGTCCTTAGGTTTTGGGCAGGTTTGGGAGTGTCGTATGATGGTAAAATCTTGTAAAAAGGTTTAAATTAGGTAAGTTATGTTCATAGGGTCAAAAACGTCCGGGTACGACCCCCCAAGCACCCCTAAGGGGTCCTTGAGGAGGACCCAAACATGGACCCAAAAGCTGGCAAAACTGCAGCAAACGACGAGACCAAGACTCACGGCCCGTAGACTGGTCGACGGACCGTAAGTCATGGCCGTGAGCCTATACTTAGTCGTGGGAGACTTGACCTCCCAAAAGGGAGCCTCAGTACCAAACGACGGATGACCAGTACGGTCTGTAACTCCACCTATGATCCGTAGGTGGAGGGTCGTAAGTCCTGGCAGTTGTTAAGTTTTTTGTTTTAGTTTAGGGGTCTTAGTTTTAGTTAGTTATTTAGCTAAGGGTTAACATGGGTGGTTAGTTAACTAATTACCATTCTAAACCTAACGATAAGACCCTAACCCTAAGACTTTAACTCACACAACTAAACCCACAAGTCAAACTCATTCTTTCTCAAAACCCTCTCAACTAAGAACCCCATTGAAGAAGAAGACCAAGGTTCAACTAGGGCTGCAAGGTTTCGATTTTTCCCCATCAGTTCTCAAGGAATAAACTAAGGTATGGTTGCTTATCACTCTTGGGATTCCTTTCCCCAAGAGGGTCCTTCAAGATGAATTTTAAAATCTCCAATTTCTAGGATTTCAATCCAAAAAATGTGGGTCTTCTCTCTAAACGGAAGTTGATGTTATAAACTAAATTTGATTGATGTTATATGAATAATTATGAATGAATTTATGTTTTATTTGTGGTTTCTTGAAGAATTCCCCATGAGACCCATGTTTCTCCTTCTTTCCTAATTCTGACCCTAGTTTGTTTTGGATATTGATTGAAGGCTATGAATTGAAGGTGATGTTATATAATTCATGTTTGTATGATGATTCTACCCTAGGTTATGTATAATTTCTATGGAATTAGGGTTGAGTCTTTGAATAAAGCCTTGAAGGCGATGAATGGAATATGTCAATTGATTATATTGATGTTGATGATGTTATTACTTCATGAATTACCTTGTATTATGTATTGGTTATGAATTGATTGGTGATTGAAGTATGAATGTCCTAGGAAGGGCAAGAAGGTATGAAGGTTGGTTCTTCTTTGAACTCAACTATGGAAGGTGAATTACTTAGATTGTAATGATGCTATACCTAATGTGTTGTTGTGGTGTTGATGACCTAGTTTCCTCATCCTTAACCCTCTACACTTGAATTAGCTACGAAATATGTATGTATGTTATGGTATGATTGCTATATGATTCAAAGGTAGTTCTCATGATTATAGTGTAATGTGAAGTGAAAGGGTTACTCACTTACTAAGTGTTTCTAAAGTGAAAAAATTATTACTCACTTATGAACACATATGAGCTATTATGGTAAGATGTTTTCATAAAAGTCTAGGTAAGGGTAATGTGAACTTATGTGATGACTAAAGATGATTACAAAAGGGAATTAGATGCTTAGCACCGAAAGGGCATGTAAATGAGATGGTGGTCTCACGTTTAGTAAGTCCGGCTACCCACATGGGTTTCCTCACGTTAGAAAGTCCGGATTACCCACAGTATGTGTTGTCTCATGAGATTGAAACCCCCACGTTAGTAAGTTAGGGTTTCTAGAAGCAATCTCATTTACCCTTAACTATGTACCCACATAGGACTTTAGCTTAGTGGATCCACCTAGATAGCTATGTACGAATGGTTACACCTTAGGCAAGTGTTAACCCTCTGTTTTCAGTGTGGGAGTAGAACACTGGATTCCATGTAGCTCTCATGGTCTATGTCAGTTATGGCAATATCTCCCTAATGTAAAAGTAAATGAAGGTATGAAAGGTGTGAACTATTACTAGGACTTTCTTGAGGGTTTCTACATAGTGTAAAAGAGGGTATGGGACTTCTCTTGCACATTGCACTTGTGGGATCCTAAGAGATGGTTTTAGTAGTGTTCTCCTATGATTATGATGATTATGACTTATGTATGTTAAAGCTATGTTATGTATGATCATTATGAATATGGTAAGTTTTGATGAAATATGACATTATGAATGTATGCATGAAGTAGGTTACTTAATGTGATACTTGGCTTTGAGTAGGGTTATGGGATTCTATTCTTTGCATTGCACTAGTATTGCTTGGGTTGTCTACATGTTGAGATGATATCATGTTGGGTGGTACCATGATGCTTACTTTGTGTGCATTTTGGATTTACTTGGTAAAAAACATGTTTTGGCTAAATGTGCTTTTATGCATGTTTCAAATGGTTTTATGCATAGTAGCCATACTAGTACGTGTGTTGTACTAACCCATATTTTTCCCTTTTCCCCACACATTTAGGTTTGGGCCGTTGAAGATTCAAGCTTACTTTTCAAGGCACTTGGAGTTGCTTCCCCAAGTTGGTGAGTCCTCAAGTCCGAGGACGAGACCATATGATCTAGCTTATATGTTTAGTCCTTTGATTATGTTGAAAGACATTGTTGTACTTTCCTATTCTAGGCTTCTAATTGATGTAATGGCTAAGTCCCATTTTCGATACTTCTATGTCTAGATGGTACATTGTGACGAAGTTAGATTCTATTTTTCATATATGAAGTGAAGTTGAACTTCAAAAGTAATTTTTTTAAATTTTCCATAATTTTATTCTATGATACATGCTATGATGAAGTCTAAGGGCTTGTATAAGACCTCTTTGAGGTCGAATACGCCGGTAACGACTAGGGGGTGCTCTCGGGTCGTTACACTTTTCTTTCAAAGAGGAGTCTAGAATGTCATTTCGAGGGGCAATGTTCCCAAGGGGATATACTGTAACACCTCGAAATTTAGTAGCCTAAGAAAGGGTCCAAGTGAGTTGTTAGAAACTTAAGCTTTTGCCTTGGCACCCACTATGAAGGACATATTAGTCTTGAAGAACACCACGAGTCGTGGTGGTGCCCGTAGGCCTAAGGCAGTAGCCAACCAACACTGCCTCACCTTTCACGGCCACCATGTCGCCTCGTCGTAGGGACCAGGGGTTGTAGTGATGCTTGTGGTAGGATAGGCAGTAGCTAGGCTAAACTGTCCTAAAATAGGACCCTCCCCACGAGCCACAACATGGCTCGTGAAAGCCATAACGGGACGTGGAAGGTGTCGTGGTCTTGACTTAGTTTTTGGGGGGAAAGGGGGTGGTAACCTAGCCACTGGTGAAGGGACCACGGGCACCACTACAGGCAGTCTGACCCTTGACGGGCCATGGTTCCCCTCATGGAAGGGAGTCGATAGTTATCAGTTCAACAATTTTTACGTCTTTTCCAATTTTAAGTAAACCAAACCTATGTTGTTTTAGCCAAGACTAGGACCCCTATAAAAGTGATTTTAACCCCAAAACTCACCCATTCAAGTCATTTTTTCCAAAACGTAAAAGAAAATCAAAGTTCTTCTCCCAAAAATATTTCTCTTTCAAGAAACTTGATGAAGAAGAAAGGATTCAAACTAGAATCAAGGTCAAGCCTCAATTCCTCCATTAAAGATAAGCATTTGGATTTGAGGTATGATATTTTTCATCCAAGGATTCCTTCCATCCATGGAGTTCCCAAATTCCTCTATTTCAAAGTTAGAATTCCCCAATTTAGTTAGGGTTTTGTTCAATTGTCATGGGTTCTCTTCACTGTTAATTTAAATGATTGAACTATGATCTCTTATGCATGAATTGAAGAAATACTATGATTTTCTGATGATTTCCGCATGAACCCATGAAACCCCCATGTTTTCAAGTCATGAATTATGTGATGTGGGATTTTGATTGTAAATGAAGAGTTTTATGAAATTAATCATGTATTAGTAGTTTTATATGAATTAATGATGAAATCCATATATAAGCCATGTTTTCTAAGTGTTGATGATTGACAGTGTGTTTCGAACCTCAAAAGGTAAATTATTGACTTACACATTTCTTATGAAATCTATGCAAATGTTTTAAGGATGCTTTAAACCATCAATGATGATGATCATTATGTCTTATTGAAAGGATTTTCTCATATAGACGTAAGAGTAATATGTGAAAGGTTTTCTCACATAATAAGGGTTCTTAGGTTGAAAGGCTTTCTAAACTAATTGAATCGAAGAATAAGAGCTATCCTAATGAAACTAGCTTGGATTGGTTATCCTAGTATACCTTTCCATGGATAATAAGGTCCAATAAGAAATGACTATTCCATGGGATTTATGCTTAGCATCGAGAGGATATTGAGAAGAAAGCTCTCCCGTGATTAGAGGTTGGATTTCTAGTAGCAATCTCCCTATCCCTTACCTATGTGCCCCCATGGGATTATTTTCTAAAGTAGACATTAGCTAGTGGATCCACTTAAGCTAGAAGTTCATGGTTATACCTTGGCAAGTCGGGCAACCCTTTTCTGTGTGGGAGACACCAAGGGATCATGTTGTAGCTCACATTGTCTCTATGTCGGTCAAGGCTAGTTCTGCATATTAATAATGAACTAAGGTTACTTCAAGAAGTATTGTATATGCGTTTAAAGGTTTTAAAGATGATGTTAGCCTACATTGACCATGGTTTTATGACTTATGTTTTCTAATTCTCTTATATCATGTTTTAGCTTTGTCAATTGCATGTCATGAATGAAATGTCCTTTTAAGAATGATTTAAACGTATTATGTATAGCTATCATACTTGGTATATTGTTTTGTACAAATGCATACTCTTGCCTTTATTTCCCCAAATGTAGGATCCGATAGTCAGGTTCCGAGTTTCGTGGCTAGAGGTTGACTTGAGATTTTCCAAGCTTTGGTGAGTCCTTATGCTTTGAGGACGGACTTTCATTATTTTAGTTCCTTTTCTTGTATTTCACTTTTGTACATGATGTATGGGCTAGGCCCAATTTCATTCTATTGTATTAGATGGCTATGATGAGACAAGTGTTTTAGACTTCCGCTTATGTTTTATAAAAATGTTTTGGACGTGGACGATTATTTTACTCTTATTGTTCTATTCCTTATGTTATGAGAGCTAACTGGGTTTTATGGGATCCTTCGGGGTTTTATACGCCATGTTAAATCTAGGACATACCCCTGGCTCGTGACAACTAAGTATGAGGGATATCCAATAAAATGCAAAACATGATCATAACAGGACACAACCGAAAACATGATATGCATGACCAAGAAAAACATAGTAAACATTTAACCAAACATCATAAATCTTGAACATGGTCAATGTATGTTTAAAAGATAAGGAAATATTCATAAAACTTGTAAGTTAACTTAGTTCATTTTGTGGGATATTAACTTTAACCAATAATAGACCATGAGAGCTATAACATGGAATCTGTTGTAACTTGCACATCGAGAAGAGATAGCCTAGTTGCCAAGGTAGAACTCCGTATCGTATCATAGACTCATAGTTTCTTCATAAATTCATGTCTTGAGGTTCATAGTCAAAATTCATAATCAATGCAGGGGATCATGTGAAATCAATTGAAAAGCATGTAATTGAGTCGAAATTTTCATAATAGTATGAAAATCAAACAGTCAAATCAACACAACTAGAACACATGAGGAATTGAATGAAAACCTAATCAATATTGGAGAAATTGAACTTTGATAATTAAGAAATTGTGGTGCTCAATGGGTGAATGGAACCCATTTATGAATCCCTTCATACCTTGATCTTGAATCCCTTGTGTGCCTTGATCAACAATGGAGGAATTGGAGACTTGAAAAATTAAAGAACCCTAGAATCCCTTGTGTGCCTCGGAGAGAAAAGCTTGAGAGGACTTTTGGGGATTTTTTAGAGTGAGAGGAAACATGTAATTTCTTAGGAGTGAATCAGTTATGGGGTCTCTTTTATAGGCAAAATGCTGTACTTTTGGAATTATAAGGGTAGACTGTAGAACAATCTTAAGATACTTTCTACGGTCCATACTATTGAACCATATGACCAACTTCAAAAACCCAAATTTCACCTTACTTCTCATGAAACCTTTCTACAATCCATCGTCTAACCTACAGTCCATAGACCTCATCTGTAAAACTCAAGTTAAAGTCCAAAATTTTGCTAAGTCATGAGCAGTCCAATGAGACACTCCTACGACCTGTAGAATAGTCTATGTCTTGTCATCACCTCTCGTAGACTGTGGTCTCATTTTATTTTCTCTGAATTCATTCTGCGAAGGCCATTTAAGGCCCTTCCAAATTTCTACAGCTCATCCTGCCTAGCCGTAGGTCCAACTTCAGAAACTTGAAATTCCAAAAACTCATCTCCAAGCCTATGATTCCCTGCTAATGGACCGTAGGACTTTGTATGGTCCTTAGAAAGGACTCATGAAACTTGCTTCAGTGCCAACCAATATAGAATTTCCCTTTCCTTTTTCAATTTCTCAAGTATTATAAATTTGATATCATATTTCATTAAATTTTGATATCCCCCAACAAGGTGCCATTTAATAACGAATGAACAGGTCATTATAAAAGATACCAATTCACCTATTGTTCCTTCCAAACATTTTCTAAAGCAGAAAGGAAAGAATGAGTGAACCATAGTGTAACACCACGAAAAAAAAAAAGTTGCATTGTTGACAACTAGTCTAAGTCTACGGGTCTTATTTAAGGATTGTAGAAGGTTCTACGGTTCATTCAAGGGAGTCATAAAGATGGTCTTAAGGATTTCATGATTTGGGTTTCTGAGCTTTTCCTACTACCACCAGGATGGTCCTTAGAAAATTCTACGGCTTGTAGGAAGTGGTCATAGAAGGAGTTCCAGACTTTTTGTTAAACTTTGTTTCACTTTTGGGTCTATAGAGGGTCGTATGGGTCATGGATGTTTTGACAGGTCGTAGAACTGTCTCATCGAGGTTGATTTCAGACTTGGAAGGATTTTGCTTCATAGGTTCTATGGTTCGGTCTACGGTCTATGGAACCTTAGACGGGTTATAGAGTGGTCTCATGGAAACGATTAAGAAATCTGGTTCCCTAGTAACTAGTTCTACCGATGACCAGTAAGGTCCTTAGAAATTAATAGGATTCTAGGTCAGTCCGTAGGTCTCCTTTGAAAGTTTTATATTAGGGGTATTTTTGGTTCTTTTCTGATGTGCTTAAAACCTAAGTTATGTCGTTTTGACTATAATTCCTAGCCCTGTATAAGGCTTTCAAGTCCTAAAACTACCCACTCTACCATCATTCCCTAATTCCCAAATTCCAACCAAATTCTCTTCATGGGTCTCAAGGACTGTAAGGTTCTTCAAGTTCAAGTCTCCTTTCTTCATCATTTCTTAGGGATTCAAGATCAAGGTATGTAGAGAGTTCATCAATGGGTTTCATTCACCCATTGACTCCCCGAAGATTCTTCAATTCTCCCATTCAATTTCAATTCAATTGGTTAGGTTTTTATTGAATTCCTCATGGGTTCTATTTGTATGGATTAAAATTGTTTGATTTTGATAATATAATAATTATTTATATTCATTACATCCAATCAATTCCATATGAACCCATGCATTGATCATAATTTTGACTATGAACCCTAAATTGAATGAATTTGAAGAAAAATTATGATCAATTAATGATGTTTTCATGAACCTTTGCATGATTTATGTTCTAAGTTGCTTTAAGATAAGCATTAATGAATTGTGAAAGGTTTTCTCACATATTAAGGGATTATGGATTGGTTAAAGGCTTTCTCACTGACACTTGATCCAAGATCTAATGAGCTATTGTAAGATGTTTATGCTTGGATTAGTATTTGAATTATGATTTTATATGTATGATGATGACATTATGAAAATAACTATTCTATTTGGATTTAACTTAGCACCGAGAGAACGTTGAGGTAAAATCTCAAATGGTGTAGTCTCTAATAACTACCTCTAGTTGCTAACTACATTCCCTCGTAGGTTTGCCTTAAATGGCCTAGCTAGTATGATACAGATTTCTACCTTGGTAACTAGTCTCTAGCTTCTCGATGTTGGAGTTACATCAGATTCCACATTTAGCTCGCATGGTTTGTTGTCGGTTAAAGCTAATATCCCACAAAATGAACTAAGATACTTGCAAATATTTTATGATGATTTTCTAATGTTTTAAGATGCATTTACCATGTTCATGATTTACCATTCTTCTTCGATGATTTTACTATATTTAGCTTGGTCATGCATATCATGTTTCGATTATGCCCCTTATGATAATATTTCTTGTTTTACTGCATTTCCTCATACTTAGTACATTCCATGTACTAATGCATACTTGTTTCTACATTGTTTCATTAATGTAGGGCATGATTATTCCTCTCCTACCGTTCGTGGCTAGTTGATTATCTCAGAGATTGAAGACTTGGTGAGTCTTCATACTTTGAGGACAATGTCTTTTTTGTTGCTTCCCTTATGTTTTAGTTTTCAGACATTGTATATGGTGTACGGGTTACTTCCTGATAACTCTTTTGATATAATAGATGGCTTGTCAAGACTTTGATGTGCTTTAGTTTTTATGTCAAACCCTTTACTTCTTATGGGATTGTTTATCATGTTATGTATATGCATGTCAATGGGCTTGTGTAGGCCTCTCGGGGTCTTATAATACACCATGTCATGTCTAGGGTGCACCTTGGGTAATGACACATAGAGTCATATCGCTCTACTTTGAGAGGGCACATTATAGTTTTACAGGAACCATTGAAACTTCCACTTCCCTAGGCATAACCAACTAACCCAAAATTTATTTGATATCGCTCCGTTAGGAGATCCCTACGCTCAAGCTGCACAAAAAAAATAAGAGAAACCCTCACCGAGTGCCTAAGTACCCTGGGCCTCGTTAATATACTGGGCTGGGGAGATTAAATGAATTAAATAACAAAATTTCCCTGGTCATTAGCCTAGACCCAGTTATATAGAGATTATAGGGGAGAGAAATGAGTTTTCACCCATTCTCCCGTATTTCACTCGAAAAACACCATTTTCTTCCCCCAAATATTGTGCTCGTTATGTCGGAAATCAAGGTAATAATCAGAACACTTACTATCCCTACTTTATTGGATGAATATTGATATTTTTTATAACTTAAATTGGTGAATAAAATAGATAGTGGATTGGTTTTTTTAAAATCAAATTGAATTTTAGCTTTGATTTGGTGAAATCCTCGAAGCATGGATACGTCCCTTAAGTTTACAATGCTCCCACAACGACCTGGGTGTATGAATTAAAGGGTTCATGCCTAAAAACAAGCTCAAAATGGAAGGGATTAGGAAGAATTTTTTTATTTTTTTTAAATGTCGATTCGAGAAATTTGTAGGAGTTACAATGCACAAATCTTTTTCATTAAATAGGAGTCGAGTACTATGGGAACACTGATTTGAATATAGATTGGTTAAAAAAGATTTTTTGGGTGAAGAGGCATCATTGATGCACCTCTTGAAAATCCCTAATGATTAAGGTTGTTATAGCGGATAAATTCCCATTATAGCGATTGATAACGCTCAACTACACTTCATTCGATTCTAAGTGTAGGCGGTCTCTAACAAGTATAAACCCAACTAAGAGTTGGGGTCGATCCCAAAGAGAGTGATACAGTAAATAATTCGATTAAGAAGTAAAATTGTGTTCTAATCGTGTGTAAAGAAAGAAGTTTCGCAACAATAAAGTAAATCTCAAAGTTGACAATTAATATCAAATGGGGCGATTCAAGTAACCAATTTATAACTACTAAAACCGGCAGTAAACAAGTACAGAAGGGTTCTTGGGAGTGTGATAATTTGAATGTTATATTCGCGTAATGGGTGATTACTACTAACTCAACGATGTTGCTTTTCGATGGGTAGGCTAGATTTTAAGTGCAATAGTCATTTCTCAATCAACTATTGCAATTCAAGTGAGTTCTTTTGAACCTCAACTAGCAAAACACAATCGAACAACCTATTTCCTTAATCAACCAACTTTTTCAAGCTAGATTTGTCAGATTGCAATCAAACCCACTTTCTCAAGCTAGATTGGTAACAATGCAATCAAAACAATCATCAACTAATAACTCGACTCTAACACTTCTTTCTTAATCAAGTATTCTATGATTTTTTTTTAAAAAATTAAAAATCTTAAGCAAGTATCAGGCACTAAGCTAGAATTGCATTTGCAACTACAATTCCTCAATTAAAACGTGAAGAATCAATTGAACCCTCTTTGAAAGAACAATAAAATCAGTAACTAACAATACCCATTAAATAATTAGAGTATTCAACTACATAATCACACCCCCAAGAATGGGTGTTTTAGCGAAAAATACTAAAGAACATGACATCATTACCAATTAAGTTTTCCATCAGGTTTGACAATGATCTGCAAGTCTTCACATGCTAGAAATTAGGCTTAAAGTCTTACAAAACCTAAATCACTATTAAAAAATGTAAAAACAATGTTCTAGAATGTAAAAGATCAAAAACCCAAGAGTGAACAATGTGCGAACTCCTTCTCTTCTTTTGAAAATTGTAATTATACGTTCCTAGAATTTCAGCATAAAGTCCACTCGGTGAAGTAAGTCGGGCTCACCGAACTGATCGGCGATACGCCGAGTGATCCTCTTCTCACCATCTTGGTTTTTCTTTTCACCACCTATTTTCTATAACTTTTGGCGATCGAATCGCCGATCTCTTTGATGCATCGCTGAACTACTAGTTTGCTCGATAAGTGGGTCATATCCATGGGTTGGCATGTTGTAACTTTGGGAGAGCTCAACATCTACTCGGCGACTCGCCGAGTGGCTTTGGCAAGTAGCAGCTTTGCTTTCCTTCAACTTTTTCTGCTTTTTCACTCTTTTATTTACCTCGTAATGTCCTTGCCTTGTTCTTTCGCCTTTATTGCTGCATATTAACATTTTAACATTAGTTATGAGCATAAAATAGCCATATAGGACACTAATTCCCTGAATATTAAGCCCTAAATGAGTTGAAATCCTTGAATCATCAACACACCCAACTTAAACTTTTGCTTGTCCTCAAGTGAAATACAAGATCAATCAGACCAATGGGGATATCTAAAATTAGTGCTACTTGAGACCCAGCAAGAATGCACATGAGGTCCAATCTACCCATGTAATGTTCAATTGTGCACTAGAAGTTTCAAATTTTGACTAGTCATCATTAAATAGAAGTAAAGCTCACAATGCATGCTTCAAATGCAAATTCAAGTTCAACACGAGTATTCGAATGCCCTCACATCAAGAATGATTACATGCTTTCACAAATTCCATCAAATATTATATCATAAGGAATCAAAATCAACTCTCGCACTCTCAAAGATAAACGCATGCATGGTTTTACCCGTAGGCTTGCCCATATTTTCCGATCAACACATCATTCGTCTTATGCAAGATCACCAAGGTCTTTCAAGGCTTGTAAAAGGCTGAGGGTAAAGGTATGAACATTTTGACTTTGTGACTTCTACCTTCATGAAGCCTGGCTTGCATTTCATTCTTTCCCCTTTTCTTTCACACTTTTCATTTTCCCAATCAACCCTAAGAATTTTTTCAAGCACACAAATTCTTGAATGGCTCATTAAATACCCCATTTTCTTTCCATCCATGCACAAATTGCATTGAAAAATTCTTTTTCAATGTTTTTCTTTTGATTTTCTTTCTCTTTTTTTATATGGAGGGGTTCCATCTTTTTTCAAGACAATTTTTTAAGGAGGAATTTCACAAACATCTTGATGAATTTCTTTTCTAATTTTTCACCACACTCCAAACTTACGCTTTTGGTCTAAGTTGGCTATTCAAATGGGCCAAGGCTTCATGAAGGTTTTAGGTGGGAAGAAAAGAGGCTAAATGGGTTCATGTTTTATCTAGAGAGAAGGGTAGGCTCAAATAGTGCCAAGGTAGGTTCACACTCTCACAAGGTGGTCACAAAGAGGTATAAAAGCAATTTGGTTCACTCTAAAAAAATTGTGCCTAAGATCATTTCTTTCATTTGCCACGTTAGTCAATTAGACCAACAGGGAAAGTTCCAGGTATCACCAAGCACATATTTCAAGAAAATCTCACCACACAAGGCATTCAACACAATCATCGATCATGACTCTATAAAGTAAGCTCCCGTGCAGCGATCAGCATAAGGCTCACTTCAACAATTGACTAGTCACAATTACATGCTAAGAGTTCGCACATGACTTATGCACCTCAAATTTGTCTCATTGGACTTGCGTAAACATATTGTTCAATCAAGAGCACTATTAAAGTCATCGATATTGATCACAATCGATACTCAAATATGCAAGAGAGCAATCACAACATTCAAAAATTGAGAAATTAGGATGCGAATTAATAGGATTAAAAAACAAAAATGCTAAGGCCTTCACACACACCTTCACATACCACAACAATAACACCCCCAACTTAAATATTGTAGTACCCTCAATGCATATACTACTTACGTAACTAGCAAAACGGGAAAGTAAGGATCACTGAATGAAAGAAATAGAGTAGGAGACACTATTCACTTCACGCCCAATCAGTGAACGATATCTGGAGATGTCAAACCATTTAGTGAGTCGGCGAATGGAATTTGGCTCGCCGAAAGATATAGAAAGTTGACCCTTCATTCAGGGTAGAATGGTGATAATTATCAACTTCGCGTATTCTATTCGGCGAGCTGCTGAGCAGAATTTTGCTAGCCAAACTTTCCAGAAAGAGTTTCCAATCTGGCCCTAGGAAAGGTGATGCACTTGGGCGATCTGGGGGCCAATTGGCGACTCGCCAAAAGTATCAGTCCATCGCCCAATTTCCATTCTTTTAAAATGAGGTCTTCAACCTACACATTCAGAAAATGTTATTCAAAAACAACTAAAACTTGGGATTGTTTCCCAATAAGCACCTTATTTAACGGTGTGGCTTGACGTGAAAATGCTTTCAAGCATCTTTCAAATACACCACTTTAATTAATAAGATATCAAGACATTCTCCTAAATAGAGCATCAAGTGTTGCCCATTTACTTTGAATGTTGATCATTCTTTCTTTTCAACTTCAATTGCCCCATTCGTGAACACTCGAGTTACTTTGAATGGGCCTAATCACTTCGATTGAGTTTACCCGACAAGAGTCACAAATGAGAGTGATAAAGCAAAACAAGATCACCAACTTTAAACTCTCACTAAACGATTTTAGCATCATGCCACATCTTCATTTTCTCTTTGTAAAGGGCTGAACTCTCATACACCCGCAGCCGGAACTCTTCCAACTCATGGAGTTGATTGACTCTACCTTTTGAAGCACCCCCAAATTCAAGTTTAATACCTTCCATACCCAAAATGACTTGTGTTCAAGCTCGATTGGTAGGTGACAAAACTTTCCAAATACCAATTGGTATGGCAACATGCCAATTGGAGTCTTGAAATCAATGTGGTAATCCCAAAGAGCATCATCTAGATTATGAGACCAGCCACTCCGATTTGCGTTGAATATTTTTGCTAGAATTCCCTTCATTTCTCAATTTGATACTTCAACCTGCCCACTTGACTATGGATGATAAGGGGTTGCAAATTTATGCTTAACTCCATATTTTCTCAATAACGAAGTAAACAAACGGTGGCAAAAATGAGATCCTCCATCACTAATAATTGTCATGGAGTGCCAAACCTTGTGAAAATGTATCGCTTCAAGAATTGCACCACACTCTTCCATTCATTGTTCGATAAAGCTACTGCCTCTAGCCATTTAGAAACGTAGTCAACCACCACCAAGATATAGTTATTTCTGTAAGAGCTCATAAAGGGTCACATGAAGTTGATTCCCGAACAACTCTACTTCTAGAATAAGATGAAGAGGTAACTCATGCTTTCTCGACACTCCTCCTTGCTTATGGCATTGAATTCATTGTTTAACAAGAGAGCGTGCATCTTGGTATAACGTTGTCCTGTAGTAACCACTTTGAAGTACTTTGGTGGTTGTGCGCACCCCGCTATGATGTCCACCGACTGGCAACATCTGGCAAGAATCAAGAAATGTGTCTACCTGCACTTTCGGTACACACCTTCTAATTATATGGTCTGCGCATTTCCAGAATAGGTACGGTTCATCCCAAAAGTACTTCTTCACGTCAAACAAAAACCTCTTCCATTGATAAAAATTCAGTCCATCGGGAAAAACCCCACATACCACATAGTTTGCAAAATCAACATACCAAGGTGGGTTTCCATGAGTAATCATCATTACAGACTCGTCTAGAAATGCTTCCTCAATGTCCCTCTCACTGGGAACAACAACATTGTATTCCATCCTTGACAAGTGATCTGCCACATGGTTCTTGCACCCTTTTCGATCTTTGACCTCAAAATCAAACCTTTGCAACAACAACACCTATCGAATCAACCTTGACTTTGCATCTTTCTTGTCCATCTAATATCAGATTGCATCATGATCCATGTGCACCACCACTTTAGTACCCAACCAATACGCTCTAAACTTTTCAAAAGCATACACCACCACCATCTATTCTTGTTCAGTGACGGTATAATTCTTTTGAGCAACATTCAAAGTCTTGCTCGTATAATAGACTGGGTGAAATAGTTTGCCTTGTTGTTGACCAAGAATAGCTCCCAAATCCACACTACTTGCATCACACATTAGTTCGAATGGAATACTCCAATAGGGGGCAACAATGATTGGAACTGACACTAGTTTTTCTTTTAAATAAAAGAATGATTTTAGGCAAGCTTCATCAAAGTTGAAAGTAGATTCCTTTTCAAGTAGCTTACAAAGGGGGTAAGCTACCTTGGAGAAATCCTTAATAAACCGCCTGTAGAAAACTCCGGATGCCTCTCACCGAAATAGGAGGAGGTAGTTCAGCAATAACGTCAACTTTAGCATGATCTACTTGCATTTCTTCTCCTGAAATCTTTTGCCCCAAAACAATACCTTATTTAACCATGTGACATTTCTCCCAGTTTAGAACAAGATTGGTTTCAATAAATCTTTGTAGTATCTTCTCAAGTTGTTCGAGATATGCTTCAAATGAATCACCCACATCCAAAAAATTATCCATAAAGACCTCCATTGAGTCTTCAACCATATCGGTGAAAATAGAAAGCATACATGTTAGAACGTTGCCGGTGCATTGCACAACCCAAAAGGCATTCTTTTGAAAGAAAATGTCCCATACGGACATGTAAAAGTTGTTTTCTCTTGATCTTCCAGTGCAATAGAAATCTTGTTGTACCAAAAATGACCATCTAAGAAGCAATACCATTCACACCCCGCAAGCCTATCAAGAATTTGGTCCATAAACTGTATAGGAAAATGATCTTTCTTAGTCCATACGTTCAATTTTTGGTAGTCCATGCATACACGCCACCCGGTAACCGGTCTCATTGGCACGAGTCCCCCATTTTCATTTGGAACCACTGTGATACCTCATTTATTTGGTACGCATTGAACGGGACTCACCCATTTGTTATCTGCAATAAGGTATACCACAGTCGCATCGACCCACTTGCTGATTTCTTTCTTCACCACTTCTTGCATCGGAGGGTTTAGCCTCTTTTGGTGCTCAACACTTTGTTTTCATTCACTATCCAGTTGGATTTTATGAGTGCAAATCCCGGTGGGATCCCTACAATATGAGCAATTGTTTATCCGATGGCTTTAATGTTTTGTTTCAACACAGTGACAAGTAATTTTACTTGCCATTCAAGTAGATCTGTTACAACAATGAGGGGCAAGGTGTTGTTTGCTCCCAAAACACATATTGAAAGTGGGATGGGAGCACATTTATTTGAAGCTTCGATGGCTCTTCGATGGATGGTTTATCGAGGAACTTTCCCGATTTTTTAGATCAATGTCAAGCTTCATTGGATTTTTAGAATGAGAACCTAAACTCAATAGAGAAGCCAGAACTTCATCATAATCCTAAATTTCTTCCTCACATAATTCGAAAGGACGGCAGTAGGGGCTCACCCGCATAAAACACTTCACTCACCTAGCCATTGCTTCGTCAATCACATCAATGGTTGAGACCACATAAATGTCACTAGCTTGCTTCATCGATTTGCACATATTGAAAGTAACCTCCCATCATTTATCCAAAATTTCAACTCACCACTTTCAACATCCACAAGGGCTCTTCCGGTAGTCAAGAACAGCCTACCTAATATAATAGGTACCTCGGCGTCAATCTCACAGTCCAAAATAACTAAGTCAGCCGGAAAATTGAACCTATCCACTTTCATCAAAATATCATAACGTATGTAAATGGGATGTTTAATAGATCGATCGGCCATGAGAAGACGCATTGTTGTAGACTTAGGTTCACCCAACCCAAGTTGTTTGAAAATGGCATACGACATCAAGTTAATACTTGCCCCCAAATCACACAACGCTTTGGAAAATTGAAGCATTCGAACAGTGCATAGAATAGTAAATGCCCCCAGATCAGTTTTCTTGATAACCACATTGCTTGTCATGATGGCACTACAACTATGAGACACCTCAACCGTTTCAAAAATCCATACTCCTCTTCTTGGTGGCCAATTCTTTCATGAACTTTGCAGATCCCAAAATTTCCAACAATGCTTCCACTAAAGGAAGATTTATAGACAGAGTCTTGAAAACAGATAGAAATTTTTGAAACTGTGCATTTTCATCCATCTTTTTTTGTCTTTGAGGGAATGGTGGGTTAACATTGGGCAACGGTTTTGTAGGCTTCGACGAAGAAGAATCCCCCTCTTTTGATGTTTTCAATTCCCCGGTGATAAGTTTTTGTGAAACTTCATCAACTTCTTTGGGCGTGTCATTTTCCATTTTTTGGCCAGACCCCTCTACATCAATGGCATTATTTCCTTCTTTACCAGTGTTTACCTTACCATCCACTTTCATGTCACCACCCACTACTCTTTCACTCCGAGTCAACATCGCCAAGCATTTTTCATGATTAATCTTTGAATTCACCATCATATCATTGGCATAACTCTCTTGCGGTTGAGACTCTAATGGGCTTGAAAGTTGGCTCATCTGAAATTCAAGTTGCTTGATGGAATCCTAGTGAGAGTTTACCTTCTCCTTCAAGGATGATAAATCCACCTTCATTTCTTTAAGAACTTTGTCAGATCCTTCTACCTTATTTAGAATACGAGACACCAAATCATCAAACCAAACTATCCCAGAACCGTCCCTAGTTATTTGACTATCACCCATGTGCATATAACAAGCATCATCATCATCTTCTCTCCACCAAAATTTGTTTCGGTCGGACAAATCTCAATTTTAACCTCGCCCTCTGTCCTCACTAAATATGTTCCAACCTTGATTCCCACCCGACCTTAAAGAGCTCGGGCGAGAACCCTCCTCTAGTCTTGACACTTTTGTACCTCTTTGTTTCCAAATCGTGCTTCAGCTAGATTCATAGCTTCATGACCACTCCCCATGACATGTTTTTTCAATAATGTCAATTGAGTCATCATCTTGGCCATGTTCTTATCTCGCTCTTGGTTCTTTTCCATTTCTTCCTTTGTCAACCCAAAGTTCAAAGGAGACACCTGATCTACCCTAGTGTACCATGCTGGATCAATTTTTGTCATCTCATCAAGAAGGGTAGATGCTATGTCAAAAAGGTGTTGCATGATTCCTCCTCGAATGAGTTGGTCTGCCACACATTTGTTTACCACGTCAAGACTTCGGCAAAATTTTTGCAACAACACATTATCTGGTAGCCCATGAGTTGGACATTATAGAAACAACTTTGTGAACATTAAGCATATCTCGGGAATAGGTTCGCCATCCAATCGCGTGAAGTTCTGAATATTATCTCTCAACTTGACCATGTTCAAAGGAGGGAAAACCCTTTCATAAAATGCCTTAGTGAAATCCTCCCAAGAAGTGAATGTTTCCCTTCGTCAATCGGCCAGGCACTTCGTTGCTTCCCCCATTAGAGAGAAGGGGAACAAACAAAGTCGGACTGACTCCTGGGTGATGTTCTTGAAATAAAATGGCCTACACACATCCACAATGTTTTGGATGTGGTCATGAGGGTCCTCATGAGCAAGTCCTCTAAATAGACCCTTTATTTGCAGCACCTACAACATGGTGCTGGTCACGTGAAACATCATATGTCCTAAAGTCGGAGGCAATCGGATAGCACCTGCACTTTCTAACTGATCCTCATTGATATCATGCAAATTTCCGATATCATCGTTGTCCGAAGGTTGGAATTACTCCCGTTTACACTTATCTCTTCACTTGTTTAAGAGCACCCGACAAACAACACAAATAAGATAACTCAACTACAACAAAATTTGTTCACGACTAAACTTCAATAAGAGAATTCTAAACACCACTCCTCGGCAGCGGCGCTATTCTTGATAATCCTCAACTACACTTCATCTAATTCAAAGTGTAGGTGGTCGCTAACAAGAATAAACCCAACTAAGAGTTGGGGTCGATCCCACATGGAGTGATACAGTAAAGAATTCAATGAAGAAGTAAAATTGTGTTCTAATTTTGTGTAAAGGTAGAAGTTTAGCAAAAATAAAATAAATCTCAAAGATTTGACAATTAATATCAAATGGAGGGATTCAAGCAACCAATATATGACTACTAAAACTAGTAGTAAACAAGTATAGAAAGGTTCTTGGGAGTGGTAATTTGAATGCTCAATTCGTGTAATGGGTGATTACTAGTTACTCAAAGATGTTGCTTCTTCGTGGGTAGGCTAGGTTTTAAGTGAAATAGCCATTTCTCAATCAACTATTGCAATTCAAGTGAATTCTTTCGAACCTCAACAGGTAAAACACAATCGAACAACCCATTTCCTAATCAACCTACTTTTTCAAGCTAAATTTGCAAGATTGCAATCAAACCCACTTTCTCAAGCTAGATTCGTAACAATGCAATAAAAATAGTCATCAATTAATAATTTGACTCTAACACTTCTTTCTCGAGCAAGTATCGAGCACTAAGCTAGAATTTTATTTTCAACTACAAATCCTCAATTCAAACACGAACAATCAATTGAACCCACTTCGAAACAACACTAAAATCATTAACTAATAATACCCATTAGCTAATTAGAGCATTCAAATATATAATCACGCCCCCAAGAATGGGGGTTTTATCCAAACATAGTCAAGAACAACAAATGGTTACCAATGAAGTTTTCCATCAAGTTTGACAATGATTCGCAAGTCTTCAAATGCTAGGAAATAGGCTTAAAGTCTCACAAACCCTAAATCTCTACTCAAAAATGTAAAAACAATGTTCTAGAACGTAAAAGATCAAAATCCCAGAATTGAACAATATGGGAACTTCTTCTTTTCTTTTGAAGGTTATATTTATACGTTCCTAGAATTTCAGCATGGAGTTCACTCAGCGATATAAGTCGGGCTCGCTGAACTGGTCGGCGATACGCCGACTGCTCATTTTCTCACTTTCTTTTATTATCTTTTCACCACCTCTTTTCTGTAACTTTTGGTGATCGAGATCGACATGGCCGAACTACTAGTCTGCTCTCCAAGTTGGTCGTTTCCATGGGCTGGCATGCTGGAACTTTGGGTGACTTAAGGTCCACTCGGCGACTCACCAAGTGGCTTTTGCGAGTAGCAACTTTGCTTTCCTTTAACTCTTTAGCATTTTTGCTCCTATTTGCATCGTAATGTCCTTGTCTTGCTCTTTTTCCTTTATTGCTGCATATTAACATTTTAACATCAGTTATGAGAATAAAAAGGCATTGAGGACCCTAATTCCCTAAATATTAAGCCATAAATAAGTCGAAATCCCCGTCTCATAAGTGACCTCGATGAAAAGGGAATGCAACCCACTATAAAGGTTGCAGGAAGAAGACACCTAGTCCAGCCAAGAGTAAGATTTATCTCTGAATTTGATTTTTCCTTGCATGTTTCGAGTTATAATCATTTTTTAATCTTATAGATTACACAACTCAGTGGATTCCAGACATGAAAAAATTCCACCTTATGAAAGGTTCCGTGATAATGCTAGTCCGGAGAGATTTTAGGACTATCAAAGGATGGGTTTTTGCTGGGAGAGGAATGGAGAAGAAATCGGTGGACTTCTATAATCAGCTCGGGAAGTTTGAATGGGGTCCATTGGTGGAGGCTCTCCCTCCACGGTGTTCGGGATGGGTATTCTATTCTATACTTTATATTATGCGTTAGGATGACTCAACCCTATCATATGTATTTGATGAGTTGATGTCTTATGGATGTTTACACCATAAATAAGGTACTAGGAGTGCCATATATTTCATATGAGTGCAAGTTTCGACGAATAGATATGAAATGACTGAAAGACATTCTGATCGAAAAGGAGTCTAAGGATCAAATCTAATGGGCTAGTACCGATGGCATCACAAGCACTTACTTTACAGTCAATGCTAGGAGATGACTGAACTTGGTGTCCTAGAGAACCCGTATGTTGGGCGACCTTACTAACATTACCTACCATCACGCTTTGGTGTAGCCTACGCCATAGATGGAATTAATATGAACATGGGTACACAGATTGGGCCAAAGTGGAAGGATTGCTACTGAGGCAATAAGAAATGACATTTCCTTACCGATATAATGTCTCCACTATGCGGGTGAGTTGGGGTTTCCCTAGATGATACTGACATGGAGTTAGATATGGATGCCCTCCTTCAACCGTTGTTGGGCTACGGGTGAAGGTGGTTGCCTCCAAGGGGTTGAAGAAGAGGAAGGTGAGTGAAGTAGAGAGAAATCGGGTTACTAAAGACTCTATTGATGATAACGACAATCCTGTCCCTTCTTCCCAGTCTCAGCCCCCAATCTGTGGCAGCCGCCTAGAGGAGGACTTAGTCGTGGTTAAGCAATTTATGAAGGGTGCCTCTGCCAAAGTCGTAGCCCCACCTTCCTTTGCCCAAGACTATGTTCCGCTCCGTAGATGCGCTCTCGGGACCACATAGCTCAATTAAGAGAAAATGAAAAGGCACTCTGTGGACCACATATTTGCTCGAATGTCTAAGACCATAAAGGACATATTTAGATGTGTCATACCTGATCAAGATCTCTATCAGCTCGAGTAGAGAAATTGCGAGAGTTCCTTTTCTTGAGTGACACAGAGGCTGAGGACCCCACCTTTGTAGCCCTTGATGGTTGTGAAGAATTCGTTTAGAACCTCCTCCCTCCATCTTTATCTTATACTATAGTTCACCCCTATTTCGGGTATGTACTAGACATCATTTCCCTTTTTTATTTCATACATTGATGCTATTTTAACAACATTAATTGTATATGGATGCTAAGTTTATTTAAAGAGATTTCCATTATTTCTGTAGTTACTCCTAACTAAAACTAATGATTCAAAAGACCCTAGGAAAGAAAAGTTAAATAAGTGATAATAGGCAGGGATTTTGTCCCACCCCTCCCGTTATAGCGTCTTACACAACACTATTGTAGAAGAAATTCTTACTATAGTGTGATCATTGTAGCGGTCAATCCTACTATGGCAATCCCAATGGCAACAGTCCAGAAATTAAAAATTTCTGCAAAGTTTCCTTATTCTCACTCCCTATTATCATTGTTAACCCTTGAAATCGCATCATAGTCTTAAATAGTTACAAGACTAACCAAAACAATGCATAATTAAGAGTCTAGTACCACCTTATCATAAAACTAGTTATGAATCACACTATAAATTGGTTCATCACATCATATTCCTGCTATCATACAAAAATAGACCATTCCCTCATGGTTCCCAATTAATCCCGACTATCCTAAAACTGGAGTTTCCCCACAGTCACAATTCCTTTTGTCCCCTTACCTATGGCAAATCGATGCCCAAAATTTAAGACAAAATTTGCACTTAAACCAAATAGCAAGTTATCACCAAGGCCCATCACACATAACCAAGTTATGACCTTTCCCTAACCTCATTTTCATAATATTCTAGGCAATTACACCTCACACTATGAAGTCATTCAAGTAATAAAATGCACATAATTACAATCTCAAGCTTCATCACTAAATCAAGTCATGTTCATTACACTCAATTCGTCTTATGGATGACTGTTAGCCTATCATCCATGCATTTACATAGCCCTTAGGCCAGATACTAGTTGGAATAACCTTCTTAATTCCAACTTCCCTTGCTTATGTCCTTTTAGCCGGACACAAAAACATTCAAATTTTTATGAGATACCAATTGGAATTTGGAGATACCCATTGGACTCAACCCATACAAGGAAGCAATAGATCACATGAAAGGTGTGTGAAAGTGGAACTATTTCTCAAAATGCTTCATATCTTCCCAATTATTAGATTTTGGACATCAACAAACCAATCTGGGGAACTCTATATGATATTTTCTCTTGTACAAGGAGGCAGATAAGTTAGTCTCTGATACCAAATTTTCATGACCCAACTACTACACGGACACCTACTCTAAAATCTAGATAAGAGAACTCTTACCACCCAAATTAAAACTAGTAGCATGGAAGTAAAAAAACATGATATTTAACCTTAATAAAATGAAATAATCAATTTCAACCTTAAATACAACATAAAGGTTTTGCAAATACAATAGAAACTCCTTTCTAAGAACTAGTTTAACCAGGTAGAACGATTTCTAAGAGAATACCCATAAGGAAAAGGGGAGTAGAAGTAATAACAGATCATCATCATCTTCACCAAAGACACATCACTAATCATGCCATCAGACTATACCAAGTGGAATAGCAAGAGTAGTATCATTACAAATAACATGTAATGATAGGCGTCATCGATTGTCCCGAATCCACCACATAATATCTTGTAAATAGCTAGAAGAAACATAAAACTTGAAGCTATACAACCCAGTCTTATAACAACCACTCTTACTACCAGGTGTACTACCTCTGAAAACAAACATTTTATCCCAACCCTCCCTACCTCATTCTACTGCCAAACTCCACTATTAGGAGCCATTCCACCCTCTGAACCTATCATAACCTAACCCCCTATCATATGAATTCTTCCTGGACCTACTGATTTTACCAAACACAGGAATCATGCCAAACATAGGATACGATGCCAACGACCCTGGACCTTGGGCCGTTAGCTACTTTAGTCGACCACCTACCAAACTCTAACTTAACTGACTTAACTCATACATGATTTAACACACCTATCAAGCAACCTACGCTACCCAAGGATCCATAAGACATCATCTACGTTGTTTAACAAGCAATTTTGGTCTACACAAGAATAGCTCTAGCAATTAAACACAATAATCTGACAACTTATAGACCAACACACAGAAGATAATCTAAGCATGTATTATGTGTGGTACCCGAGCCAACCAAAATAAAATTTGTACCATGTATGGTACTCAAGCCAACCATAACAAAACATGTACTAGGAGTTATAGCCAAGCCAATCGAAAGATATATCATACGTACCTGAGCCAATGAAAGTCATAGACATCACATCAATCACACAACAATAAAAACAATACACACTTGTAAAACAACAAGTATTTAAGACATTCATTACAGGAGATTGACAACCGGTTATCCTTAACATTCATTCCCATATCCGCCAAAACACAAAATATACAAGCGATACTAATGAAACAGTTAATATGCACACATAACGTAATTTAGGAAACAACCATCACCTACAATAACTATGGTCCATTGTCCCAGCTTACATGAACTTTCCCACATAGATTCCTGGCTCATTTAGTTAGCACATTAATAGATAAAGCTCATTTCTAGACCTATTTATGAGTACACATTCTTCCCCAAAAATCCCTTTCTATTATTTATAACCAGCTTGAAAGTCCTTCATGACCCCACAATCCCTTCACACTTAATCATTATAAGTGCCATGAATACATCTCAAATCTGATTAACTAAAGATTGATTAACAACCATAAAATAACCACCCACCGTCAGTTATAGAGTCAATACTACCTGCTGCACTACTTTTCCATCCTAAATAGAAACAACCAACACATTTTAGCCATCTAGACTCTATGCCCAAAGGCCTAAGTATGAAATCTCTCGACAGTCTATAACATATTATGTATTAAGAAATAAGTATAACCAGCTAGTTAACCCTAGCTGACCTACGCGCCAAACAACTACTTTGAAAGTCTGTAAAAAGAATTCTTAGCCAAGTGAAGGAAAATTCTAAGTGGAAGAAGGCTTGAATGCCATGGGTTTACCCCATTCGAGCAGAAATCCTTCCTACATATTTATCCAAAGCTTTTAACAATTGAAGATGATAATTCCAATTCTAAATATGTTTTTTCTAGTTACTGCTTATTTTAGCAAAAATAATTCCCAATATAGCGAGATGACGTCAGCCCAAGCCAAATTTCAAATTCAATAATTTTCTGTCGTTTCATCCCAATTTAGTTTTGATAGTGTATTTCAATAATTTCTAAGACCCCGCAACAATGAGTCTTTAAATAACGACTGAATAGGTCATTACAACTTTTAGCCGACATTACAATTTGTCTAAAGTCCTTTTGATCCTACTATCAAATGCTTTGATTGATTTAGTAATACATTATTGGCAAGCCTAAGCTACATTTTCATATGTCTTGAATTTATTTGTGAGAGTGAGAGACTTGATATACTCATTCCATGTTGATATTGTATATATGATTAGTGAAAAAGAAAAAAAATTGACCATTTGGGTACTTGATAGTTAAGACTAGAAATTTAATGGTTTCAGTAGGTGCATCTTAGCATGTTAACCCTATATATGTGATAAAGAGTCAGGCTAGTCATTGTGATGTTTGCATGATAAGTCTTGATATGGAAGATTGTGCTTGAATGAGTAAATTACAAATCATGATTAAATTGTCTATGCAAATCAGATTTTGTGAGTAGCCTTGTCTAACTAGCAATAATGAAATAATGGGTCCATAGAGTATAGGATGAGTTGTTCGAGGATGAAAGTATGGTGGTGATCTGGAAAGTATTTACGCATTCAAACATTGCATTTTACCCATATTTTAGATAAGTCTTGAGTTTAATCTTGTGAACATCCATGTGGTTATTAATTATATTATGTGATAAGCTTATGGACTTTATTTGGATAGTTCTAGGAAAAAAACAAGAAAAAATTCATATGATGGATTAGAACGCAAAGTAATGTAATTTGAACTAAAACAGAGCAAAATTTGCTACAGAACCTTGAGATGAGCCTCGCGCTGCACTTGTTCAAGAACTAACTTTAGTGACTCAACGAAAGGAGGCAGGGCTAAAGATGGACCCCGCACCACATGGTAGTGCCTCTCGCGATTGGACCAACACTACAACCCCTTGTCTACCGAACTAGGTTTGACCCATTCAAAGCATAGTCCAACATTTTGATGATATTTTTAGAGTTATGAATCATTAGTAGATGATTACAACTTTGTCTTAGAAATTAGAATATATTGTTCTTAGTTCTTAGAGTTTACTTTTTAGTTTTAGTATATTATTGTGAAACGACAAGATTCTATTACAAGAGGTGTCTTAATCAAATGTTTCTATTATTTTCTTTTACATTCATGTTCTCTAGTAGTTTAATTTTTTATAGTTATTGTTACACCCCGTAAATTTTTTGAGCTAAGACTCGAACCATTCTTCATTGTGAGTAAAATTTTACTAAGGAATTTAAAATTTTCTTAGGTTTTAGGGTCGCTAGATGTAGCACCTTGAGTTCCAAAAAGAACTAAAGTGAATTCCTTCAAGTCATTCCTAGGTTCTTTTAAGTTTTGGATCAACTTCAAACGACCATAACTTTTAGCACAGAATGAGTTCAGACACCCATAAGATATCAAATTTAAGGTATTAGAATTATCTTTCCAACACCGCCAAGTTTGCTAATATTTGAGCTTGTATGCGGGAGATATGTATGTTTGTAGTCGGAATGTCCAATTAAGGAAAGTTACCGAAAAATATGAGGGGTATTTTGGTCTTTTCGTTACCCAATCAACTTAAAACGAATTTTAGTAATATTTTGGGGATAAATCTGATTTCGGTCAGTTTTCATAAACCCAAACACGCTTAGGGTTTTAGAAGAGAGTTCATTCAAGTCAAACCTAAGTTCTTTTATGTTTTGGGTCAACTCAAACGACGATAACTTTTACCACATGATGAGTTGGGAGACCCATAAGATATCAAAAGGAAGACCGTTGAGTCCTCTTTCCAACTCCACCAAGTTTGCTAATTTTCAAGCTCGAATGAGGGAGATATGCATGTTTGAAGTCAGACTGTCCAATTAAGGAAAGTTACCCGAAAATATGAGGTGTATTTTGGTCCATTACTTACCCAATCAGATTTAAACATTTTTAGTAAGGTTTTAAGAGTCTAAACTGATTGTAATCAGTTTCTTTTATCCTAAAGTATGCTTAGAGTTTTTAGAGGAGTTCAAGAAGAGAAAAGAAGAGAAAAGAGGAGAAAAGAGGGAAGGTTCAAGGCATTGATCAAGATTCCCGCGATTCTTCGAGTGATTTTGCCAAAGATTTTATCCTAATAGGTATGTAAGTTTCCATAGTGTTGGGTTTGTTCACCCACATGCCAATCATGAGTTTATTTTATGAATTTCATCCATGAGATTGAGTATATTGATAATCTTGTTAAGTTCTTTAAGTTTTGTGCTTCGATTTTTAAAATGAAGTCCTTCTTGAATTCTTAAGTTGAGAGTTGTGAATGAGTACTGTTCTTAGTGGATTTTTAGTGTGAATTTGTTGTAATTAGATTGTGTTTAAGGATCCAAAAGAGTTTGGAGGAGATCATTTGAGTTTAGACGAGGTAGGGCCGAAAAAATTGTAGAAAATTTGATCGGATTCGTCAGGAACGTGGCTGGGGCAGTGCAGCCCTGTTGCACCTGAGGGGCTGGCACCATGTGCCTGGAGTGCGCCCCAAACCAGCCTCAGAGGGCTGGCGCAATGCGCCACTGCTGCGTTAGGGACATCAGGTCCTTCCCGCATCTGTTCTTCATTCCGTATTCGATCTTTCAAAACATGTCTTCACTCTCTTAGTGAGTTTCACTATCCAAACTGCATCCAATCATCAAGAAATCCTATACATCAAGTCATGATCCTTGAATTCATAATTGAAATTCAAGGAAGAGTTAAGGGTAGAGTTCAAGAAAGTCTTTGCGTTAAATTTAGAATCCTTCTATATCAACTATCGATTTGAGTTCTTTAAAAGGTTTCCTTCAATCCCTATTGATTCTAAACAATCTAAACTACTTCTAAACATCGAGAAATCATTCATAATATGAATCATAACATTGAATTTCTGATTCAAATTCAAGGTAGAGTTAAGTCTTGAGAGTTCTACCGGGTTATATTGAGAAAGTCCTTTCGAGTCTTTCCGGGTAGTCTTTCACAATTACTTATATATTGTTTCAACACTAGAGTAAGTGAGTATGAGAAGGAGGGGAATGTATTCATGAGTCTACATTATCATTGAGATCCTTGAGTCAAGTTGTTCATGCCCATAATACCGTTTGATTTCCATAACTTTATTTTCTTTGAGAGGAGTAGTATCTTCAAGTTCTAAGTCTTGAGTATTGAGTTCCTAATCATTTTGGGATTATATTTCTAATCTTGGGACTACTACATGTTACCCATGAAGGTCCTTGAGTTGAGTAGTTCATGCTCATAATTCCGCATGAACCCTGTGAGTCGAGCAGTATTGAGATGAGAAGTATCATTGAGTCCTTGAGTTGAGTAGTTCATGCCCATAATTCTGCATGAACCCTCTGAGTCAAGCATACTTAAGATGAGTAGTATCATTGACTCATTTAGTTCTGGAGTTGTTGAGTTCCAAGTATTGATTTCTATGCATGGTTATAGAAAACCTTAAATTGAGGCGTTCATGTCCATAATTCGGCATGAACCCTATTTTAAGAAGTATTTTTACAAATTATTTTAAAGTCTTGAGCACTGAGTTGAGGAAGAGTAGAGCTGAGTTCATATTCTTTTAAATGATATATTGGAAATAAGTATTCCCAAGAGTTAATGTTTTTACATTTAAGTTGAGATGAAACTGGGATTTCTAAAAGAGTTTTGAGCAGTTTGAGTACCATATCTCTTAAGAGAAAGATTTTTGAGTAATAATCTCAAAACATAGAAAGGGTTATGGTTTAAACATATGAGCTAGTATTATTTTGGAAGTAGTATTAGCACCGATATCGGGGAGAGTTCAGACAACTCAGAACCCCATAAATCATGTAGCCAACGTGGTAGAAAGGGTCATACTTTTTATATGATTCCTTATTTCTTTTTAGCATAGACTAGTGGATCCACTTATTAGAAGGTTCTATACCCTAGCAAAGTATAGGACAATTTTGGCAGCATGGGCTAGGTGGTGTATTATCACATAGCTCATAGTGATGATTGTCGTTTAGAGAATCTCCCACAGAGTTACTTTGTATTTTTATATACAAATAGAGTTTTTATTGTATTTTCATTCAATTGAGTTATTATTGTATTTATGCATACAACTGAGTTATTGTCTATTATCTTAAAAGCTTTCCAGATATTGCATCTTTTATTGTTGCTGAGTATCTTAAGTTTGATCAGTTGAGTATCTTGAGTCAGAATTGAGTACTTTATTATTGAGTTGAGCCCTACTTCCCTGAATTGAGTTGAACTATATTTCTCTGAGATGAGTTTAACTATGTTTCACTGAGTTCAGTATCTTATTGTTGAGTTGAGTATCTTATTTTTGAGTTGAGCTATATTTCTCTGAGTTGAGGGGAACTATGTTTCATTGAGTTGACTGAGTTGAGAAGAGGTATGTATGTTTCTTGTCCATCAATTGAAGCTTATGTTTATGCTTTAGAATTCCCTTACATGCTCGTAAATTCAATGTATTTACTCCATTTAACTTGCATTATTTTATGATGCAGATACAAGTATTCATGGTCATCAACAAAAGCTTCGTTGATGCCATTTCAAGATAGCTTTGGTGAGCCTTCTTACATTCCGGAGGGTTTCACCTTTATCTTACAGTCAATAGTTTTGAGATGTCGTGGCTCTTGTCCCAATATATTTTTTGTAATAATAGAGGCTTCATAGATAGACAAAGTTGTGTATCTTCAGTATGTATATTATTTGAGTTGTTTTTCACAAACTTTGAGCTCGTCTATTGAATATTGTTTAGAATATTTTAAATTTGAGTATTCGAGTATTTGAGTTATTGAATTTGTTTCAGTTTTAATCTTTTGTATGCTTGAGTTAATCTTTCGCTTGTAGTCAGCCAGGATGAGGATTCGCTTGGGGACCAAAAATGGTTCTAGAGTGCCAGCCACGTCTAGGGTGTAGACTCGTGTCGTGACAAACTTGGTATAAGAGCACATAGTTTAAGTGTCCTAGGGTGTCTATGAAGTCATGTTAGTAGGGTCCTGGTTATGTTTGTGAGGGCCCCACTTCTATAAATGAGGGACTACAGACACTTAAGAAAAGTTTCCCTTTTTTCATACTCTTAATTGTGCAATAGAGTTATGCCATAGAGACTTATTCTAATTCGTGCGTTCTTATATCCATTCGACTACCCCATATACTAGTGGTGGTTGAAAAGCAAAGTCAGTTCCTTATCGATAAGTTGCTGTTAGAAAAATCTTGAGGAATTCATGAGACTCCAGAAGGGCTTACAAGAAGCCTGGGAGTGAGTTAAGTGTTGAGTTTGAGAAAATGCACTCATATTCATGTGAATCGTGCATTTGAGCTAAAAGTGAATTGTACTCTCTTCTCTATTACCTGTTTTCAGTTGATATCCTTATGAGGAAGTATGTTTAGAGCTTGGGTAGTTGTTTCATCCAAAAAGGTAGCATGAGTTACGAAAATGTGAGCAGTAGTAGTGAAAGTGCCCAGAGTTAGAGGAAAGTGTGCAGAGGTTCAGTAATCAAAGGAAAGGAGATAACGATGGAGAAGATTATGTTATTGCAATCATGCACCCAGTCAGTTATAAGTGATGAGTTCCTTTATGAGTCAAACAAGGAATAGTTACTAGTACGCATGAGATAGAGTATACGCTTAAGCAGAATAGAGTTGATGCCGATGTGCCATCGTGTTAGAGGAGACTAGATACATGTGTTGAATAAGAGAATAGAGTATTCGTGAAGTGATAGATCTAAGCTAGACTTATGATTTGTTTGAGAGGGTCATGATGTTCAGAAGGTTATAGAACCGATTAAGTAATGAGGTATTATAAGTGGGAAATAGTACTTAAGTTGTAAAAATGGGATCTAGACCAACTTAGATATGATGGAATAGGTCCATAGCTTTCAAGTGTCAACTTTAGACCTAAGGGGAAGATGATAAGATGAGGAATCAAGTAAAAGTGTTGAGAATAAGATAGTAATGAGTTCAAAGGAGTACGGGAGATATCTTTTCAAAGGTTCTTTTAGTAGTGGAGTGATGTTAGAAGGAGAAGGTTAATGATTTTATCGTGATAATTATGGTGTGATATTTCCATCTGAGGTTATAAATTACGAAGAAGATGAGGATGAGGTTTAACCATGAGAAATAGCTAAATGAAAGTCCTTAGTTGGTTCCGAATAGTAATGCAGGAAATTCTAGTTGGTGTGGTAGAGATGATGAGAGAATGAGAAATTCTTAAGGAGCTGGTTAGTAGGAGTACATGGAGTTGTTAGAATGCTAAGCTTGAATATGGTGTTGATAAACATTAGGTGTTTCTTGATATGAGCCCAATGGTTATTAAATGTGGTGGTAAGGAGTAATACTCTTTTGATGATATTCCCTATAAAGAGGTATAGAACCCGAACCTTAGGATTTGGGTTAAGCTTGAATACAACAAGGGCCGGCGTGCCATTAAACTCATACCTTGGTAAGAAAAGTCATGTACCCTTGTGGGAACTATGAGTTGCAGCCAATGAGGTATGGTATAAGGAAAGAACAGTAGTTGAGTAGTGTTGCTAAGCTTAATATTTAGCAGTCATATTACCCCAGGCATGGTATTCCTATTCTTACTTCATGCCCAGATTTCCTTTGTTTTAGATGAAGTAACTTCAGAGAGAGTGTGACTATGTTAACAATAGAATCGTTCTTGTCTTAGGTGATATAGAAGGTCCCAACTCTTGGTAGGAATCAGTCCAGCATATGTTAGTAGGAAAGTTCATGAGTCAAAGAGATAGTAAGAGTAACCCCATTCCATACCCAATCCAGCCGTCATTCGAGGATGAATGATCCCAAGGGAGAGATAATGTAACACCACGGAATATTTTTGAGCTAAGACTCGAACCATTATTCATTGTGAGTAAGATTTTACCGAGGAATTCAAAATTGTCTTCAGTTTTAGGGTTGCTAGATATAGCACCTTGAATTCCAAAAAGAACTAAAGAGAATTCCTTCAAGTCATTACTAGGTTCTTTTAAGTTTTGGGTCAACTTCAAACGACCATCACTTTTACCACAAGATGAGTTAGGAGACCCATAAGATAACAAATGAAAGGACTTGGAATCCTCTTTCCAACGCCGCCGAGTTTGCTAATATTAGAGCTCATATGAGGGAGATATGCACGTTTGAAGTCAAGTTGTCCAATTAAGGAAAGTTACCAAAAAATATGAGGGGTATTTTGGTCTTTTCCTTACCCAATTAGCTTAAAACAAATTTTAGTAATATTTGGGGAAGAAATCTGATTTTGTTAGTTTTCATAAATTCAAATACGCTTAGCGTTTTAGAAGATAGTACATTCAAGTCATTCCTAAGTTCTTTTAAGTTTTGGGTCAACTTCAAACGACCATAACTTTTAGCACTGGAAGAGTTAGGAGACCCATAAGATATCAAAAGAATAATCTCTGAGTCCTTTTTCCAATGCCACCAAGTTTGGTATATTTTGAGCTCGTTTGAGGGAGATATGCCCGTTTGAAGTTGGACTGTCCAATTAAGAAAAGTTATCCAAAAATATGAGGCGTATTTTGGTTATTTCCTTACACAATTGGATTTAAACGTTTTTGGTAAGGTTTTAGGAGTCTAAACTGATTGGAATCAATTATAGTTGTTCGTAAAATACACTTAGGGTTTTTAGAGGAGTTCAAGCAGAAAAAAGAAGTGAAAAGAAGGAAGGTTCAAGGCATTCATCAAGATTCTTGCGATTATTCGAGGGATTTTGTCAAGGAATTTATCCTCAAAGGTATGTAACTTTCCATAGTGTTGGGTTTGTTTGCCCACACACCAATCATGAGTTTCTTTTACGAATTCCATCCATGAGATTGAGTATACTGATAATCTTGTTAAGTTAGTGAAGTTTTGTGCTTTGTTTTTTTATAATGAAGTCTTTGTTGAATTTTTGAGGTGAGAGTTGAGAATGAGTGTTGTTCTTGCTGGGTTTTTGGTGTAGACTTTGCTGTTAATTAGGTTTAAGGATCCAAAAGAGTTTGGAGGAGATCATTCGAGTTTAGACGAGGTAGGGCTGAAAAAAATGAAGAAAAGTTCATCGCATTTGTCAGGAACAAGGCTGGGGCGGCGTGCACCTGTTGCGCCTGAGGGGTTGGCGCCCTGTGCTTGGAGTGCGCCCCAGACCAGCCTCAGTCAACTGAGGGTTGGTGTGGTGTGCCACTTCTGCGCCAGGGACGTCAGGTCGTTTCTGCCTCCATTCTTCGTTCTAAATTTGATCTTTCAAAATATGTCTTCTCTCTCTAAGTGATTTTCACTATCCAGACTACATCCATTCATCAAAAAATCTTATATATCAAGTCATGATCCTTGAAGTCATCATTCAAATTCAAGGAATAGTTAAGAGTAGAGTTCAAGAAAGTCTTTGAGTTAAATTGTGAATCCTTCGAGATCAACTATCGATTTGAGTTTTTTAATAGGGTTCATTCAATCCCTATTAATTCTAAACACTCTAAACCTCTTATAAACATCGATAAATCATTAATAACAAGAATCATAACCTTGAATTCATGATTCAAATTCAAGGTAGATTTAAGAGTTAAGTCTTGAGAGTTCTTCCGAGTTATTTCGAGAAAGTCCCTTTGAGTCCTTTTGAGGAGTCCTCTACAATTACTTATAAATTGTTTCAAGACTCGAGTAAGTGAGTATGAGAAGGAGGAGAATGTATTCATGAGTCTACATTATCATTGAGATCCTTGAGTGAAGTGTTTCATGTCCATAATTTTGCATGAACTCCATAACTTGATTTTCTTTGAGAGGACTAGTATCTACAAGTTCTAAGTCTTGAGTATTGAGTTCCTAATAATTTTGAGATATATTCCTAATCATGGGACTACTACATGTTACCCATGAAGGTCCTTGAGTTGATTAGTTCGTTCCCATAATACCGCATGAACCCTATGAGTCGAGCAGTCTTGAGATGAGAAGTATCATTGAGCCCTTGAGTTGAGTAGTTCTTGCCCATAATTTCGCATGAACCCTCCGAGTCGAGCCCTTTTTAGATGAGTAGTATCATTGACTCCTTGAGTTCTAGAGTTTTTGAGTTCCAAGTATTGAGTTCTATTCACGGTTATTGCAAACCTTGAATTGAGTCGTTCACATCCATAATTCGGCATGAACCCTATTGTAAGAAGTCTTTTTAAAAATTGTTTTCAAACTTGTTTTAAAGACATGAGCACTAAGTTTAGAAAGAGTAGAGCTGATTTCATTTTCTTTAAAACGATGGGAACTAAGTATTCCCAAGAAGAAATGTTTTTACATTTAAGTTGAGAGGAAACTGAGATTTCCAAAATAGTTTTGAGCAGTTAGACTGCTTTCTCTTTTAAGAGAAACATTTCTGATTAATAATCTCAAAACACAAAAAGCGTTATGTTTTTAAACATATAAGCTAGTTATATTTTGGGACTAGTATTGGAAACTGATATGGGGGAGTGTTCAGACAACTCACATCCCCCATAAACCATGTAGCAAACGTGGGTAGAAAGGCTCACACTTTTTAGATGATTCCTTATTTTCTTTTTATCATATACTAGTGGATCGACTTAGTAGTAGGTTTTATACCCTAGAAAAGTATTGGACAGTTTTGGCAACGTGGACTAGACGTTGTATCTTCATATAGCTCAAAGTGATCGTTGTCGGTTAGAGAATCTCCCATAGAGTTACTTTGTATTTTTATATACAAACAGTGTTAATATTGTATTTTCATACAATTGAGTTATAATTATATTTTTTCATACAACTGAGTTATTGTCTACTGTTTTAAAAGCTTTCCAAATATTACGTCTTTTATTGTTGCTGAGTATATTGAGTTTGAGTTGAGTATCTTGAGTCAGAATTGAGTACCTTATGGTTGAGTTAAGCCATATTTCCCTGAGTTGAGTTGAACTATATTTCTCTGAGTTGAGTTGAACTATGATTGAGTGAGTTTAGTATCTTATTTCTGAGTTGAGCCATATTTCTCTTAGTTGAGAGGAGCTATGTTTCATTGAGTTGAGTTGAGTTGAGTGAGTTGAGAAGAGGTAAGTATGATTCTATTCCATCAGGTCAAGCTTATGGTTATGCTTTAGAATTCCCCTTACATGCTCGTACATTCAATGTTCTCATGCCATTTGGCCTGCATCATTTTATGATGCAGATACAGGTATTCAGGTATTCAGGGTCATCAACAGAAGCTTCGTTAATGCGACTTGCAGTTCCATTCAGCTTTGGTGAGCCTTTTTATATTCCGGAGAATTTCACCTTTACCTTACAATCAGTAGTTTTGAGTTGTAATGGGTCTTGTCCCGATATCTTTCTGTAATAGTAGAGGCTTCATAGATAGACAAAGTTGAGTAGCTTCAGTATGTATCTTTTTTGAGTTGTTTTTTACAAACTATGAGCTCATCTATTGAGTATTCTTCAGAATATTTTATAGTTGAGTATTTGAGTTAGTGAATTTATTTCAGTTTTATTCTTGTGTATGCTTGAGTTAGTCTTGCGCTTGTAGTCAACCAGGATGAGGGTTTGCTTGGGGATCAAAATGGTCCTCGAGTGCCGGCCATGTCCAGGGTGTAGACTCGAGTTGTAAAAGTTATTGTTTGTCATTATTTATTGTTAAACTTAAAGCATGAATAGTGATAACACATTATTTGCAACAAATATATTTTCATGAAGGGATAATCATTGTGTATTAAGTTCCTTCTGCATGAAAATATTCTTCGAATGAGTGAAAATACTAAAAAGAACTTTACTTTATTCTTACTTGGTTGATTAAAGAAGTGAAGATTAGGAAAAAGGATCATCAATGGGGATTTGGTAATACCAACCACTATGTAATAACTTGAGCTTAAGAGAGGATAGTTTACCTAAGATATTTGATGAATGGACAAATTAATTTGACACCCAAGTGCAAAAAGAGGGCTTCGATGATATTATCTTAATTGGGCCGAAAGGCTTTATGAGACTGATGAGTCAGAGATTTCGACTCATTTAGGGCTTAATATCTAGAGTTTTAGTGTCCTCAATGCCTCTTTTAAGCTCTAAATTTATGTTTAAATGCTAATTTGCAGCAAAGAAGGCAAAGGAACAAGGCAAGCACATTACCGGGCAAAAAGGAGCGAAAAAGCTGAAGAAAAACAAGTTTGATTGTCAAGACACAGGGGTACCCCCTAAACGTAACATGGCATACTTGACTCCGAAGGGGTCTCATACAAGCCCTTAGCATAATCATAAACAAAAAGTCATAGAAATGATGCGGAAAAATTTAAAACTTTTACAATCAAAGTCAACTTGTTTTTCGTAAACGAAGATAAGAGTCTAGACCTTGTCTCAATCACCATCTAATACAATAGAGAATACAAATAGGTCACATGCCCTTTACATCAATAAAGTCTCAAACATAGAAAGTACAATAGAAGCTAGAAATGAATAATGTCTTTTCCTCGAACCATGAGAACTCACCAAGCCTAGGAAATAGTCAACCCAAGCTTCACTTGAAATAAGAAATGCATCTCAACGAATGGAACCTACACTCATAGTAAATGTAAAAAATATGGGTTAGCACAAATAATGTACTAAGTATGGAAGCCATGCACAAAAATCCTTAAGACATGCATAAAAGGGACATTTAGTTGAAATCATGCTATTATCAATTTTAAAAGCCATTATGCACATTTATGAAGAAACTTAAGTCAAACAAACATACATGCAACCCAAAGCCATACTAGTGAAATGCAAAGGTAAGATCTGATAACCTACCAAATGCTAAGTATCACATTTAAGTCACCAACAACATACATATCTTACTTTTGCCTCATCCATAACCAATATAAATAAGTAAGGAGTTATTCATATTCATAACTTGTAACAAGTGAAGTCAACCTTCACATCCATGCATATCTTAGATACATAATCCATAAGTCTTCATAACATAAGAGAACCTCACCATAACCCCTCTTAAAGCCTACTTGTGCAATGAATAAGTGAAGTCCCATACCCCCACTCATACTAAGTAGTACCTCTTAAGAAGTCATAGTTAAAGTCCATGCTCTTATCATATTTAATATTCATATCATATAGGAAAAATAGCATTAACCGACATAGACCATGTGAGCTACATTGAATTCGGTGTTCTACCCCCACATCGAAAAGAGGTGTCCTACTTGCCTAAGGTAGAACGTACATTTTAGCTTTTAGGTGGATCCACTAGCTAAAGACCTATGTGGGCACATAGTTATGGGATAAGGAGATTCCTACTAAAAACCCTAACAACTAACCTGGAGGTTTCCATATCATAAGATAACCATAGTGGGAACCCAACTCCTACGTGAAGGAACCCATCTCATACCCATATCCACTCAGTGCTAAGCATAATTCCCTTTAGAATTCATATTAGTCTTTACTTAAGTTCATGGTCATGAGAGAATGCACTAGGCACTCAACCAACATACATCATAATAGCTCATAGATTCATTAGGTGAGGATATCCTTTCAACCTCAAAATCATAAACATATGAGTAAATCTTTCACATCATATTTATAGTGTGTTCATGAGAATGATCTTTCAATCAACACAACAAGCTTATCTTTAACATATATTCATACTTCATACATAATCAAGTTTATAGGTATATGGAAGAAGGATCTTGAATCAATACCACAATTACACAATAGTCACAGGATCATCACTATCTAAGTGAATGACATGTTCATATACAATCCTCATCAACATGTATAAACCCTAACAAGTTTCCCTTCAAGGCTATAAATCAAGATCAACCCTAACTTCTAGAATTACTACACTAGATAGAGGGATATCATGATTCAACAACTAAATCAAAGTAAACATAATCAATTGTCAAGCTCCTGTCATAAATCAAACAAAACCCTAGTTCACAATTTAGGAAGAAGGAGAAATCATGAGTCCAAGGGAAATTTTCATCATAAAACATCAATACTCCATTAATCCAACCATAATTCATCATAACCAACCATAAATAACCAATTGAAAATGTTTTAGAAGGAGACCCATAGCAATAGATTGAAAACCCAAAATATGGGGGATTTGGAATCTTAAAAATATAGTTTGAAGGGGCTCTTTGGATGATAGCTACCCAAAGATTAAAAGCATCCATACCTTGACTAAGAAACTTCAAGAAATTTGGGTAAGAACCTTTGGAATCCACAAACCCTAGCTTCAATGGCTCATTTCTTCTTCTTTGTGTTTAGAGAGAGAAATATTGAGAGAAGAGGAAGTTTTTTATTTCAATTGGGTGTTTGAGTATAATGACTTAGAATAATATATTTTGACTTAAAAACATCTTATATACTTCCCCTAAAAATACTCAAAAAACCCCATTTTAATTGGACTACAAAGGAAATTACTTAGTTAACCCTCATTTATTGAACCCCGTCCAGGCACCATGAGCCACTCTACGAGCCGTGGTGAGGACCATGACCCGTGGTCCATCCCGTGGAGTGTGACGCAGTGAATAGGAAGTGGTTCCTTAAGCTCACAAGCCCAAGGCATTACCACAAGGGGATCCATGATCTGTGGTGAAGACCACGAGTCGTGGTCCCTCACGTGGTCCTTAAGGCAGTGGCCTTGCCACTTGGGACCTTTAGCTCAACGCCTAAGGCAACTCCTTGAGGCCTCCCACGAGCCGTGGTGATGGCCGTGGGAGTTCAGGTAGTAGCTATGATTTTGGGTAGCTTCTCACCTTTGGCCAAGGCAACTCCACAAGGCCTCCCACGAGCCATGGTGATGGCCGTGGAAGTTGGGGCAGTAGCTAGGAGTTTAGAGCAGCCTTGGCCCTTGGCATTAGCTTGCCCCTTTTGCTTGGCAATTGCCCCTTAGGACTTGACCCTTAAAACCCTTTTTCTTGATGTTCATCCTCACGTTTAGGCTCTAGGTTAACCTACCATTTTTCTATAGTGTTACATTATCTCCCCCTTGGGAACATTTTTCCTCGAATGACGATTTAGACACCTTACGGAAATAAAGACTCAAGACTAGCATCCCATCGTGCATGCAACATAACAAAAATGCACAATTTATAGGAGTAAACATCAACTCCATCTCAAGGCATAATCAATGCAATCACAAGGAAATAGGGAACTACATCTACAACCCATTATACACAAAATTTGTCATTTCATATAAACATGGGAGGAACTACCTTCTCCAACTCAAAGAAAGCTCAACACAACAATATGGAGCCAACATGTCATTTCATCAAAATCATAACTAAGCATATTCATCAATTCACCTCATGAAGTCAAATATGCAATCATCATACTAAAATGCAAATCAACATAACATATAAATCATGAAAACTCAATTTATGCTAAACATGAATTCTCACAAGAACATGCATATCATAAGGAAATCATAAAGAGCACTTATAGCACACTTGACTTCCAAAACACCAACTCAAGAAAACAACTTACCTCAAGTTTGGATAGGTGTAAAAGGAAAAAGAAGAGGATAGCGGGACATCATATCGGCCTCGGCCTCCCATGTAGCACCTCAACTAAGTGATTCCTCCAAAAAACCTTAACGGAAGCTACTTCTTTGTTTCTTAACTTCTTAACTTTCCGGTCTAAAATCTCCACCGGGACCTCTTCATAAGAAAGACTCTCATCAACTCCCAAACCCTCTAAAGGAATGATGGATAACGGATCACCAATATACTTTTTGAGCATAGAAACATGAAATACAGGGTGAACCGGAGCCAATTCATTTGGCAAGTCTAATTCACAGGCACCCTTCCCAATACACTTCAAGATTTGATATGGGGCAACATATCGAGGACTAAGCTTCCCCTTTTTACTAAAGCTCATCACACCTTTCATAGGTGAGATTTTCAAGTAGACCCAATCACCAATCTCAAATTCTAGATCCCTCCTTCAAACATCAGCATAAGACTTTTGCCGACTTTGGGCCGTCTTCAACCTCTCTCTAATGAGTCGAACTTTTTCAATGGCCTCATAAACTAGTTTGGGACCAATTAGAGCAAATTCTCCTACTTCAAACCAACAAACCGGAGATCTACACCTCCTACCATATAGGGCTTTAAACGGAGCCATGGCAATGCTTGAGTGGTAACTATTGTTGTAGGAAAACTCAATCAATGGGAGATGGTCATCCCAACTACCCTTGAAATCTATCACATATGCCCTCAACATGTCCTCTATGGTTTGAATGGTGCATTCCGCTTGACCATCCGCTTGAGGGTGGAAAGCGGTACTAAGCTTAACATTGGTACCAAGCCCTTGAGGGGACCCCATGCAACTTCACTATCTCATAGATGTACAACTTGGCATAGTCTTCCGCCGAAAATGAAGTTTTGACGGGAGTAAAGTGGGCGGACTTTGTCATTCTATCAAAAATTACCCAAATAGAATCATGTTGCCTTCGAGTATGAGGCAACCCCACCACAAACTCTATATTCACATCCTCCCACTTCCAAGTGGGAATATCTATATATTGGGACAAACCTCCCGGCCTTTGATGTTCAACTTTAACTTGTTGACAATTCGGACATTTGGCCACAAAACCCGTTATATCCTTCTTCATACCATTCAACCAATAGACTTCCCGTAGGTCACGGTACATCTTGGTGGCTCCCGAATGAATAGAATACCGCCAACCAGGAGCCTCTTCTAAAATTTACTCTCTTAAGCCATCAACATCCGGAACACATAATCGACCTTGGGACCTAACCACCCCATCTCCCCTTTGGGAGAAAGCCTCAACGGACTTGTTGAGTACCGATTCTTTCAACTCCATTAGTATGGGATCAAGGTATTGTTTAGACTTCACATCAACCACAAAGGACGATTCGGAACTATGATGGACCATAACTCCACCATTGGTGGAATCCACTAGTTGGACACCTAACCGGGCCAACCTATGCACATCACGAACCAATTTCTTCTTCTCATCTTCTACATGAACCACACTACCCATGGGCAATCTACCTAGGGCATCCACAACTACATTAGCTTTGTCGGGGTGGTAAAGGACACTCATGTCATAATCCTTTAAAAGTTCTAACCACCTTCTCTGTCAGAGATTCAAGTCTTTTTGGGTAAACACATATTGAAGACTCTTGTGGTCGGTGAAGACATCTACATGGACCCCATATAGGTAGTGCCTTCATATTTTCAAGGCAACCACCACCGCCGCTAATTCGAGATCGTGAGTTGGATAATTCTTTTCATGTACCTTGAGTTGCCACAAAGCATAGGCAATCACTTTACCATGTTGCATAAGGACACATCCCAAACCCACTCAGGAAGCATCACAATATACCACAAACCCATCAGTACCCTCCGGTAAGGTCAACACCGGAGCGGAAGTAAGTTTATATTTCAACTTTTGGAAGCTTTTCTCACAAGCCTCCGACCACACAAATTTAGCTTTGTTTTGAGTCAATGCCATCAACGGAGAAGCAATGGAGAAGAAACCCTCAACAACTCCTATAGTAATAGGACAAACCCAAAAAGCTTCTAATATCGGTAGGAGATAGAGGTCTTGGACAACTCTAGACCGCATCCGTCTTCTTAGGATCTACCTCATTACCCATGCTCGGCACAATATGACCAAGGATGGCAACCGACCTTAGCCAGAACTCATACTTGCTAAACTTTGCATACAATTGGTGGTCTTTAAGGACTTGCAATACGATCCTCAAATAATCCATATGTTCACCCTCACTTCTTAAATAGATAAAAATATCATCAATAAAAATGAACACAAATGAATCAAGATATTGCCTAAACACCATATCATTAGGTCCATGAATGTCGCTCGGGCATTTATTAACCCAAAAGACATAACAACAAATTCGTAGTGACCGTACCGGGTCCTAAAGGCCATCTTGGGAATGTAAACCCCTCTTACCCTTAGTTGATGGTAACCCGAACGAAGATCTATTTTGGAGAAATAGTTGGCCCCTTGAAGTTGATCAAACAAATCGTCAATTCTAGGGAGAGGATACTTATTCTTTAGAGTCACCTTGTTCAGTTGGTGATAGTCTATACACATCCTATGGGATCCATCTTTCTTCTCTACGAACAATACTGGAGCACCCCATGGAGAGATGCTTGGTTGAATAAAGTCATTGTCTAACAAGTCCTTGAGTTGCTCCTTCAACTCTTTCAATTCGACCGGAGCCATTCTATAGGGAGGGATATATATGGGTTGTGAATCTGCCAAAAGATCAATGTAAAAGTCTATTTCCCATTCGGGAGAAATGCCAGGAAAGTCATCGGGAAAGACTTCTGGAAACTCACTCACCATGGGGACTGACTCTAAAGAAGGGACCTTGGACTCAACATCCATAACCCTAACAATATGATACATGCACCCCTTGGAGATCATTTTCCTAGCTTTTAGACATGAAAGAAATCGACCTCTAGGAATAGAATTCTCCCATTTCCACTCTAAAATTGGCTCTTTTGGAAATTGAAATTTGACCACCCGGGTCCTACAATCTATTGAAGCATAACATGCATGCTACCAATCTATGCCCAAAATTACATCAAAATCAAGCATGTCTAATTCTACCAAATCAACCAAAGTGAATTTATGAGACAAAGAAATAGGACAACTACTAGAGATTCTTTTCGCCACTACCGAGTCACCAACTTGGGTAGACACCAAAAAAGGTTCTAGTAACTCTTCAAGGAGCACTTCAAATTTCATAGCCACAAAAGGTGTAACAAATGATAAAGTGGCACCGGGGCCTAATAATGCATAAGCATCAATGGAAAAGACATGCAACATACCCGTTACCATGTCTGGGGAGCTCTTTTGGTCACCTCGGGATTGAAGAGCATAGAAGTGGTTCTTCTTGGGAGCATTGGAATTTGAACCACAAGGAGGGACTTGCTTGCCCTCTCTTCCTTGAGCCCTTAGCATGGGACAATCTCTCTTCATATGGCCACTCTTCCCACAACTAAAGCAACCATCTGTGCCAACTAAGCACTTGCCATCATGTGTTTTGCCGTACTTTGCACAACTAGGTCTTTCAACATAAGAGCTACAACTATTACCTCATTGTGGCTTAAGGTTAGACATCATATCTTTGTTGACCTTTGGAGCACTAGAAGATCCTTTGTTGGAAAACCTTCTCTTAAACCTTGGTTTACCTTGAACCTCAAATTTACCCTTGGAAGAATTCCCATCATCGGTCCTTGCCCTCTTCGATTCTCTATTCACTTGCTTGAGCTTTTGTTCCTCAATTTGTTCGGCATGAACCATAAGATGTGAAATATTCATACTTGGGATGAGCATTACCGAACGACATTTATTGACTACCAAGTCGGATATCCCTATAACAAATTTGTTCATCTTGGCCCTAGAGTCTGCCACTAAGGTTGTAGCATACTTAGACAATTGGGTGAACTTAAGGCCATACTCTTTCACACCCATACCTTCTTAGCGAAGTTTGATGAATTCTTGCATCTTTTGTTCCCTCAACTCTAACGGAAAGAACCTATCAAGGAAGGTCGACTTGAACAATCCATAATCTACCGGGCTCGCTCTTACGGGGCTCTCATCCTTCCATTGCTCATACCAAACTTGAGCCAGATCCTTCAATTGGTAGGCAGCTAGTTCCACCTTCTCTTGTGGAGACACTCCCACAGCATCAAGCACCTTAAACATTTCATCAATAAACCCTTGTGGGTCTTCATCCACTTTGGATCCATAGAACATATAGGGATTCATTCTTGTGAAATCCCTAATTCTTGAAGTTGTTGTACCTGCATTGGGGTTCACATGAGCTCTAGTATCCCTAGTTACTTGAGTCGTTAAAGCATGAGTCAATGTTTGGAGAGCCGTCCATATTTCCACATTTGACATAGCTCCCTCATCATTAGGAGGTTGAGGAACTTGACGACCTTGGGGAGGAACTCCCTCATTCACAATCTCCTCTTTCACCCTCCTTCTTATTGCGCTTCTTGTAGTCATATCCTATATGCATAAGAAAAGGGTTAGAAAAAGGACTTCATAGAGTTAAAACTCTAAGGCACGACTAAAGAGTTATGAAAGAGGTGAAAATTGCTAAACATCATATAGCCTCTCATTCATATATGTGGCGCGCTTCACACTTATGAACAAGACTCTACTAGACGTGGTTAATGAGACATCATCAGAGAATCATTCTAAACCTTGTGCTCTGATACCAAGTTTGTCCCAACCCAGGGGTACCCCCTAGATGTAAAACGGCGTACTTAACCCCGAAGGGGTCTCATACAAGGCCTTAGAATAATCATAAACATAAAGTCATAGAAATGATGCGGAAAATTTTAAAACTTTTACAATCAAAGTCAACTTCTTTTTCATAAACGAAAATAAGAGTCTAGACCTTTTCTCAATCACCATCTAGTACAATAAAGAATAAAAATAGGGTCAAATACAATTTACATCAATAAGGTCTCAAACATACAAAGTACAATAGAAGCAAGAAATGAATAATGTCTTGTCATTAAACCATGAGGACTCACCATGCCTAGGAAATAGTCAACCCAAGATTCACTTGAAAGAAGAAGTGCGGCTCAACGACCGGAACCTACACTCATGGTAAATGTAGAAATTATGGGTTAGCACAAATAATGTACTAAGTATGGAATCCATGCACAAAAATCCTTAAAACATGCATAAAAGGGACATTTAGTTGAAATCATGTCATTATCGTGTTTAAAAGTCGTTATGCACATTTATGAATAAACATAAGTCAAACCAACATATATGCAACCCAAAGCCATACTAGTGAAATGCAAAGGTAAGATCCCATAACCCTACCAAATGCTAAGTATCACATTTAAATCACCAACAACATACATATATTATGTTTGCCTCATCCATAACCAACATACATAAGTAAGGAGTTATTCATATTCATAACTTGTAACAAGTAAAGTCAACCTTAACATCCATACATATCTTACATACATAATCCATAAGTCCTCATAACATAATAGAGCCTCACCATAACCCCTCTTAAAGCCTACTTGTGCAATGAATAAGTGAAGTCCCATACCCCCACTCATACTAAGTAGTACCTCTTAAGAAGTCATAGTTAAAGTCCATGTTCTTATCATAGTTGATATTCGTATCATATAGAGAAAATAGCATTTACCGACATAGACCATGTGAGCTACATGGAATCTGGTGTTCTACCCCCACACCGAAAAGAGGTGTCCTACTTGCCTAAGGTAGAACGTACATTTTATCTTTTAGGTGGATCTACTAGCTAAAGACCTACGCGGGCCCATAGTTATGGGATAAGGAGATTCCTACTAGAAACTCTAATAACTAACGTGCAGGTTTCTATCTCATGAGATAACCATATTGGGAACCCAACTACTAGTGTGAAGGAATCCATCTCATACTCATATCCACTCGGTGCTAAGCATAATTCCCTTTAGAATTCATATTAGGCTTTACTTATGTTCATGGTCATGAGAGAATGCATTAGCCACTCAACCAACATACATCATAATACCTCATACATTCATTAGATGATGATATCCTTTAAACCTTAGAACCATCAACATGTGAGTAAACATTTCACATCATATTCATACTGTGTTCATGAGAATGGCCTTTCAATCAACACAACAAGTTTATCATAAACATACATTCATACTTCATACATAATCAAGTGTAAGGGTATAAGGAAGAAGGATCTTGATTCAATACCACAATTACATAATATTCATAGGATTATCATTATCTACGCTCGACATACTCAGCTGAGTGGCTCCAAAACAAAAAATCTGGAAGCATATGAATTTGATTTTAAAATGAGAGTTAGTGAGTTCTGAAGATTTTGAGGAGCTCCTACATTGTGTTTTTGATCCCTAACACTGTTCTTTATGTTTTTGAGTAGATATTTAGGGTTTATTTGATTTTGAATTCAATTCAAGAATTTTGAAGACTTGAGGATTGTTACCCAAGCTGATGGAAAACATAGTTGATTACTATTTATTGCTCTTTGTTATGTGTGGCTAAACACCCCATTCTTTGGGGTGTGATTATGTGATTGAATGCTTCAATTAGCTTATGGGTGTTAGTATTTTTGGATTTTACTGTTGATTTGGCATGGGTTCAATTGATAGTTGAATTTTAATTGATGAATTGTAGTTGCAAATACAATTCTAGCCTAGTATTCTAAGCTTGCTTGAGAAAGAGGTTTCAGAGTTAAAACTATTAATTGATGATTATAGTGATTGGATTATTGTAGACTTAGCTTGAGAAAGTGGGTTTAAATTCATTCTTACCGATCTAGCTTGAAAGAGTAGATAATTGAGGTATTGGGTTGTTTATGATTATTATGCTTGTCGAGGTTCGAGAGAACGCGCTTGATTCGTAATAGTAGACTAAGAAATGACTATTACACCCAAAGCCTAGCCTACCCACTAAGATTGACTGATTTTTAGTAAATAATAATCACCCATATAGAGAAATTAGCTTTCAATCAATCACACTCCCAAGGATCCATCTCTACTTAATTACCCCTGTGTGTTCGTAGTTGTTGATTATTCACTATTATCCCCCTGTTGACATTAATTGTCAAACCCCTGCCATTTACTTTAATTGATTCAAAGATGTGTACTTCTACAAATAATTAGAACACTATTGCACTTCGTAATTGAATTCTTTACCGTATCACTCCCTGTGGGATCGACCCCAACTCGTCGTTGGGTTTATAATTGATAGTAAACGCCTACACTTAGAATCGGATGAAGTGTAGTTGAGTGTTTTATCAAAAATGGTGCCGCTACCGGGGAGTGGTGTTTAGAATTCTTTTAGTGAAGTTTAGTTGTGAACTGATTGTGTTGTTGTAACACCCCGTAATTTAGTGAGTTCTAGATCCTTTGGTAAGAGTTTTGGAGTCGTATGAGGGTTAAAACTTTTAAATATGGTTCCCGTACTTAGAATAGGGGTTTTAGGGGTTAAACATCCTGGTACGACTCCCCAAGGACAACCCAAGGGGTCCTTGAGGAGGACCCCAAAACAGTCCCTAAATCTGGAAAAAATGTGTGAACTACGGTCGCAATCTACTGGGCGTAGACCAGACCACGCCCCATGGTTCATGGGAGTAGGTCAATGCCTGCACCAGGCCTGCAAAGTTGAGCCTCAGGTGTAAACCACGGAGGTGATTGACGTCCAGTAGCTCCAGTTTTAAGTAATTTAGTTTTAAGTCAGGGATTTTAAGTAGGTGCTGCCAGTTTTAAGTAATTTAGTTTTAAGTTAGGGGTTTGGGAATTGATTAGTTAATTAATTAGGGGTTAAGGGAGGTCGGTTAGTTAGTTAATTAACCACCTATATAAGTATAATACACCCCTAAATTAATCATTAGAACTCATTCATCTAAACACCCCAAAACCTCTCTCCAAAAATCATCTCTCTAGTATAGAAGAAGAAGAAGAAGAAGACGAAGAAGAGAAGAGAAGAGGGCAGCAACTTAGGCATATTTTCCCCATTGATTCAAGCTTTGTTTAGGGATTTGATTGAAGGTATGTGAATCTTAATCATCCATGGGTTCTTCCACCCATGGAGCCCATACAGTTTTCCCCATTTGTGAAATCAAAAACCCCATTCTAGCTAGGATTGTGCTTGCATTGTGGGTAGGGTTTGGATGTGATTCCAATCTAGTTGATAACATCCAATTATTATTGAATTAGCTTTGTTTAATGATATTATGATGATTCATGTGATTTCTGTGGTAAACGCTAATCTAAATTGATGAATGTGATAATTGTGGGTTGATGCCATTAGAGGTGAAATTGAAGGTTCATGAGTGATCTTCCTAAATCAATGTTGTGTGTAGTAATTGATCAAGATTAGGAATACCTAGACATGAATTGAACTAGACTCTATACTACATGATTTATCTTGACATGTAAAGATGAAATTGAACCTTTAAGGCAAATTGTGACTAGAATCAGCTAGTATTAAAGAAGGTGATTGAATGTCATGTAATCTAGGTTCATAATATGCTTCCATGATGTAGAGTCATTGATAATGAGGTGTCATAGTGATGAATGATGATCATTAGGGCTTAATCAAGAAGCTAATATTATCAACTTTAGATCCTAAGGCTTTGAGAGTAAAATCTACATATGAATCCAAGGTTAATAAATAGAATGGTGTTGAGAGACCTTTACCTACCTAGATCACCTTATGAATCATAGATGGTAGAAAGCGATAGAATCGCTTAGGTCATGATTATATCCTTGTCTAATGATGAATTATAGACATGATGCTAAGTATGAATATGAACTTAACATGAAAGACTTCTCACATAGTAATGGTTCTAGGGTTGAAGGACTTCTCCTAACTAATTGAACCAAAGGCTAGCAAGCCTATATACCTAGGTCATGGATTGTGATAGTTGCTTCCACATGGTCTAAAAAGGGTATTAGCATGGATTGGTTGTCAAGAACACCTTTCCATCAACTTGAGTCAAAGTAGAGGTTTTATGATTATCTTGTGGAATTTATGCCTAGCACCGAGTGGATATTGAAATGAGATGGAGGTTCCCACCTAGTTGAGTTTGGGCTTTCATGCACGTTCCCACCTAGTTTAGTTTGGGCTTCCCACATGGTATCTCTCACCTAGAACAGTATGGATTTCCCCAAGGGTGTCTCATGAGATGGAAGCCTCACCTAGTTTAGTTTGGGTTTCTAGTAGAAATCTCTGTATCCCATAACTACATACCCCGTAGGAAGTTGACTAGCGGATCTGACTAAGCCCGGTCCTACCTTGGCAAATGAACCAACCCTTAATGGTATGGGTAACACCATTGGAGATTTTGTGATAACTCATATGTTCTCATGTCGGTTAAGGTTATATCTGAAACGACCCCAAAAAAATGCCCGAAAATGTGCTTCGGAAACACCTATAATTGTAATTTCCATATATCTCAAAATCCGTTTCGTTTTTCGAAAATCCGACTTCATATTCTTGTTTAGGGGGTCAAATTGAGTGGGAAATGGGTCTAACCCAAATTTTAGAGCAACCGTATCAAAATCCAAAATTTCCAAGTGAAGCCTTTTTCGAGGGTCTACTTTGGAGGGTCATATCTCCTAGCACACAAATTATTTGGTGGCCAATAATATATCCATGGAAAGCCCTTTGAGTTAGCTATCTAACGCACTTCGTTTCACCTTATTCGGAGTTCGTACGAAGAAGTTATGCCCATTTTCGTAAAGTCTGTCCGGCAGAAAATCCAAATTCCAGTAGCTGATTTTACTGTTCATCTACTGTTCACCCGCCTGTTTTTTTTTCTAAGTGTTGGACCCTTTTTTTCAAATGACTTATATTAATTCCTAGATACCATAATCCAATTCCCATCCCAAAAAAAAACATTTCCCTCTCTACAATCCTCCATTTAAGAAGAATAAGAAGTGGGAGCTAGGGCTTTGGATTCAAGGCTTTCTTCATCAATTTTCGTGGGAGATCATAGCAAAGGTATGGGGGTCTTGATCCTTGTCTAATTTTCCATACAAGGAGCCAAATCCAAAGTTACTTCAAAATATGAAAAATCTAGGTTTTCACTCAATCTCATGGGTTCTTCCATCAAATGGTTTTAAAAGGTTTCTAATGGCACTTTATGGTTATATTGTTGTTGTATTGACGATTTAAGATGAAAATACTCCATGAACCCATGATTTCTCTCTATTCCTAGTTTATGCCTTTATGAAGTGGTTGCTAGATAATGAATGTATATGAATCAAACTTGTTTAAAGGTCTTTAGATTGTTGAAGTATGTCATTACCCATGCTTATTTTATGGTGTATTGTTGGTGTATTGGTATGTGAGGCTTATGGCCTTAAAGGCATAGTATGAGAAATTGGAGTGTTATCATGACATTATATGAATGAGAATCCAATGAAGATAATGTGATCATGTTATGAATGTAAAGGTGTTGTTGTAGGTTGTTCACTGTTTTGGTTGCATAATTACTACCCTAATTTTCATGCTCTTTGATTTCATTACATGCCTTCAAGGTGTTTGACAAAATGTCCAACTATGGAGAATTGATAAAATGATGTTTTAAAGCTTGAGTTATGAGATGTATGGAACTTCAAAGATGTGTTGATGACAAACTAAGCTTGTGTATATGTTCATTCCATACGTGAGATTGCATTAGAGCCTAATGAGAATTTCCTATATAAAGTGTTGCATGACCATGCCCGGTCCGGGGGAAAAGAACCGGACAACCATGTGAGAGGTTTATATCTCACCACCTAGGATGTTTGGGGTGTGACCAACATCAACCATGTGAGAGGTTTATATCTCACCACCTAGGATGTTTGGGTGTGACCAACATCAACCATGTGAGAGGTTTATATCTCACCACCTAGGATGCTTGGGGTGTGACCAACATCAACCATGTGAGGGGTTTATACCTTGCCACCAGGGTGTCCGGGTGTGAACGGCATCCCCCATCCTAAGTTGGGGTTATAGATTGGTTGGATCATGCATACACATATGATATCTACTATTAGTATAGATTTACTTAAACATGTTTTGACTTCACTTTGATCATGCATCCTCATATTGTTATTCATAATGCCTATGAAACTATTTCTTGTATTTCGATTGTGTCCTTGTTTATTGTTGTGTTGCACCCCGCATACTTAGTACATTCCAAGTACTAACGCATATTTTGCCTACATGATGTCACCATGTAGGGACCGGAGCTACTCTTGATCCTTCTCTCCATTCACGTGGCTAGTACGACGCTTATCCGAGTTTGTTGGTGAGTCCTCAATAATTCGAGGGCTATGTTATGTTTCTTACTCCTATGTTTTGAGACTTTAGCTTGCAATTGTATTTTAACTATGAGGGGAGCCGGTAATATGTCATGGCCCCCGTCCTATCTATATATGTAGAGGTGTGAGTTGGACAAGTATTTTGTAAACGAGCTTGACTCTTATTCTATGATGTCATTTTGAAATGGTTTGCCTTAGTCCCTATTTCTCGTTAATTAATGTTGAATGTACTTCCGCGACCGATGAAGTGTGATGACAAGTTTGAGAGGCTTGTTTGGGGTTCCTTCGGGTTCCTCATTCGCCATGTCACGTCTAGGCCCTAGGCTTGGGTCGTGACAAGCTTGGTATCAGAGCACTAGGTTGTTAAATCCTCGGAGTCCAACACACCGCGTTGAGTAGAGTCCTAATCATGGTTGTGAAGCGCGCCACGACTATGAATGGGAGGCTACAAAACGTTTTAGGAAAGGTTTCCCTTCTTCATGTTCTATGTCGTGCTTAGAGTGTGATAAGGTGATTCCTCCCTAACGCTTGTTCTTTGATTGCTAGATCATCATGCCAAACATGAGGGGAAGACGGGCCCGATCACCGGAAGAGCCACCCACCAATGGTGAGCTCCGTGATGCACTCACCATGCTTGCACAAGTGGTATCTAACCAAGTGCAACAAGGAGCCCAAGCTCCTCGAACTACCACCCCGGGGGAAAGGGTGAGAGATTTCATGAGGATGAACCCTCCGGTCTTCCATGGTTCAAAGGTGGATGAGGACCCGCAAGAGTTCATCGATGAGGTATGCAAAATCTTGACCATTATGGATGTTGGTGCTTGTGAGAAGGCGGAATTGGCGGCTTACCAACTCAAGGGGGTTGCTCAAATTTGGTTTGATCAATGGAAGGGTGAGAAAGGTAATGGCTATGTGGTGTTGTGGGAGGAGTTTAAAATTGCTTTCCTTAATAGGTTCTTCCCTCTTGAGCTTAGGGAGGCAAAGTTGGTGGAGTTCATGAACTTGAAGCAAGGAGCTATGAGTGTGAGGGAGTATGCCCTCAAATTTGTCCAACTCTCCAAGTATGCACCTCACTTGGTGGCCGACTCTAGGTCGAGGATGAACAAATTTGTGATGGGTGTATCCGACTTGGTTAGTGAGGAGTGTCGGTCCGCTATGCTCATTGGAGATATGGATTTGTCTCGGTTGATGACTTATGCCGAGCAAATGGAGGAGGAGAAATTGAGGAAGAGAAGGGGGCACGAGGCCAAGAGGGCCCGATTGGAGAATAGGTTCCCTAAGGGTGCTAGATTTCATCAAGGCCGAGGAAACCCTCATGTCAACCGGGGATTTGCTATCAATGTTCCTAGACCTCAAGGGGGAGGTGAAGTGGGTTCTATGGATGTATGCCCTAAGTGTGGGAGGAAGCATGGTGGTCCTTGCATGAAGGGTTCGGGTGCTTGCTTTGAATGTGGAGAAGTGGGTCATAAGAGGTTTGAATGTCCCAAGATCCGCAACAAGGTCCGAAGTGCTAACACTACTCCTTTGGGTAGAGGTGCTTCTCAAAGTGGTGCCCCAAGGAACAATCGATTTTATGCTTTGCATGGTAGACAAGGTGTTAATGAGACCCCGGATGTGGTGACCGGTATGTTGCAAATCTTTGATTTTGATGTTTATACTTTGATTGATTCGGGTGCCACCCTTTCCTTTGTTACCCCCTTAGTTGCTAGAAAATTTCATGTTGAGTCGGAATTGTTGCATGAGTCATATGAAGTATCTACTCCCATTGGTGTCTCTATTGTTGCTAGAAAAGTGTATAGAAATTGTCCGGTTTGCATATTGAATAAGTTGTTGCCTTGCGATCTTATTGAGTTGAACATGGTGGATTTTGATGTTATTCTTGGGATGGATTGGTTGCATGCATATTATGCTTCTATTGATTGTAGGACTCGTAAAGTCAAGTTCCGATTTCCTAATGAACCCGTTCTTGAGTGGGAGAGCCGGGATGTTGTGGTGAAGGGGAAATTCATTTCTTGCATTAAAGCCCATAGGTTGATTTCCAAAGGGTGCTTGTACCATATTGTGAGAGTCAATGATGTGGAGTCTAAAGTCCCTCCTGTTGAGTCTATTCCGGTTGTTAATGAGTTTCTAGATCTCTTCCCAAAAGACCTTCCCGGTGTCCCTCCCGAAAGGGAGATAGATCTTGGTATAGACCTCCTTCCCGATACTCAACCTATTTCTATCCCCCCTTACCGTATGGCCCCGGCAGAGTTGAAAGAGTTGAAAGAGCAATTAAAAGATTTGTTAGAGAAGGGATTTATTAGACCTAGTCATTCTCCCTGGGGTGCTCCGGTTTTGTTTGTGAAGAAGAAAGATGGGTCTCTTAGAATGTGTATTGATTATCGACAACTTAATAGGGTCACCGTCAAGAATAGGTATCCTCTTCCAAGGATTGACGATTTATTTGACCAATTGCATGGGGCTAGTCACTTCTCTAAGATTGATCTTCGGTCAGGGTATCATCAAGTGAAGGTGAGGGAGTGTGATATTCCCAAGACGGCCTTTCGTACTAGGTATGGGCACTATGAGTTTGTGGTGATGTCTTTCGGGTTGACTAATGCTCCGGCTCTCTTTATGGATTTGATGAATAGGGTTTTCAAACCCTACCTTGATTCTTTTGTGGTGGTGTTTATAGATGACATCTTGATCTATTCTCGGGGTGAGGAAGAGCACAAGGGTCACTTGAGGGTGGTACTCCAAAGATTGAGGGAAGAGAAGTTGTACGCTAAATATGAAAAGTGTGAGTTTTGGTTGAAGGAAGTTGCTTTCCTAGGCCATGTGGTGTCGGGGGATGGTATTAAGGTGGATCCTAAGAAGACCGATGTTATTAGGAATTGGCCTAGACCTTTGACCCCGTCGGATATAAGGAGTTTCTTGGGTTTAGCGGGTTATTATAGGAGATTTGTAGAAGGGTTTTCTTCTCTTGCTTCTCCTATGACTAAGTTGACTCAAAAGAAGGCTAAATTTGTGTGGTCGGATGAGTGTGAGGAAAGCTTCCAAACATTGAAAGAAAGGCTTGTGTCCGCTCCTATTTTGTCACTTCCGGATGGGTTAGAAGGTTTTGTTGTTTATTGTGATGCTTCCCATATTGGTTTGGGTTGTGTGTTGATGCAAAGTGGTAAGGTTATAGCCTATGCTTCTAGGCAACTTAAGGTTCATGAAAAAAATTACCCAACCCATGATCTTGAATTGGCCGCCGTGGTTTTTGCTTTAAAGATTTGGCGTCATTATTTGTATGGGGTGCATGTTGATATCTTCACCGACCATAAGAGTCTCCAATATGTGTTCACACAAAAAGATCTTAACTTGAGACAAAGGAGGTGGTTAGAATTCCTTAAGGATTATGATATGAGTGTTCACTATCATCCGGGGAAAGCTAATGTGGTGGCGGATGCATTGAGTAGAGTGTCCATGGGTAGCTTGGCTCATGTGGAGGAAGGTAGTAAAGAGTTGGCTAAGGAGGTCCATCGGTTGGCCAAATTGGGAGTTAGGTTAGAAGGGGTGGATAGTGGAGGAGTAGTTGTTGTTGATGGTTCAAGATCTTCCTTGGTTGATGAGGTGATAGTCAAGCAAGATCTTGATCCTTCTTTGGTAGAATTAAAGGCTTCGGTGAGTAGTGGTAAGGTGGAGGTTTTCTCCCAAGGGGGAGATGGTGCCCTTAGGTACCAAGGTAGATTATGTGTTCCTTGTGTGGATGGTGTGAGGGAAAGAATCCTTGATGAGGCTCATAATTCTTCTTATTCTATTCATCCGGGGTCAACAAAGATGTATAGAGACTTGAGGGATGTGTATTGGTGGGGCGGTATGAAGAAGGACATTGCAAAATTTGTTTCGGGTTGCCATAGTTGTCAACAAGTCAAGGCTGAACATCAAAGGCCGGGTGGCCTAACTCAAGACATTGAGATACCTACTTGGAAGTGGGAAGAAATCAACATGGATTTTGTAGTGGGCTTACCCAAGGCTAGAAGAGGCTTTGATTCGGTTTGGGTGGTGGTTGATCGGATGACAAAGTCGGCTCATTTCCTACCGGTTAAAACTACTTACGGGGCTGAAGAGTATGCCAAGTTGTACATTCATGAATTGGTAAGGTTGCATGGGATTCCTTTGTCTATCATCTCGGATCGTGGTGCCCAATTCACTTCTCACTTTTGGAAGTCATTCCAAAGGGGTCTTGGTACAAAGGTAAAGCTTAGCACGGCCTTCCACCCTCAAACGGATGGCCAAGCCGAAAGAACAATTCAAACCTTGGAGGATATGCTTAGAGCTTGTGTATTGGAGTTGAAAGGTAGTTGGGATGATCATCTTCCTTTGATTGAATTTGCATACAACAATAGTTATCATTCTAGTATCGGTATGGCTCCTTTTGAGGCACTTTATGGTAGACGGTGTAGGTCACCGGTTGGGTGGTTTGAAGTCGAAGAGGTGGCCTTGTTGGGTCCGGATCTGGTCATGGATGCTCTTGAGAAGGTAAGGATGATTAGGGAGAGGTTGAAAACAGCCCAAAGTCGTCAAAGGTCTTATGCCGATGTGAGGAGACGGGATCTTGAATTCAAAGTGGGTGATTGGGTTTATTTGAAGGTTTCTCCAATGAAAGGTGTGGTTCGTTTTGGTAAGAAGGGGAAATTAAGTCCTAGGTATGTCGGTCCTTATGAGATAATAAAAAGGGTTGGTAAAGTAGCCTATGAGTTGGGGTTGCCCAAGGAGATGGAATTAGTTCATCCGGTATTCCATGTATCGATGTTGAGGAAATGTGTTGGTGATCCTAACGCTATTGTACCTCTTGAGGTTGTGGGTGTTGTAGAAGATAATTTGACGTATGAAGAAGTTCCGGTTCAGATCTTAGATAGACAAGTTAAAAGGTTGAGGAACAAAGAAGTGGCGTCCGTTAAGGTGCTTTGGAGAAATCAACAAGTGGAGAGTGCTACTTGGGAGGCCGAAGCAGACATGCAAAGACGTTATCCTTATCTATTCAAATCCACTCAAGCCTAAGGTATTAAATCAAGTCCTTTGTACTCCATCGAGTCCTACATTTCAGCCTCTGAATCATTAATGTGCATATATGTTTAAATTGATGAGTTATGGATGCTTTACACTAAGTTTTGAAATCTTGAAGTGATGTTTAAATAAAATTTTTGCATTCATGTTGGGGCTGATATGTTCTTACTAAGTCTTGCCTTGTACGTCTCTTCCACATTCGGGGACGAATGTTCCCAAGGGGGAGATATTGAAACGACCCCAAAAAAATGCCCGAAAATGTGCTTCGGAAACACCTATAATTGTAATTTCCATATATCTCAAAATACGTTTCGTTTTTCGAAAATCCGACTTCATATTCTTGTTTAGGGGGTCAAATTGAGTGGGAAATGGGTCTAACCCAAATTTTAGAGCAACCGTATCAAAATCCAAAATTTCCAAGTGAAGCCTTTTTCGAGGGTCTACTTTGGAGGGTCATATCTCCTAGCACACAAATTATTTGGTGGCCAATAATATATCCATGGAAAGCCCTTTGAGTTAGCTATCTAACGCACTTCGTTTCACCTTATTCGGAGTTCGGACGAAGAAGTTATGCCCATTTTCGTAAAGTCTGTCCGGCAGAAAATCCAAATTCCAGTAGCTGATTTTACTGTTCATCTACTGTTCACCCGCCTGTTTTTTTTTCTAAGTGTTGGACCCTTTTTTTCAAAGGACTTATATTAATTCCTAGATACCATAATCCAATTCCCATCCCAAAAAAAAACATTTCCCTCTCTACAATCCTCCATTTAAGAAGAATAAGAAGTGGGAGCTAGGGCTTTGGATTCAAGGCTTTCTTCATCAATTTTCGTGGGAGATCATAGCAAAGGTATGGGGGTCTTGATCCTTGTCTAATTTTCCATACAAGGAGCCAAATCCAAAGTTACTTCAAAATATGAAAAATCTAGGTTTTCACTCAATCTCATGGGTTCTTCCATCAAATGGTTTTAAAAGGTTTCTAATGGCACTTTATGGTTATATTGTTGTTGTATTGACGATTTAAGATGAAAATACTCCATGAACCCATGATTTCTCTCTATTCCTAGTTTATGCCTTTATGAAGTGGTTGCTAGATAATGAATGTATATGAATCAAACTTGTTTAAAGGTCTTTAGATTGTTGAAGTATGTCATTACCCATGCTTATTTTATGGTGTATTGTTGGTGTATTGGTATGTGAGGCTTATGGCCTTAAAGGCATAGTATGAGAAATTGGAGTGTTATCATGACATTATATGAATGAGAATCCAATGAAGATAATGTGATCATGTTATGAATGTAAAGGTGTTGTTGTAGGTTGTTCACTGTTTTGGTTGCATAATTACTACCCTAATTTTCATGCTCTTTGATTTCATTACATGCCTTCAAGGTGTTTGACAAAATGTCCAACTATGGAGAATTGATAAATTGATGTTTTAAAGCTTGAGTTATGAGATGTATGGAACTTCAAAGATGTGTTGATGACAAACTAAGCTTGTGTATATGTTCATTCCATACGTGAGATTGCATTAGAGCCTAATGAGAATTTCCTATATAAAGTGTTGCATGACCATGCCCGGTCCGGGGGAAAAGAACCGGACAACCATGTGAGAGGTTTATATCTCACCACCTAGGATGTTTGGGGTGTGACCAACATCAACCATGTGAGAGGTTTATATCTCACCACCTAGGATGTTTGGGGTGTGACCAACATCAACCATGTGAGAGGTTTATATCTCACCACCTAGGATGCTTGGGGTGTGACCAACATCAACCATATGAGGGGTTTATACCTTGCCACCAGGGTGTCCGGGTGTGAACGGCATCCCCCATCCTAAGTTGGGGTTATAGATTGGTTGGATCATGCATACACATATGATATCTACTATTAGTATAGATTTACTTAAACATGTTTTGACTTCACTTTGATCATGCATCCTCATATTGTTATTCATAATGCCTATGAAACTATTTCTTGTATTTCGATTGTGTCCTTGTTTATTGTTGTGTTGCACCCCGCATACTTAGTACATTCCAAGTACTAACGCATATTTTGCCTACATGATGTCACCATGTAGGGACCGGAGCTACTCTTGATCCTTCTCTCCATTCACGTGGCTAGTACGACGCTTATCCGAGTTTGTTGGTGAGTCCTCAATAATTCGAGGGCTATGTTATGTTTCTTACTCCTATGTTTTGAGACTTTAGCTTGCAATTGTATTTTAACTATGAGGGGAGCCGGTAATATGTCATGGCCCCCGTCCTATCTATGTATGTAGAGGTGTGAGTTGGACAAGTATTTTGTAAACGAGCTTGACTCTTATTCTATGATGTCATTTTGAAATGGTTTGCCTTAGTCCCTATTTCTCGTTAATTAATGTTGAATGTACTTCCGCGACCGATGAAGTGTGATGACAAGTTTGAGAGGCTTGTTTGGGGTTCCTTCGGGTTCCTCATTCGCCATGTCACGTCTAGGCCCTAGGCTTGGGTCGTGACAATATCCCAATTAAACAAGATTGGTAATTAACTAAGATAGTCCTCAATATTGCATTTCCTAGAGTTCAAACCTCATGGGCTAAGATTATGCATAAAGTAGCATCTCTTAGAGTCCAATGTAAGTAATGGTCTATGCTTATGCCTGAAGGAGCATCTCCTAGGGATCAAACTAAATGGACTAAGATATACCTAGGGTAGTATATCCTAGGGTTCAACCTTAATGAACTAAGATGTACTTAATGTAGTATATCCTAGGGTTCTAAGTATTGAGGGACTAAGACAAGTTAGTTAAGGACCTCATACTATTAAAGAGTATAAACGGACTTAGAAATGCTTGAGTAGTGCCTCCTAGAGTCCATAATAATAATGAACCTAGACATGGTAAAAGAAGTATCTCATAGGGTCCAACTTTATAATGAACTAAGATTATGCTTTAAGTAGCATCTCCAAGAGTTCAAGTCTAATGAACTTAGATTATGCTTTGAGTAGCATTTCCTAGAGTTCCAACATGGTGAACTAAGATGTACCTAGTATGGTATCTCTTAGGGTTCAAAACAAGAACGAACTAAGATAGACTTATAAGTATAGTGTCTCCTAGAGTTCTAATGTTTTAAAAAGAGGGTTAGTCGCTAAGTTAAGGAACATGAGTATGATGTCTTAAAAAAGTACTTAGTATGAGTAGTAGTATGGGATACTACTCATGCCTTGCACAAGTATGACTAAAGGTTACCTTATGAATGTTGTCTTACCTGAGTGATGCTTGATGGATTGTTTCTATAAATGCCTTCCAGGATAGGATTGACTAGAAGTGATAATTCCTTTGTCCACATGAAGTAAACCAATAGTGGTAACAAAGGAGGGTGAATATGACTAGGATGAATTCAAGGTGATGCTTAGTGTGAAGGATAGTATGGGTTGCCTTTCATGCATTGCACAAGTGTGCCTTAAGGTTACTTAGAAGTATGTTACTCTTGTGGTAGAAAAGTTTAGAGACTTGACCATGTATATAGACTATGATTAAGATGAGTAAAAAGGGATATTTGGCTTGGGTGGTATTATGGGATGCTATTCTTGCCTTGCACTTGTATGCTTTTGAGATCACTTGAGAATGGTTCAATTATGGTATTTATGACCAAGAGTCAATTGTGCTTATAATATTATGACTTATCTCCTATGCTTATTAACTATTTCTTGTGTTGACTTATGTTTATATAATGCTTATATTGGAGATTTTGCTATTGACTATGATGACTATGTTATTATCTCTTATGCACATGTCTTATGTTGACTAACCATTTGAGATGCTCTTATGATGTTGTGCTAGCTTTTATACTTGGTACATTTTGTACTAATGCATATTGCCTATATTCTAATCAAATGTAGGGTTGAGGAGATTGAGTTGCTTTGAAAGCTAGGTTTCCAACGATCTAGAGGAGTTGAAGATTTTAGTGAGTCCTCATAGCTTCGAAGACAAAACCCACCTTACCTTTATGTCTTTTATTTTCATGTTAAGACTATTGTATGGGATGTGTCCCAAGTGTTTATTCTAAAAAGTTGTATTAGATGGTTTGAGACAAAGTGTAGAAAGTCTTTCGTTTGCATTTATGAAAAATGACTTTGATTGAAAAAGTTTTAAATTTTCCCATATTTTTTCTATTATCTTATGTTTAGGATATGCTAAGGGCTTGTATGCGACCCCTTCGGGTTCAACTACACCATATTACGTCTAGGGGGTACCCCTGGGTCGTGACAAACTTTGTATCAGAGCATAAGGTTTTGGGATAAATTTAGGATGTCTCAAACCACATCTAGTAGAGTCTTGTTCATAAATGTGAAACGCGCCATATTTTATGAATAGGAGACTATTGAATGCTTAAGAAATCTTACCTCTTCATTCTCTAAGTCGTGTTGTAGAGTTTAGATCTAGTAGGTTTTTTCTCTTAACCTTTGTCCTATTGTTTTTCAGGTTATGGCTAATACTAGGACTAATGTTAGGCGGGTTGAGGAAGACAATGGAGAACAAGAGGTTTCTCCACAAGTTCCTAACTAAGCTCCTCCTCAAGTTCTTAATGATGAAAGGGCTATGACCAATGTTGAAATAAGGGTGGCTCTCCAAACATTGACTCAACTCATGGCGACTCAAGCTCAAGCCATGACCACTCAAGCCCAAGCTATAACGGCCCAAGCCAACCGAGATGTTGGGCCCCGAGCAAACTCAAATGAGAGCACCATGTCTTCTAGGTTAAGAGATCTCACAAGAATGAGCCCCCTCTATGTTCTTTGGTTCCAAAGTGGATAAAGATCCACAAGAGTTTGTGGAAAAGATCTACAAGATAGTGGATGCTTTGGGGGTGACTCCTAGTGAGAAATCTGAACTAGCCGCCTATCAATTGAAGGATGTGGCCCAAGTATGTTATAATCAATGGAAAGATAATAGGCCTATAAGAGTGGGTCCCATAAGTTGGGAAGTGTTCAAGAAAGCTTTTCTTGATAGGTTCTTTCCTCGAGAGAAGAGGGAAGCCAAAGTTGAGGAGTTTATCAACCTTCGTCAAGGAGGTATGAGCGCTCAAGAATATTCCCTAAAATTCATAAGTTGTCCAAGTATGCTCCATCCTTAGTGGCAAATCCGAGAGATGAAATGAGTCGATTTGTGACCGGAGTGTCCAAATTTATTAAGGAAGAATGTTGTGAGGCAATGTTTCATGATAATATGGACATCTCATGTCTAATGGTGTATGCTCAATAAGTTGAGGAGACAAAGCTTAGGAAGAAAAATAGGGAAGCTAAGAGACCTAGAACCGATGATGGGGATTTCTCCAATGTTAGCTCTGATGGATATGGTCAACCTAGGACCCAACAAGAACTTTCCAACCACTTGAAGGTGTCTAAACCTAAGCCACTAAGAGGGAGTAATAGTGAATCTGTGTTGCTTAAGCCTACTTTCTCCAAGTGTGGGAGAAAGCATTATGGTGAGTGTCTAGATGAAAAGGAAGGGTGCTATGGTTGTGGTAATGAGGGTCACAAGAAGAGAGATTGTCCAATCCTTAGGGCTAAAGGGAGGGAGGCCAAGTCCAATGCTCCCAAGTAATCATAGGTTTTATGCTCTCCAATCTAGAGAAGATCAAGAGTGATCTCCTCATGTCCCTTCCGGTATGTGCTTTATGCTTTAGTAAATTTCTGGATTTCTTTTCCTTTGTAACTTGTTATATTGGACTTTGAAGTTGTCTTTAGTATGCATGATGTTTAGAAAAGTTTATGTAGGCTTACTCCCAAGTGGGGATAGTGTGCCTATCTAGTGGGGCTATTGTGTGCTTTATGTGATGCCATGATTTCCTTATATGCATTTTCATGAAAATGCTTAGGTCTTGTTAGAAATGACTTATATGCATTGTTTTTCTCATGTTGTAGTTCTTTTAGTAGATTGGCATATAGGCTTCATGAGTTGATTATGAGCATGCCTTAATTTTTGGAGTTGAAAGATTCCTCCATGAAATAAATATTTTTTGAGAGTAAATTGCATTTAGGCTCCATGAATGTATTTTGAGCACGTTTTAGTTAGGAGATGTTAGTTCCTCCTTTAAAAAGGGTAGATATAGAATTTGATGCATTTTTGGGTTGGTAGAAGTAAGTTCCTACTCCCTTGGTTTGGTTTTGAATAGAAGTTTTCTTGCTTGGTTATGTACATTTAGATGTAGTGCATTCATATGGGCTGCAAAGTCTGATTTTTTACTTTAATAGGTGCTTAAAGTGTCATTCGAGGACAAATGTTCCCAAATGTGGGATATTGTAACACCCCGTAATTTAGTGAGTTCTAGAGCCTTTGGTAAGAGTTTTGGAGCGTCGTATGAGGGTTAAAACTTATAAAAATGGTTACCATACTTAGAATAGGGGTTTAGGGGTTAAATTTCTGGGTACGACTCGCCAAAAACCACCCAAGGAGTCCTTGAGGAGGACCCCAAAACAGTCCCTAAATCTGGAAAAAATGTGTGAACTACGGTTGCAATCTACTGGGCATAGACCAGACCACGCCCCGTGGTTCATGGGCGTAAGTCAAAGCCTGCAAATCAGAGCCTCAGGTGCAAACCAAGGAGGTGATTGACGTCCAGTAGCTCCACCTATGGTCCGTAGGGGGAGGGGCGTAGGTACTGCCAGTTTAAAGTAATTTAGTTTTAAGTTGGGGGTTTGGAAATTGATTAGTTAATTAATTAGAGGTTAAAGGAGGTGAGTTAGTTAGTTAATTAACCACCTATATAAGTATAATACACCCCTAACTAATCATTAGAACTCATTCATCTAAAGACCCCAAAAAATCTCTCCAAAAATCATCTCTCTAGAATAGAAGGAGAAAAAGGAGAAGAAGGAGAAGAAGAAGAAGAAGAAGAAGGAGAAGAATGAGAAGAAGAAGAAGAAGAGAAGAGGGCAGCAACCTAGGGAGATTTCCCCCATTGATTCAAGCTTTGTTTAGGGCTTTGATTGAAGGTATGTGAAGCTTAATCATCGATGGGTTCTTCCACCCATGGAGTCCCCATAGCTTTCCCCACCTGTGAAATCAAATACCCCATTCTAGCTAGGGTTGAGCTTGCATTGTGGGTAGGGTTTGGATGTGATTCCAATCTAGCGGATAACATCCAATTATGATTGAATTAGCTTGTTTAATGATATTATGATGATTTCATGTGATTTATATGGTAAACCCTAATATAAATTGATGAATGTGACAATTGTGGGTTGATGCCATTAGAGGTGAAATTGAAGGTTCATGAGTGATCTTCCTAAATCAATGTTGTGTGTAGTAATTGATCAAGATTAGGAATACCTAGACATGAATTGAACTAGACTCTATACTACATGATTTATCTTGACGTGTAAAGATGAAATTGAACCTTTAAGGAAAATCATGACTAGAATCACCTAGTATTAAAGAAGGTGATTGAATGTCATGTAATCTAGGTTCATAATATGCTTCCATGATTTAGAGTCATTGATAATGAGGAGTCATAGTGATGAATGATGCTCATTAGGGCTTAATCAAGAAGCTAATATTATCAACTTTAGATCCTAAGGCTTTGAGAGTAAAATCTACATATGAATCCAAGGCTAATGAATAGAATGGTGTTCAGAGACCTTTACCTACCTAGATCACCTTATGAATCATAGATGGTAGGAAGTGATAGAATCGCTTAGGTCATGATTACATCCTTGTCTAATGATGAATTATAGACATGATGCTAAGTATGAATATGAACTTAACATGAAAGATTTCTCACATAGTAATGGTTCTAGGGTTGAAGGACTTCTTTTAACTAATTAAACCAAAGGCTAGCAAGCCTATATACCTAGGTCATGGATTGTGATAGTTACTTCCACATGGTCTAAAAAGGGTATTAGCATGGATTGTTTGTCTAGAACACCTTTCCATAAACTTGAGTCAAGGTAGAGACTTAATGATTATCTTGTGGAATATATGCCTAGCACCAAGTGGATATTGAAATGAGATGGAGGTTCCCACCTAGTTGAGTTTGGGCTTTCAGGCATGTTCCCACCTAGTTTAGTTTGGGCTTCCCACATGGGATCTCTCACGTAGAACAATATGGATTTCCCCAAGTGTGTCTGATGAGATGAAAGCCTCACCTAGTTGAGTTTGGGTTTCTAGTAGAAATCTTTGTATCCCATAACTACATACCTCGTAGGAAGTTGACTAGTGGATCTGACTAAGCCCGGTCCTACCTTGGCAAATGAACCAACCCTTAATGGTATGGGTAACACCATTGGAGATTTTGTGATAACTCATATGTTCTCATGTCGGTTAAGGTTATATCCCAATTAAACAAGATTGGTAATTAACTAAGATAGTCCTCAATGTAGCATTTCCTAGACTTCAAACCTCATGGGCTAAGATTATGCATAAAGTAGCATCTCCTAGAGTCCAATGTAAGTAATGGTCTATGATTATGCTTGAAGGAGCATCTCCTAGGGATCAAACTAAATGAACTAAGATTATGATTTAAGTAGTATCTCCTAGAGTTCAAATATGATAAACTAAGATATACCTAGGGTAGTATATCCTAGGGGGGTAGTATATCCTAGGGTTCAATCTTAATGAACTAAGATGTACTTAATATAGTATATCCTAGGGTTCTAAGTATTGAGGGACTAAGACAAGTTAGTTAAGGACCTCATAATGTAAATAGTATAAATGGACTTAGATATGCTTGAGTAGTGCCTCCTAGAGTCCATAATAATAATGAACCTAGACATGGTAAAAGAAGTATCTCATAGGGTCCAACTTTATAATGAACTAAGATTATGCTTTAAGTAGCATCTCCAAGAGTTCAAGTCTAATGAACTCAGATTATGCTTTGAGTAGCATTTCCTAGAGTTCCAACATGGTGAACTAAGATGTTCCTAGTATAGTATCTCTTAGGGTTCAAAACAAGAAGGAACTAAGATAGACTTATAAGTATAGTGTCTCCTAGAGTTCCAATGCTTTCAAAAGAGGGTTAGTCGCTAAGTTAAGGAACATGAGTACGATGTCCTAAAAAAGTACTTAGTATGAGTAGTAGTATGGGATACTACTCATGCCTTGCACAAGTATGACTAAAGGTTACTTTATGAGTGTTGTCTTACTTGAGTGATGCTTGCTGGATTGTTTCTATAAATTCCTTCCAAGATAGGATTGACTAGAAGTGATAATTCCTTTGTCTACATGAAGTAAGCCAATAGTGGTACCAAAGGAGGGTGAATATGACTAGGATGACTTCAAGGTGATGCTTAGTGTGAAGGGTAGTATGGGATGCCTTTCATGCATTGCACAAGTGTGCCTTGAGGTTACTTAGAAGTATGGTACTCTTGTGGTTATAAAGTTTAGAGATTTGACCATGTATATAGACTATGATTAAGATGACTAAAAAGTGATATTTGGCTTGCGTGGTATTATGGAATGCTATTCTTGCCTTGCACCTGTATGCTTTTAAGGTTGCTTGAGAATGGTTCTATTATTGTATTTATGACTGATGAGTCCACAATTTGGACTCATTTAGGGGTATATTTTAATAGAATTAGTGTCCCCGAAATGCATATTTTGTCTCAATAACTGATGTAAACCTTTAAGTTTTACGTATTTGGATTTTGAGACAAAACATGGACGCTACCAAGCAAAAAGGAACAAAGCGGCTGAAAGTACAGAGAAAAGACTTCATGAGGACCACCTAAGCCATTAGGCGAGTCGTTGAAAGGTCCTAAATCCCACCGAATGTTCCAGTGTACTGAATCCTGAAGGAGAAGGTCAAGTCTGCGATGAAAATGAGCGGTCAGCGCGTCGCCTAGCAGTTTCGCAAAGCAGTACCATGTCGCCCAACGACTCAAAATGTGAAGAGGCAGAAGGCTAAAGAAGGAAGGTGATGAAATCTACCAAAAAGTGGATCGCCGAGCGTATTTGCGATCCCAACTAACTGCTCCAAATGGTCATTCGGAGCACATTTTTAGACAACTATAAATACTTGTTTAAATTTTTATCTTAGGATGCAATTTCAGATACAACATTTTAATTTTCTTAGTTTCAAGTAGAGAGAACTTGTTATTTGCTTTTGAAGATTTGAAGACTTCCATTTCCAAGAAATTTGAAGTGGGTGTAGAAGATTCTTCATCCTAGACTCGTTTAAAGTGAAAATAAATCATACCCAAATGATGTTACTTTGCTTTGGTATCATTTTCTTCCTTTTGTCTATGTCTAGCTAAAATTCCAATTATTGGGGTTTGATTTTGTGAATATGGGTTAAATTTACTATTGGGTGTTGCTTATTGTTTGTATCTTCGCTATTTAAATGTGATTTCATTTAGTAGTTGTGTTTGAACTTAATGAGATTGTAGTTGCAAATATGATTTCATCTTAGTGTTTTTGGCTTGCTCAAGAGAGAGGTTTTAAAACTAAGACTACTAAATCGATAGCCAATGGTTATTGGGTCGTCATGGGTTCAACTCGAGAGAGTGAACCCTAGGCCCTCTCCCACACTTTCAGCTTGAGAAAGTGAATGAGCTAAGGCGGAGACAGTGCTTAAACACCGCAACTCGGTGTTCAAGAGAAATCGAGTTGATTTGGGGTAAGTTGCTCGAGAAAGAATTTACCCCACTAAAGTCTAGCCTAGTTACAAATATTCAGTGATGTACTATCAATAGCATCTACCCGATAGTGTCTTTTATCCCATATTCCTATCACACCCCAAGAATCTCGTCTTCCTATCTCATTTCCTTATATTTTTGTTGTTTTCGTTGATTAGCTAATACAAACCCCCATTGATAATTGACGCTTGCATCACCCCTTAGATTTAGTATGTTTTTATTCGATAATTTTTATAGTTATGACTAATTAGAACTTGATTTTACTTTTCAATTAATTCTCAAAACAGTTGTGGGAACGATCGCAACCCTTGGTTGGGCTATATCACTACACGCGATCGTTGGCACTTGAACCAAAGTAGTTTCCTAATACGTTAAGTCAATGACCAAGAGTCAATTGTTCTTATATTATTATGACTTATCTCCTATGCTCATTAACTATGTCTTATGTTGACTTATGTTTATATAATGCTTATATTGGAGATTTTGCTATTGACTATGATGATTATGTTATTATCTCTTATGCATATGTCTTATGTTGACTAACCACTTGAGATGCTCTTATGATTTTGTGCGAGCTTTCATACTTGGTACATTTTGTACTAACGCATATTGCCTACATTCTAATCAATGTAGGGTTGAGGAGATTGAGTTGCTTTGAAGGCTAGGTTTCCAAGGATCTAGAAGAGTTGAAGATTTTTGTGAGTCCTCATAGCTTCGAGGACAAAACCCACCTTACCTTTATGTCTTTTATTTTCATGTTAGGACTATTGTATGGGCTGTGTCCCAAGAGTTTATTCTAAAAAGTTGCATTAGATGATTTGAGACAAAGTGTAGAAACTCTTCCGTTTGCATTTATGAAAATCGACGTCGATTGTAAAAGTTTTAAATTTTCCCACATTTTTTTTATTATCTTATGTTCAGGATATGCTAAGGGCTTGTATGCGACCCCTTTCGGGGTCAACTACACCATGTTACGTCTAGGGGGAACCCCTGGGTCGTGACAGTTGTAGTTGAATATACTTATTTTTGTGTTTTGTTGTTTGCTCTTGAATAGGTGAAGAGATGAGTGTTAACGGGAGCAATGCTAGACAACTTAGGCACAATCATTACATCGGTAACTTGAATAGTGGCAATGAAGATCAGTTGGGAAGTGCATGTGCTATTCGATTACCGCCGGTCATGTGCAATGCGGTGTTTTATGTGACTAGCACTATGTTGCAGTTTATGCAAATGAAGGGTCTATTTGGAAGTTTAGATACTGAGGACCCTCATGACCACATCCGGAACTTTGTGGATGTTTGTGGGTCATTTTCTTTCAAGAGTCGGTTCGGCTTCGTTTGTTTCCCTTTTCTTTAATAGGAGAGGCAACGAGTTGGTTGGCTGATTTACCTAGGGATTCGATCACTTCTTGGGAGGATCTTACTGATGCATTTTAGGTAAGGTTTTTCCCTCCCTCAAAGATGGTGACATTGAAAGATAATATTCAGAAGTTTAAGAGAGTTGATGGTGAACCGATTCATGAGACATGGCTAAGGTTCCAGATGTTGCTGCTCCAATGTCCAACTTATGGACTCCCGGACAATGTGTTGCTACAATATTTCTACCGGAGTCTAGATTCAGTCAACAAGGGTGTGGCAGACCAGCTTGTTCGAGGAGGAATCATGCAAGAACCATTTGAAACAGCATTTACTATTCTTGATGAGATGACAAAAATTAACCATGCTTGGTACACTAAAAAAGATCAGGTGTCTCCTTTGAACTTCAAGATGAAAAAAGATCAAATTGAAAAGGATCAAGAGCGGGATAAAACATAGCCAAGATAATGACCCAAATGGATCTATTGTCAAAACATAGAACAGGTGGTGGTTCTAAGGTTATGCATATGATTGGAGTTAATGAAGTGAATCCCGATGAAGCGCAATTTGATGCTATGTACAATGAGGAAGTACACTTCCTAACAAATCAAGGAGGAGGTTTATGCCCGAACTATCCAAGGTCGGTCGGGAACCATGGCTGGAATAGGGATCACGATGACGTTTGGAGAGACCGAGATAGGAAATGGCGTGATCGTGGTACAAATTGGAGATAACGAGACGGTGACAAAGAGTGATATGTACCTCCCTATGAGCGTCAAAATCCAAAAGAGCAAAGGGCTAATCCTGTAAATTTATGCACTAAACATATGCTTGCACGCATTCTCAACAAAGTGGAAGGATCAGACAAAGTTCTAAAGGAATTGAAAGATGATGTTTCATCTCTGAACCAAATAGTTACCTCACATTCGGTATCGATTGAGCAGCTAGAAGCACAAATAGGTCAAATCTCAACTCATTTAAACCCAAGACCAAAAGGAGGTTTATCGAGTAATACCATGGTCAACCCGAAGAATGAATCTTCAAAGCATATCTACGTCGTACCATGACGTTAAATAAAGTGCTTTTTGGGAGGCAACCTAAGTTTTTAGTTTTTAATGTTGTTGTTTGAATAATGGGTATTAGATGTGCAGGTTAAAAATTCAAAATTTTGGGAAAAGAGGCAATTAGGCGAGCTTAGGTACCGTTTGGCAACTCGTCAAACAAGTCGGCGAGCTCGATCTGGACCACCGTATTGACCAACTAAATGGCTGGAGTTCTATAACATTCATCGGACAAAAGTATAATTTGATGCATCATCGAATAGTCGTTCACATAAGTGGATATCATTAGGTGGCGCGCGAACTGAAGGGTCAAAAAGGCCTCAACCATTTTAAATTCAAAATTTTCCTTCATTTCACATTTTTTGACCTTTTAACTCTTACACTTCATATCTAGATTACAGTTTTTCTTGTTAATTTTGTGTGGGGATCAATTTCTCGGGGGATTTTTGCACTTTTGCTTCCGAATAGCATTTGTATATACTTTTGAGGTTTGTGTCCCCAACTCAACTTAAATTTTCAGTAGTTTATGATGTATTCTTGTATTTTGTTGGATAGAAAACGTGATGTTGAGTAGTTGATTGATTTTGAAGTAAGGGTTATTATCGTATCGTGTTTATATTTGTGTTTTAGCCTATACTTGTTGAATTCCATGTTTGAATTGATTGAAATCATGGGTTTGTGTTGTTTGTGTTTTGGTCTATTATGGGTAAAGACTAAGTAGCCCGAATTGTACCGATTGACTTAATTTGCCCAATGATAGAGCGGATTCTTAAGGGCAAAAGATGTTGATTGGTGAATTATAGACAAATTGGGGGAAGTTTGAGTACCATGGGGTCATTATTGGTATAGGTCTGGGCTAATTACATAGAATAGTGTGTTAATTTCATTATTGTGGGCTGTGGGTTAAAACATTGAAGGTCGGGTCAAAAATCTGGGACGAGAGACTAATCGGCAAGCTTAGGCGAGCTCGTCGAATAGCTTGGCCGTTCGCCAAGCAACCCCTAGATCAACTTTTTGTTCTTCATTTTTGATGATTTTATTCTGTAACATTCGGTAATATGCCTGAGGCAAAGTTCACTCGGCGACTCGCCGAATGTTTGTTAGATCGCCCTTTCTCAACCCCAATTTTAGGTAATATTCTGTAACTTTTGTCAAGATACTTTTAGATAGCCGAAAGGCCTTGTACCTCGCCAACTTGTGCTGATATCTGAGTAATTCTATTCTGGAACTTTCGGTGAGCTCTATTTGGTTTGCCGAGTTCGGTGACTCACCGAACCACTCGGTAAGTTTTCTTGCAAGTTTTATACTTTGATATTTTTTTTGAACTATTTCTAACCTATTGGTTTATTCTATGTTGTTTTGCAGGTATGGACAAACCTAAAATTCCAGGCAGAATTCAACCACCTCGGAAGAGAGCGCGGGGAATCGTGATAAACGAGGGTGATGCGCCCTCACGAGCTACACAAGCAAAACATTCTCCGACAAGGAGGTGAATGGAGTAAAGGGAAAGGGGCATGTGGTGCACCATCCAACTGAGGATAGCTTCGACAGCATGGGCATCTACGATACCCGTCTCACCACCTCGGAGTCTAACGGTGAAGGTAACTTGGGGTCTAGATCTTCAGTTTCTATATCCGAGCCGGAGGATGACCAGACCTTACAAAGTAGGAGAGCTGAGTTGTTCTCGAAGGCGCTACATGATCTAGCCAGGATACTAGTGACTCTTTCACCTCTACCACCTCCAACACAGACGGTTGAGCAGGTACCTCCAGTGCCCCAGTACAAGCACCCCCTCCTCGGTCATTGAACAGATTAAAGGTTGTCGGGTTGAGGACTATCTTAAAGAAGAAGAGGATGTCTATAGATGGAGTGGTGGACAGATACGCTGAAGTGTGGAACACCATCAACTTCCACAAGTTTGAGATCCTTACACGACCCCGAGGCGCATACATACCTTCCTGGGTCTGAGAGTTTTATGTTGAGCATGGGAAGTTGGTGCCAAAAGGGAAGAAGAAGGCCAGCTCATTCACACCAGTTGACCATGTGGTGGTGCGTGGTAGAAAGGTAAAATGGAGTAGCACCGACATCAATGAGGTGTTGGGGTGCACTATGAATGTCATCCATGTTTTGGTATATAACATACAAAAAAAGACCCTGGATGATTTAAAAGGGTAGTTGGCTCCTCTTATCTCTGATATCACACCGCTATGGATCGAGCTAGGATTTCAGATAGAGAAGAATGACTTGAATGTGGCTGCCCAGTATTGGTTCGGATTTATTAGCAGCACCATGATGCCTTCACAAAATGAGTTCATACTTCGACATCTTAAGGCTGCTTTGTTGGGGTGCATCATTGACTAAGAAAGATTGAATCTCGGGTTGATTATTGAGAAGGAGATGGCCATGATGGCCAATCAGAGTCAAACATCACTTTCATTCCTGGTGTTGATCACAAAGTTGTTCTGGTGTCCCAAAGTGCCATTGGTGGAGAAGACAGATGTGGAAGTGACTCCTACTTCCTCTACTGAAAGCCGAAGGATCGAGGCCGAGCACACTAGATATGAGGCTGAGATGAGCAGAGCTTCACGGGTTTACACTTACCCCGGTTGTTAATGTGGAAATGCTACAAACAGACATTGCCTCTCCTACTTAGGCCGGTGAACCTTCAGGTACCTCTGGAACTTCTGCTAATGTCCCTTCTAGTTCTACTGCTGCTTCTTCCTGGCCCCCATTGGCCCAGGCTATGCTATTCAAGATGGGCCATATGGCTCAATCTAGATGTACGTGCCTCCCGGGTAGAGGCTATTGTTCCTAGGATGATTGAGTGAGTCATTGTTGTCACCTTAGCTCCTATTCAGGATGAGTTGAAAGAGCACCGGGAGTTAATCACCATGATGTCTTAGCATTAGATGCCCTCACGGTGAGAGTGGAGGAATGTGAGCAGAGTAGGCGCCAATCTGATGATCTGACGGCTTTGAGAGCCGATGTTGCTAGCCTTAGACGTGACGTGGATGAGCTTAAATCCATCTGTCTATGTTTTTCAGCATGGTGGACCTTTTTGAGGTCTCGAGTACAGAGTTTCCATCTATTTTTGAGATTCCTTCAGCTACTACGACCAGAGATGTTGTTGTGGCTGGTGAGGATACCGAGTTTGATGCTCCCGAGACTAATGAGGAGAAGCTTGGTACACGAGATGCAAGAGTGTATGATGACCTGGAGGACTTAGACGGCACGATGGTTCAAATAGCTATGAAGGCCTCTCTTTGGGATACATCGATGGTGGGCTCCAGTGGAGCGAATGATGGAGTTGAGCTGAGCACTAATGCCCAGATTGAGGGAGTCACGGATATTCAGATTTCACCTCATGCTTAGCCTGACAGGGGGATCTTGATTCTCTTCCAGCTTTATTTTTAGACTTTTTATTTATTTTACATTTAGGACAATTGTTAGTTTTGTTTGGTGGGGTGAGGTATCTTCATACCTACCTCTTGTGGGTTGTTTTGTGATTGTTTAATATTTGATAGTCAGTTATGCTTGCTTTGTGTGATTATGGCTTTTTGGTTTTTAATGTTAATGTTGGTTGGTTTTTTATCCAAATTTAAAATTCCACCTCTTGTTGTTTATGAATATGGTTGTTCTCTTGCATATTTGAGTATCAGTTGTGATCAATACTGATGACTTGAATAGTGCTCTTCATTGAACGATATATTTGTGCAATTCCAATGAGGTAAATTTGAGTTGCATAAGTCTTGTGTGAACTCTTAGCATCACATTTTAATTCATTGATTGTTGAAATGAATCATGTGATGATCCTTGCACGCGAGCTAAAATTGTAGAATCTTGATTCGTGATTGTGCTGAATGCCATTTGTGGTGAGATTGTCTTGAAACATGTGCTTGGTAATACTTAGAAGTTGCCCCGTTAATCAATCTAATCAACATATGTAGGCGAATGATATAGATGATCTTATGCAAAAACTTTGGAGGGTGAACCAACATGCTAGTATACCTCTTTGTGACCACCTTGTGAGAGTGTGAACCTAGCTTGGCACTGTTTGAACCTAACCTTTTCTTTGGATGAAACATGAGCACATTTGACCTCTTCTTCCCATCACCTAAAACCTTTATAAAGCATTGGTCTATTTGAATAGCCAACTTAGGCCAAAAGCCTCAGTTGGAGGTGTGGTGAAAAAGGAGGAAAGTCAAGAAGTTTGTGAAAATTTGCCCTTGATGGAGCATGTTGAAAAAGATGGAACCCCTCCATGTATAAAAAAAAGATTGAAAAAAATGAATGTTGAAAGAAACTTTGTGCAATGGATAAAAGAAATGGGGTATCCAATGAATAATGCTTAAAAGAACATAGGGTGGATTATGAAAATAAAAAAGAATGAAAGAAAGGGAGAAAAAGGGAAATGCAGGTCATGCTTCATGAAGGTAGAAGTCACTAAGCCAAAATGATTATACCTTTACCCTCAACCCCATCACAAGATTTGAAAGACCTTTGTGATCTTGATTGAGCTTAATGTCATGTTTATTGGAAAATACAGGCAAGCCTATGGGTAGAATCATGCATGTGTTTATATTTGAGAGTGTGAGAATTGCTTTTGATTCATTAATTCTGAAATGTTGATGAACTTTGTATGAGCATGGAATCATTCTTGATGTGAGGGCATTCAAATACTTTTGTTGAGCTTGAATTTAAATGTGAAGCAAGCATTGTGAGATTGAGTTCTATTTGATGATGGCTAGTCACAGTTTGAAACTTGTAGTGCACAGTTGAACATTGCATGGGTAGATTGAAACTCTTGTGCATTCATGTTGAGTCTTGAGTAGCAATATTTATAGACATCTCTGTTAAACTATTTGATCTTGTGTTTTACTTGAGGACAAGGAAAAGTTTAACTTGAGGTGCTAATGAGTTGGGGATTTTGACTCATTTAGGGATTAATATCTAGAGTTTTAGTGTCTTCAATGCCTATTTTATGCTATAAACTGATGTTTAAATGCTAGTTTACAGCAAAGAAAGCAAACGAGAAAGGCAAGGACATTACCGTGCAAAAAAGAGTGAAAAAGATGAATAAGCTGAAGAAAAACAAGTCTGATGTTTGCCAAAACCACTCGGCGAGTCGCCAAGTGGCTCTTCTGCTCGCCAAAAGTTCAAGCAGCCCAGCCCATGGACAAAGCCAACTTGGTGATAGAAAGGGTAATTCGACAAAATGCTGACTGTATCGGTGATGGAAGCTTTGATCGCCTAAAGTCACATAAGAGAAGTGTGGAAAAGCCAAGCCAAGAAGGCGATAGAAAGGATCAATTGGAGAGTCCTTGAGTGGGTCGGCGAAGCTCGACTTACTCTGCCAAGTGGCTCCGAAACTGAAAATCTGGAAGCGTATAAATGCGATGTTAAAAAGAGAGTTAGGGAGTTCTTATGTTTTTGGAGAGTTCCTACAATGGGTTTTTGATCCCTAACAATGTTCTTTAAGTTTGTAAGTAGAGATTTAGGGTTTATTTGATTTTGAATTGAATTCAAGCATTTTGAAGACTTGAGGATTGTTGCCCAAGCTGATGGAAAACATAGTTGGTAACTATTTCTTGCTCTTTTTTATGTGTGGCTAAAACCCCCATTTCTGGGGTGCGATTATGTGATTGAATGTTTCAATTAGCTTATGGGTGTTAGTATTTACTGATTTTAGTGTTGATTTGAAGTCGGTTCAATTGATAGTTGAGTTTTAATTGATGAATTGTAGCTTCAAATACAATTCTAGCCTAATTAATTTATGATTGTAGTGATTGGGTTATTGTAGACTTAGTTTGAGAAAGTGGGTCTAAATTTAATCTTACTGATCTAGCTTGAAAGAGTAGATTAATTGAGGTATTCAGCTGTTTATATTTGTTATGATTGTCGAGGTTCGAGAGAACGCGCCTGATTCGTAATAGTTGATTGACAATGGCTATTACACCAAAGCCTACCCTACCCACTAAGATTAAACAATTTTTATTAAATAATAGTCACCCATATAACGGAATTGGCGTTCAATCGATCACACTCCCAAGGATCTCTACTTGATTACCCCCGTGTGTTCATAATTGTTAATTGTTCACTCTAATCCCCCCAAGTGACATTAATTTTCAAAACCATGTCATTTACTTTAATTGCTTCAAAAATGTCTACTTTTACAAATGATTAGAACACTATTTCACTTCGTAATTGAATTATTTTCCGTATCACTCCCTGTGGGATCGACTCCAACTCTTCATTGGGTTTATACTTGATTCTGATAGCCTACACTTAGAATCGGATGAAGTGTAGTTGAGCGTTATTAGAGACCTATAGATTAATTAGTTTTGCACAATGGAACACCCAAATGAATTGATAATAAAGTATTTGTTTTAGTTCCAATATCTATGAACTGCAACCCTAGTTTGTATTTCTTATTGATTAAAATCCAAGTAATTAGTAGATTCTTATAAAAACCTATTTTTTGAATAATAGTTACTAATTTGAATCTGAACATTAAACTACAGAAGAATTCTAGTACAGTGTTTGTGGGATTCGACCTCAACCTAGTTATATTACTGTATTTTGCAATTGACCATTATAATCCCATAAAAGGGTGTTATTTAATCGACATCAAAATCCTAGCTGAGTTGGGCACATTTTAGTACAATTTTCACCCTTAGACCAAAGAATAAATTGAGCGGGCCATTTAGGTGTTAGAGGGTATGCTCCACACATGTGTGATAGACTTTGGTGGTCATTGAGACTAGCTTTTGTCGTTGACTTAGTTTTCTTATAACAATGGTTAACACTTCAACATTTATATGGCTCTATTAGAGGAGCTGTAGATCTCTAATTGGTTTGTTTGATGCATTTGAGGTGAGACCGTGGGGTACTGATCTTTTAAGGGAATCATTAGAGAAGGTCAAGTCAATTTAGAAAAATATTTTGGTGGCTCAGTGTACACAAAAGGAATATGCCAACCAGAAGGTTAGAGATATGGAGTAATGGTGGGAGAGTGTCACGGCCAAAACTACACCCTAGATGTGACATGGCGTATAAGACCCTAAGAGTCTCTACACAAGCCACTTGACATGCATATACACAATATAATAGATGAAAGTAGAGAATCTCAAATGAATAGGAAAGTTTAACGTAAAAGCAGAAATCTACTCATAGTCCTAAAAAGAAATTATAATACATCCATAGATGTGGCAACGACGTACCCCGTACACCACGTGCAATGTGTGAAAACTAAAACATAAAAAAAAATTAAAGGTGACATGTTTCTCAGAACATGAGGACTAACCAACTCTACGAAACATTGAGACAATCAAGCAACTAGCCACGCGCAAAGAGGAGAGAAAACGTCACACCCTACATTATTAAAAAAAATATAGGAACAAGTACGCATTAGTACATGGAATGTACTAAGTATGATATATATGCATAAAAACATGAAACATGATCGTAAGAGGACTAATCGAAAACATGGTGAAATTATTGAAAGAAGAATTTTAAATCATGAATATGGTCAGAGCATCTTAAAATCATAAAGAAATCTTCATAAAACCTTTAAAATTATTTAGCTCATTTTGTGGGATATTAGCTTTAACCGACAATAGACCATATGAGCTATAACATTGAATTCGATGTAACTCCCACATCGAGAAGGGAGAGTCTAATTTCTAAGGTAGAACTCAGTATCATGATTCATATGCTATTTGTGAATCCCCTATCTAGGTCATTTAAGATAATCCTACGGGGGCACGTAGTTTGGAACTACAGGTTCCTACTAGAGACTACCATATTTGAGCCTTCACCTCAAAGCTCTCTCTGTGCTAAGTTAAATTAAATGGAATAGTCAATTTCATAATCATCATATCATACATGGAAGATCACAATTAAGTTACTAATCTAAGTTTAATTTATCATAGAGTAGCTCATTAAATCTTGAATCAAACATGTGTGAGAAAACCTTTTACCAATCATGATCCCTAAATATGTGAGATAAATTTCATAGATTCTTATCTTAAAGCAACCTAGATCATGAAACCTTCCTTTTCATAAATCATGCATAACCTTCATGAAAACATCATTCATAGATTCATAGCTTCTTCATAAATTCATGTGTTTGAGAGTATATTGTCAAAAATCATGATCAATGCATGGGTTTCATGTGAAATCAATTAGAAATCATGTAATTGAGTCAAAACAATCATAGTAAGAGAAAAATCAAACAATTAAATCAACACAATTAGAACCCAGGGATAATTGAATGAAAACCTAATCAATTTGATGAAATTGAGAAATCCTTGGGGCTCAATGGGTGAATGGAACCCGTTGATGAATCCCTACATACATTGAGGATAAAATCCCAAAAGCAATGGATGAATAGGATACTTGAAGCTTTGAAACCCTAGCCTTCTTCTTGAACTGGAGAGAGAATTGGGGAAAATGAATGTAGATTGGTTTTGGGAATTGAGTGAATGAGAGAGTTGGGTTAATTTTAGGGGTAGAAGGGTTGTTAGTTATAAGACTTAGAATTAGGATCAAAACGACATAGTATAGGTATTAAATGGATAGGAAAATATCCAAATACCTTTAGAAAGAATTATCGGATAGTCATAAGGTTTGTACCTACGATCCGTAGAACCTCATATTGCTCGTATTGGTCAACCGTAGAACCAACTTTAGACACCCAAAAATTCAATCATTTCCCATGATACCTTTCTACGGTCCGTCGTCCAGTGTATGGTCCATATACCTCATTTGTGGAAAACAAATTCAATGCTAAAATTTCAATTAATCAGGAACCTTTCTACGACACCCTTCCCACGACTCGTAGAACCAACTACAGACCGTCAAACCTTCCATAGACCCAAGGTCCTAAATCAAATCTCTATATCCATCCTATGAGTGTCATTTGCGGCTCATCAAACCTCTTATGATTTATCCTTCAAGTCGTAGGTCTAATCTTCAAAAATATAAAATTTCAAAAATTAACTTAGGTTCTACGACTCACTTTCTATGGCCCGTAGAACCTTATACGGTCCGTAGATGGAACTCATAGATCACTGTATCAGTGAAATTTCTGCACTTTTCCTTTCTAACTTGACTTTCCATTTTTCGAGGTGTTACAATATGTACTCCTTCGGAACATTCTTCTAGTCCTTCGACTTAAGCTAGCATAAATAAAGTAGGAGAGAAACTAAGAACCCAACATGAATACAAATTTTCATCAAAATGTACATAAACATGGAGAATCACTCCAAGATAAATCATAACATCAAAAATCATGTTTTTCATGAACATGCATGCATATGGAAACATGAGATTCATTAAAACGCATGAATCGGCTTTGTCCTCCCATGTATCACCCTCAAATAATTTATTCCTCCAAAAAATCTTTCACATAATCAACTTTTTTATTTCTCAACTTTCGGTCTTGCTGGTCTGAAACTTCAACCGAAACCTCTTCATAAGAAAAATTTTCTTTAACTCCCAAACCTTCCAAGGTACAATGGACGTCGGATCTCCAGCAAACTTCTTCAACAAAGAGATATGGAGTATTGGATGTACCGATGCTAAATCATTAGGCAACTCAAGTTCATAAGCAACTTTGTCCATACGCTTCAAAAATTGATACGAGCCCATATAGCGGGGACTAAGATTCCATTTCCTTCCAGACCTCATCACACCCTTCATTGGTGAAAATTTCAAATAGACCCAATCATTAACCTCAAATTCAAGCTCCCTCTCCTTACATCGTCATAAGACTTTTATTGACTTTGAGTCATTTTCAATCTTTTGCAAATAAGTCAAACCTTTTCCATAGCCTCATGTACTAACTCTGGTCCTATCAAAGTGACCTCACCAACTTCAAACAAAGCTATAGGAGACATATACCTCCTAATATAAAGAGCCTTAAATGGTGCCATCCCAATGCCAGAATGTTAGCTATTATTATACACAAACCCAATCAAAGGAAAATGATCATCCCAATTACCATTGAAATCAATTACACAAGCTCTTACCATATCTTCTAAAGTTTGAATAGTACACTTCACTTGTCCATCGATCTGAGGATGAAAAGGTGTGTTAAGTTTCACTTGAGTACCAAGACACATTTGGAACAATTTCTAAAATTGAGATGTAAACTTAGTACCACAATCGGAGATAATGGACAAGGCCACTCCATGCAAGCTTATCATTTCCTGAATATATACCTTTACATACTCCTCGGCTCAAGTTGAAGTCTTAACAGGAAGAAAGTGAGCCGATTTGGTCCACAATAAATCAAATTGAATTAAACTAATAACGAGGACGAGGTAAACTCATAATGAAGTCCATATTAAATTATTCCCACTTCCATGTAGGGATACGAATGTTTTGGGTTAAACCACTTGGTTTCTGATGCTCAAAATTCACTTTTTGACAATTTAGACATTTAGCCATAAATTCGCAATATCCTTCTTCTTTCCTTTCCAACAATAGACTTCCCGCAAATCATGGTACATCTTGGTGGCTCTCGGACCAATAGAATATTGAGAATGTGATTATTTTTTCAAAATATGATTCCACAACTCTTCAACATTTAGAACACATAACTAACATTTATATCAAAAGACGCCATCTCCCCCTTGGGAGAAAGCCTCGATGGCTTTTTCAGAAACTGCTTCTTTAAGTGAACCAATTTATATCAAGATTTTGCATAGCCTTTACATTTGATACAACAGATGATTCTGATCCAATATGAACAATAACACCACATTCATTGCAATCAACCAAGTGAACAACCAATTGGGCCAACCTAAAAACGTCGCGAATAAACTCCTTATTACCATCCTCTACAAGAGAAACACCCCCATCGATAGTCGACCAAGAGCATCATCCACCACATTCACCTTACCACAATAAAAGAGGACACTTATGTCATAATCTTTCAATAACTCAAGCCATCTTTTTTGGTGAAGATTAAAATCCTTTTGAGTGAACACATATTTCAAGCTCTGGTGGTCGGTAAACACATCTACATGAACACCATATAAGTAAAGTCTCCAAATTTTATAAGGCAAACACTACCATCGCTAATTCTAAATCATGAGTTGAATAATTCTTTTCATGCACCTTCAGTTTCCTTGAAGCATAAGCATTGACATTCCCATGTTGCATAAAAACATAATCAAGACCAACCTGTCAATTGTCACAATAAACCACAAAACCATCCAATCCTTCCAGTAATGTCAAAATAGGGGCCGAAGTGAGTATATCTTTGAATTTTTGGAAACTCTTCTCACAAGCTTCCAACCATAAGAATTTCGCCTTCTTTTGAGTCAATGTTGTCAAAGGAGAAGCAGTGGATGAAAATCTTTCTACTAGCCTTCTATAGTAACCAGACAAACCCAAGAAACTTCATATATCTGAAGCAGACAAAGGCCTAGGCAAATTTTAAACTGCCTAAATTTTCTTAGGATCGACTTGAATACCTTCACCGGGACAATATAGACAAGGAAAGATATAGACCTTAACCAAAACTTAGATTTGGTAAACTTAGCATACAACTCACGGTCCTTGAGAATTTTCAACACAATCCTTAAGTGCTCAGCATGCTCATTCTCAATCCATGAGTAAATCAAAACATCATCAATAAACACAATCAGACAAACATGTCAAGATATATTTTAAAGACCCTATTTATCATATCCATAAACTCTACTAGGGCATTAGTCAAATCAAAAGACAAGACTAAAACTCATAATGAACATACAGAGTTCAAAAAGCCATCTTTGGAATTTCATTCTCCTTCACCCTCAATTGGCAATAACTCGATGAGAGGTCAATCTTAGAGAAGTAACTCGCTCCTTGGAGTTTCTTAGCATACTAACCATGATCGTCCTCAACTTCTCAACATGCTCATTCTCAATCCATGAGTAAATCAAAACATCATCAATACACACAATCAACAAACATGTCAAGATATTACTTAAAGAACCTATTTATCAAATTCATAAATGTCGCCTGGGCATTAGTCAAAACAAAAGACATCATCAAAAACACATAATGACCATACTGAGTTCAAAAAGACGTCTTTGGAATATCATTCTCCTTCACCCTTAATTGGCGATAACCTGATCGGAGGTAAATCTTAGAGAAGTTATTCGTTCATTGGAGTTGATTAAAAAAATTATATATCCTTGGAATAGGATACTTAGTTTAAATGGTAATCTTATTCAATTGTCAATAGTTAATGCACATTCAGAGGAACCATCCTTCATTTGGACAAATATGACTAGAGCACCCCATGGAGAGATACTCGATCCAATAAAACCCTTATATAATAAATTCTTCAATTGATCTTTTAACTCCTTAATTTCTTTCAGGACATATGATATGGAGGAATAGAGATAGGTTGTGTATTTGGAAGAAGGTCAATACCAAAGTCTATTTCCCTTTTAGGAGGAATACCAAGAAGATCATCGGGAAACACTTCTGGAAACTTATTTACAATCATAACTAACTCAAAAGTAGGGGTTTTAGAATCTGTATCCCTAACCTGAACAATATGACAAATGTGACCCTTAGAAATCATTTTACTAGCCTTTGGGCAAGATATAAATTGACCCTTAAGAGCATAGTTTCTCCCTTTCTATGACATGATAGGTTTGTTCAAAACCTTAAACACGACCAATCAGGTGCTACAATCAATGGAAGAATAACATGCATGAAGTCAATCCATCCAAAGAATAACATAAATATCTAATATATCAAGCTCTACAAAATTAACAAGAGTGACTCTATGAGAAATAGAAATAGGAAAATTTCTATAAACTCTCTTAGCAACAATAACATCACCAATGGAAGTAGATACATGAAAGGGATTGATGAGTCGGGGATTTTCACTCATTTAGGGCTACACATCTAGAGTTTTAGTGTCATAAATGTCTATTTTATGCTCTAAACTGATGGTAAAGTGTTTATTTGTAGTTATGAAAGCAAAAGAGCAATGCAAGGACATTATTGGGCAAAAAATAGAAGAAAAGTTGAAACGCTTGAAGAAAAGCAAGGCTGACGATTACCAAGACCACTCGGTGACTCACCGAGTGGACCTTCAGCTCTCCTAAAGTTACAACATGCCAGCCTTGGGAAAAAGCCAACTCGATGATGGAAATGGAATTTCGGTCCTGATCGCCTAAAGTTACAAAATAGGAATACTGAAGAGTAAAGTAAAGAAGGGAATGGAAAGGGTCATTTGGCGCATCACCGACTTGGTCAGTGATGCTCAACTAATTCCAATGAATGGCTTCATAAGCAAAAATCTAGGAAAGTATAAATGTGATTTTTAAAAGAGTTTCAAGAGTTCTGAAGTTTTGAGCGATATTTCATGTTTGAGAGTTCCTACATTGGGTTTTTTATCCCTAACACTGTTCTTAGAGTTTGTGTTCAGAAATTTAGAGTTGGGTTTGGATTTTGAACTCATTTTGAGCATTGTGAAGACCTTCAATTTGTTACCCAAACTGATGGAGAACATAGTGGGTAATATCTTCTTGCTTTGCATAATGTTTGGCTAAAACCCTCATTCTTGGGGGTGTGATTATGTGATTAATTGTCTCAATTAGCTTATGGGTTTTAGTAGTTACTGATTTAATGGTTGATTTGAAGCTGGTTCAATTGATAGTTGAGTTTTCATTTTTGAATTGTAGTTGCAAATACAGTTCTAGTATTCTATTCTTGCTTGAGAAAGAAGTTTTAGAATTAAGACTATCAATCGATGATTGTAGTGATTGTGTTATTGTGGATTCAGCTTGAAAAAGTGGGTCTATATTCTATCCTACCAATCTAGCTCGAGAGAGTAGATTAATTGAGGTTCTGGGTTGTTCTTAATTTATGGGCTTGTCGAGGTTTGAGAGAACTCACTTGATTCGTAATAGTTGATTGAGAAATGACTGTTACACCTAAAGCCTAGCCTACCCACTAAGATTCAACGATTTTTAGTAAATAATAATCAATCGTACAACGAAATTGGTAATTAATCAATCACATCCCCAAGGATTCCTCTTTAGTTGATTACTTCCCTGTTTTCGTAGTTGATAGTTGTCACTTTAATCCCCCCAATTGACACTAGTTGTCAAACCCCTACAATTTAAGTTAATTGTTTCAAAAATGTCTATTCCTATAACCGACTAGAACAACACTCCTTTCACTTCGTAATTGAATTCTCTAACATATCGCTCCTTGTGGGATCAACCCCAACTCTTCGTTGGGTTTATACTTGATTGTGACTGCCTACTCTTAGAATTGGATGAAGTGTAGTTGAGCTTTATCCAAAATGGTGTTGTTGCTGGGGAGTGGTGTTTAGAATTCTTTTAGTGAAGTCTAGTTGTGAGTTTCTTATGTTGTATTTTAATCAATTTAATTTTGTTTGTTGTTGGCTTCTCTTGAACAGGTGATGTAAGAGATAATTTGTTTTGGATAGTCTGATGCATTATATGTAAGGTTTTTCCCTCCTTTGAAGATGATGGCATTGAGAGATAATATTCAGGGCTTCAAACGATTGGATGGTGAACCAATTCATGAGACATGGTTGAGGTTTCAGAAGTTACTACTCTAATGTCCAACTCACGGACTCTTGAACAACGTGTTGTTACAATATTTCTATCGGAGTCTAGATTCGGTGAAAAAGGGTGTGGCTAACCAGCTTGTCCAAGGAGGAATTATGCAACGATCGTTTGAAATAGCATCTACTAGTCTTGATGGGATTATAAAGATTAACCATGCTTGGTACACTAAAGAAGATCAAGTGTCTCCTTTGACCTACAGGATGACAAAGGAACAAATAAAAAAGGACCAAGAGCAGGATGAAAACATGGCTTAAAGGATGACCCAAATGGATCTTTTGTCAAATCGTGCCATGGGTAATGGTTCTAAGTTTGTGAATGCAGTGTGAATTAGTGGAGTAAATCCCGATGAAGCAAAATTTGAAGTTATGTACATTGACGAGGTACACTTCCTAGTAAATCAAGGAGGAGGTTTCCACCCAAATTATCCAAGGCCGGGGGGAACCAAGGTTGGAATAAAGAGCGTGATGATGGTTGGAGAGACTGTGATAGGGAATAGCGTGACCGTGGTACAAATTGGAGAGAGAGAGACAGTGACAAAGAGATATATGTACCTTCCCATGAGCATCAAAAGCCAAAAGAGCAAAGGGTTGATCCTGAAAATTTACGCAGTGAAGATATGCTTGCGCGCATTCTCAACAAAGTGGAAGGATCAGATAAAGTGCTAAAGGAAATGAAAGATGACGTCTCAACTCTGAAACAAACAGTTACTTAACATTTGGTATCTATTAAGAAGATGGAAACACAAATGGGTCAAATCTTGACTCATTTGAACTTAAGGCCACAAGGAGGGCTACCGAGTGATACCATGATCAACCTAAATAATTAATCGTGAAAGCGTATCTTCGTCATGCCACGACATTAAATAAGGCTCTTCTTGGGAGGAAACCCAAAGTTTTAGCTTTTATTAATGTTGTTTGAATAATGGGTGTTAGATGTGCAGGTTGAAAATATGATTTTTTGGGAAAATGAGCAATTAGGCGAGCCCAGGTACCAATCAGGGACTCACCGAACAGGTCGGCGAGCCCGATCTCGACCACCATTTGGACAAACCAAAAGGCTGGTGTTCTGTAAAACTCGAAGAATAAAAGAGGCATTCACTGCATCACCGAATGGTCGGTAACATAAGTGGGCGTCGTCGACTGACGTGTGAACTGAAGGGTCATCAAGGCCTGAACCATTTTTAAATTAAAAAAACTTCCCTCATTTCATATTTTCCGACCTTTGTACTTTCACAACAATTTTTTTTTTTTTTTGTACTTGTTATTTTCGTGTGGGGATCAACTGCTCGGAGAAAATTTATGTGTTGATTATTTGTTTACTTGATAGCCTATCATTCATTTATCTATTCTTGAGGTTTCTTATTTGAACCCCGCCGTTAAAATTGTAGTAGTTTCCAAATGCATGGTCGTATCCCTGTTGAATTATTTGTGTAATATTAGTTTTTTAAATGATCGTTCTTAGTGTGTGCCTGTATCATATCTTATTTATGCTTGTTTTAGCCTATAATTGTGAAACCCTATGTTTTATATTATTTAAAATTATGGGTTTGCGCTGCTTACCTGTTGGGTCTGGTGTGGGTTAAGTTTGAGTAACCCCAATTTCACCGATCAACTAATTTTTCCCAATGATAGAGTGAGTGACATCATTCTTAAGGACAAAAGACGTCGATTGGTTAATTTTGGACAAATCTGGGGAAGTCTATATACCCCAAAGTCATTAGTGGTATGGGTTTGCGCTTGATTGCATAGAATAGATGTTTAATTTCATACTCGTGGGTTGTGGGTTAGAAATTGGAGGTCGTGGTAAAAATATGGCACGAAGGACCTTTCGACAAGCTTAGTCGAGTTCACTTAATGATTCGACGGTTCTCACAATGGCTCCTAGATCGCCTTTTTATCCTCTTTTTTTGATTAAATGATTCTGTAACATTCGTCAATATGCCTGAGCTCATCTTGTTCAATCAGGGACTTGTTAAATGACCTTTAGATCGCCTCACAATTATTCTGCTGCTACTTTTTAACGGCACCCTTTGACCTAGGCTATGATGTTCAAGATGGGCCACCTAGCCCAATCTGCTGATGTACGTGCCTCCTGGGTAGAGACTGTTGTACCTGGGATGATTAAGAGGGCCATTATTGCTACCTTAGCTCCAATCTTGGCTGAGTTAAGAGGGCACCGAGAGCTGATTGATGCACATGGCTTGGCTTTAGATGCCCTCACTGTGAAAGTAGAGGTTTATGAGGAGGGTAAGGGTGAGTCTGAGGATGTGACGGCCTTGAAGGCCGATATTGTTGGGTTGAGGTGTGATGTGGATGAGCTAAAATCCATGGATCTTTCTATGTTATTCGGCACGGTGGACTTTTCTGAGGTCCCAAGCACTGAGTTTCCAGTCTTTCACGAGATCCCTTCGGCTGCTACGACCAGAGATGCTTCTAGGGCTGATAATGATGTCAAGTCAAAGGCTCCTGAGACTGATGAGGAGGAGCTTGGTACAAGAGATGCAGAAATGTATGATGATTTAAAGAACCTCGAGAGGGCGATGGTGCAGACAGTTGTGGAGGAGTTTCTTAAGGATACATTGATGGTGGGCTCTAGTGGAGCAAAGGATAGAGTTGAGCCGGGCACTGATGGCCAGACTGAGGGAGTCACTGATATGTAGAGTTCACCGTCGGCTTAGCTTGACAGGGGGATTTTGACTCTTTTCAGTTATTGATTTAGGCTTTTCATTTATTTTGCATTTGAGGACAATTTCTTATTTTATTTGGTGGGGTAAGGTATCTTCATACCTGCCTCTTTTGAGTTGTTTTTGTAGATAATTTGTTTTGGATAGCCTGTTGTGAAGAGTGAACCAAAATTGCTATTATACCTCTTTGTGACCACCTTGTGAGAGTGTGAACCTTATTTGGCACCGTTTGAGCATATCCCTTTCTTTGGATGAAACTTGAGCACATTTGACCTCCTCCTGTCCCACCTAAAAGCATCATGGAGCATTGGTAGTTTTTGAATAAGTTAACTTAGGCCAAAAGCCTAAGTTGGGGAGAGGTTAAAAAAAGAAGGAAAGTTAAGAAGTTTGAGAAATTCGCCCTTAAGGAGTTATGTTGAAAAATATGGAACCCCTTCATATAAAAAAAGATAAAGAAGAAAAAGATCGAAAAAGAAAAGAATTGTTGAAATAAAGTTTGTACAATGGAGAAAAGAAGTGGGGTGTCCAATGAGTCATGCATAAAAGAACATAGGGTGGATTGTGAAAAATAAAAAACAGTGAAAGAAAAGGAGTAAAAGTAAAATGCAGGCCATACTTCACGAAGGTAGAAGCCACTAAGCTACAATGATCATACATTTACCCTCAACCCCGTTACAAGCCTTAAAAGATCTTTGTGATCTTGAGTGAACTAAAAATCGTGTTGGTTGGAAAATACAGGCAAGCCTATGGGTAGAGTCATGTATGTATTTATCTTTGAGAGTGTGAGAGTTGTTTTTGATTCCTTAATTCTGAATTTCTGATAAGCCTTGTGTGAGCATGGAATCATTCTTGGTGTAATGGCATTCGGATAATTTTTTTAAGCTTGAACTTGCATGTGAAGCAAGCACTGTGAGCTTGAGTTCTATTTGATGATGGCTAGTCATAGTTTGAAACTTGTAATGCACAATTGAACATTGCATGGGTAATTTGAACATCTTGTGTGCATTCATGTTGAGTCTTTTGTGTTTTACTTGAGGACAAGCAAAAGTTTAAGTTGGGGGTGTTGATGAGTCATGGATTTCGACTCATTTAGGGCTAGATATCTAGAGTTTGTGTCCTAAATACCTATTTCATGCTCTAAGCTGATGTTAAAATGCTTATTTGCAGCTATGAAGGCAAAAGAGCAAGGCAAGAAAAAAAATGAGTAGAAGAGCTGAACAGTTGAAGAAAAGCAAGGCTCACGATCGCCAAGACCACTCAGTGACTCACCGAGAGTGGTCCTTCAGCTCGCCTAAAGTTACTATGTGGCAGCCCTGGGAAAAATCCAACACGACAATGGAAATGGCATTTCAGCAAATCACCAATTGGATCGGCGATGGACATCCTAATAGCCTAAAGTGATAGAAGAGGAATGGTGAAGAGTCAAGTCAAGAAGGCTATGGAAAGGGACATTCGGTGCATCGCCGACATGGTCGGCGATGCTCAACTAATTTCATTGCATGGCTCCAAAACCAAAAATCTGGGAAAGTATAAATGTGATTTTTAAAAGAGTTTCAAGAGTTTGGAAGTTTTGAGAGATATTTCCGAGTTTTTGAGAGTTTCGACATTGAGTTTTTGATCCCTAACACTGTTCTTAGAGTTTTTGAGTAGAAATTTAGAGTTGGGTTTGGATTTTGAACTCATTTTGAGCATTGTGAAGACCTACAATTTGTTACCCTAACTAATGGACAACATAGTTGGTAACATTTTCCTGCTTTTTATAATGTTTGGCTAAAACTCTCATTCTTGGGGGTATGATTATGTGATTAATTATCTCAATTAGCTTATGGGTGTTAGTATTTACTGATTTAACTGTTGATTCGAAGTGGGTTCAATTGATAGTTAATTTTTTACTTTTGAATTGTAGGTGCAAATACAGTTCTAGCTTAGTATTCTATGCTTGCTTGAGAAAGAGGTTTTAGAATTAAGACTATCAATCGATGATTGTAATGATTGGTATATTGTGGATTTAGCTTTAAAAGGTGGGTCTAAATTCGATCCTACCAATGTAGCTCAAGAGAGTAGATTAATTGAGGTTCTGGGTTGTTCTTATTTTATAGGCTTGTCGAGGTTCGAGAGAACTCGCTTAATTCGTAATAGTTGATTGAGAAATGGTTGTTAAACCAAATGACTAGCCTACCCACTAAGATTCAACAGTTTTAGTAAATATTAATCACCCGTATAGAGAAATTTGCAATTAATCAATCACATCCCCAAGGATCCCTCTCTACTTGATTACTCCCTTGTTTTCGTAGTTGATAATTGTCACTCTAATCCCCTCAATTGACACTAGTTTCCAAACCCCTACAATTTAAGTTAACTATTTCAAAAATGTCTATTCCTATAACCAACTAGAACACTCATTTTACTTCGTAATTGAATTCTCTACTGTATCACTCCCTGTGGGATCGACCCCAACTCTTCATTGGGTTTATACTTGATTGTGACTGCCTACTCTTAGAATTAGATGAAGTGTAGTTGAGCGTTATCAAAATTGGTGCCGCTGCTGGGGAGTGGTGTTTAGAATTCGTTTAGTGATGTCTAGTTGTGAATTGATTGTGTTGTAGTTGAATCAATTTAGTTTTGTTTGTTATTGGTTGCTCTTGAACAGGTGACGAGATGAGTGTCAACGGGAGCAATGCTAGCCAACTTGGATATAATGATGACATCGGTAACTTGCACGATGTCAATGTAGATCATCTGGGAAATGCGGGTGTTATTTGAATACCTCCGGTTATGGGCAATGCAGTGTTTCATGTGACTAGCACTATGTTGCAATTGTTGCAAATGAAGGGTTTATTTGGAGGGCTGGCTCATGAGGATCCCCATGACTACATCCGAAACTTTGTAGACGTGTGTGGGCTATTTTCGTTCAAGAACATATCTTAGGAGTCAGTCCAACTTCGATTGTTCCCTTTTTCTCTCATGGGTGAGGCTACAAACTGGTTAGCCGACTTACCAAGGGACTCAATTACTTCTTGGGACGAGCTTAGTGATCCGTTTTATGTAAGGTTTTTCCCTCCTTCGAAGATGATGGCATTGAGAGATAATATTCAGGGCTTCAAACAATTGGATGGTGAAACAATTCATGAGACATAGTTGAGGTTTCAGAAGTTACTACTCCAATATCCAACTCATGGACTCCCGAACAACGTGTTGTTACAATATTTCTACCGAAGTCTAGATTCAGTCAACAAGGGTGTGGCTGACCAGCTTGTCCAAGGAGGAATTATGCAACAGCCGTTTGAAATAGCATCTACTCTTATTGATGGGATGACAAAGATTAACTGTGTTTGTTACACTAGGGAAGATCAAGTGTCTCCTTTGATCTATAGGATGACAAAGGAACAAACAGAAAAGGCCCAAAAGCGGGATGAAAACATGGCTAAAATGATGACCCAAATGGATCTTTTGTCAAAATATGCCATGGGTAGTGGTTCTAAGGCTGTGAATGCAGTTGGAGTTAGTGGAGTGAATCTCGATGAAGTTAAATTTTAAGTTATTTAGAATGAGGAGGTACACTTCCTAGTAAATCGAGGAGGAGATTTCCGCCTGAATTATCCAAGGTTGGGTGGGAACCAAGGTTGGAATAGAGAGCATGATGACAGTTGGAGAGACCGTGATAGGGAATGGCGTGACCGTGGTACAAATTGAAGAGAGAGGGAGAGTGCCAAAGAGAGATATGTACCTCCCCATGAGAGTAAAAAGCCAAAAGAGCAAAGGACTGATCCAGGAAATTTGTGCAGTGAATATATGCGTGCGCGCATTCTCAACAAAGTGGAAGGATCGGACAAAGTGCTAAAGGAAATGAAAGATGACGTCTCATCTTTGAACCAAAAATTTACTTCACATTTGATATTGATTAAGCAGCTGAAAACACAAATGGGTCAAATCTCTACTTATTTGAACCCAAGGCCAAAAGGAAGTTTACCGAGTGATACCATGGTCAACCCAAAGAATAAATCATGAAAGCGTATCTTTGTCATGCCACGACTTTAAATAAAGCGCTTCTTGGGAAGCAACACAAGCTTTTAGGTTTTATTATTGTTGTTTGAATAACGGGTGTTAGATGTGCAGGTTGAAAATTCAAATTTGTGGGAAGATGATCAATTAGGCGAGCCTACGTACCAATTGGAGACTCACCGAACAGGTCAACAAGCCCGATCCGGACCACCATTTAGACCAACCAAAAGGCTGGTGTTCTGTAAAACTTGGTGGATAAAAGAGCCATTCGGCACTTCACCGAATGGTAGGCGACATAAATGGGCGTCGCCGACTGGCGCGAGAACTGAATGGTCATCACGGCCTGAACTGTTTTTCAATTCAAAAATTCCCTCATTACATATTTTCCGACCTTTGCACTTTCACAACCATATTTTAGATTTTTGTACTTGTTATTTTCGTGTGGGGATCAACTACTCGCAGGAAATTTGTGTGTTGATTGCTTATTTACTCTATAGCCTAGCATTCATTTGTCTACTCTTGAGGTTGGTATTCGAACCCCGCCATTAAAATTGTAGTAGTTTCCAAATGCATGATCCTGCTGAATTATTTGCGTAATATTAGTTGTTCTCATGATTGTAGTGTAATGTAAAGTCAAAGGTTTACTCACTTGCTAAGTGTCTCTAAAGTGAAAGGATTGTTACTCACTTATGAACACATATGAGCTATTATGGTAAGATGTCTACATAAGGGTCTATTAAAGGCTAATGTGAACTTATGTGATGACTAAAGATGATTACAAAAGGGAATCAGATGCTTAGCACCGAAAGGGCATGTAAATGAGATGGGTGATAGCATCCAAGGAAGCTCTACTCCATTGAAGGACAAGGATGACGCTTTAGAAACTCCAAGGAGGCCCATAACAAGATCTCAAACCAAGGAGTTCAATGATAAGCTCAATGGGCTTCAATCGCTGATCCAAAGGTTTCTTATTGGGGAAGAAGAGCTCAAGCCCAAGGGAGAGGAATTGTCCAAATGCTACAATTATTTGGTGGCCCAAATTCAAGCCCAAGATGAGGAATTTTAAGGTCCAATTTCGTGCAAAAAAGGTCAAGAAGAGTCCAAGAATCAGCCACAACAAGAGTTGCTTTCTGCCCAAGTTTTGAGAGAAGACTAGTCAAACTTTCCAAGATTGTCAAGATTCTTTTCCTAGTTGGGATTTACCTTATTTATTTATTTATATATAGGTTATTAATATTTTCCTTAGTCTATTTATGGTCTCCTAAGTACCATTTAATGCTTTCCTAGAAGTACTAAATTTGTTCCTAGTTAGGTTACTTTATTTCCTTTCTAGAGTAGGATTCCTTGTAATTGTTTTTTTAGGGTTTGGCTTCTTGGACGTTTTTCCCTTCTCCTATATATAGGAGTCCTTTTCATTCATTAAAGACAATTTAGATTGATATTAAGAATATTTGAGAGAGTTCTTTGAACCTTTGTGACTTGTTCTTTGAGAATTTATCTTTAAACCTTTACTAGTTTCATAGTTTAAGGTATAAAGTAACTTCTTCTTGTGATATCTTTGGTTTCTTTTTGGTATTCTTTAGAAGGTGATTAGTTTCTACATACTAATTATTGTCTTTAGTTACTCATAAAGCGGTCAAGATCCGAATCTATCGTTTTGATTCGTTTTCTCAAGTAAAGGCGTTAGATTTCTTCCATAAATCTATACGTTGTTACTTGGATCTTTTCAAGGCCTTAGAACATCTAATCTTTGGAAATTCGTGGATCTTTCCTTCGAATTTCCCATATCTTTATTTAGTTTTTTTTGTTTCTTTTCTTTGTGCTTCCGCATTCTAATATTTAATTCTCTATTTGTGATCTCCCTTAACCTTGTTGTTATCAATGGGGGTCTCACGTTTAGTAAGTATGGCTCCCCACATGGGTTTCCTCACGTTTAGCAAGTCCGGATTACCTACGGTATGTGTTGTCTCATGAGATGGAAACCCCCACGTTTAGTAAGTTAGTGTTTCTAGAAGCAATCTCATTGACCCTTAACTATGTGCCAACATAGGACTCTAGCTTAGTGGATCCACCTAGATAGTTATGTACGAATGGTTACACCTTAGGCAAGTGTTAACCCTCTCTTTTCGGTGTGGGAGTAGAACATCGGATTCCATGTAGCTCTCATGGTCTATGTCGGTTATTGCAATATTTCCCTAATGTAAAAGTAAATGAAGGTAAGAAAGGTGTGAACTCTTACTAGGGCTTTCTTAAGGGTTTCTACATAGTGTAAGGGAGGGTATGGGACTTCTCTTGCACATTGCAACTGTGGGATCCTAAGAGATGGTTATAGTAGTGTTCTCTTATGATTATGATTATTATGACTTATGTATGTTGAAGCTAGGTTATGTATGATCATTCTGAATATGGTAAGTTATGATGAAATATGATCTTATAAATGTATGCTTGAAGTAGGTTGATTAATGTGATACTTGGCTTTGAATAGGGTTATGGGGGGTTCTATTATTTGCATTGCACTAGTATTGTTTGGGCTGTCTACATGTTGGGATGATATTATGTTGGTTTGGACTATGATACTTAATTTGTGTGCATATTGGATTTACTTGGCAAAAAGCATGTTTTGAATAAAATGTCCTTTTATGCATGTTTCAATGGTTTTTATGCATAGTAGTCATACTTAGTACGTGTGTTGTACTAACCCATATTTTCGCCCTTTTCCCCAAACATTTAGGTTCGGGCCGTTGAGGATTCAAGCTTACTTCTCAAGACACTTGGAGTTGCTTCCCCAAGTTGGTGAGTCCTCAAGTCCGAGGACAAGACCCTATGATCTAGCTTCTATGTTTAGTTATTTGCTTATGTTGAAAGACATTGTTGTACTTCCTATTTGCAAGACTTCTTATTGATGTAAGGGATAAGTCCCATTTTCGATACTTCTATGTCTAGATGGTGCATTGTGACGTAGTTATATTCTATTTTTCATATATGAAGTGAAGTTGAACTTCCAAAGTAAAAGTTTTAAATTTTCCGTGATTTTATCCTATGATAAATGTTATGATGAATGCTAAGGGCTTATATAAGACCTCTTCGACGTCGAATACGCCGGTAACGACTAGGGGCTGCTCTCGGGTCGTTACAATTCTTAAGGGAAAAATACATTGATTGGTCAATTTTGGACAAATAGGGGGAAGTCTGAGTACCCCGAAGTCATTATTGGTATGGGTCTGGGCTTAATTGCATAGAATAGGGGTTTAATTTCAATCTCGTGGGCTGTGGGTTAGAAATTGGAGGTCGAGGTCAAAATTTGGCACGAATGACCTTCGGTGAGCTTAGCCGATTTTGCCGAATGGTTCGGTGGTTCGCCCAATGGCTCCTGGATCGCATTTCTATCCTCTGTATTTGACTAAATGATATTGTAACATTCGGTGATATGTCTGAACTCGCCGAATGACCTTTAGATCACCCTTATGAATCTCAAATTTTAGAAAATATTATGTAACATTCGGCGAGATACTTTTAGTTCACTGAATGGTGTCGCCGAATCGCTAAAAGGCCCTGGATATCGCCGACTTGTGCTGAATTTGAACAGTTTCATTCGGGAACATTTTCCAAGCCCGACCTTGCTCGCCTAACTACTCAACGAGTTTTCCTGCACATATTTAAACTCTGATAATTTTTTTAACAGTTTCTAACATATTGATTTATTCGATGTTGTTTTGTAGGTATGGTTAGACAAAAGGTACCAGGAATGAATCAACCACCCCGTAAGCGTGCACGGGGGATTGTGATAAATGAGGGTGTTATGCCCGCACGAGCTACTCAAGCAAAACTTCCTCCTTTAAGGGAAAAGGCAAAGGAAAAAATCATGTGCAGCCATGCCCTGCGAAGAGCTCAGGCAGCATGGGCATCTACGCCACCCACCTCAGTACTTCAGAGTCAGAAAGTGAGGGAAACTTGGAGGAAAGATCGCCAGTCTCAGTGTCTGAACTGGAGGATGATCAAACTTTACAAAGGAGGAGAGCGAAGCTGCGCTCTAAGGCACTCCATGACCTAGCCAGGATCTCGGTGCCTCATACACCTCTTCTACCTCCAGCACAGGTAGTAGAGTAGATACCTCTGGTGCCACCAATTCAAGTACCCCCACCTCGATCACTGAAAATATTGAAAGTTGCCAGGATGAGAACCATTCTGGAAGAGAAGCAACTGTCTACCGACGGAGAAGTACACAGGTACCCGGGGGTGTGGAACACTATCAAGTTCCACAAATTTGAGATTTTCATTAACCCCTAAGCTCCTACATTCCTTGTTGGGTTCACAAATTCTATGCGGAGTATAGAAAGTTGGTACCTAAGGGGAAGAAGAAGGCCAATTCTTTTACACCTATGGATCATATCATGGTACGGGGTAGAAGAGTTAAATGCAGCAGCACTGACATCAAATGAGGTGCTAGGGTGCACGATGAATATAATCCACGTCTTGGTGGATCATATACAGAAGAAGACCCTAGATGACTTGAAGGTTTGGCTAGCTTCTCTGATTTCAGATATCACACCACTGTGGATCGAGGCAGGAGTCCTGATAGAGAACAAAGATCTTAACATGGACTCTCATTTTTGGTTTAGTTCATCAACAGTACTATGATGCCATCACAGAACGAATCCATACTCAGCATCCAAAGGTTGCATTATTGGGCTGCCTCATGGACCGGGATAGACTGAATATCGGACTAATTATCAAGCAAGAGATGGCCATGAGGGCGAAGCAAAGTCAGACTTCTCTCCCGTTTCTTGTGACTCCCCCTTCCTCTACTGACAATCGAAGGATAGACGCCGACTACACTAGGGATGAGGCCAAGAGGAGGAGACTTGCACCAGTGAACACTTCCCCGGTGGTTGATGTGGAGGTATTACAGAGACACAACACTTTCCACTCAGGCCGGTGAGACCTCAGGTATCCCTGACACTTCGACTACTGCACCCCCTACTTCTATTGCTGCCTTTTCTACTGCTCCCAATTCTTATTTTGATACTGTTTCTCGGCCCCCTATGAACCAGGCTATGCTGTTAAACATGGGCTACCTCACCTAATCTATTGATGTACGTGCCTCTCAGGTATAGGCTATTGTACCTAAGATGATTGAGAGAGCCATTGCTACTGCCTTAGCTCCTATTAGAGCTGATTTGAGAGAGCACCGAGAGTTGATTGATGAACATGGTTTGGCTTTAGATGCCCTCACTATGAGAGTGGAGGCTTATGAGCAAGGTAAGGGTGAGTCTGATGATGTGACGGCCTTGAAGGTCAATATTGTTAGGTTGAGGCGTGATGTGGATGAGCTGAAATCCATGGATCCTTGTATGTTATTTGTCACGTGGACCTTCCCGAGGTCCCAAGCACTAAGTTTCCAGCCATTCATAAGATCCTTATGGCTACTACAACTGGAGATGCTAATAAGGCTGATGATGATGTCGAGTTAGAGGCTCCCAAGACAGATGAGAAGGAGCCTGGTACAAGAGATGCAGTGGTGTATGCTGATTTAGAGGACCTCGAGGGGGCGATGGTGCAGACACCTATGGAGGCGCCTCTTAGGGAAACATCAATGGTGGGCTCTCATGGAGCAAGGGATGGAGTTGAGTTGAGCACTGATGCCCAGACTGAGGGAGTCACTGATATGCAAAGTTCACCGCCGGCTTAACTTGACAGGGGGATTTTGACTCTTTCCAAAAATAATTAGGCTTTTTATTTACTTTGCATGTGAGGACAATTGCTTATTTTATTTGGCGGAGAGAGGTATCTTCATACCTGTCTCTGTTGGGTTGTTTTTATGGATAATTTTCTTTTTAGCCTCTTGGGAAGGCTGACTTTTTGTGACTATCAGTTTTGGTTTTACTATGAATGTGTTGGTTTTGACCCAAATTAAAATTTTGCCACCTCTTGATGTTTATCAATGTGGTTGTTCTCTTGCAAATTTGAGTGTTGGTTACAATCAATACCGATGACTTGAATAGTTCTCTTGATTGAATGATATTTGTATGCGATTCGAATGAGGCAAAATTTGAGTTGCATAAGTCATATGTTAACTCTTAGCATCTCATTGTGACTGGCCGATTATTGAAATGAATCTTGTGATGATCGTTACACGCAAACTAAAATTGTAGAGTCTTGTTTGATGATTGTGTTAAATGACATGTGTGGTGAGGTTATCTTGATATATATGTGTGATAATACCTAGAACTTGCCCCGTTAGTCCAATCGACTAATGTAGGCGAATGATAGAAATGATCTTAGGTACAATTTCTGAAGAGTGAACCAAAATTGCTATTATACCTCTTTGTGACCACCCTCTGAGAGTGTGAACAATTCTTGCCACCATTTGAGCCTATTCCTTTCTTTGGATGAAACTTGAGCACATTTGACCTCTTACCATCCCACCTAAAAGCTTCATGGAGCATTGGTCCTTTTTGAATAAGTAAACTTAGGCCAAAAGTAAGAAATTTGAGAAATTCGCCCTTGAGGAGTTATGTTGAAAAAGATGGAACCCTTTTATGTAAAAGAAAACAAGAGAAATAAAAAAAAGATCGAAAAAGAAAAGAATTGTTGAAATAAAGTTTGTACAGTGAAGAAAAGAAATGGGGTGTCCAATGAGTCATGCTTAATAGAACATAAGGTGGATTGTTAAAAATCAAAAATAGTGAAATAAAAAGAGAAAAAGTGAAATGTAGGCCATGCTTTATAAAGGTGGAAGCCACTAAGCAAAAATGGTCATACCTTTACCCTCAGCCCCGTTACAAGCCTTGAATAACCTTTGCGATTTTGAGTTAGCTGAAAGTCATATTGGTTGAAAAATACATGCAAGCCTATAGGTAGAGTCATGCATGTGTTTATCTTTTAGAGTGTGAGAGTTGTTTTTGATTCCTTAATTCTGAAATTTTGATGAGCCTTGTGTAAGCGTGGAATCATTCTTGGTGTGCGGGCATTCAAATGCTTTTGTTAAGCTTGAACTTGCATTTGAAGCAAGCATTATGAGCTTGAGTTATATTTGATGATGACTAATCACAGTTTGAAACTTGTAGTGCACAATTGAACATTGCATGGGTAGTTTGAACCTATTGTGTGCATTCATGTTAAGTCTTGAGTAGCACTATTGGTAGACATTGATCTTGTGTTTTTCTTGAGGACAAGCAAAAGTTTAAGTTGGGTGTGTTGATAAGTCAGGAGTTTGACTCATTTAGGGCTAGATATCTAGAGTTTTAGGGTCCTAAATGCTTATTTTATGCTCTAAACTGATGTTGAAGTGCTTATTTGCAGCTATGAAGGCAAAAGAGCAAAGCAAGGACATTACCGGGCAAAAAAGAGCATAAAAGCTGAAATAGTTGAAGAAAAGCAAGGCTCACGATCGCCAAGACCACTCGGTGACTCACCGAGTGGCCCTTTAGCTCGCTTAAAGTTACAACGTGATAGCCCTAGGAAAAAGCCAACCCGTTGATGGAAATGGCATTTCGGCTAACCGCTTAGAATTAAGACTATCAATCAATGATTATAGTGATTGGGTTTTTATGGATTCAGCTTGACAAAGTGGGTCTAGACTAAATCCTACCAATCTAGCTCGAGATAGTAGATTAACTGAGTTTTTGGGTTGTTCGTATTTGTTAGGCTTATCGAGGTTCGAGAGAACTCGCTTGATTAGTAATAGTTGATTGAGAAATGGTTGTTACACTTAAAGCCTAGCCTACCCATTCAAATTCAACGGTTTTTAGTAAATAATAATAACCCGTATAGCGAAATTGGCAATTAACTGATCGCATCCCCAAGGATCCCTCTCTACTTGATTAAACCCTTGGTTTCATAGTTGATAATTGTCACTTTAATTCCCCCCAATTGACACTTGTTGTCAAACCCCTGTAATTTAATTTAATTGTTTCGAAAATGTCTATTCCTATAGCCGACTAGAACACTCCTTTCACTTCATAATTAAATTATCTATTGTATCACTCCATGTGGGATCGACCCCAACTCTTCATTGGATTTATACTTTATTGCGACCACCTACACTTAGAATTAGATGAACTGTAGTTGAGTGTTATCAAAAATGGCGCCGCTGCCGGGGAGTGGTGTTTGGAATTCTTTTAGTGAAGTTTCTTTGTGAATTGATTGTGTTGTATTTGAACCAATTAACTTTTGTTTTTTATTGGTTGCTCTTGAACAGGTGAAGAAATGAGTTTTAATGGGAGCAACACTAGCCAACTTGGACACAATAATGACATCGGTAACTTGCACGATGCCAATAAAAATCATTTGGCAACCGCAGGTGCTATTCAATTTCCTCCGGTTGTGGGCAATGTGGTATTTCACGTGACTGGCACTATGTTGCAGTTGTTGCAAATGAAGGGTTTATTTGGAGGGCTGGTTCATAAGGATCCCCATGACCATATTTGGAACTTTGTGGATGTATGTAGTTCGTTCTCCTTAGGGAATATCACGCAAAAGTCTGTTCGACTTTGTTTGTTTCCCTTTTCTCTAATGGAGGAGGCAACGAAGTGGTTGGCTGAGTTGCTAAAAAATAAAATCACTTTTTGGGAAGAGCTGACCAAGGCTTTTTACGTAAGGTTTTCTCGCCCTCGAAGATGGTGAAATTGAGGGACAATATTTAGAACTTTATGCGAGTAGATGGTGAACCTATTCATGAGACATGGTTGAGATTTCAAAAGTTTATGCTCCAATGTCCAACTCATGGACTCCTGGACAATGTGTTGCTACAATATTTCTATCGGAGTCTAGATTCAGTCAACAAAGGCATGACCAGCTTGTTCGAGGAGGGATAATGCGACAACCATTTGAAATAACATCTACTCTTCTTGACTAAATGGCAAAAATCAACCATGCTTGGTACAATAAAGAGGATCAAGTGTCCCCTTTGAACTTCAGGATGACAAAGGAACAAATTGAAAAGACCAAGAGGGGGATGAAAACATTAGCAAGATGATGTCCCAAATGGAATTATTGAGAAAACAGGTTTTGGAGAGTATTGATGAAAGCAAAGAGGTAAAAAAAAGTGTCGAGACTCGAGGAGGGTTCTTGCCCGGGCTCTTTAAAGTCACGCAGGAATCAAGGTGGGAACACAACTAGTGAAGATGGACATGGACGGTGAAGTTACAATCGAGATTGGGTTGACCATAATGACCTTTGGAGGAGATAGAACAAACCATGATGCGTATTACATGCAAATGGGTGACAGCCTAAGATCTAGGGGCAGTTCGGGAAGCCTTCAAGTGGATGAATTGTTATCGCGCATTCTAGATAAGGTCGAAGGATCTTATGACAGTCTTAAGGAAATGAAGGCTGATTTCTCATCCTTGAATAATAAAGTAAATTCTCACTCAAAGTCTATCAAGCTACTCGAATATCAAATGAGTCAACTTTCAGCCCAGTTAGAGTCCAAGCCACTAGAGAAGTTTGCAAGTGATATGATGGTGAATTCAAAAGTTAATCATGATAATGGTTTGGCTGTGTTAACCAGGAATGGGAAAGTAGTAGGTGGTGATGTGAAAGTGAATGATGAAGCAAAAACTGGGAAAGAGAGAGATGATACCATTGGTTTAGAGGAATCTGACCAAACACAGGAAAATGACACACCTAAAGAAGTCAAGGACAGACTGAAACAACCACCTCAAGAGAGAGTTGCTTCTTCTTCAAAGCCTATCACACTATGGCCCAAAGTCAGTCCATCGTTGCTGCAAAGACTCAAGAAAAGGGACGAAGATGCCAAGTTCCAAAAGTTCATGTTGGTGTTCAAGACTTTATCTATAAACCTTCCTTTAGTGGAAGCATTATTGGAGATGCCGAGATAAGCAAAATTCATAAAGGAACTAGTCATCAAGAAAAGAAGTATGGACTTCGAAACGGTTGAGGTTTCTCATAATTGTAGTGCCATTATGACCAGCGATGTAATTACAAAAAAAAGGATACATGGGGCATTTACCATCCCATGTACCATTGGGATGCTTCAGTTTACCAAAGCTTTGTGTGACTTGGGGGCGAGTATTAACTTGATGTCATATGTCATCGTCAAAAAACTTGGGCTAGGAGAACCTAAATACATAACAATGCGTCTTCTCATGGTCGACCGGTTTATTAAACAGCCCATTGGAATACTTTATAATATCTTGGTGAAGGTGGATAAATTTATCTTTCCAGCCAAATTTGTTATTTTGGATTGTGAGATTGATGTGGAGGTGCCTATTATATTAGGTAGGCCTTTTTTAGCTACCAGAAGGGCACTTGTGGATGTTGAAAGTGGTGAATTAAAGTTCCCGGTCAATGACGAGGAAGTTACTTTCAATGTGTGCAAATTGATGAAACAACCGAGTGACATTCATGTGGTCTCAACCCTTGATGTGATTGATGAGGCAGTAACAAGTATAAATGAAGTATTTTGCATAGGGGACCCTCTCACTACTATTCTTTCAAATTATGATGAGGAGGGAGTCCAAGATTATGATGAAGTTGTAGTTGCTTTATCGGGGTTAGATTCTTACTCCAAGAATCCATTGAAACTCGACATTGATCTTATAAATGGGGAAAGTCCCCCCCCCCCTCAAACCATCCATTGAAGATCCACCAAAGCTTGAGTTAAAAGTTCTCCCATATCACCTTCGGTATGTATTTTTGGGGGCAAGTAACACCTTGCCCGTCATCATTGCTGCAAATTTGCTTGAGTGGCAAGTGAAATTACTTGATCATGTATTGAAACGATACACTAAAGCTATTGGGTGGACAATTGTTGATATTGTGGGGATTCCCCCCCCCCCCCCGAAATTTGCACTCATACAATACAATTGGATAGTGAATGTAAACCAAGTGTGGAGCATCAAAGGAGACTAAACTCACCGATGCAAGAAGTGGTAAAGAAATAAATCATCAAATGGCTTGATGCGGGTGTGGTATACCCCATTATGGATAGCAAGTGGGTGAGTCTCGTGCAATGTGTACCAAAGAAAGGAGGAATTACGGTAGTTTCAAATAAAAAGGGAGAATTTGTGCCTATAAGATCGGTCACCGGGTGGCGTGTATGCATGGACTACAGAAAATTGAATGCATGGACTGAAAAAGACCATTTCCCTATGTCATTCATGGACCAAATGCTTGATAGGCTTGCGGGGCGTGGATGGTATTGCTTTTTAGATGGTTATTCCGGGTACAACCAGATTTCCATTGTACTGGTAGATCAATAGAAGATGACTTTTACATGTACTTATGGAATGTTTTCCTTCAAGAGAATGACATTCGGGTTGTGCAATGCACCGGCAACATTCGAATGATGCATGCTTTCTATTTTCGCAGATATGGTTGAAAACTCAATGGAGGTATTTATGGATGATTTCTCGGTTGTTGGTTATTCATTTGAAGCATGTCTTGACCACCTTGGGCAGGTACTAAAAAGGTGCGTGAAAACCAATCTTGAGCTAAATTGGGAGAAATGTCATTTCATGGTGAAAGAAGGCATTGTTTTGGGTCATAAAATTTTAGGAGAGGGAATGCAAGTGGATTAAGCTAAAGTTGAAGTTATTGCTAAATTATCTCCTCCTATTTTGGTAAAAGGATTTTGGGACCAACATCAAATATCATGGCCACATAAGGAGTAGCAAAGGATAACATAGATTCCGGATCTATCAAAGCATACACATCAAAAGGAAAAACTTTCAACATATCGATCACAACATTCGGAGAACCCTCATAATCTTGCCGAGTCTGATGAGCATCGAATGTATTCTGACAAGGTTCACCCGAACCAGAACCGCTAGGCAGAGCTTGCCTACCATCCTTACCCTTGTTAGCTTGCAACGTATAATCATTCACTTTGTGGCCACTCTTTCCACAACAAGCAACCATCCATACTAGTTAGTCATTTACCATCATACTTCTTTCCACACCTTGTGCAAGCGGGAATCCATTACAACCACCTACATGAGGTTTGGGAATAGACATTGTATATTTGTTATACATAGGAGTCAATGCATTTTAAAAACCTTGACCAGAAAAATCTTTTGTAGAATTTAGAACGACAATATCCACCGGACCTAGAATGAGAAAAGTCATCATCACTGGTCCTTGCCCTCTTGGACTCTTTTGCCCTTTCCTTGAGCTTTTTATCTACAATTTGTTGGGAATGTATCATCAAGCAAAAGATATCCATCTCCTTAATCAACATGGCGGTACTGCACTCTTTAACAACCGCATCATAAATACCCGATACAAATTTACTCATCATTGCCCTAGAGTCGGCAACTATAGTCGTAGCATACTTAGCCAATTGAGTGAACATCAAAGCATACTCATTAACACTCATATTCCCTTGAAGAAGATTAATGAACTCAAGAACATTTTCCTCCCTCATCTCAAGAGGAAAGAAACGATCAAGAAAAGCTCCTTTGAATTTCTCCCAGTCAAGAGGACCTGCATCAACCGCCCTCTCACTTTTCCATTGTTCAAACCACACTTGAGCAACACCCTGAAGTCAATAAGTGGCCAATTATGTTTTCTCCACCGAAGATAATCCCATAATTCCTACTATCTTGTACATTTCATCAATGAACTCTTGAAGATACTCATCAACCTTGAAACCATAGAATTCTGGAGGATTCATCCTAGTAAAGTCTCCTATCCTTGTCGCCGTCGTACCCATATTTAGGTTCACAAGAGCAAAGACTTCTATATTTGTTTGGGCTATCATATCTTGAGCCAAACTTAGAAAATGACTCAAAATTTGGCATGAATTACTTGCTCGGCCAATGGGTCAACCAGAACTTGAAGAACCTTAAGCTCCACATTCCGTCTCATATAAGCTCTTCAAGGGGACATATCCTGAAAGGAATCTGACAAGATTTAGGAGAAGGATCTTTATAGAGATAAACTATATGGCACGACTTTAGAGTAATGAAAGAAGTGAAGTTTCCTAGATACTTTGTAGTTTTTTATTCATAAATTTGGCGCGTTTCACACTTATGAACAAGACTCAACTCAACGCGACTTGTTAGACATCCTAGGACCTTTTCTAAAACCTTGTGCTCTGAATACCAAGTTTGTCACGACCCAAAGTACACCCTTAAAGTGACATAGCGTATAAGACCCCAAGAAGCCTTAAACAAGCCATTTGACATACATATACAAAATATAATAGACAGAAGTAGAGAATCTCAAATGAATAGGAAAGTTTGAAATAAAAGTGGAAATCTACTCATAGTCTTCACAAGTCATTCTAATACATCAAAATAAGTGGTTGAGACTTACCTTGTACACCATGTACAATGTCAGAAAACTAAAACTTAAGAAAGTAAGTAAAGGTGTCATGGTCCTCGAAACATGATGACTCACCAACTCTTCAAAACTTTGAGACGATCAAGCAGCTAACCACGCATGGGAGGAGAGGAAATGTAACACACTATATTAATAGACAATGTAGGCATAAGTATGCATTAGTACATAGAATGTACTAAGTATGAAGAATATGCATAAAAATATGAAACATGATCGTAAGAGGACATAATAAAAAACATGATATGTATGACCAAGTTAAACATGATGAAATCATTGAAAGAAGAATCATAAATCATGATCATGGTCAATGCATCTTGAAATCATAAGGAAATCTTCATAAAACCTTTAAAGTTATTTAGTTCGTTTTGCGGGATATTAGCTTTAACTAACAATAGATCGTGCGAGCTATAACATGGAATCTGATGTAACTCCCACATTAAGAAGGGAGATTCTACTTGTTAAGATAGAACTATGTATCATGATTCATATGATATTTGTAGATTCATTAGCTAGGCCATTTAAGATAATCCTATGGAGGCACGTAGTTTGGAACTAGAGATTCCTATTACAAACTACCCTATTTGAGCCTCCACCTCAAAGCTCTCTTGGTGCTAAGTTAAATCCCAACGGAATAGTGAATTTCATAATCATCACATCATACATGGAAGAGAACAATTAAGTTACTAATCCAAGCATAAAATATAATAGAGCAACTCATTTAATCTTGAATCAATCATATGTGAGAAAATCTTTCACAATTTATGATCCCTTAATATGTGAAAAAATTCTTTCACAATTTCATAGATTCTTTACTTAAAGCAACCTAGATCATAAAACCTTCCTTTTCATAAATTATACATAACCTTCATGAATACATCAATCACAGATTCATAACTTCTTCATAAATTCATGTATTTGAGAGTACTTAGTCAAAAATCATGATCAATGCATGGGTTCATATTAAATCAATTGGAAATCATGTAATTGAGTCAAAACAATCATAATAAGATTAAAATCAAATAATTGAATCAACACAATTAGAACCCATGAAGATTTGAATGAAAACCTAATCAATTTGATGACATTGAACTCAGAGAAACTGAGAAATCCTTGGGGCACAATGGGTGAACATAACCCATTGATGAAACCCTACATACCTTCGTGTTTAAAGCCCAAAAGAAATTGATGAATAAGATACTTGAAACTTGGAAACCCTAGCCATCTTCTTGCACTTGACAGAGAATTGAGAGATAAATGTGGATGGGTTTTAGGAATTCAAGTGAATGAGAGAGTTGAGATAATTTTACGGGTATAAGGGTAGTTATAGGACTTAGAATAGGGGTCAAAACAACATAACATAGGTATTAAATGAATATGAAAAGACCTAAATACCCTTAAGAAATAACTACTGGATGGTCCTATTGTTTGGACCTACGGCCCGTACTGATCAACCGTAGAACCAACTTCAAAAATTCAATCATTTCCCACAAGTCCTTTCTACAGTCCGTCGTCAAGTCTACAGTCCATAGACCCCATCTGTTAAACATAAGTTCAACTCTAAAATTTTACTAAGTCTGGAAACTTTATATGAGACCATTCCCACAACTCGTAGAACCAACTACGAACTTTCAAAACCTTCCATAGACCTGAGATCCTAAATTAAATCTCTAAATCCATCTTATGAGTGTCATCTACAGCTCGTCAAACCTCTTAATGTTCGTCCTCTCAAGTCTTAGGTCCAATCTTCACAAACTTAAATATACAAACTTAACTCAGGTTTTATGACTCACCTCCTACAGCTCGTAGAACCTTCTACGGTCTGTAGATGGGACTTATAGATTATTGTATCAGTAAAATTTCTGCACTTTTTCTTTCTAACTCAACTTTCCATTTTCTGAGGTGTTATAGAGAGACAGTCTTGCTCAAGGTTTCTCCCATGAAGGGTGAGATGAGGTTTGGGAGGCAAGGTAAGTTGAATTTGTGATTAATTGGTCCATTTAAGATCCTTAGGCGAGTGGGAGAGGTAGCCTATGTATTGGCTTTGCCTCCATGTTTGTCAGGTGTTCACCCAATGTTTCATGTGTCTATGGTAAAATAGTTTCATGGTAATGGAAATTATATCATTCTGTGGGACTCTATGTTGTTTAATGATAGTCTATCTTATAAGGAGAAATGTGTGGCTATTCTAGAAAAGAAGGTTTGTAAGTCAAATAATCCAGAGTGATTCCATTTGTGAAGGTCTAGTGGAAGAACCACCATGTAGAGAAGGCCACTTATGAGACCGAATGAGACATGTGTAGCAAATATCCTCAGTTTTTCATGGATCTAGGTATCCTTTCCTTTCTTTTTATTCCTCTCTTTTTGTACATTTAGGGATGATTTATGATTAATTAGTATCTAATATAATGACATGTCCCGTTATTATGGGTGTTTAGGACCATATTACCCTTATATAAGTCCCCATGGGGTAAGAGTTAGAAGATAATCAGGAAATGGGAGTTGGGTTATGGCTCGATGTCAGGGCTTCACTATAGAAAAGAGGTTTCCGCTATAGCAAAGTCAACATAGCAAAGATCTACATCTCACAGAACTTTACCATAATGAAGGTCACAAACGAGTAACGCGACTTAGAATCTATTTTTTGCACAATTCTAGTCAGATCTTACAATATTCACCTAGAGAATCCAATATCCACTTTTCTAAGGTCTAGGGTTTTTTCTTTCTATAAGGAAATATGTTTTATCTATATTTTGAACCATTTCCTTCTAGAACCAAAGAACGTGATCTTCATGGGAATTTATGCGATTTGAACCCTAGAATTATTTAACTCTGTGGGATAGCATTTGGAGAGTATTTTATGCATATTTTTCAATTCTAGATGGCACAATTCTACTTTTAGTATAGAATTATAAATTTAGTTATTAACTATGGCTTTAGGGAACCTCCAAACTTCATAAAATTGGTTCTTTGAGAATATGAACAACTCAAGAGAGGTTAATGGGGCTGAAACTCTATGAATGAGATTGGTGTGATCATATAAGCCTCCAATATGATGAAACAACTCCTAGATAAATGGTTAGACCTTCTAGGAAGGAAGAATTATGTGGGTGTCAATACCAAGATCTTTGTTTGAGGTAGTAGATGGTTAAAGTACTATTACATTATGTTTATCTTAAACTTTGAGAATTTTGAGGTTGTAAGGGGAGAGTAGGCTCTGACAATTTAGCTTGTTTGTTTCTAGTTCTTCTTTTGAGGTAGGTTACACTTTTTTTTGAGTTAGACATTGCTTAGTTTCTGGTATATGTGTTGTATAGTACGCACATTGGTCTACTGACATACTTATGCTTTGTTGATGGTTGAATTAATGATTGTTTGAATGAACAAGCATGTGAACTCTCGAACTGTAATGTTATGAACTGTGAACTTATGATTATTCCATACTTAATGTGTTGTCCTGAGAAATAACCGAAGAGGTTAGCGTATTGAGATATGTATATAACATACACTTACTAATCTAATGATCAGTGACTTTAGTCTAGTGTGAGCTTATGGACGAGCGATTGTATGAGTGGTTGGATCGAGTACCACATTGGTATGATACATGGACGCCTAGGGTCCCCTGCAGGTCATGACTAGATGGGAAATTTTATGCCTTTAACATATGTGTACAAATAAGAGACAAACCTGTAATCTATTGAGTGAGTACTAGAGATGACTGGCAGGATGTAGGTTTTATACCTCTACAAGGTTAAAGTTGATATGATTTCCATGATTTACTGACTTGTTTGTATTTGACAAGTGTGTTGATGATTAATGTATTGTTTGTGATTGATTTATAAGTAATTGACAAATATGACATGTTAGAATGGGAGGTAAGTATTATTATTCAATAGGGCATATTAGAAGGGTGTTTGTACTTTTATATTCTACTAGTTTTTTGACACGTGCGCTGCACGTGATTACCGATTCCAAAAATATATGCTATAGTAAATAGTATTGTTTATTTAAGCGAAGATTTGAATAATAAGTTTAGCAAAAAATAATATTGCAGATTCTTTTGTGAATGTTCAATGTGGATCGTCATATATATCTCTTATTCACGCAAACCTATGAAGATGGTCAATGAAATTTTTTATTAGTTAAATGCAATAATGTATATATTAATTTTAATTTGATGAAAGAATAATTATTATATCATCAAAATTATTTTCCTCAAGTACTCGAGGTTATGGAATATACTTGCTTAGAATAGAATGAATTACTTCATCAGAATAGTGGTATCTCATATTCCGCTAAACTTCGAACTCACTCAACGACAATGAATCACACAAAAAAATTTAATCTAAAATGCAAGAAGAAGAAGAGTAGAAGATTAAAAAAATTGTGGTGGAAAATTGAGAGGAAGCCCCTTTATTTATAGTAAACAAAGGGTAGTATGAACAAATATTTTTTTTTGTGTCTTATCTGAAAAGTCATGATTTTTCCGAGAAGTCACAACCCTTTGAAAAAGTAACAACTTATTGAAAAAGTCACAACTCTTTGGAAAAGTCACAACTTATTAAAAAAGTCACAACTCTTTGGAAAAGTCACAACTAATCGAAAAATCACAACCCTTTGAATAGTCACAACTCATCGAAAAATCACAACCCTTTGAAAAAAGTCACAACTCATCAAAAAAGTCACAACCTAAGTTAGGGATATTATAGTAATTTAACATTCAAGTTAGGAGTTCATGCTTTTAAGGTAATATAGATATAGATATAGATATTCAAATAGTTGTGGGGTCAATTTTGCTCCTTCTAGCTTAAGAAAAGGCAAAAAGAGAGAGAGAAGGGGGAAAGAGAAGTAAAGCAAAACCCAGGGTAGCTGTAATGATTATTTGGTAATATTTGTGGTGCAAAACAATATAAATGTTAAGTGTAGCTGAAAGGTCATTGTGACATATGCAAAAGTTTCGGGATTTAGCAGAAGTCTCTCCTCAAAAACCCAAGTGGCGCAGCGATCGGCGAGAGAAACAAAACCTCGCCTGTCATCTTTCCTTGCACATCAATCCGTAGGCAGACCTGAAGGTGCGTGCAATTTTCAGCTCATTCTCTATTCTTTTATATTCTGATTCGATCTCATTAGTTCCATACATTTTTACTATCAGGTATTTAGTCGGCAATCTTATTTCTCCCCCGATCTCGTTCCATAATATTTGTTGATAAGCATATCGTGTACTGGTAAGTATGCGTCAACGAGATTTAACTTTTTTAGGGGGATTTGCTTGTTATGATTTGGTGGTGTGTGATGAGGGTTTTTGTTTCTGATGGTTGCATCGTTTGACTCAGCAATGGATGATGGTTCTTTCTCTGATTTGTGATCTTGGTTCGTCTCTGTCTAGTCTGATCTGTGGAATGGAACAGTAACTGTCGAAGCAGCCGTTTGATTTTACTTTTGGGTGTTTGAGGGAAATTGCTTGTTGATTCTTCTTTGTTGTACATTTGAATAGAAATGATTATGTTTTGTAGCTTAATGAAAATGGTAATTGGTAGATCGAGTAGTTTATTTATTTATGGGTTTCTGGTTGATTGGTGTTGGACAGTATCGAAAGAAGAAAATTTATTTTGGGGTTTTGGTCACACTCCACACAAATATGAGTTCCCTATTTTATACAGCATAACTAGAGGGAGATTAGTTTCTAGCCCAATGTAGAAGTAGTACTGTCTTGAACAAAGATTTCATCACAGGGATTTTGGGTTTATTAGAGTCTTAAGAGACATGCAACGCACCTTAAGAAAAAAGGGATGAACTGATTTGGAAAAAGGATAAGAAGGGGAAGTTCACAGTCAAATCTTGGTATGACTTATGAGTCACTTTTGGAGGAAGAAGGGCCTAAATCCCCACCCATGGCCATTTAAGCATATTTGGAAATGTTTAGCCCTACCAGAGTTGCCGCTTTTGTATGGATTCTAGCTCACATTGCTTGCCTGACACGAGATAGATTGAAGAAAATAGGTTTTAGCTCTGCCTGTTCTATCTCAGGCAATAGATGTTGTCTCTGTGAAAATGATGAAGAAACAGCTAACCTTCTCTTCCTGCGATGCACTGTCACAACACAATTATGGGGGATTAATTTTCAACATAATACCTGCTCTGGACAATGCCAAGAACAACGGAGGAGCTGCTCAATTTTTTGTCAGTGAGAAGAAGGAACAATGATCTGCTAAAGATTATTCTGACAGTCCCAGCATGCATTTGGTGGAGCATATGTGGAAAGAAAGAAACAAGAGATGCTTTGAAGGAATCCATAGTTCTGTTAGGAAGTCAAACATATCCTTATACTTTAGTGTTGACTTTTGCTGATGAAAATTTACTTTACCTTTTCAACCTAAAAAATGTTAAGCTTAGGAAATGTTGTATAATTTTTTGTTGTTGCTCTCGAATTTGGCAGAAAAAAATGAATAGTATATTTCTTCTCCAATTTACTGGTCATATTTTTTAGATGTTTAATTTTGACGTCCTCTATTTCTGTATCTAGGAATTTTGGGGAATTGATGGCGTCAAAGATTCAACAACTGCAATCTCAGGCATGCCAAGCTTCAAAATTTGTTGCCAAGCATGGTACTGCCTACTACAAACAGTTGCTAGAGCAGAACAAGCAGTACATTGTGGAGCCACCCACTGTTGAAAAGTGCAACGAGTTGTCCAAGCAGTTACTCTACACTCGCCTTGCAAGGTTATATTCTCTCCCACTTAATTTTGTGCCATGTTTTTGTAATTAGCTGGGATGAAGGTACTTGGATTTGTTGGTTTAATTTTCACATGAAAACCAGTACCAGTGATTTGGTTTCTAGTCTAATGGGGATTTTAGCTTTGACCCTTCCTCACATGAATTAGGTGCGCACAATGCAATTTTTGGTGTCTTCCAAATCACTACTGCTTATAAATTTGTTTTTGTATGCTACATAAATGTCTAAGTGAAGGGACATGGGTAGTGGATCCATATAGCCAACCTAACTAGCTTGGATTGTGCTGCAGTTGCTGCTGTGTGCTATACAGAAATACAGAGTCTTTGCTCAAAAATTTAATAGGTATAGTCCTGAACTTGTCAGTTCATCTAGGATTGTTTGTCATTAGTTGAGATATCGAAGTGCAAAAGTTCTGTTCATTATATTGTCATCAAAAAATGTTTTGTTCATTATAGTGGCAGTGTAATTTTTTATACAAGAATAGTGGAAAGATAAAGCTGGTGCTGTTATTAATTCTCTTAATGTGAAACAACTAGGTGGATTGTTTTCCTTCCATAGTATGTATTTGAATCTTGCTCTATCTGACATGTTAACTCACGTGCAATGCAAATCCCTGTTATTTGTGCCTTACCATACGATCAAATAGACAGAGCAAAGTTATATGGTGTTATATTCGGCTTTACGCTTCAAATCCAACCACTGTACGAGATTTTGAATGTTTTCTTTTAGTAGATATGATTGAATTTACATGCTTGCTGCATAATGTGCTATATCTAATATTTCTGTTTGAATCCTCAAATAGCAAGCAGCATATGAGCAAAGTAGTGTGCATATTTAAATGACACAAATGTTTACAATAACCAACTGGAAACATTGTGCATGATCGTTTCTTAAAGTTCTTTTTGTGTGTGACAGCACTCCTGGCCGTTACGAGGCATTTTGGAAGGAGCTTGATTCTGTGAAGCAAATGTGGAAGAATAGAAAGGAGTTGAAGGTTGAAGATGCTGGAATTGCAGCGTTGTTTGGTTTGGAGTGTTTTGCATGGTATTGTGCTGGTGAGATAATAGGAAGAGGGTTTACATTCACTGGTTACTATCCTTGAAATATCAATCCTTATGAAAATTGACCAGTTGTAAGGGCTCTCCGTCTTTATAAGGGTGATCTGAGTGACATGAAATCCGTACAAGATTTTGTTTCTGAAGCTGCAATGTCAGTTTTTACATTATGCCGCAAATAATCTGCCCACTCCGTCTTCCTTGGCTTAACTTGAAAACTTTGTAATAGTGAATTTAAATTTGCTCAAAGTATACTGCTACATGTGACAGTATTTGTTCTTATTAATTAGTTGGCTTCTATTTGGAAGGTTGACTAGCTCATGTTTTGCATATCCATGTGGAAGTTGGTATTTACAGCACAGATTATTGATCGGAATTGAAGTTGAGATGTGAGATGTGAACTCACTTCTCTTTGCTTATATATAATTCTATCTTCTATAATTTTTACTCTCTACAGAATAAGTCTAGCCGATTAAACGATTGTCTACAATTAATAAGAATATAGTCTATGTTGTAAAATAAAGAATTGGATGTACATGTGAATGGGGTCCACTCATCTTGGAGGCCAAGTAGATTACTGTATCAAGTATACTACTCCAAGTTTGAATGATTATAAAACCTTCCATTCTATATGAAATAAAGAGATACAAGATAGACGCAAAAACATAATTACTACTCTTTCTTTCTTTTCTTTGTTATTTTGGTTTAATATTTTTCTTTTATTTATAACATGTCATCAGTACGAAGTCCTAACCACATTTGTTCTCTTACCCCAAAGATTTTTTTTATTAATTTCTTCAATAAGAAAAAAAAATATCATCATTGAATAGTTTATAAATTTATTGATCTGGGTGATTAAAAGTAATATGTTTGATATAATCTCATATTGATTACATTCTCTTATATTCTTCACTAAAATTCATTTGTTCTTGATTTTTTTTTGGATAAATCTATAGTTACTTCTAATTGGCTATTTTCTGAAGGTGAGATGAAATTATTGGACTAATTGAACCATTGCTAGTAAGTTCTTTAACATGATTCTTGAAGTTGAAAAGGTCAATAATATATAATATGGATTTTAAGAATTTAATCAAGTTGTTGTGTTGTTTCTTGTTCTTGTGATAATAGAGTATGATTCTTGAAGATCTTAATATTGCAATGTGCCACCATGAATAATTTATTGTGGCTTTTAGATATTTATACAAACACATTTTGTAAGATGAGAGTCAAGGTAAGTCAAGTTTGAATTTGATTTTCGCTATGAAGTTACTTTCTTTAAAACCACAAAGATTTCTTTTTTTGAATTGTTCATTTTTAATATTCAGTTTAAATAAGTCGTATCTTGCTCAGACCAATAAATAGAGCTGAGGTTATAGTTAAAGCCGCTAATAGAAAACCGAAAGAACTAGTTATAGTAAGCATGAAAGGGCTAAATTAAATGAAATATGTTACATTCGTCTCGACAATAGGATAGGGAAAGAAAATCCATAGACGAGACCAACTGGGACCGAACCTTTCTAAAGGATTTAATTTTTATCATCAATATATTTATATTGCCGACAATTAATAGATGTCTCACATAAGATTCATATAAATTGGTGGAAATACTTCTTAATTTACAAAAAAGAATGGTATTATTGTTCAATTCTTATGTCTTATTGAGATCTGATTGCATATTCTCCATTTTTAAAAATCTCATATCATTTTTTCCTTATAAAGGTTATGTGGGTCATTGAAGGAAAGTTGCAATTATTAAAAGAGCAACTTTCACATATAGCAAACATAAAAATCATATTTGTATGTTATAGTTATAGTTTGCATAATTGCGCTCCATAACAAATTTTATGTTTGCTAAGGAGCTTTTGATTTGTATAATTCGCTAGATACATCCAATTTTATACAAATTGTTCAGTTTGTATAAATTCATTTATACATTGTAATTTGTATAATAAGATTTGTATTTGTATAATTATAAGTGTATATGACGAAAATATATATATTTGTATTTATATATACACTTTTCTCCCGCTATACACAGACACAAATGTATTTTATACATTTGTATACCGAATGGGTAATTGTATATCGAAAATGGCTAATTGTATATCGAACCACATGGAAAAAAAAGAGATGTTTGTTGCGAATTACAAATAAAATAAACTATGACTATAATATTTAATTTGAATTAATAGTTTGCTATTTCATACAATTTTCTTTTATTAAAACAACTCCACTCCCTCTTTGTAAAGGAGTTGTACGACTGTGAAAAAGAAAAGGGGAAAACTATAACTTGAAAAGAATTTGTCTTCGTATTATTTCCACTAGAATATGAAGAAATCATTTTAAGCCACTTGTTTCGATTTTTACATTGAATGTTTTCTATATGAATGACTCATTGTCTCACATGGGTTATATAAAGATTGAATACATTAATTTGTTTTACCCCAACAATTTTAGACTTTGATTTGTGTAATTCTAACAATTTTGTTTCAGAAGAGAATTGAAGTACGAAGAAGCAAATTTATTTTGTTTCTATAAGTGAACACAATATTATTTTAAAGGCTTATAAGTGAGTCATGTAACACCTTGGCTTATTACCTCATTGGTTAAGGGTAAATTGATGAATTCAAGTTTCATCAAATCAAGAGGGTAAGATGTTGGATTTAAGTCCTAATGCACCATAGTGATAACATAATGATGACTGAGCAAACTAATGTGCTCTTGATGAAAATTATGAAACACATGATTTTACTCCATTCTCAAAAATAAATGTGGTAGCAGTACATGATAAGTCTAAAAGATGACTATTGAGATTGTATAATGAATGTGGGTGTGACAAAAGACAAAATAATAATAGTCATCACTGTCATAAAAATGAAGAACACTGTAATTTTTCCAAATAGTCCTTCAAAATATGAAGGTATTTTTTGTCATCAAAATGGTATGAAAGGTCATTAGAAACAATATGTTTGTTATGAGACCGAATAATTTGATAAGCTTATAAATCCTCCATCAAAGAAAAGGATGAAAAAGTGGTGATGCATTTGACTTCCAAAAGTGATGTCGGGGTATGTCATATGAATATGATAAATTTCAAAGCATGACAATGAACTTCTAATGAAAGGAATAATTATGAAGCACATGTATATATGATTATGGTCAATTTCATGAAGAGAATGTGACTTGTGATAAGCATCATGAAAAGTGGACCATTTTTGGAAATGAACGTGTCAAGAGATGATGAAAATTATAAATAAGGACATACTCATGTATGATTTAATAAATATCACACTCACCCCTATGGAAGGTTAGAGAGAAATAAAGAAATTTTATGTTGGTATAAATGGTCATTGGTCAAGTATTTTTAGTACATCACAAATATTGTGGTACGTTTTATTATGAACTATCAAAATGGCAAAAGAATAAATAATTCTTGACCACAAAAATTTGTTATTGATTATGTATCTTTGTACGTCAAACATATTTTTCCATGTATTAAACAAAAGGGAGAAGATATTAATGACAAAAGTAAATCAAGAAACAAGTTTTACTTGTAATGATTTTGACCATGACAATAATGATATAAATTTCTCCTTGAAAGAGATGTTCACCACACAAACAATGTTATGAAATCTGTGATAGTATTCAATGTTAATTGTGAGCTTCGTGAGCTATTGTGCTACTACCCAAAGAAATAAAATTTCTCATGATATTGAAATTGTAGTAAGTCTCGAAAGAAACTTTTTAAGTTTCAAAGAAATAGTAAAAAAAAATTATATTAAGACTATAAAATATGAAAAGATTTAAGATCTTCATATAATCAAAGTGGGTTATAAATATTTATGTGAAATATTACCCATTTTTCATATTGTTTGTGGTAACTGAATATGGACATGATGATGAAATCACATGCAAAATAAATAGAAGTTTATTGAAATAAATACCAGTTGGCATGACCGATTGATGACCATCCCGATTCAAATACGATACGAAAATAAATGAGAATTCATGTGGCTATGTATATTGAAGAAATAATAAATTGTTCAAGAATTCTCTTGCGTCGTTTGTTCTCATGATAAAATTATCATTGTACCAGCTAAGGTTGAGATTGTATCTCCCGAAATTTTGAAATATATAAAAAGGTGGATATGGGCTCGTTCACCTGTCATGTGGACCATTTACTATTATATAGATGAATCTATGTTATGGTCACATGTGCTTTATTATCAACTTGCAATCTGATTTTTGCAAAGGTTGTTTGCTCGAATTGTTATATCAAGAGCACATTTCATATTATAAAATTATATTGATAATGTTGGTTATATCCAAGTGATTTAAGCATAAACTATATGCCTCCAATTATAGCTAAACCATTGGTATGAGAACAAAACTTTCAAAAGAAATTTGTTATGAGATGTGTTATTTAGAGTATAGCAACACTTATACATATCAAGTCAACAAGGTTCCCCTATCACAATTGGTTCAGGATCAGGAACCAAAATAATTCTCATATAGAAATTTAAATGTGCGGTATATTATTCCATTGTTCCACCATTACACAATGCACAAAGATGAATCCCCAAATAATGTTGGGTGATAAACAACTGAAAAATAAGTTATACATAATGAATTATATTGGTATGATCCTCATTTAAGAGATAATTTAAGTCAATTGTCAGACACATTTGCTGATCCTATTTTATAATCCAGTTATGAATGCTCCAATGAAAAGTCCTAGAAGGACATAATTTATGGCACACCTAAAGCGTGATAGATTAATCGATTCGTAAGATAAAACTGCTTGAAGAAGAAAATGAGCAATTGATCAAGATGGTAATAATAATGAGGCAAGTGTTTTAGAAAGAGCACCATGACATAACACTTTATAAAAACCTTGGCAAAAGTTCAGCTACCTGAAAATAATGAAAAAGTAAAGAGAACTCGACAAGTTATGTCACATTAGAATCGATATCAAATAGCTGTCAACGATATCATGAATATAATGTAGCGCTCAAAATTATAAATGGTAATGATGATCTTGATATTAAATCTGTCAAGAGTTTACAGATAAATGATTGGCCAAATAAAATACAATTCAAGTATATTTTTATTCACTTGGAAAAGTGATTTTTTTGACTTACTTTGTCCATATACTAAGATATAATGTCAGTGGGGTACAAATGAATTATTGTGCGATAAGTAAAATCGTAAAATATAAAGTACGGCTTGTGCATTGAAAAATAAAGCTTTTCGCAAAAGTCCTCACATTATTGTATGGAGATGTATACTCCCAAGGTGGATGCAATAAGGTTTCTTTCAGTGACAATATATGAAAAACTTGAATATGCATGATGAATGATTAGCATAGCTAGACAGTAAATATTATATGAAAATCTCTGAAGGATTTAAAAGGTTATAAAGTGATTCCATTGAATAGTACCCCAATGGTTCTAAGATTGTATAACATAAAGATCAATTTCGATCTCATTAAAGTGGTTAGAAAGTACCATCTCATAGTGTAGTTGGTGCACTTATGTATCCTTCTATTATTATTCGTGATAAATAATTTTATTAGTAAGCATGTGAAATATAGCATAACTCTTTTCAGTGGAGATATTAGAGTGATCAAATATCGATATAAATTATTTATTTTGATCAATTGTGTCAAGGTTTATTGATCATGAAATTGCAGGAAATTATGAAGTTTGATCTCACGAAAGTATATTTTCATTTGGAAATACTGTCATATCAAGTCATTCCACAAGACAATCAATTTTATTGAAATTGTTCGTCAGTGATCGATTGTTGCTGCTAATAAATCGAACGAGCAACTTGTCTACATCAAGAAGATCTCGAATTGAGTGATTGTCAAAAATATATTTGGTTGAGATCAATAAAGATATCCAGAAAATATGTGATCTTTCTTTGAAAAGATATATTCCAACAACATTATATGAAGACATTGATGCATGTCTAGGTCAACAAAAAGGAGGACACATCAAAGAATACTGAACAAAATATATTCCAGTTTTTCTTCTTATTCATGATCTTTAAAAGAAGGATGTAGCCGATGTTCAACACTTCGTATTCACCAAGGCATTATCAACTTCAACTTTTGAGAAGTCGAGGTATAAGATTGGAATGCATCATCTTCGAGTTGTTAAGTGATGTTTCAATCAGGGGAGTATAATACGCTCTACACTCTTTTATCCTTAGCCGAAGTTTTGTCCCACTGAATTTTCTTGGTAAGGTTTTTAATGAGGCAGCTACCTATGTGTATTACAACTTACAAGATATGTGTACTCTTTTTCCTTCACTAGAATTTTTTCCATTGGATTTTTCCTAGTAAGGTTTTAACGAGGTACATTATCTATGGAAGAAATCCAATGAATAGTAAATACATCATATTGTGATGTTGATTACACAGTTTCCTGAATAAGCTTGAAATCAAGAATACAACTTATAAGTAGCTCCTAAAGCAAGTTCCTATAAGTGGCTTACACAAGCAGGTTCTTATAAGCAGCTTACAAGTAGCCCTACCTATCTTCCTTCAAGTAGTTTGTAATGAGGCAACAAATAATGCGTCTTAATTATAACCATACATATTTGTTCTTTTACTATAATTTTTCTTTTACATGAACTTCTAAGGGGTAGTGTTGTATAATAAAGAATTGGATGTACATGTGAATGTGGCCACGCATCTTGGAGGCCAAGTAGATTATTGTAGCAAGTATACTACTCCAAGTTTGAAGGCTTATAAAACCTTCCATTCTATATGAAATAAAGAGATACAAGATAGAAGTAAAAACATAATTACTACTCTTTCTTTCCTTTGTGTCACCCCCCGAGCCTACACATTGGACGTGGCCGGCACTCAAGAACCATTGCTGACCTCAAGCGAACTCTTGGCCTGACTTAATTCTTAGCGAAAGACTTACTCATAATAAAAGCATTTAAAAAAGTAAACTATAGCTCAATTGATAACTTAGAATATTTTAGAAATAAACATTCAACTAGACAAAGTGGCAACTCAAGTCTCAACATAAACGAATGAAAATGAAAAGACTCATGAACTAGTGTCTATCTATCTATCTATGAACCGTCTAATACTATGAGGGATGATGGGACAAGATCCCTGATTATCCTAACAAAACTGAAATGATAAAACATAATAAAGGGATCCTCCAGAAGAAAGGAGGCTCACCAAATAACTTTGGAACTCGACCGGATCAACGAAGCGCTGGATGCGGATCATGATTACTTGTATCTACTTCATAAAATGATGCAAGCCAAATGGCATCAATACATTGAATGTACGAGCATGCGAGGGGAATTATAAAACAATACATAAGCTTGAAATAGAACTAGAGAAACACTAACCTCGTTTCAACTCAACTCAACTCATTTCAATATAAAGCAGTGATAAAGATTCAATAAAAAGAAAATCTTTTAAAACAATAGATAGCAACTCAATGTATTGAAAAATACAATAATAACTCAGTTTTGTATATAAAAAATACTAGTAACTCTGTGGGAGATTCTCTAACCGATAACCATCACTATGAGCTATATATGTGATGATACAAAGTCTAACCCACGCTGCCAGATCTGTCCTATACTTTGTCGGGGTATAGAACCTACTACTAAGTGGATCCACTAGTCTATGCTAAAAATAATTAAGGAATCATCTAAAAAGTATGACCCTTTCTACCCACGTTGGTTACATGGTTTATGGAGACTTTGAATTATCTGAACTCGTCCCATATCGGTGCTCAATACTACTCCTAAAATGTAACTAGCTCATATGTTTATAAACATAACTCTCTCTGTGGTTTGAAATTATTACTCAAAAAATATTTCTCTTAAAAGTGATGGTACTAAAACTACTCATGAAAACTCTTTTGGAAATCGGTGTTTCCCCTCATCTTAAATGTGAAAAAATTTACTCTTGGGAATACTTAGTTCCCATATATCATTTTATAGAACATGAACTCAGCTTTACTCTTCCTCAAACTCAATGCTTAAGTCTTAAAATAAGTTTAAAATAATTGTGAAAGACTTTTTGAAAAGACTCGAAGAACTCTCTAAACTTAACTCTTAACTCTACCTTGAATTAGAATTATGAATTCAAGGTTAAGATTTATGATAGAAAGGATGGCGTGATGATTAAATGAGTTTCAAATAGTTAATCATGAAAAACAATTGAAAAACACTCTCTGGGAGCAAGTCCACGACTCGGAGATGATTTGCAATATTTGGTCGCGAAATTTTTTTGAAACAATGGAGTCCGTGTTCTCTCCGCGACATGGAGAGGAAAGTTTCACTTCTGAGGAACAGGTCCGCGATGTGGACCAGGTACTTTATTTTCTCCCCGATATTTTCTTACTCTCTTTTTTACCCTAATTCGCCTAGAATCAAATGGTTTCTTTCTAGATCACGTAGATTCGATTACTCAACTTATGTACACGATAATCTACTCCATACCACCCTCAATTCACTAACTTTTATCTTAAGAACTCATCCAATCCATCCTAATTCAAGAACGAAAACAATACTTTCAAGAAACAATCAAGAACTCATTCTTCAACTTCAAGAACGAAACTTCGCTGAAAATAATATGATTGGCTTGTGGGTGAACAAACCCAACACTATGAGAAACTCACATACCTCTTAGGGATCAAACCCATGGCGAAATTCACAACCAAAAATCTCAAGAACTCGACGAATGCTTGACTTTTCTCCTTTTTTCTATTCTTCAACTCTTTTCTAAAACCCTAGCGTAAATTAGGATTGTGAAAACTGAACCAAACCAGTTTAGATCCCTAATTATTTACTAAAAATGCTTAAATCTAATGGGGTAAGGAAAAGACCAAAATACCCCTCATATTTTTGGGTAAGTTTCCTTAACTGGACAACCTGACTTCAAATGGGTATATCTCCCTCATACGAGGTCAAAACTCAGCAAACTCAGTGGCGTTGGAAAGAGGATTCTAAGACCTTTCATTTGATATCTTATGGGCCACCTAACTCATCCCTTACTGAAAGTTATGGTCATTTGAAGTTGACCCTAAACTCATACTTAGCATAACTTGCCAAAAATTCCAATTTTTACTCTTTCCAAAATAGTTCTTTCTAATTCTAGTTATTTCAAATACCGAGGTGTTACAATATCTCCCCCTTGGGAAAATTCGTCCTCCAATGAGATTACTCTAAGTAGACTAAGGGTGTAACATCTAACATTCAACTCAAACACCCAATAAGCAATATATTACACAACATTTCAACTTAAAATAAATGCCAAGAAGATGATTAGTACCTTAATTTGGAATTTCTCCACACTCAAAGAGATGTGGATATATCTTCTTCATATCCTCCTCATCTTCCCATGTAGCTTTCTCAATAAACTGATTCTTCCACAGAACCTTGACTGATGCTACCTCCTTGGTTCTCAACTTGCGAACCTGACGATCTAGAATCTGAACGGGAATCTCCTCATAAGATAAACTATCCTTAAAATCAATATCTTCAGTAGGTATGATAAGTGATTGATCGTCCATACACTTCTTCAACATAGAAATGTGAAATACTAGATGGACCGCTGCTAACTCTTGCGGTAGCTCCAACTCATAAGCCACGTTATCGATCCTCTTAGATTTTCTGTAAGGACCAATATACCGGGGACTAAGTTTCCCCTTCTTACCAAATCTCATAACTCCCTTCATGAGTGAAACCTTCTAATATACTCAGTCATCTACTTCAAACTCTATGTCTCTTCTCCTAACATTTGTATAGGATTTCTGATGACTTTGTGTTGTTCTCAACCTCTCACTACTAAAAAGCTGCCAAAAAAGATGGATGGTGTCGCTCCAAAAAGCGACGCCAATTGACACACTGTCCGTCGCTTTTAAATTAAAAAAAATATTTTTAAAATTATTTTACAAAAAGCGATGGACGGCATCTCTTAGTCCGTCGCTTTTTTCGCGGATTTTTGCGCCAAATATATATATAATCAATAATTAATTATTTTATATAGGTAGCGACGCAGTCCGTTGTTTTTTATTAAAAATAATTATTTAAAAATTTAAAAAAAGCCACATCGTCCGTCGATTTTTAATAATTTTAATTGTTTAATTATTTTTTAAAGAAGCAACAGATGACATCTGTATGTCTGTCGCTTCTTGGTCAAAATATATGGTCAAATATTTGAAGAAAGCGACGGACAATGTCTCTTAGTCCGTCACTTTTTTGTCAAAATATTGGTCAACCATTTAAAAAAAAGCGACGGACAAAGAGACGTTGTCCGTCGGTTTCTTTAAAATATCTGCATATACCAGACGCGATTTTCCCCATTTTCTTCTCTTCCTTCTCTCTAAAATTGCCACCGACCCCGACACCGCCGCTTCTACTGCCGCCGCCGATGCCGCTGCTGCTACTGTCCCTGCCGCTGCTGCTGATGTTGCCCTCCCTCTCCATTGTCTCTTTCTCCATTAATTGAAGGTTAGGGTTTCATAAAATTAGTGTTTAATTTTTTCAATTTTTGGTATATTGTTTGATTTTGTTAATTAGTTATTGAATTTGTGTTTTATTGAATGATTGATTGTGTTTGTTTGCAAATGAATTAGGGTTTTTTGATTTAAGTACTAGTTTGAACTTGAAAATCTTTAATTTGATTGTGAATTGGGATTTTTGTAAATTTGATGATTGTTAGTTAGTAAATTATTAATTTGAAGTTAGAAGTTAGTATTGATGAAGTTTGAATATCATGAATATATAGGATGAATGTTTGAATGTATAACTAAGTAGTGTGAACCTGAATTGAACTTGGAACTAATTAGCTTGAATATATAATTAAGTTTAGAAATTAGATATGAACTTGAATTGAAAACCTGAACTTATTAAAACTTGAATATATATATAACTAATTCTTGGATTTGAAGTTTATATTTAACTAATTTTAGAACTTTAATTTTAACTTGAGCTTGAATATAAGAAATTCATGGATTAGAAGTTTATACAAATTTAAGTTTAGAAATTAGATATGAATTAACTTGAATTTAGAACTTGAACTAATTGAACTTAGAACTTGAAGTTTATATATAACTAATAACTTTTATATGAACTTGAATTTAATTAGAACTTGAACTTGAATATAACTAATTCTTGATGAACTTAATTAATTAGAACTTAATAATTAAACTTAATTAGAACTTGAACTTAATTTGAAGTTAATAAATTAGAACTTTGAACTTAATTTGAACTTTGAATTAACCACTTAAAATCTTATTGACCTTAATATATTTGAACTTAATTAAAACTTTGAGCTTAATTTATAATAACTTGAACTTAATTAGAATTAGTATAATTAATTATTTGAAATCTTAAACTTAATTAAAATTTATGAATTAATTAAGTTTGCACTTTGTAGATCTTGAAATGTAGTATTTATGAACTAATTATATATATATATATATATATATATATATATATATATATATATATATATATATATATATATATAAGTAATTATAATAAATATAATTATTAAGTAATTATTATAAATATATTTTAACAATTAATTAATGTATTAAAATTATTATTAAATTTAATTTATAAGATAATTGAATAACTATATTTTTGTAGATGGATCATCGTTTGTGGATGTATAATATACATTATGAAACTGGTGTTGGTTTGAACATGAGTTTATTGACGGTGTTAGAGATTTTATTGAACATACAATGACACTTGACATTTAAAAAAAATAATGGATTGGTTAGGTGTCCTTGTAGTGCATGTAGGTGCTTAAATTTTTTTGAACCAGATACAGTCATAGTTCATTTGTACCATAATGGATAAGCCTAGATATTTTGTATGGATTGATCATGGAGAAAGAGATGGATTGAATGGCATGTTTTATAATTCAATGCATGTGGATGAATATAATATGCTTGCACCACATGGCCAAATTAGGGTTGAACATGATAGGGTTCATGAAATGATCAATGATGCTTTCAGGGTTTAAGGTGGGATGGAACCCGAACAATATTTTGATGAAGCTCCTAATAAAAAAGCTAGACGCTTCTATGATCAATTAGAAGAGTCTAGTCGTGCACTATGTGAAGGGAGTCCGCATTCTTCCTTGTCAGTTGCGGTTATATTAATGAATATTAAATCGGATTGGAATGTTCCTAATACCGTTATTGACTCAATGGTTAATCTTTTGGGTGAACTAGTTAATCTGGAGTTTAACATACCTAAGAACTTCTATCAGGCAAAGCGTTTGGTTTCCAAGTTAGGATTGACGTATGATAGAATTCATTGTTGTGTTAATGGCTGCATGTTGTTTTCCAAGACTGATAGTAAATTAGAAAATTGTAAGTTTTGTGGACGTGCTCGTTATAAGAGGACTCCGACTGGAAAGATGGTCTAGTTAAAGGGATGCATTATCCACCTCTTATTCCTAGGTTAAAGAGGTTGTATCCATCAATGAGGGCTGCCCCACGTATGAGATGGCATCGTGAATATAGAAGGTCGCCGGGTGTCTTGTCTCATCCATCTGATGGTGAAACATGGAAGCATTTTGATAATGTATATCCTGATTTTGCCAGTGAAATAAGAAATGTTAGATTGGGGTTGCATTCAGATGACTTCACACCATTCTCTAATGCTGCTTCGCCTTATTCATACTGGCCGGTATTTCTTACTCCGTATAATCTTCCTCCTGAAATGTGCATGACCAGTCCCTACATCTTTCTAAGTTTTGTTATTCCAGGTCCCCGTAATCCAAAAAGTTTGATTGATGTCTATCTACAACTATTGATAAATGAGCTCAAACAATTGTGGTTTGAAGGCGTTTTGACTTATGATATATCAACTAAGCAGAATTTTGCTATGTGTGCTTTTTTAGTGTGGACTATTAATGATTTTCATGCATACATGATATTGTCTGGTTGGATGACAGCTGGAAAGCTATCATGTCCGTATTGCATGCAAAATAGTAAGGCATTCACTTTAAAGCATGGCAGAAAAAATACATGGTTTGATTGTCATCGCCAGTTTTTGCCAATGGACCATGAGTTTAGAAAGATGAAAAATGCATTTAGGAAAAATAAGATTGAAAGTGACCCCCCACCTCCATTACTCACAGGGCATCAAATTTGAGGGAGAGTTTCTCAATTACCTAAAGTTACAGAAGCTTCACCTTCTAGACTTCCTGGATATGGTGTTGAACATAATTGGACCAAACAAAGCATATTTTGGGAGTTTCCGTATTGGAAGGACAATCTACTACGACATAATCTTGATGTGATGCACATTGAAAAAAATATTTTGACAATTTGTTTAACGCAGTGACGGATGTTAAGGGTAAGACAAAAGACAATCCAAAAGCTAGAATGGACATAAAGGAATATTGTAGGAGAAAAGAGTAATGGTTGCAGGAATTACAAAATGGTAAAATAGTTAAGCCTAAAGCCAGCTTTTCATTCACATTGGATGAGAAACGTGATATTTGTGAGTGGGTTAAAAATTTGAGGATGCCGGAGGGCTGTGCTTCGAATTTAGGAAAGCGGGAAGATATGAATGAAGGAAAATTGATAGGTATGAAAAGTCATGATTTTCATGTGTTCATTGAAACTTAAATTCCTATCGCTTTTAGCCATCTACTCGAAAGGATATGGAAACCAATCACAGAGATAAGTCTTTTCTTTTAAAGATTTATGTTCTTGAAAGTTGTTGGAGAGTAGTTTAGATAGGATGGAGGAAAATATTCTTGTTATTACTACTAAGTTGGAGAAGATATTTCCATGTGGTTTCTTTGATGTGATGCAACATCTTCCAATTCACCTTGTACAAGAGGCCCGCCTCGAGGTCCGGTTCAAACAAGATGGATGTATCCATTTGAGAGGTATCCATTTGAAATATTCAGTAAGTTATATATATTCATCAAGTCTTTTATTAACATATATATACATATATACATGCAGAAAAATTGGCATTTCTAAACAAACAATTAAGCAAAGGGGAAAGATCGAAGGATAAGTCGTTCAAGGTCATATTGGGAGAGAAACTAGTGATTTTTATTCTTATTACTTTTGTGATGATGTGTCATGTAGGAGAAACAGGACCAATCGCAATGATGAAGGCGATATTGATCCTTTATTTCCACCGATATTAATTTTTAATCAAAATGATCGAGGATCTAAAAAGCGTAGAAAGCGTGGCTTCACTAATATGGAAATGCAATCAGCTGTGACACATATTTTTCTTAATTGTCCAGAGATTCAACCATATCTCAAGTAAGTGTTAAAATATGTTATCAAATTACATACTAATAAGTGTTCATTAACTAACGAAATACTTGAATGTTAAATGATCAGCTTGTTGGTAAACACATGTGTTAATGAAGCCATCTATACATAATTTTCCAAATGGCTAACAAACTATGTAAGTGTGCAAGCTTACATTGAATCACTAAGTATTTAAGAATATATTAATGTTATACTAAATTATATTACTTGAAATAACAATCACGTTGGTTTACGATGAATACTCAAGTGTCCAACATTTGCAATTAGTGAAAGAAGTAACACTTGGTCCTGAATCTCAAGTACTGATAATGAATAAGTATTGTGTTAATGGTTTTAAGTTTCAAACTAAAGAAGTTTCTAGGAACAGGAAAACAAATAATAGCGGTGTCTACATACAAGGTGATGCTGATGGTACTGGCCAAATTATTGAATATTATGGTGTCATTTATGAGATTATTGAAGTGAGGTATTCAGGTTGGCCTAAGAAGAAGATTGTATTGTTTCGGTGTGAGTGGTTTGACCCATCATATAAAGGAACAAAGGTGGACCATCAACATAATATAATTGAGGTTAAGCACACTAGGAAATACAAAAGTTATGATCCTTTTATTGTTGCACAAAATGCTAAACAAGTGTATTACGCTCCATATCCATTGCGTAGAGACAAAGCTGATTGGTGGGTTGTTATAAAAAACTAAGCCTGTGGGAAGAATTAAAATTGACAATGTCTTAGATGTGGCGTTTCAAAATGATGTTGTAATTGTTCTTCAACAAGTTGATGTTGAATTGGAAACCACACTACAACATCCTCAACACATATTAGAAGAGGTATCTGATGATGAGATAATGAATGTTGAGGAAGAAATATCTGAGAATGAGGAAAATGAATCATTTGATGACGAAGAATGGGACGATAATGAAAATGAAACAACTGAGGAGGAGGAATGGGAAAATAATGGAATTGAAACAAGCGAGGAGGAATAGTAGTAGAATGAAAACTAGTATATATGTAAGTTAATTTATTTTGCTAATTTTATTTAATTTATGGTTTTTATATATTATACATGTAAATTTTCATTCAGATGTCATCAGGCGGTGACGGTGATAGACATCGCGAGCATCTTGGAGTTAGCCAGACTAATAAGGCTAAAAAGAAGAAGTCTAGGAGACGCATAGATCCTGAGGATATTCCAGTATCTATTTCTTTTGCACCAGAGCGCATCAGTCATGATACTCATTTATTTGCTACTTCGTTTGGTACGGCGGATCCTCGGGCATATTATCCTAATTATCGTCGACCAGTCAGTGCTTCGTCTACTTCACAGGCATTGCCTCTATGGCGCTACGAGGACCTACCTTTACAGGCTATTCGTAGACCACGACCCTTATCGGCAGGTAGGATATCGGATGGTAATCCATCTCCCACAGGTACATCTCCTCAGTTATTTGTCACGAGGATTGCAGATTCTAGTAGCGAGAAGTCGGATGCTATGGCCAATAAGCCTCCCTTGACTCAACATTTAGTGCATCCTGGTGTATCACCTTCATCTACAGTTGCACCTAGTGCTACACCAGATGATTAGATGTCAGCTCTAGCTCCTAGCCTGAAGGACAGATTTGGTAGAGTCATGATTGAGTCAGATGGATCATCGTAAGTTTGTTTTGTTATCTATTTGTTAGTTTATTTTATTTATTTCTTATACTTTAATATATTATTCATGAACTAACATATTTATTATGTGTTTTGCACGTGGCATCCTGCAAAAGATGCTGCCCAGGCTTTAAAAGACTGTGTTAGCAGACTTTATACACATGCTTATCACTCTTGGAGCGAGATTCCAAACAGTATAAGCTAGGCGATGTTTAATGAATTTAAGGTATATATTTTTTGGTTAAGTTTAATAATTTTTGTATACTTTACTTTTTCTTACTATCGATCTAATTAACGCTATTCAATTTTTTTTAGATTAACTATACTTGAGAGTCGAGGTACAATTTGGTCATTGCGACCACATTTGAGAGAAGGGCATCTGCGAAACTGTCTGGCTGGCTAAAAAAAGTTCGGGATACTGATCAAAGTTCGGGTTGGATGTTGCCTCATGTTTTTTATGAATTACGTCAGTATTGGAACACAGATAAGTTTAAGGCAATGTCAGAACAATCCAAAAAGGCAAGAGGCAGTCTTAAGGGTGGCTCGTTGCACACCGAAGGTGCAAAGACAGTTGGAACAATTACAAGAGAGATGGTAAGTTCTAATTCAAACTTTTAAATAAATAATTAGTTGATTCATATATATATCGTTATAAATTTCAATTTTTATTTGTAGGAAAAAAATTTGGGGCGCACTCCCATTGGACCGGAGGTTTTCAAAAAGACTCAAGTGAAGAAGAAAGAAAATGAGTCGGATCCAGATGTGTGAGTGGAGGAAAGGGTCGAACGAACTTTTGTAAGTTATTTAATATGAATAATATATATTAATAGTGAATATATTTATGATATGTATGTATATTTATGTCAGTTTTTATATTTAATATGCAAAATGGTTTTCATTAGTACGTCGCTGAGAATCTAGATAGTTTGGTCCAAATTACACCTGAACTGTCCACCCAAATTTGGACAGAAAAAGTGGTAGAGGGACACACAAGGATAGAGTCTATGGTATAGGCTCACGAAATGATGTAAGACGACTCCACTCAGGCTTACAAGGTATTGGATCTTTCACGTCAAGCCGAGGCACTTGACGGTGTTCAGATTGCTGCTATGTCGGCTCAAATAACACAACTTACATCGGCACTGGCAGAGTCGAACTGGAGAAGGATAGCTGAACAACAAAGCATGAGTGCGACCGTTTAGGAAATCAAAGAACAAGTGATGAACCTCGCTCGTCGACCTACTACAACTTCTCCTGCCAAGGACACCGACGACGACAGTGACGAGGATGATGATTTTGTAGATCGCACTCCCTAGTTTGGTTTAGGTTGCTTTTATGAAGTTTTTGAAATTTTGAAACGAATTTTGAAAGACTTTGTAAGTCTTTCAATTGTGATTTTGATACTTTTGAATGTTAATTTAAGTTTGTTGTTTATGCTTTGTGTAGCTTCTTTATAATATTGTGTTTGATTGGGCTGAATTGAATTGAATTGCATTTGCAGGTTGGCACCAGAATGTCAAAAAAATGGCAGAAAAAGCGACGGACAAGGTGATTTTGTCCGTCGCTTTTCTGGGTTTTTTTTTTTTAAAACCCAGAAAAGCAACGGACAGTGTCCTTTATACTCTGTTTGGATCATTGTTACCCATTGTTTTATAATGTATTGTATTGTATTGTACTCTATTATACTGTATTGTATGGTAGATACAATGTTTGGTTAGACTGTATTGTTTGTTGTTGTTTAATAACATTTTAATTGTTTGGTTTGATTGTATCGTACTGTATTGTAATTTTTAAATTTACTAAAATATCCTTAATTATTCTAGGGTATGAGGTTTGACTAGAATTAAATAATATAAGGTAAAGGGTAAAATAGTATTTTGAAATATTATGTAAAGATATAATTAGAAAAAGAAATTAAGTAACAATGGGAACACATCAAATCGATTGTTCCATAAAATAAGGGTTTTCATTGTTATGTAACAACAAAATTTAACAATACAATACAATACAATACAATACATTTTAAGTAACAATCAAAACAAACATTGTAGGTATAGTAACAATACAATACAATGGGTAACAAAGATCCAAACAGAGTGTTAGTCCGTCGCTTTTCTGGATTTTTCAAAAAAATAATTTCCAGATAAGCGACGGACAGGGTCTTTTAGTCCATCACTTTTATGGGATTTCCAAAATTTAAATTTCCAGAAATGCGATGGACTGTGTCACTTTTTGTAAATTAAAAAAAATTAAAATTTTAAAAAAGCAACAAAGTCCATCGCTTTTGTTAAAAAAAATCTTAAAAAAACAAATCAACAAGGGACGCAGTCCGTCGCTTTTTAGCGATGCATTCAGTCGCTTTTTGAAAAGCGTCGAGCCAAAAAGCGAAGGACATGACTGAGTCTCTTTTCCATCGATTTTGACCAAAAATGAGACGCAGTTCGTCGCTTTTGACCATCGTTTTTCGGCAGTTTTTTAGTAGTGTCTCTTGAATGATCTTTACTTTCTCCATAACTTGATGAACCAAGTCTGGTCCTATCAACCCAGCTTCACCAACCTCAAACCATCCAATAGGATATCTACATCTCCCATAAAGAGTCTTATAAGGAGCCATCTGGATGATAGAATCATTACTATTGTTGTAAACAAACTCTATGAGAGGTAAGTGATCATCCCAATCAACCTTGAAATCGATCACACACATCCTCAACATATCCTCTAAAGTCTGAATCGTATGCTCTGCTTGACCATTTGTCTGAGTATGAAAAGCAGTACTAAGGTTCACCTTTGAACCCAAACCTTTTTGGAAAGATTCCAAAATTGCACAGTGAATTGCGCACCTCTATTTGAAATGATGGATATCGAAACTCCATGAAGTCTGACTATCTCTTGAATATATAACTTGGCATAATCTTCTGCTGAATGGGTAGTCTTTATCGGTAAGAAATGGGCTAATTTAGTCATTCGATCTACAATCACCCAAATCGAATCATGCTGCATGCAAGACCGTGGTAAACCTGTAATGAAATCCATATTGATCATCTCCCACTTCCATTCTAGAAAATCTATGTTCTGAGCCATACCACCGGGCCTCTCGTTCTCTACCTTGACTTGTTGGCAATTCAGGCACTTAGCAATGAACTCTGCAATACTTTTTTTCATATTAATCCACCAATAGACTTCTCTCAAGTCGCGATACATCTTTGTGGAAGCCGGATAGATATAATATCTGGAGCTATAAGCTTCCTCCATGTTCCTCTCTTGGAGTTCATCCACCTTCGGTACACACAAACTGCATTGATACCTCAATACACTATCTCCCCTTTTTCTAAACCCATCACTTTTTCCTTATGAACATTTGCCTTAAATTCAAGCAAAATAGGATCTTGGTCTTATTTCTCTTTTACTTCGGACACTAATGATGATTCAACCCCATTCATCACCACCACTCCACCTTCATTGGAATCCATTAACCGGACCCCCAATCCTGCAAGTTTGTGCACATCTTTGGCTATTTCTTTCTTGTCTTCCTCAACATGGGCGGTACTACCCATAGATAATCTGCTCAAAGCATTACCAACAACATTAGCCTTACTTGGGTGATAGAGAATACTCATATCATAATCTTTAAGTAACTCAAACCACCTCCTTTATCTGAGATTAAGCTCTTTCTGACTAAACACATTTTGGAGACTCTTGTGATCGGTGAACACATCTACATGAACACCATAAAGATAATGACGTCGTATCTTCAAAGCGAACACTACAACAACTAACTCTAGATCATGGGTTGGGTAATTCCTCTCGTGAATGTTAAGTTGTCTAGAGGCATAAGTTATAATCTTGTCATTCTGCATTAATACACAACCCAATAAAACTCTGGACGCATGACAATACACAACAAAGCCTTGCGTACCTTCTGGTAAGGACAATACTAGGGCAGTAGTCAACCTAGTTTTCAATTCCTGAAAGCTTTTCTCACAAACTTCAGACCATTGAAACTTAGTTGTTTTCTGAGTCAACTTAGTCAACATGGATGAAATAGATGAAAACCCTTCAACAAACCTTTTATAATAACCAACCAATCCCAAGAAACTCCTTATATTAGTTGGGGATGTGGGTCTAGGCCAGTTCTGCGTTGCATCTATCTTTTGAGTGTCAACTCGAATCCCATCACCGGAAACAATATGGCCTAAGAAAGCCATTGACTCAAGCCAAAATTCACACTTAGAGAACATAGCATACAACTTCTTATCCTTTAGAGTTTGGAGAACTATTTTGAGATGGCTAGCATGATCTTCCACATTCCTCGAATAGATTAGAATGTCATCAATGAAGATGATAACAAACATATCAAAATAAGGCTTAAACACTCTATTCATAAGGTCCATGAACACTGCAGGAGCATTAGTCAAACTAAACGACATGACTAGAAACTCATAATGACCATAGCGGGTCCTAAAAGTTGTCTTAGGAATGTCACTTTCTCTTATTCTCAACTGATGATATCCTGATTTGAGGTCTATCTTAGAAAAACATGTGGCACCCTGAAGTTGATTGAAGAGATCATCAATTCTCGGAAGAGGATACTTATTTTTGATAGTAACCTTGTTCAACTGACGGTAATCTATGCACATTTTAAGAGAACCATCTTTCTTCCTCACAAATAAGATCGGAGCACCCCAAGGTAAGACACTTGGTCAAATGAAACCTTTGTCAAGAAAATCTTTCAACTGCTCTTTTAACTCTTTCAACTCTGCTGGATCTATTCTATATGGCGGAATAGAGATAGGATGAGTATCAGGAAGAATATCTATATCGAAGTCTATTTCTCTCTCAGGAGGGACTTCAGGAAGATCATCTAGAAAGACCAATGGAAACTCACTTACAACTGGAACTGATTGAATATATGGTGTCTCAACACTAGATTCATTAACTCGGACTAAGTGATAGATGCACCCCTTGGAAATTCACTTTCTGGCCTTAAGGTATGAAATAAAACAACCTTAGGCACTGCTGAACTACTCATCCACTCAATAATTGACTCATTAGAGAACTGAAACTTGACTACTCGAGTCGTACAATCAAATGAGGCATAACAGGCATGAAGCCAGTCCATACCTAGAATGACATCAAATCTACCATATCTAACTCAACTAAGTCAACCATGGTGTTCTTGTGATTGACGAAAATGGTACAACCATGATAAACTCGCTCAGCTAGAATAGACTCACCAACAAGTGTAGAAACACTGAAGGGCTCAAGAAGTTGGTCAGGAAGAATATCAAAATTCATAGCAACATAAGGAGCAACTGAAGAAGATTGGACTCTATTTCCCCTATTTCCACCGCCCTACCTGTTCTTAGGACACTCTTTCATGAAGTGAACATCTTGACCACACTTGAAACAACCATTGGAGCCATCACGATACACCCATGAGTGGGTCCTACCAAACTTAGCACATGCGTAATTCCCATTTCCTCCTTGTGCCACACTACCTTGAGACTATGCAGGTCTAGCTCTGAAATTCTATGAATTATGATTATTGAACTAACTTATGTTCCATGGTGCAGGTGTACTAGAAGATGATGGAGCAGGTTCCTTTAGCTTTTGTTGGGAAGATGACCGGTTTGCACTACTCTTCTGCTGTTCGGACTCGTTCCAGTTGTCTTAGCTTTCTTATTTCAGAACTCTTCTCTATCCCTCAACTTATCTTCCACAACCTTCTGCACATGGATCATAAGTATTGTTATGTCCATGTCTCCTATCAACATAGTTGCCTTACCCTCTTTTCTTGACAAACAAGACAACCCAGAAACAAACAAACTTATCCTCCTCCTTGATGAGTCCACAAATTGGACTCATTTAGGACTATATTTTAATAGAAATTGTGTCCTCAAATGCATGTTTTATCCCGATATATGATGAAAACCTTTAAGTTTCAGGTTTCTGAAGTTTGAGGCAAAGCATGGACACCACTTAGCAAAAATGAGCAAAAAGAAGCAGAAGGAACTAAGAAATGAAGATCTGCGAATCACCGAATCCATTCGGCGAATCGCCAACAGATCGCTTATTCGCCTTTTGTTCCAGTGTGCTGAGCCCTGACAGAAAGGAGAAAACCAGGGGTGAAAAGGAGCAGTCGGCGTATAGCCAAATGACTCTGCGAAGCAGTGCTACATCACCTAATTATCCAGTACACAAAGATGTTGAAGGTAACTGATGAAAGGCGACGTAGTAGACCAAAGAGCAGATCGCCGAATGCATTAGTGATTCCCACTAACGTCGCCGAAATATCCTTCGGAGCACATTTTTTGAAAACTATAAATACTAGTTCAGTTTTTATTCTTAGTAGCGAGTTTTACCTTTATTTACCTAGTTTTTTGATTATCCAGTTTTAGACAGAGTTTTGGAGATTCTCTTTAAGTTTTGGAGAGGGTTTTGAAGAACTTGGAGCTTTTAAGGGTTTTATTTTCAAGAAATTGGTCTTGGGTCTCTTGGATTCTTCACTTTTGTCTTGTTTTAAGACTTAATCTTGCATACCCATTGATGGAAACTGATATTGGTATAAGTCTTTATCTCTTTTACATGCGTAGCTAAAACCCCAATTCTTGGGGTGTGATTTTGTGAATATGGGTTAGATTAGTTGTTGGGTCTTCTTGGCTGATAGTTTAATCGTAGTTTAATTGTGATTTCGTTTAGTAGTTATGGATGAATTTAATGAATTTGTAGTTGCAAATACAAGTTTATTTATGTGTTTTCGGCTTGCTCGAGAGAGAGGTCGTAAAACTAAAACTACCAAATTGATGGCCAGTGTGAGTGGGTCGACATGAGGTTGAGCTCGAGAGAGTGAACCCTAGTCCCATGTCCACACACTCAGCTTGAGAGAGTGAACGGGTTAGGGCGGAGGCTGTTCTTCATGCGGCAAGTGGGCGTCTGAGAGGAACCCGCTTGGAATGGGGTAAGTTGCTCGAGAGAGAGCTTATCCCCCTTAAAGTCTAGCCTAGTCATAATTACTCTATGAATTCTCTATCAAAAGCATGTACCCAATGAGTTAGTCTATCACATATTCCATTCACATCCCAAGAATCCCCCTTTCATTTCTTAGATCTCTTTGTTAATTTTGTTGTTTTTACTTACTTGTGACAAAACCCCCATTTGATATTTGACACTTGCGTCACTCTTTTTAAATTTGTTATGTTTTCATTCGCCAAAGTCTTTAGCTACGATTAGCTTTAGCACTTTCGCACTTAACCACTAATTTTGAAGCCCACTCCCTTGGGACTCGACCCCAACCCTTGGTTGGGTTACTATACTATTGCACGATCGTAGACACTTGCATCGGAAGTTGTGTCCTTGATTATGCAAACATCAAAATGGCACCGCTGCCGGGGAGTGGTGTTACGTGAAAGTTTTTGGTTTAAGATGAATTTTGCTTTTGGTAGTCGTAGTTTACTAATCTTATTTTTAGTTTTGTTTTTCTTTGAATTTGTTGATGTAGGTAGGTTCCCTGAGCATGGCTAAGGGAAATGGTGGCAACTGGACAAAGATGAAGCAAGAAGTCGAGAGGGACTTCACATTACTCGCACTGGTAACTCAGCTGAACGAGTTGGCCATAAAAATAACAAAGGTGGAAAACCAGTGCAAGAGTCAAGGGAGGTATATACCTCCTCACAAGAGGAAGCAGTCTAGAGACAAGGAGACCAATCGTGTCGAGGACACACTCCAAATCATTCTCCAAAAGATCACCGAACAAGATCAAATGTTGGAAGAGATGAAGGAGAGTATTGAAGAGTTGAATCAAATGGTTGGCTCTCACCCTAGATCGATCCAGCTGATCAAGACACTCATGAATTATGCGATGCCTCTTCTTCACTCAAACAAACTATTGGGGTTACCTAGTAACACTAGGGCCAACCCAACTAATGGGGAGTGAGTAAGGACTCGCGTCGTGCCACGACGTTAAATAAGACGCTTCTTGGGAGGTAACCTAAGGTTTTAAATGCTTTAGTTTTCTTTTATAAATAATGGTGTGTTAGTGGTGCAGGTTTGAATGAGGAAAGTGGTGAAAAATATAGATTGGCAAGAAAATGGTCAGTCGGCGGATCGCCGATGAAGACGGCGAGCCCAACTTGACCCGTCGTTTGGCTCAATTCAAGTTCAAGTGAGAGCCTGTAAAACTCGGCAAACTTACGAAACAGTTAGGTGCATCGTTGACCAGGACGACGACCTCAATGTAGACCGCCGTCTTGACCCCCAAGAAACTGAAGATTTTAGCAATTGGCGGGCAAGTGACCACTCAGTTAGTGGTCGAGTAGATCGGCGAGTGCTACTAAAGTCGCTGAATGGGCGCGAACTAGATGGTTTATAATGGCCAAGAGACTCAAAATTTGAAATTCTTCACTTTTCCTCGCTTTTGAATCTCCTAAACTCACACTAAGGTAGTATTTTCTTTATCTTAGTATTTTTCTAGCATTTTAGTTTGTTGATTTGTGCTCAGAGTTGGAATACTTTGCCGCCTAGCTTTTCAATTACAATTTAATCGGCATCAAAGGTTGGTTTCTGAATCCTGAGTTTACATTCGAAAGAAGCAACTATTGAGCCAGATTTTCCTGAACCAGAGGATGAACAACTACTGATTAACCGAAGGGATGCGCTCTGGGATAGATCTTAGCCCACAGCCACTAGTACTCCCTCAGCTGCCACTCCTCTAATGACAGACTCAATGCCAGCCCAGGCACCCTCAGTAACTCCTGCACTTCCTATAGTTCCTCCACCGAGGCTATTAAATAGATTGAAAGGTGATGGTTTACAGACCATCATAGAGGAGAAGTTGTTATCCATGGAGGGTCTGGAAGGCAAGCATCCTGATGTGCTTGAAACTCTCCGATACCATGAATTCAAGTAGTTCACACGGCCCCGAGGCCCTTACATTCCTTCTTGGGTAAGAGAGTTTTACACTACTTATGGGGAGTTGGTGCCTCAGAACAAGAAGAAGGCAAGTGAGTTTCGACCGGTGAAGTCGGTCATGGTTAGAGGCAAGGAGGTGGAGTGTCACAACAAACATATTAATGATGTATTAGGTAGACTGCTGCACTCTGCACTTCCTTATGAGGGGTTGCCGATTGTTCATTCCCTGGAAGATTTGAAGGGTTGGTTGGCTCCAATGATTTCTGACATCACCCCGAGGTGGATGGATGCAGGGGCTCCTCTTGAGAAGAGGGACATGAACAACACCTCCATGTTCTGGTTTGGCTTCATCAGCAGCATCATAATACCATCCCAGAATGAGTTTATTCTCCGCCATCCTAAGGCGGCTTGCCTTTGTTCTATCATGGACATGAGGCGGATCGATCTAGGACTGATGATGTCACAGAAGATGGTCATGAGAGCCAAACAGAAGTTGACGTCTCTGCCATTTCCAGTTCTGGTCACTGAGGTGTGCCGACGAGCTGGAGTACCTTGTGACACTACGAGGGATGTTGAGTTCACCCCATCTTCCTCCACCGATATCAGGCATATTGAGGTCGAATTCATATGAGAGAAGGTTGACAGGAGGAGAGCAGCTCCAACAGACACTTCTCGAGAGGTCAATGTTGACTCATTACCAGCAGAGGCATCTTCGCCTACTCCGGCCTTTGAGCCCTCAGGTATACCCGCTCCTTCTTCCTCTTCATCACAGGCTCTAGGTGCTTCCTCATCCTCCAGCCTACCAAGATTACTCAGACCATCATCCTTAAAATGGGGCAGTTGGCCTATTCAGCTGATATAAGAGCTACCCGATTGGAGAGATCCATCCCGAGGATGATTACCAGTGCCATCTTGGCTGCACTGACCCCCCTTCAGACTTCTGTTGATGCCTTGATAGTGAGAGTCATTGCTTGAGACCTCTGAGGTGACGACTTTAAAAGCCGAGATTGCGAGTTTGAAGGATGTAGACTATTTGAAGACTACGAACTTCACATCACTGATGCGGGATGCAGATGATGAGGATGCTCCTGAGACCTCGGGGATTCCTCCAGCTACCACCGGAGATATTCAGGGGGATGGCACATCACATGTAGAGTCGAATGTAGAGACCGATGAGGAGTTGATATTAGTACATGCTGAGGAGACACAGGAGAGCATATATGAGGGCATATTCAGAGACTTGCCAGATTTTATAGAGACGGTTGTGCAACTGGTGATCCAGACATTGCCGACTGAGACGTCCACAACAGCTCCTAGTGGATCTGGCATTTCTATTCTGTTTGAGCCTACTCCGAGCACTGATGCCCATATACAGACTGCTACACCAACCACCAAGACCCCGACAGAGAGAGACTACATAGACAGGACCTTTCTTTACCTCCCTCTCTATCTTATTATATTTTTACTTTTAGATACTTTTAGTTGCATTTGAGGACAAATACTTTTTATTTGTGGTGGGGTGAGGCCCACACCTTTTGTGTTGATAGTTGTGTTTTGTGTATATATGGGTTGTTCTGCTTTAAAATATGTTTTATCTGTTTCTGTGGATGATTGAGCTTATGGCTCCTTTTATTTGTTTTATTGCAAAATGATTTTAACCTGTCCGAAATTTTTTGCCACCTCTTGTGTGTGAATGTGGCTGTTTTTGTGCAAAATTTGAGTCCCGGTTTCGATCAATACCGATGACTTGAATAGTACTCTCAATCGAATAACATGAATGCACGGCTACGATGAGGCCAAATGAAGTTGCATAGACAATATGTGAACTATTTGCATCTCCTTTTGACTAGCCTAGTATCGAATCGAGTCTCTTGTAATGACCGTTGCACACTAGCGAAAGTGTGGAGTCTTGTTTGACTATTAGTGTCGATGCCTAGTGTGCTAAGCTTACTTTGAAGCATGCATGAATACACCTAGAATTTACCCCATTGGTCTGGTCAACTAAGTGATGCTATCTCTTGATATGATCTTAGGCAACTTCTAAGAGTGTGAGGCAATTTGATATACACATCTTTTGTGACCTACCTTGTGAGTGTGTGAACCGCTTTTGAACACCTATTGAGCCTTACCTTTCTTTGGAAGAAACTTGATGAAATCATAACCTTTCTTTATCCACTACCTATAATCCTCTTGAATTGTGGTTAATTGAATAGCCAACTTAGGCCAAAAGCCTAAGTTGGGGGTGTGGTGAAAAGCTAAGGGCAAGTCAAGAAATGCAAGGAAAGTCTCCTTTAACCCATGGTGTTGACAAAAATGGAACCCTTCAATATAAAAAAAAAAAAAAAAAAAAAAAAAGAAAAAAAATGAAAAAGAAAGTTGTGGAATAAAGTACAAATGAGATGGGATTTCCAAACAATTCATGGAAAGTGAATAATAGGATGACTCATGAGCACTAAAGAAAATGATGAAGGAAGAGGAAAGGAAGTGTTGTGAGTACCACATTTCATGAGGATGAAATTCATTGAGCCTAAATGACCATACATTTGCACTCAGCCCCATTACAAGCCTTGAAAGACCTTTTTGATCTTAAGAAAGCTGAAAAAAATGTCGATTGGAAAATACGAGTAAACCAATGGGTGAAAGCATGCATTGTTTGCATCTTTGTGAGTGTGAGCATTGCATATGATTCCTGAACTTTAAATGATTAAATCATTATGTGCTAATATGGAATCATTCTTTCTGTGAGGGCATTCGAACACTCTAGTTGAGCCTGAACTTGCATTTGAGGCAAGTATTGTGAGCATGAGATTCTTTGATATTGGTGAGTCACTACTTAAATCATTGAGTGCACAATTGATCTTTGCACAAGTAAATTGAGTCTTGTTGTGTGTATTCATGATCGAGTCTTGTGTAGCACTGTTCGAGACACCCTTTTTGAACGGCTAAACTTGAGTTTCCTTGAGGACAAGCAAAAGTTTAAGTTGGGGGTGTTGATGAGTCCACAAATTGGACTCATTTAGGGCTATATTTTAATAGAAATTGTGTCCTCAAATGCATGTTTTAGCCCGATAACTGATTAAAACCTTTAAGTTTTAGGTATATAAAGTTTGAGGCAAAGCATGAACACTACTTAGCAAAATGGAGTAAAAAGAAGCCGAATGAACGAAGAAACGAAGATCTGCGAATCGCCGAACTCATTCGGCAAATCGCCAACAGATCGCTTATTCTCCTTTTGTTCCAGTGTGCTGAGCCCTGAAAGAAAGGAGAAAATCAGCGGTGAAAAGGAGCTGTTGGCGTATCGCCGAACGACTCCGTGAAGCAGTGCTACATCGCCCAATTATCCAGTACACAGATATGCTGAAGGCAACTGATGAAAGGCAACAAAGTAGACCAAAGGGCGGATTGCCAAATGCATCGGTGATTCCCTCTAACGTCGTCGAATGATCTTTCGGAGAACATTTTCTGAAAACTATAAATGCTAGTTCAGTTTTTATTCTTAGTAGCGAGTTTTACCTGTGAACACCTAATTTTTGACGTGTTTATGTTACTCCTATAATATATATATATATATTCTTATATTTTTTGTTTTGTATTTTGGGTAGTTTGTCTTTGTTTATATTGTTTTTTTTATTGACCCAAATGACCCAATTTTTTATTGAATTGGGTTGATTTAGACCAAATTCTGATGGCCCAATCAATTCTGACCTGGTCCAATAGAAATGGTCAAGATTAAATTTCAACCATCCATGATTTTTTGATCCAAGGGTTCTTATGAGACCCTACCAAAAATACAAAATCCCAAAATCAAATTTTTATTGCCATTTTTTATTTTTTCTTCTGCCATTTGCTTCCACCAACCTCCAGCCAGCCACTGCCACTGCCGCCGGTGGCCACCACCCCTTAGCCGGAAAAATCTTTAAATTTTTACCACTTCTTCCTTTCATCCTCCTCTACACAAATCCGCAAACCATTCATTCATATTCATAGTCAAACTCCGTAGATCTAAGAAAAACCAAACATAAATTTTCACCTTTTTCTTTAGATTTATGAAATTTCGACCATTCCCGTCCTATATCCTTTACATAAAACTGTAGAGCTCTTCAAGGGCTATCCTTTGATGTAAAGTTTATGTCCAAATCCGTCAAAAAAAAAAAAATCCGGCGAAATTTTCCGGCGACCTCCAATCGTCCGAAAATTTATGTCAACCATTTCCCCCTCTCATCCTCTATCCAAATCCGTCATTATCACATTTTTAAAACCATATAAGTTGTTTTGATGCCGGATTTGTATTGTTTTGTTAGTGATCTTCAAGTCCATGTTTAAGTTGTTGCTTGAGTTTTATAATTATTTTTTAATTTCATTTTTATTTCTTATTTTAATTTTTCTACCTTATTTGTTGTGTTTGATCTTCAAAATAGTTTACATGTTTAGATTTTGTGTTAGTGGACTGATTTTGTTCTGATTTTTGGGTCTTGATCAATTTTGGGCCTATTTTAAAATTTTCAGATGGCCCATTTAGTTATTACTCAATTAATGAGTAAAAGAAATGGGTCATCCAAAATGACATTTTTGGGCCTATTCTAAATTTTCAGATGACCCATTTAGCTATTATTCAATTAATGAATAAAAGAAATGGGTCATCTAAAAGGGCAATGTAGTCTTTTAATTAATTTTATCTTGAAAAAAGAAAAAAAAAAAAAAAAAAAAGGAAATTCCATTGGTCATCTTGGATGGCACCTTGGGAAAACAAAGAGTCCAATGCATGCATTGACTCTTAAGTTTTCAAGAAGAGTGAGGGGTTTAATGCTCTACACCTATTTAAACCTCATTCTTCTTTCATTTCAGGAAGAAGAAAAAAAAAGAGAAAGAACAAGAACAGAAAATTAGAAGAGAAAAATCATCACTTCTAAAAAGAAAAAATATATATATATATTTCATCTTGGGTGGTCTTTTGGGAGTGGAATTGAGTTTTTGCTTTTATCATTGTTTTGTCATCATCTCTTTAGGTATATTTCTTTCCTTACACTTTGCAATGTAACTTCAAAAATAATGAAGCATGTTTATATTTTTGATTTAATTATTATGTTTAGTTTATTTGAATTAGTTAAATATGTTATGATACTTAATATGATTATATTTCATTGTTATTGTATATTTGTGTTTTATTATTAAACTAAGTGTTAATTATATCTTATCATTATGAAATGATACATAACTTTATTGGAATTAGTTAAATGATAATCTTGTTGTTATTGTATATTTGTGTTCTATTATTAAACTAGGTGTGAATTTTATATTTATCATTATGAAGTTAATGCATAGCCCATACTTTTTGCTAAAAAAAAAAAAACAACAATCTCAAAGTCTTTTTTTTTTTAATTTTTAGTTTCTGGTCATTCTAAGAAAAGAAAAAAAAAGAGGCTATTTTTTTTAAAAAAAAAAAAAAAAAAAAACTAAATCTGATCATTTTTGCAAAAAGTGTAAATCTGGCCATTTTTGTAAAAAATGTAAATCTGGTCATTCTGCAAAAATAATGTAAATTTGATCATTTCATAAATTCAGCTTTTTTTTTTCTCTTCAATAAATACATAAAATGGTTATTGAAACGAAATACAAAACCGACTACTTTGATTAGTAATTTAACTTTTAGATACAATAGGGTATTTTGCAATTTTCTTTCAAAAGAAAACATATGACCATTTTATGAAAAACTAAAATTTTTATTAAAGTGGTCGTTTTTCTGAAATTATATCAATATAAATTTTTTTAGTACATCACTAGTTGTTTTAAAAGCGGCCTAGTCATTATTTTATTTTTTTTAAAAAAAGAATATATACTTTTTTTTTCTTTTGTTGTTATCATCAAGTAGTGACACTTAATATATTTATTTTATTTTTATTTCATTTTAAAAAAAAAAATCTTTGTTCAAGTCTATATGTTGCAACAAGTTCTTTTTATTCTTTTCTCATTGTTAAATAAAATTTGAGTCATGAATTATCCATTTTTTTAAGAAAAAAAAAAAAAAAACTTTAAATACCACCATGTGTTCGGTTACGATCCTTGGTGTGTATTCATTTCTAAAAAAAGTGATCTTGTGTGCGGTTACGCTCCTAGGTCAATCATTTTTTTTATAATAAAAAAAAAGATTAGTAACTAACACAAATTTATTCTTTTATCCAAAAATTATTTTAGCCAAACATGAGTTGATTAAGCGACCGTGCTAGAACCACGGGACTCGGGGGTGCCTCACACCTTCCCTCCGGTCAATAGAATTCCTTACCCAATCTTTGTTTTTCGTAGACTAAAATAAAAAGATTTTTTTTAGGAATTACTAGGTGACTTGGAACACCTAAAAAACTCATTTTCAAGTGGTGACTCTTAAAAAAAATAATAATCATGTTTTCTTTAGTTTTATATTTTTTTATTCTTTTTTTTTAAAAAAAAAACCCGTCATACTCCATTACCTATTGTAAAAAGAGAAGTGGTGTGACAGATCTGGCGACTCTGCTGGGGACTTTCTTTAGAATTCGAGCATTGTACATTAACTATATTTGGCTATTTTGAATATTTGGATAAGTTTTTTTTTTTTTTTTTTTTTTTGTTGACTAATTGCATTATTTCAATGATTCATTGTTTTGATATTATGTAATTGTATATAAATTGCGTCCTCTCGCACACCCTCTAAATCTCTAGAATTTTGTTATACACTGTGTGTGCGGATACGCTCCACGGAACTTCTATCTAGGATGAACCAATGTGCGGTTACGCTCCTGGTTCTAGGTTTGTCACACATGTTAAGCGGGGTTGGACCACCAGTTAAGCCGGAATAGCTCTGCTACCGGTACGCTGACCCTCCCCGGCTCGAGTTGTCCACTCGAGTAAGCCAGTCTAGACACGTTCCAAATAAAGTGTTAAACCTAGTAAAAACTATCTCTGGTAGGCTACGTTTATTTGTATAATTTGCATTTGGCCTAGAAAATCTAAGATATGTGCCCACTTTAGACTAACGTGTTCATTTTATGTATTACGTGAAAATAATTTGTTCAGAAGGCCTTTATATTGTTGACTAGCTTTATAATAGCTTTGTCTTTCAATTTTATTTTATTTTTTTTAAAAAAGGGGGTGAAATAAAAGGGATAATATTTCAAGTGTGAGTTTTTTTTATGAACTACGCACACCTGATTCTCACTAAAATGAGATATGTAGGCATCCCTTCTCGGGCTCGGTGTTTGTAAAAAGAGGTATTTTATTTTTTTAAATAATTTTTTGTTTACTTTTCTTTCTTCCCTCGGTTAGAGTTTGTCATAAAACATTAATTGGACTCTATTCAAAGGTACAAATGGCACCTCCGACCAAAGGACAGGGTTCCAAAAGGCCTAGAAGTGAAGGAATTCCAGAGTTCATGATCGTTGACACAATACCCAAGAATTTATGGCGATGGTGGACAAACATGGGGAGTCATGAGCAAAGGAAAGTAAAAGAACATCTGGGACATCTAGTGCATCTGATGGAGATTGACCCTAGAAGGGATGTGGTCGAGGCATTGATTCCTTTCTAGGATTCAAAAAATAATGTATTTCGATTTTCTGACTTCGAGATGACACCAACTCTGGAAGAAATCGCCAGCTTCATAGGGAAGGGGTCCAGTGTTCGGGGTGCTGATCTCCGCAACAAAAAACCTATAATTCCAAAGAACGTTGATGCCAAAAAGTTCCTGGAACTTCTCAAGATCAATCAAGTAGAGAAGGAGAGTTTGAAAAATTGGTGGGTTTCATTGGACTTTCTATACGAGAGGTATGGCCAAAAGGATGGATTTAAAAACTATCGGAACCAACTTAGCAACCAAGGGGGTGAAAAGGCTTGGAAGGCGAATGGATGTGTTTTGCCTTCATGGTCGCGTTTTTGGGGCTCATTGTTTTCCCCAAACGGGACAAGAATATTGATATTCGTCTGGCTGGGATGGTGAAGGCGTTGACCACAATGGAGAGTCCTACTATTATTCCTATGATCCTGGTAGATATGTTTCGTGCATTGACTAAATGCATAAATAGGGAAATGTACTTTGAAGGCTGCAACATTTTGTTGCAAATATGGTTTTTGGAGCATCTTTATCACCATGATCGTGCACCCAGGTTCACTCCCGACTGGTGTAATTATGTTTCCTCCCATAAGGAAAGAGAAGCAAAAATTGATTTTCCAAAAGGAATTATAGCGTGTGAAGAGAAACTTTCGGTGATCACGTCTGATGAAATAGTATGGAATTATTACTGGTTCCCAGTTAAGGATGTCATATGCATGTCTAGTGGTATCTCGTTTCTTGTGTTGATTGGGTTTAGAGGTGTTCAACCCTATGCCCCACTTAGAGTTATGCGTCAGCTGGCTAGAGTACAAGAAATTCCACCAAATGATGATATGAGTAGATTTGTATTTGACACCCCGCCAGGTTTTGCCTTTGATAGCACTGATATTCTAAAGATCTGGTTTGGAAGTATAATCTCTGAGCTAAGTGAAATGGTGGTGGAGCAAGATAAGGGAAAAGTGGTGCCTGGGTACTTATCGTGGTTTCGTGATCCAACAACATTTGATGACATTCCCGAAGGATCCAGCAGAAAAAGAAAAGACCAGCACATCATAAGACAGTTGGAAAAAGAGTTGGAGAAGGCCAAAACCACCATTGCCCGGCAAGAAGTTCAAGTCCAAAGAGGAAGAAATATTCAGTTGGAGTTACAAGATACGGAAGGGAAATTGAAACATGCGGAGGGGAAATTAGCCCGTCTAGAGGAAGAGTTGGATAGTAGAATTCACTTGGCCCGACAAATAAAAAAGGAGCAGATTTTTGAAATTTCTCGATTGAAGAGGGACTTAGTGGCATCTGAAGAGGTCGTGAACTACCAAAGGGGAGAACTTAAGCGGTGGAAGGAGAAATTTGAGAAAGAAAGGTCATGTTGGATGCATTTACATGATCAACTTAAAGCAGAATTAGAAGACCATAAAAGAAGAATCAGTCAGTGTGTTGATATCGAAGAGGGGCAAAGGCAGATGATCATTGAGAGAGCAACACTTCGCCATCAACTTGAAGCAGCAGAGGAGCGAGAGGCCCTCTTAAGGAACAATCTTGGTGATCATCAGGTTTGGTTGAATAACTACTATGAAAATATGGGAAAGGCTAGGCGTCAAGTCCATCAGTTGGCGGAACAAACCTCCTATGTTATTAAAAATCATCATCGCATGAATGATCCAGAAGTGACTGAGCAAGCACGGGCCATTGTTCCTCATCTGCCGAAGGTGTTGTTGAATTTGTATGTGACCTTGGGAGGACAAAGAAAGCCCAAGGAAGATGATGAAGATTGAAGAAGAGTTTAGCTGTTTAGTTTGTTTATATGTTTTATCTTGTTTTGTTTAAGACTCAGTGTTTCAGTTTAAAGTTCGGTGTTCAAAGAGATCATGTTGATCATGGTTGTGTTTAAACCCATTGATTTTGCTTAAAGTTTTTTGGAAATGAATGAAAGGGTTGGATTTTTCTTGTCTAAATTTCTGAACTACGTACTGATCTGATTCATGCGGCGACATGATACGTAGGCAACCTCCAAAGGGTTCGATCAAAACTTTTTAAAAAATATAAAAAAATAAAAATGGAAGACAATGAGCGAAGCAAAGCTGGGATGAGACAATAGCCTTTTGAACTCATGTTATTATGTGATTAACAAATGTGTGAGTGATGTCTAACCCCTAACAAGTTTGTTCATTTCTCATCTCTTTAGTTAGCTTTCGGTGGTTGGTTTGTGGTAAACTGGCAGAACACCCATACTTTACCAGGTCTAAGGTAAGAGCGTCAATGACAAGCAATACTGAAACTGCGATAAACCCAGTGGACACTCCAGTTGATTCAACGACAAGAGAGTCAGCCACGATTGAAGAAAATCGGACATTGAGGAATGTTATGGCACAGTTGTGGCAAGCCTGGGCCAATGGCCAAGAACCACCATCGTCTATTCCCGGTTTTCCTGAGATCACTAGTATCCGATCTTCGTCTTCTTAGGTCCCGATATCAGATCCTTTCTTTACTCCGGGGTATGGTCCATTTGATAATTGTGGGGCCGGACCATCAACAACACGCCCTCAAGGCATGCCATTCAGGAATAATCCCACTGTCGCGACAGCTGCACCGGTTTATACTCTCCCACAACCAAGTGTGACACCGAGAGCAGCTCAAGAGGGATAGTTCACCGTCCATCCAGAGCAATATTATACTCCTGGGATAGCATTCGGGGGCCCTAACTCTGTACAATTCGGCTCTCCTATTGATGTTGAGAGGCCTCCTCAAGTCTCAGAGCAAGAGGAAATGTTGAAGAAAATGAAAAGCATCGAGCAACACATGAAAAGCATGCAAGGGCTAGGAGGGCACAAAAGTGTCGCATTCAAAGACTTGTGTATGTTCCCAAATGTCCACTTGCCACCGGGATTCAAAACCCCTAAGTTTGATAAGTATGATGGGCACGGTGATCCCATAGCTCACCTCAAGAGATACTGCAATCAACTTAGAGGTGCAGGGGGTAAAGAGGAACTGCTCATGGCTTATTTTGGTGAGAGCCTGACTGGTGTTGCCTCAGAATGGTTTATAGACCAAGATATCTCCCACTGGCACATCTGGGATGATATGGCTCAAGATTTTGTTAGACAATTTCAGTACAATGTCGACATTATGCCAGATCGCAATACACTCTCTAATACGAGAAAAAAGCCAAATGAAAGCTTCAGAGAGTATGCTATCAAATGGAGGGAACAAGCAGCCCGGGTCAAACCACCTTTAGATGAGCAAGAATTGGTTGATATCTTCATAGAGGCTCAAGATCCTGACTATTTCCACCACCTGACAGCCGCAATGGGAAGACCGTTTCACACAGCAATCAAAACACAGGAAGGATCGTGAGCCAGATAGCAATCAAAGCTACAACACAGGCCATTCAAGGTGGTTCAGACAGTTTTGGAAATCGTAAAAGAAAAGAGGAAGTTTCTTCGCTAGCATCAGGGCCAAGGAGTGCTCAAAGGAACTCTAATTGTCCTTACCCACCACTTCAGGGACAATCCAGCTATCCTCAACATTACTACCCTTATGCCCCTCAATATTCAGTATCTCCATCTCCATCTCCATACACGGTCTTCAATGCTCAGTCATATGTGCATTCTCCCAATCGCCCACATTTTTGGGCCCCAACTCAAGGAAACCTTCTCCCACAACGACCACCTTATCAGGTCCCTTACAACCCTCTTCCTATGCAAAATTATGCTCAAGAGCAAGGACAGAAAAGGAAATTCACTCCATTGGGAGAGTCATACTCCAGTTTGTTTCAAAAGTTAAGAAAGATAAGAGTGATTGGGTCTATCCCACCACATCGTCTGAATCCAACTGCTCCAGGTTTCCAAGCCAATGAAAGATGTGAGTATCATTCGGGGGCCCCAGGACACAGCACTTATAATTGTTGGACCTTGAAGGGGGCGATAGAGAAGCTAATCGATCATGGAGTGGTCGTTGTGACAGATGATCAAAACACTCACAATGTGACTAATAACCCGCTTCCAGCTCAAAACAATTTAGTGGGTATGATCTGCGATGATCAAGAGTACAAACTCCTTGGCAAAATGGGAAAGTTGTTTAGGAAGATCGAACAGGAAAACAAGCCGATAAAGAGTTTAAAACCAGTTGCATCTTTGAGTGTGGAAGGTGTCAACCTTGATACCAAAGTTTTGTGTGTCCCGGGGGTTTCGAAGGGGATTGAAGTTCGAGCAGGTATGCCGAAGTTGTATGTATCAAAGGGTTTTTCATTAACACAACATGACCAAAATTGCTTGGCAAAGTTGAAAGGACCTATCTTTGTTAAGCCCGTCCAACAGCTTCCGGTAATTGATTCAAAGGCTGTCCCTTGGAACTATAATAAAATCGCTGTGGTTTACCGAGGAAAGGAGATTGTTGAAGAGGTTGATGAAGCAGGAGGGCTGACACGCTCTGGAAGATGTTATTCTCCAGAAGAATTAAGAAAAGGGAAAATGACTCAAAACATCCAAGTACCACTGAAGAAAGCAGTTACTGAGGAAGAAGCAGAAGAGTTTCTAAAAAAGATTAAGGTTCTAGATTACTCTATTGTGGAACAATTGAAGAAAACCCCGGCACAAATTTCATTGTTGTCTCTACTCTTGCACTCAGAAGAACATCGTCGTGTGTTGAATAAGGTTTTGAACGAAGCACATGTATCGAAGGTGACAACGGTAAATTAGTTAGAGAAAATGACCAAGCACATCTTTGAGTCAAACGCCATCACTTTCACTGATGATGAGTTGCCCACAGAAGGAGCTGGACACAACAGAGCTCTGCTTCTTACAGTGAAATGTGAAGGGTACTGTGTAAAGAGGGTCATGATAGATGGGGGATCAGGGGTAGACATATGTCCTCTCTCTACGCTGTAAAACTTGAAAATTAGCCTTGACAGAATTTGCCCCAGCAATGTATTTGTTCGAGCTTATGACGGCTCAAGGCGGGATACCATTGGTGAAATAAAGTTAAACATGACAATTGGACCGGTGGATTTTATGATTGTGTTCCAAGTAATGGACATGGACACATCTTATAATTTTCTATTGGGAAGGCCATGGATCCACATGGCTCGGGCGGTCCCATCAACTCTGCATCAAGTTGTTAAGTTTGAACACAACCATCAAGAAATCATTGTGCATGGGGAAGATGATTTGCCTGTTTACAGAGATCCCTCCATTCCATACATTGAGGCAAAAGAAGGATGTGATTCCATTGTTTACCAGTCTTTTGAGGCCGTATCAGTCGATCGCTTTAGAGAAGGAGACCCCATTATCCAACCATGTCTCTAGTCTTCCTCTTCAATGGTAGCAACGACAATGCTCAAATATGGTTATCAACCTGGTAAAGGTGTGGGACTATGTTCGCAAGAGAAATGGAGATGAGACTAAGAACCACAAAAGGACTGATTGGGCATTGCCACAACCAATTCCCCATATTTATCATTCCTTTATCAAGCCTCAGGGTCTAGAAATGGAAGCTTCCTTTACTCATGAAGACATTGAAGAAGTTATTCAGGATCTCAGTTAGTTGTTTTGTGAAGTAAACATGGTCCAAGTTGGTGAAGGTACAAGTTATGTCGATGTGCAGCTCGTGGGCTCAGGTTTTGAGTTAAACAATTGGGAAGCCACTCCTTTCCCCATAAGGAAGGAGTCTTGGTAGTTTGTTTTGCTACTCTTTTGTATTTTGTTGTTGTCAGGGTTGTGATCCGAATATTTGAAAGTGTTTTGTTTTAATGTCAACCCTTCTATCCTTTTTTAATTTAAATGAAATGAAATTCCAGCTTCATAGTAATATTTTGTCTTTTCCTTTCCCTGATTCTTATTCTTCATTTTTCAGTTCTATAAATGCCGACTTTGATAACATGACATGCATGCGGAATTCACTCCCAGATCTCAAAGAGTTGTTTATTCTTGAATCCCCGAGTCTAGAGGTTGAATATGATGAAGAAGAGGCTTTTAGGGAAATTAATAGGGAATTGGAACAGTTTGAGCACAAACCTAAGCCTAATCTTAGTGAAACTGAGGCCATCAATTTGGGAAGTAATGAGGAAGTCAAAGAAATAAAAATAAGTCTTCATGTCAAGAAGGAAATTAGGGATGCCATAATACAACTTTTGTTTGAATACAAAGATGTGTTTGCTTGGTCCTATGATGACATGCCAGGTTTGAGTATTGATTTAGTGGTCCATAAGTTGCCCACTCATCTTGATTTTCCACCCATCCAACAAAAAAGAAGAAAATTTAAACCGGACGTGAGTGAAAAAATCAAGGATGAAATCATGAAACAACTAAATGCGAATGTGATCCAAACCATTCGTTACACTACTTGGTTGGCAAATGTTGTTCTTGTGCCGAAAAAGGATGGAAAGACAAGAGTTTGTGTTGACTATCGGGATTTGAACAAAGCTAGTCCAAAAGACAATTTTCCCTTGCCTAATATCCACATTCTAGTGGATAATTGTGCTAGACACGAAATTCAATCATTTGTGGACTGCTATGCGGGGTATCATCAAATCTTGATGGACGAAGAGGACGCTGAGAAAACTGCTTTCACCACTCCATGGGGGACTTATTCCTATAGGGTCATGCCCTTCGGTCTTAAAAATGCTGGGGCAACTTACATGAGGGCTATGACCACCATGTTTCATGATATGATGCATAAAGAAATCAAAGTATACGTCGATGACGTAATCATCAAGTCTAAAACTCAAGCTGACCATGTGCAAGATATGAGAAAATTCTTCGAAAGAGTGCGAAGATATGATCTCAAGCTTAATCCAGTAAAATGTCCATTTGGAGTTCCATCTGGAAAACTTCTGGGTTTTATTGTCAGTAGAAGGGGAATCAAATTGGATCCTTCCAAAATAAAAGCCATTAGAGATTTGCCACCCCCGAAAAATAAGACCGAATTCATGAGTCTACTTGGGAGGTTGAACTACATTAGCAGGTTTATTGCTCAACTCACAACCACTTGTGAGCCCATTTTCAGACTTTTGAAAAAGGATGCTGTTGTCCGATGGACGGATGATTGTCAACAAGCTTTTGACAAAATTAAGGAATATTTGTCCAAACCTCCCGTGTTGGTCCCGCCTGAACTTGATAGGCCTCTCTTTCTATATCTTAATTCCTTTGGGTGCGTTCTCGGTCTACACGATTCCACAGGCAGGAAGAAGCAAGCTATCTACTACTTGAGCAAGAAATTCACTAGTTATGAGGTCAAGTACACCCTCTTGGAAAAGACATGTTGTGCCCTAACTTGGGTAGCTCAAAAGTTAAGGCATTACCTTTTGTCCTACACAACTTACCTCATATCTAGGATGGATCCATTGAAGTACATCTTTCAAAAGCCAATGCCAATTGGCAGACTCGCGAAATGGCAAATCTTGCTCACTGAATTTGACATTATATATGTCACTCGAACTACAATGAAAGCTCAAGCTCTGGCAGACCACTTGGCAGAGAATCCAGTCGATGGCGACTACGAACCACTGGATACATATTTTCCAGATGAAGAGATTAACTCAGTTGAAGAAGTAAATCCAGATGAAAACCAAGCCTGACAATTATACTTTGATAGAGCAATCAACAAAAAAGGCACAGGGATTGGGGCAATTCTCATATCGCCCACAGGACAGCATTACCCTGCGACAGCTCGACTTCGTTTCTTCTGTACAAATAACACAACAGAGTATGAAGCTTGCATCATGGGTCTAAATATGGCAATAGATTTGGGTGTGCAAGAATTGATTGTGTTGGGAGATTTTGATTTGCTTATTAGGCAAGCTCAGGGCGAATGGAAAACTCGAGACCTCAAGCTTCTTCCCTACAAACAATGTGTGGAAGATCTTAGCAAAAGGTTTAGGTCCATCGAGTTTAGATACATTCCCAGATTTCATAATGAATTGGCAGATGCCTTGGCTACTTTGGCCTCAATGCTTCCATATCCTGGAAACACTTGTTTACTCCCTTGGAGATTCAACTTCGGGACCAACATGGCTATTGTAACACTGTGGAAGCAGAATCAGATGGTGAGCCGTGGTACCTAGACATCAAGAATTTCTTGCAAACAGGGAAATGTCCCGAACATGCCAATGGAAGCCAAAAAAGAACTATTAGACGTTTGGTTAGTGGTTTCTTTTTTAGCGGGGAAATTTTATATAAACACACCCCGGATCTGAACTTATTGAGATGTGTGGATGTTGAAGAAGCCGAGAAGATCATGGATGAAGTACATGCTGGGGTATGTGGACCACACATGAATGGATATGTCCTTGCGAAAAAGATACTCCGTGCAGGATATTACTGGCTTACCATGGAACGCGATTGCTTTCGCTTTGTGAAAAAATGTCATCAATGTCAAATTCATGGTGATCTCATTCATTCACCTCCTTCAGAGTTGCACCCCATGGCCGCTCTTTGGCCCTTTGTTGCATGGGGAATGGATGTCATCGGACCAATTGAGCCAAAGACTTCTAATGGACATCGATTCATTTTGGTCGCAATTGATTACTTTACTAAATGGGTAGAGGCAATCACTTTCAAGGCAGTCACTAAGAAGGTGGTCGTGGATTTTGTTCATTCAAACATCATTTGTCGTTTTGGTATCCCAAGAACTATCATCACAGATAACGCTGCAAACCTTAATAGCAATTTGATGAAGGAGGTATGTGAGCAGTTCAAAATTGCGCATCACAATTCTACTCCATACCGACCAAAGGCCAACGGAGCTGTGGAGGCAGCCAACAAGAATATCAAAAAGATTCTCAGGAAAATGGTTCAAGGCACTAGACAAAGGCATGAGAAGCTGCCTTTTGCACTTTTAGGATATCGCACAATAGTGCGCACCTCGATTGGTTCAACTCCTTATTTGCTGGTGTATGGGACTGAGCCTGTGATACCAGCGGAAGTTGAAATTCCATCTCTTCGAATTATTGTCGAGGCTGAAATTGAAGATACTGAATGGGTCAAAACCTGACTAGAGCAGCTCACATTAATAGATGAGAAGCGATTGACGGCCGTCTGTTTTGGTCAACTCTATCAACAAAGGATGGCTCGTGCATACAACAAAAAGGTGCACCCAAGACACTTTGAAGTAGGTCAACTGGTCTTAAAGCGCATTCTCCCTCACCAAGAAGAGGCCAAGGAAAAGTTTGCCCCAAATTGGCAAGGTCCATATCTTATCAAGGAAGTATTGTCCAAAGGAGCCTTACACCTTACTGATATAGAGGAAAAAATCACAAGCATAATTGTTAATGCGGAAGCAGTCAAAAGATACTACATCTAATGTGTTCTAAGATACTGTGACAAGTTTGTGGATGAGAGAACAAAGGCATCTCTTAAAAAAAAAAAAAAACTCTCTTTGAAAATTTGAACTGCGTTTGACCTGATTCCGAAAGGATACGTAGGCAACCTTTTGGGGTTCAGTCATACCAAAAAAAAATAATCAATATTCCAGTATCTATAGAAAATTGGGGCATTTTTTTGATAGAATAGAGTCAAATTGATTTTGTTTTTGATTTTATTCTAGCAACCAACATTTTGATTAACTCTGAGAACGATAAATTTGGTGTGTATTGCACGAACAATTGATCATCAAGGACAACTTTGTCAAAAAAAAAGAAAAAAAAAGAAAAAAAAGAAAGAGAAAAGAGATAGTCTTATCGGTGAAAACCTTTATAGGCACCATAAGACGACAATAGAGAAAATCTTATCGGTGAAAACCCTTGCAGGGCACCTTAAGATAAAAGAAGAGAACATCATAAAAATGACTAGTTGGGAGAAATCTGCAAAGAACACCATTTCTCGATCAGTTATAAATCGATAATGGTTCAGATTTTGAGAATTAGACAACTCAAGCGGATCTAGGGTCAAGTCCAAAGTGCATGTCATGGTTCACTCAAAGTCGACATATGCCCCCAGATAAGTTCTCTTTCTCAGTTTTCTTCAAAAGGAATGCCCTATCTTAAGTTTATAGTCTTTCTTGATCCAATTTTTTTTGTCACTCTTAAATCTGATATTTCTCTAGTCTTTTCGGTATAATCTCTTGACAAATAAGGTAAAAGATTGCAAAACTTACTACGGGTTCCCAAGAGTAAAGTTGAGTATCCAAGTTGACATGCCTCGAGCAAGGACTAAAAACGCCTCAAATCTTCACTGAAAACTCGTGAAGGAGCACGTTATAGTCTCTTAAGTCATGAAAAATATTCAACAGGAAAATGCATCCTTTGGAACATCCAGTCGCACCATGATATTTGGTAGTACCAAAAAGATCAGCGCCCCTGAATCAACAAAGAGGAAGCTTCAAAGGTTGTTCAACCGAGAATTTTGAGTAGAATTGGAGAAATTGGTCAGGAATATGGTCAAGTCATCAGAGCATCAAGGCCACAAACCAACCGCCGCTTTAAACTAACAATTTTTTCTTTCTTTTGCTCAACACAGGAACAAAAGAAAATGCGGGATTACAAGTAAAAAATGAAACATCACAAAACGGAAGTTCTCCAAAGTCTTCACATGTTTGTTGTTTCATCTCATGCTATTCACATTTTTACCTCTCAATTCGAGAGCTTCGGGCAATATGCACCACTCTAAATTCCGTGCAATACGCACACATCTCTTATTATGTGCAATACGCACCATCCTTTTCATGTGCAATACGCACTAGTCTGAATTTCGTGCAATACGCATCAATCTGAATTATGTGCAAATACGCACTCGTCCTTTATTCACGTGCGAAACGCACCAGTCTTTCTTTCATGAGCAAGACGTACCAATCCAAATCACATGCAATACACATAGATATTGCATTCATGTGCAAAACACATTAGTCTTCTTTCATGTGCAATACGCACCAGTCTTTCTTCACATGCAATACGCATCAATTTTCTATTCATGGGCAATACGCACCATATGCATATCCTGGGCAATACGCACCAGCATTCATGGGTTATACACACCATATTCACATTTTTGGGGATATACCCAATCTTAGGACAATCCACAAAGACAATACGTCTTATTTGAAACTCTCAGGGCAACACACCCCGTTTCTCCTTTTCTTTCTAGGGTTATACGTCCTAGTTTAAGATTAACATTTCTTTCTTCCCTAACAGAAACACATCTTTTTTGGGTTCTTCATTTTGTGATCTTGAGTTTTGAGTTTCAACCGCCAACTCAAGTTAAAACATGCACCTGAGAATGATCCGCAAGCCGCCAAGAGAGCATGAAGATCAATATCAAAGATAATGCACAGAGCAAGTCAAAAATCAAGACGAGACCCTAAGGAAAACATCAAGTAGGGATCTTGTAACTCTTATAATGTAGAGAGGCATTGTTCTCTAGCTCTCTTCTTTGTAATTATAGACAGTAGATGATGACAAACAATGTGAAGCAATCTTTTGACCGCAATTTCTGATAGTTTCAGCTATCAAAGTTTCTCGAACTACACTGACCTGACTTCCTTTTAATCAAGGATATGTAGGCAACCTCTAAAGCAAGGTTTGGTCATCTTTTTCAAAATGGTTTCAACGGAGTTTGCACAGTCAAAAATTAGCCACTTCGTTCACTTTCTTCGCTTGAAAACTCTTCATGTTTCCAAGCAAAGAGGGGCATGCTGTGAACACCTAATTTTTGACGTGTTTATGTTACTCCTATAATATATATATATATATATATATATATATTCATATATTTTTTGTTTTGTATTTTGGGTAGTTTGTCTTTGTTTATATTGTTTTTTTTATTGGCCCAAATGACCCAATTTTTGATTGAATTTGGTTGATTTAGACCAAATTCTGATGGCCCAATCAATTCTGACCCGGTCCAATAGAAATGGTCAAGATTAAATTTCAACCATCCATAATTATTTTATCCAAGGGTTCTTATGGGACCCTACCAAAAATACAAAATCCCAAAATCAAATTTTTATTGCCATTTTTTATTTTTTCTTCTTCCATTTGCTACCACCAACCTCCGGCCGGCCACCGCCACCGCCGCCACTGCCGCCGGCGGCCACCATCCCTTGGCCGGAAAAATATTTAAATTTTTACCACTTCTTCCTTTCATCCTCCTCTTCACAAATCCGCAAACCATTCATTCATATTCATAGCCAAACTCTGTAGATCTAAGAAAAACCAAACAAAAATTTTCACCTTTTTCTTTAGATTTACGAAATTTCAGCCATTCCCGTCCTATATCCTTTACATAAAAGTATAGAGCTCTTCAAGGGCTATACTTTGATGTAAAGTTTATGTCCAAATCCGTCAAAAAAAAATTTATGTCAACCATTTCCCCCTCTCATCCTCTATCCAAATCCGTCATTATCACATTTTTAAAACCATATAAGTTGTTTTGATGCCGGATTTGTATTGTTTTGTTAGTGATCTTCAAGTCCATGTTTAAGTTGTTGCTTGAGTTTTATTATTATTTTTTAATTTCGTTTGTATTTCTTATTTTTATTTTTCTACCTTATTTGTTGTGTTTGATCTTCAAAATAGTTTACATGTTTAGATTTTGTGTTAGTGGACTGATTTTGTTCTGATTTTTGAGTCATGATCAATTTTGGGCCTATTTTAAAATTTTCAGATGGCCCATTTAGCTATTACTCAATTAATGAGTAAAAGAAATGGATCATCCAAAATGACATTTTGGGGCCTACTTTAAAATTTTCAGATGGCTCATTTAGCTATTACTCAATTAATTAGTAAAAGAAATGGGTCATCCAAAATGACATTTTTGGGCCTATTCTAAATTTTTAGATGACCCATTTAGCTATTATTCAATTAATGAATAAAGGAAATGGGTCATCTAAAAGGGCAATGTGGTCTTTTAATTAATTTTATCTTGAAAAAAGAAAAAGAAAAAAGAAAAAAAAGAAATTCCATTGGTCATCTTGGGTGGCACCTTGGGAAAACAAAGAGTTCAATGCATGCATTGGCTCTTAAGTTTTCAAGAAGAGTGGGGGGTTTAATGCTCTACACCTATTTAAACCTCATTCTTCTTTCATTTCAGGAAGAAGAAAAAAAGAGAGAAAGAACAAGAACAGAAAATTAGAAGAGGAAAATCATCACTTCTAAAAAGAAAAAAAAATAAAAAAAAAAATAAAAATAATAATAATAATAATAAAAAAAAAAATAAAAAAAAAATATATATATATATTTCATCTTGGGTGGTCTTTTGGGAGTGGAATTGAGTTTTTGCTTTTATCATTGTTTTGTCATCATCTCTTTAGGTATATTTCTTTCCTTACACTTTGCAATGTAACTTCAAAAATAATGAAGCATGTTTACATTTTTGATTTAATTATTATGTTTAGTTTATTTGAATTAGTTAAATATGTTATGATACTTAATATGATTATATTTCATTGTTATTGTATATTTGTGTTTTATTATTAAACTAAGTGTTAATTATATCTTATCATTATGAAATGATACATAACTTTATTGGAATTAGTTAAATGATAATCTTGTTGTTATTATATATTTGTGTTCTATTATTAAACTAGGTGTGAATTTTATATTTATCATTATGAAGTTGATGCATAGCCCATACTTTTTGCTAAAAAAAAAAAAACAACAATCTCAAAGTCTTTTTTTTTAATTTTTAGTTTCTGGTCATTCTAAGAAAAGAAAAAAAAAGAGGCTGTTTTTTTTTAAAAAAAAAAAACTAAATCTGATCATTTTTGCAAAAAGTGTAAATCTGGCCATTTTTTGCAAAAATGTAAATCTGGCCATTTTTGTAAAAAATGTAAATCTGGTCATTTTGCAAAAATAATGTAAATTTGATCATTTCATAAATTCAGTTTTTTTTTTCTCTTAAATAAATACATAAAATGGTTATTGAAACGAAATACAAAACCGGCTACTTTGATTAGTAATTTAACTTTTAGATACAATAGGCTATTTTGCAATTTTCTTTCAAAAGAAAACATATGACCAATTTATGAAAAACTAAAAAATTTATTAAAGTGGTCGTTTTTCTGAAATTATATCAATATAAATTTTTTTAGTACATCACTAGTTGTTTTAAAAGGGGCCTAGTCATTTTAAAAATAAAAAAAAAGAATATATACTTTTTTTTTTTCTTTTGTTGTTATCATCAAGTAGTGACACTTAATATATTTATTTTATTTTTATTTCATTTTAAAAAAAAAAAATCTTTGTTCAAGTCTATATGTTGCAACAAGTTCTTTTTTTTTTCTTTTCTCATTGTTAAATAAAATTTGAGTCATGAATTATCCATTTTTTTTAGAAAAAAATAAAATAAACTTTAAATACCACCATGTGTTCGGTTACGATCCTTGGTGTGTATTCATTTCTAAAAAAGGTGATCTTGTGTGCGGTTACGCTCCTAGGTCAATCATATTTTTTATATAAAAAAAAAAGATTAGTAACTAACACAAATTTATTCTTTTATTCAAAAATTATTTTAGCCAAACATGAGTTGATAAAGCGACAGGCTAGAACCACGGGACTCTGGGGGTGCCTCACACCTTCCCTCCGGTCAATAGAATTCCTTACCCAATCTCTGTTTTTCGTAGACTAAAATAAAAAGATTTTTTTTAGGAATTACTAGGTGACTTGGAACACCTAAAAAACTCATTTTCAAGTGGTGACTCTTAAAAAAAAAAATCATGTTTTCTTTAGTTTTATATTTTTTTTATTCTTTTTTTTAAAAAAAAAAAAAACCGTCATACTCTATTACCTATTGTAAAAAGAGAAGTGGTGTGACATTACCTTGTTATACCTAGTTTTTAGATTATCAAGTTTTAGATAGAGTTTTGGAGATATTCTCTCTAAGTTTTGGAGAGGGTTTTGAAGAACTTGGTGCTGTCCAGGGTTTCATTTTCAAGAAATTGGACTTGGGTCTCTTGGATTCTTCACTTTTGACTTGTTTTAAGACTTAATCTTGCATACCCATTGATGGATATTGGTATACGTATTTATCTCTTTTACATGCATAGCTAAAACTCCAATTCTTGGGGTGTGATTTCGTGAATGTGGGTTAGATTAGTTGTTGGGTCTTGCTGGCTGATAGTTTAATTGTGATTTCGTTTAGTAGTTGTGAATGAATTTAATGAATTTATAGTTGCAAATACAAGTTTATTTATGTGTTTTCGGCTTGCTCGAGAGAGAGGTCGTAAAGCTAAAACTTCTAAATTGATGGCCAGTGTGAGTGGGTCGACATGAGGTTCAGCTCAAGAGAGTGAATCCTAGTCCTATGTCCACACACTCAGCTCGAGAGAGTGAGTGGGTTAAGGCGTAGGCTGTTCTTCATGCGGCAAGTGGGTGTCTGAGAGGAACCTGCTTGAAATTGGGTAAGTTGCTCGAGAGAGAGCTTATCCTCCTTAAATTCTAGCCATGTACCCAATGATTTAGTCTATCCCGTATTCCATTCACATCCCAAGAATTCCCCTTTCATTTCTTAGATCTCTTTGTTAATTTTGTTGTTTTTACTTACTTGTTACAAAACCCCCCATTTGAGATTTGACGCTTGCGTCACCCTTTTTAAATTTGTTATGTTTTCATTCGCCAAAGTCTTTAGCTACGGTTAGCTTTAGCACTTTCGCACTTAACCACTAATTTTGACGCCCACTTTCTTGGGACTCGACCCCAACCCTTGGTTGGGTTACTATTCTAGTGCACGATCGTAGACACTTGCATCGGAAGTTGTGTCCTTGATTACGTAAACATCACTCCTCAAATCAACAACCATCTCAGGATCATAATTGGAAGTTGGGTGAAATTAAGGCTATACTCATGCGCACTCATAGATTCCTACTTAAGAGTGAGGAATTCTCTTACCTTTTCCTCTCTTAGCTCACGGGGAAAGAAACGCCCCATGAAGGCACTATCGAACACAACCCAACTCACAATCGGTGCACCCTCAGCTCTACCCTTCTTCCATTGGTCAATCCATATTCTAGAAACACCCTTTAGTTGGTATGCAACTAGTTCCACTCGCTCAATATCAATAACATGCATCACCTCAAACACTTTCTGCAACTCTTCCACAAAATTTTCTGGATCCTCAGTGACAGTTGAACCAGTGAATCTTGGAAGATTCATCCTTAAGAACTCACCGGATCCTAGAAGTATCAACCACTACCTGTCGATTCTCTCTTTATTGCCCAGCTTGGTTGGTCACAACTTGGCTCAACATCCGAGTAGCTTCACAAAACCTATCATTAGTGACCTCTCCTTGAGGTTGCATTTCTGGTGCATTAGGTACCCCTTTATCCTCAACATTCTTTCTAGCATGACGACCTCAGACAGTTCTTCGTGGAGTCATGATCTGAAAGACACGCGCAAGCACGGGTCAGTAAGAAAATTTTATAGAGATGAACTCTACCGCATGAAAAGAGTATTAAAGAAGTGAGATAGTTCCTAAATATTGTAGCCTCCTACTTATAGATGTGACGCGCATCATACCGATAACTAGGACTCTACAGACACGGCTTCATAGACACCCTAGGATTCTTGAACTCTGTGCTCTGATACCAAGTTTGTCACGCCCCGAGTCTACACCCTGGATGTGGTTGACACTCGAGAACTATTGCTGGCCCAAAGTGAACCCTTGGTCTGGCTTAATTCTTAGCAAAAGACTTACTCATAATAAAAGTACTTTAAAAAAAGAAAACTATAACTCGATTGATAACTTAGAATGTTTTAGAAATAAACATTCAACTAGCCAAAGTGACAGCTCAAGTCTCAACATAAACTGTAAAACCTCGGTGTTTCAAAGAACTAAAATTAGAAAGAACTATTTTTGGAAAGAATAAAAATTGGAAATTTTGGCAAGTTATGCTAAGTATGAGTTTTGGGTCAACTTCAAACGACCAAAACTTTCAGTACATGATGAGTTAGGTGGCATATAATATATCAAATGAAAGGTCTTGGAATCTTCTTTCCAATGCCACCAAGTTTTCTAATTTTGAAGCTTTTATGAGGAAGATATACCCATTTGAAATCGGGCTATCTAGATAAGGAAAGTTACCTGGATTTAAGAGTGGTATTTTGGTCTTTTTGTTACCCAATTAAGTTATTTCATTTTTAGTAATTAATTAGGGGTCTAAACTAATTTGGTTCAGTTTGTGCAATTATAATTCACACTAGGGTTTTAGAAAAATAACTGAAGAGGAGAATGAGGGAGAAAAGGTCAAGATTTCATCAAGTTCTTGAAGGTTTCGTTGCGGATTTCGCCAAGGGTTTAATACCAAAGTGGTATGGGAGTTCACATAGTGTTGGGTTCGTTCACCCACGCGCCAATCATGTTAATTTCAGTGTAATTTCGTCCTAAAAAGTTGAAGAGTTGATGTTATTGTTTTTGTGATCTAAAATTTGTTTTCATTCTTGAATTAGGATGGGATCGATGAGTTTCTTAAGCTAATCGTATCGATTTTAGGAGTCGTTTTTTAGTCGGTTCTTATGTACATGTATTGGGTAACTGAATCTAAAGAGAAATTGAGAAATAGAATCGATTTTAGTCAAATTAAGATTAGAAAACAAGTTGAAAAAATCGTTAGAATCACCTGGGGGAGGGCAGGAGCGACACCCCCAGATACGCCAGAAGGTCTGGGGTGGCGCGCTAGCAGTGCACCATTTTTGGGTCTCTAAAATTTAGGTGCTGGAGCCCCGCGCCAGCAGTGCGCCAGGGTCGCCTGCCCCCTTCCATTTTTCATCGTTTAGCCCGTTTGAGTCCTTCTAAAGTGTACTAACACTTCTTATCGATTCTAACTACTCTAAATGACTTCTAAACATCTATCAATCATCCATAAACATGAATCATTACCTTGAATCCATAAATTCAAAATCATGGTAGAGCTAGGAGTCAAGTCTTGAGAGTTCTTCGAGTCTTTTCAAAAAGTATTTTACAATTGTTTTTAACTTATTTTAAGACTTTATCATTGAGTTGAGTAAGAGTAAGAGTGAAGTTCATTTTCTTAATAATGATATATGGGAACTAAGTATTTCTTAAAAGTAAATGTTTTCACATTTAAGATGAGAGAAAACACCGATTTCCATAAGAGTTTTTGAGCAAGCTTTTTAGTATCATCTCATTTTAGAGAAAGATTTTTGAGTAATAATCTCAAACCACAGAGAATTCATGTTTTTAAACATATGAGCTAGTTACATTTTGGGAGTAATATTGAGCACCGATATGGGGACGAGTTCAAATAACTCCAAGTCTCCATAAATCGTGTAGCCAACATGGGTAGAAAGAGTCATACTTTTTAGATGATTCCTTAATGATTTTAGCATAGACTAGTGGATCCACTTAGTAGTAGGCTCTATACCCCGATAAAGTATAGGATGGCCCTGGTAGCGTAGGCAAGACGTTGTATCATCACATAGCTCATAGTGATGGTTGTCGGATAGATAATCTCCCAAAGAATTACTTGTATTTTCATATACAAACTAAGTTATTGTTGTGTTTCTTTCAATACATTGAGTTGTTATCTACATGTTATAAAGCTTTTCTTTATATTGCATTTATATCACTGCCTTATATTGAAATGAGTTGAGTTGAGTTGAGACGAGGTAAGTTTTCTTCAGTTCCATTTCAAGCTTATGCCTGTTTTAGAATTCCCCTCACATGCTCGTACATTTCATGTACTGATACCATTTGGCCTTCATCTTTTATGATGTAGATACAAGTTTCCAGGATCAGCATCTAGTGTTTCGTTGAGCTTCAGAGTTGTTGGTGAGCCTCTTTGCTTCTGGAGGATCCCTTTATTTGCTTTATCATTCTAGTTTTGTTAGGATGTCATGGGTCTTTTCCCGACATCTATCTCAGTTATTAGTTGCTTCATATATAGTTAGATATTTTTATTTTTTGAATCTTTTCATTTTCATTCAGTTATGTTAAAATTTGAGTTGCCACTTTGGCTAGTTGAATGTTTTTTTTTATAAAACATTCTAAGTTATCATTTGAGTTACAGTTTCCTTTCAAAGTGATTTTATTACGAGTAAGTCTTCCACTAAGAATTAAGCCAGGCAAAGGGTTCCCTTGTGGCAGCAATGGTTCTCCAGTGCTGGCCACACCGAAGGTGTAGGCTCGAGGCGTGACAAACTTGGTATCATAGCACATAGTTCAAGAGTCCTAGGGTGTATATGAAGTCGTGTCTGTAGAGTCCTAGTTATCGCTGTGAAGCACGCCACATCTATAATTAGGAGGCTGTAATATTTATGAACTATCTCACTTCTTTCATACTCATTTCGTGCGATAGAGTTTATCTCTAAAAAGTTTCTTCTAATTATACTTGCGCGTAACTTTCAGATCATGCCTCCATGAAGAGTTGTCAGAGGTCGTCCTGCTAGGAGGAATGTTGAGGAACAGGGGGAACCTAATTCACCTGAAGTGCAACCTAATGAGAGGTTACCAATGCTGAGTTCCGAGAAGCTATCCCGATGTTGAGTCAAGTTGTGACCAATCAAGTTGGGCAGAGAGAGAATCGACAGGAAGTGGTTGATACTTCTAGGATCCATGAGTTCTTAAGGATGAATCCTCCAAGCTTCACTGGTTCAAGTGTCACTGAAGATTCGAAAAACTTTGCAAAGGGACTGCATAAAGTGTTTGAGGTTATGCACGTTGCCGATGGTGAGCGAGTGGAACTAGCTGCATACCAACTGAAGAGTGCTGCTAGGATTTGGTTTGACTAATGGATGAATGGTAGAGCTGAGGGTGCACCGATTGTGAGATGGGTTGTGTTCGAAAGTGCCTTCATGGGGAGTTTCTTTCCCCGTGAGATGAGAGAAGTAAAGGTATGAGAATTCCTCACTATTAAGAAGGAATCTATGAGTGTTCATGAGTACAACCTCAAGTTCACCCAAATTTCCCGCTATGCTAAGGAGATGGTCGCTGACATGTGGAGCAGGATGAGTTTGTTCATTGCTGGGTTGTTTGCAAGGCAGCTATGCTGATAGGAGATATGGACATAGCAAGGCTAATGATCCATGTGCAACAGGTTGAGGAGTACAAGCTGAGGGACAGAGAATAGTTTAGAAATTAGAAAGCTAAGACATTAGGGAATGAGTCCGAGCAGCAAAAGAGTAATGCAAACCGGTATTCTTTCCAACATAAACAAAAGGGACCTGCTCCATCATCTGCTAGTGCACCTGCACCTAGGAACAGTGGTGAGTTCAATAATCAGAATTCCCAAAATTTCAGAGCTAGACATGCGTAGGCTCAAGGTAGTGTGGCACAAGAATGTAATGGGACTCCTGCATGTTCTAAGTGTGGTAGGACCTACTCAAGAGTGTGTCGTGATGGCTCAACTGGTTGCTTCAAGTGTGGTCAAAAATATCATTTAATGAAAGAGTTCCCTAAGAACAGACAAGGTAATGGTAATGGGGGCAATAGAGCCCAATCTTCTTCAGTTGATCCACCAGACAGAGCTGCATATATAGTAGCTACTTCAGGGGCAAGTGGAGGAGCAAACCGTCTATATGCTATTACTAGTTGCCAAGAGCAAAAGGATTCACTAGATGTTGTCACTGGTATGATCAAAGTCTTTAATTTTGATGTTTATGCTTTGCTAGATCCAGGAGCGAGTCTATCTTTTGTTACTCCTTATGTTGTAATGAATTTTGATATTCTTCCTGAGAAACTTCTTGAGCCCTTCAGTGTTTATACACATTTTGGTGAGTCTATTTTAGCTGAGAGAGTCTATCGTGATAGTGTCATTTTGGTCAATCATAAGAATACCATGGCTGATTTATTGAGTTAGACATGGTAGATTTTGATGTCATTCTAGGTATGGACTGGCTTCATGCCTATTATGCCTCAGTCGATTGCAGAACTCGAGTTGTTAAGTTTCAGTTTCCTAATAAACCAGTTATAGAGGAGATGAGTAGTTCAACAGTGCCTAAGGATCGTTTTATTTCGTACCTTAAGGTGAGAAAGTTAGTTTCCAAGGGGTGTATCTATCACTTAGTCCGAGTTAATGACTCTAGTGTTGAGATACCTCATATTTAGTCAGTTCCAGTAGTAAGAGAGTTTCAAGAAGTCTTTATAGATGATCATCTCGGAGTCCCTTCTGAGAGAGAAATAGACTTCGGTATAGATATTCTTCCCGATACTCATCCTATATTTATTGCTCCATATAGAATGGCACCAGCAGATTTGAAAGAGTTAAAAGAGAAGTTGAAAGATCTTCTTGAGAAATGTTTTATTTGACCAAGTGTCTCACCTTGGGGCATTATCGTCAGTTGAACAAGGTTACTATCAAGAATAAGTATCCTCTTCCGAGAATTGATGATCTTTTCAATCAATTTCAGGGTGACACTTGTTTTTTAGATAGACCTCATATTAGGCTATCATCAGTTGAGAGTAAGAGAAAGTGATATTCTAAGACAGCATTCAGGACCCATTATGGTCAATATGAGTTTTCGGTAATGTTGTTTGGTTTGACTAATGCGCCTGCAGTGTTCATGGAACTTATGCCTAGAGTATTCAAGCCTTATTTAGATATGTTTGTTATCATAATCATTAATGACATTTTAATCTATTCAAGGAATGAGGAGGATCATTCTAGTCATCTCAGAGTAGTTCTCCAAACTCTAAAGGATAGAGAGTTGTATGTAAAGTTCTGTAAGTGTGAGTTCTGGCTTGAGTCTGTGGCATTCTTAGGTCACACTATGTGCAGTGATGGAATTCGATTTGACACTCAGAAAATAGAGGCAGTGCAAAATTGGCCTAGACACACAACTCAAGCTGATATTAGGAGTTTCTTGGGGTTGTCTTGATATTATAGAAGGTTCTTTGAGAGATTCTCATCTATTTCATCCCCTTTGACTAAGTTGACTCAGAAAATAGTGAAGTTTCAATGGTCTGAAGCTTGTGAGAAAAACTTTCAAGAATTGAAAACTAGGTTGATTAATGCCCCAGTATTGACCTTACCAGAAGGTACACAAGGTTTTGTGGTATATTGTGATGCGTCCAGAGTTGGGTTGAGTTGTGTGTTAATGCAGAATGACAAAGTTATAGCTTATGCCTCCAGACAACTTAAGGTTCAAGAGAAGAATTACCCAACCCATGATCTAGAGTTGACTGCTGTAGTATTCGCTTTGAAGATATGGTGTCACTATCTTTATGGTGTTCATGTGGATGTGTTCACCGATCATAAGAGCCTTCAGCATGTGTTTAGTCAGAAAGAGCTCATTCTTAGAAAGAGGAGGTGGTTGGAGTTACTCAAGATTATGATATGAGTATTCTCTATCACCTAGGTAAGGCTAATGTTGTTGCTGATGCTTTGAGTAGATTTTCTATCGGTAGTACCACCCTTTTTGTGGAAGACAATAAAGCAAAAGAAAAAGATGTGCATAGACTTGCACGATTAGGAGTTTGACTAAGGGATTCCAACGAAGAAGGAGTAGTGGTGATGAATGGGGCTGAATCGTCACTAGTGTTTGAAGTAAAAGATAAACAAGACCAAGATCCTATTTTTCTTGAATTGAAGGCAAATGTTCATAAGAAAAAAGTGATGGCTTTTGAACAAGGGGGAGATGGTGTATTGATGTATCAAGGTAGATTGTGTGTACCAAAGGTGGACTAACTCCAAGAGAGGATCATGGAGGAAGCTCATGGCTCTAGATATTCTATCCATCCGGGTTCCACAAAGATGTATGTGACTTGAGAGCAGTTTATTGGTGGAGTAGTATGAAGAAGGGTACTACAGAGTTCGTTGCTAAGTGTCTAAATTGCCAACAAGTCAAGGTAGAGTACCAGAGGCCCGGTGTTATGGCTCAGAATATAGAGATTCCAGAATGGAAGTGGGAGATGATCAAGATGGATTTTATTACAGATTTACCACGGTCTCGCATACAACATGATTTGATTTGGCTGATTCTAGATCGAATGAGTAAATCAATCAATTTCTTACCGGTAAAGATACCCATTAAGCAGAAGATTATGCTAAGTTATATATTCAAGAGGTAGTCAAACCTCACGGAGTTCCGGTGTCCATTATTTTCATATAAAGGTGTAAAATTTATTGCATAATTTTGGAAGTCATTCAAGAAAGGTTTGGGTTCAAAGGTAAATTTGAGTACTACTTTTCATCCACAGACAGATGGTAAAGCAAAGCGCACAATTCAGACTTTAGAGGATATGTTGAGGCCTGTGTTTATCGATTTCAAAGTTAATTGGGATGATCACTTACCTCTCATAGAGTTTGCTTATAACAACAGTTACCACTCTTGCATCCAACTGGCTCCCTATGAGGCTCTTTAAGGGAGAAGATATAGATCTCCTATTGGATGGTTTGAAATTGGTGAAGTTGGGTTGATAGGACCATACGTAGTTCATCAGGCTATGGAGAAGGTGAAGGTTATTCAAAAAAGGTTGAAAACAGCACAAAGTCGTCAAAAATCCTACACTAATATTAGGAGAAGAGACTTAGAGTTTGAAGTAGATGATTGAGTTTATTGAATGTTTCACCCATGAATGGTGTTATGAGATTTGGTAAGAAGGTGAAGCTTAGTCCCCGGTATATTGGTTGTTACAGAATATCCAAAGGATTGGTAATGTAGCTTATGAGTTGGAGCTACTGCAGGAGTTAGCAGTTGTTCATCCAGTGTTTCACATTTATATGATGAAAAAGTGTATGAGTGATCCTTCACTTATTATACCTACTGAAGATATTGGTATTAAGGATAACTTATCTTACGAGGAGATTCCCGTTCAGATTTTAGACCGTCAAATTCACAAATTGAGAACCAAGGAAGTAGCATCAATCAAGGTTCTGTGGAGAAATCAGTTTGTTGAGGAAGCTACATGGGAGGCTGAGGAAGATATGAAAAAGAGATATACACATCTCTTTGAGTCCAGAAAAATTCCAAATCAAGGTACTAACTCTCTTCTTAGTACTCTTTAATTGATATACTGAATGTGTTAGATTTGCATGTTGGGTGTTTGAGTTAGGTGTTAGATGACACCACCCTTAGTGCTACTTAGAGTAATCTCATTCGAGGACAATTGTTTCCAAGGGAGAGATATTGTAACACCTCGGTGATTCAAAGAACTAGAATTAGAAAGAACTATTTTTGGAAAGAATAAAAGTTGGAAATGTTGGCAAATTATGCTAAGTATGAGTTTTGGGTCAACTTCAAACGACCATAACTTTCGGTACAGGATGATTTAGGTGGCCTATAAAATATCAAATAAATGAGATTGGAATCCTCTTTCTAACGCCACCAAGTTTGCTAATTTTCTAGCTCATATAAGGGAGATATGCCCATTTGAAGTTGGGCTATCTAGATAAGGAAAGTTACCCAGATTTAAGAGGGGTATTTTGGTCTTTTCCTTACCCAATTAAGTTATTTCATTTTTAGTAATTTTAGGGGTCTACACTAATTTGGCTCAATTTACACAATTACAATTCACGCTAGGGTTTTAGAAAAAGGAACTCAAGACGAGAAAGAAGGAGAAAAGGTCAAGATTTCGTCAAGTTCTTGAGGTTTCGTTGTGGATTTCGCCAAGGGTTTAATCCCAAAGAAGTATGTGAGTTCACATAGCGTTGGGTTCGTTCACCCAAGCGCCAATCATGTTAATTTCAGCATAATATAATCCTAAAAAGTTGAAGAGTTAATGTTCTTGATTTGTGATCTTGAATTTGCTTTCGTTCTTAAATTAGGATGGGATTGATGTGTTTCTTGAGATAATCGTATCGATTTTAAGATTTGTTTCTGAGTAGGTTCTTGTTTACATGTATTGTGTAACTGAATCTAAAGAGAAATTAAGAAAAATAATCAATTTTAGTCGAATTAAGATAAGAAAACAAGTTGAAAAATTCATTAGAATCACCTGGGAAGGAATGGCGCGGTGCGCCCCAGATGCTCCAGCGGGTCTGGGGTAGCATGCCAGCAGTGCACCATTTTGGGGTCTTTGAACTTTAGAGGTTGGCGCCCCATGCCAGCAGTGTGCCAGGGTCGCCTGCCCCCATCCTTTTTTTGTCGTTTAGCTCGTCTGAGTCCTTCTAAAATGTACTAACACTTCCGATCGATTCTAACTACTCTAAATGACTTCTAAACATCCAGAAATAATCCATAAACATAAATCATAACCTTGAATTCAGAAATTCAAATTCAAATTCAAGGTAGAGCTAAGAGTCAAGTCTTGAGAGTTCTTCGAGTCTTTTCAAAAAGTCTTTTACAATTGTTTTAAACTTGTTTTAAACTTGTTTTAAGAATTGAGCATTGATTTGAGTAAGAGTACGAGTAAATTTCATTTTCTTAAAAATGATATATGGGAAAAGTATTCTCAAAGAGTAAATGTTCTCACATTTAAGATGAGAGGAAACACCGATTTACAAAAGAGTTTTTGAGCTAGTTTTTGAGTATCATCTCTTTTAAGAGAAAGATTTTTTGAGTAATAATATCAAACCATAGAGAAGTTATATTTTTAATCATATGAGCTAGTTACATTTTGGGAGTAGTATTGAGCACCGATATGGGGACGAGTTCAGATAATTCAACGTCTCCATAAACCTTTTAGCCAACATGGGTAGAAAGGGTCATACTTTTTAGATGATTCTTTAATGCTTTTATCATAGACTAGTGGATCCACTTAGTAGTAGGTTCTATACCCAGGCTTGGAAGCGTTAGGCAAGACGTTGTATCATCACATAGCTCATAGTGATGGTTGTCGGTTAGAGAATCTCCCACAGAGTTACTTGTAATTTCATATACAAACTAAGTTATTGTTGTGTTTTTTTCAAAACACTGGGTTGTTATCTACATGTTTTAAAGCTTTTCTTTATATTGCATTTATATCACTACCTTATATTGAAATGAGTTGAGTTGAGTTGAGACGAGGTAAATTTTCTTCAGTTTCATTTCAAGCTTATGTCTGTTTTACAATTCCCCTCACATGCTCGTACATTCCATGTAATGACGCCATTTGGCATGCATATTTTATGATGCAATTACGGGTAGCGAGAATCAACATCCAGTGCTTTGTTGACCCAGTTGAGATTTAGAGTTGTTGGTGAGCCTCCTTGCTTCTGGGGAATCCCTTTTATTTGCTTTATCATTATAGTTTTGTTAGGATGTCGTGGGTCTTACCCGAAATCCATCTTAGTTATTAGAGGCTTCATAGATAGTTAGATCTTGTTAGTTCATGAGTCTTTTTATTTTCATTCAGTTATGTTGAGATTTGAATTTCCACTTTGGCTAGTTGAATGTTTATATGTAAACTATTCTAAGTTATCATTTGAGTTACAACATACTTTTAAAGTTCTGTTATTATGAGTAAGTATTCTGCTAAGAGTTAAGTCAGGCCAAGGGTTCGATTGGGGCCAACAATGGTTCTCGAGTGCCAGCCACACCCAGGGTGAGGCTCGGGGCGTGACATAAACGAATGAAAATGAAAAGACTCATGAACTGGTATCTATCTATCTATCTATCTATAAAGCCTCTAATACTATGAGAGATGATGGGACAAGACCTCCGATCATCCTAACAAAAGTGAAATGATAAAACATAATAGAGGTATCCTACGGAAGCAAAGAGGCTCACCAAATAAAGCTGAAACTCGACCGGATCAACGAAGCGCTGGATGCTGATCCTGATCCTGATTACCTGTACCTGCATCATAAAATGATGCACGCCAAATGGCGTCAGTACATTGAATGTACGAGCATCCGAGGGGAATTCTAAAACAGGACATAAACTTGAAATGGAATTGGAGAAACACTTACCTCGTCTAAACTCAACTCAACTCACTTCAATATAAAGTAGTGATAAAGATGCAATATAAAGAAAAGCTTTTAAAACAGTAGATAGAAACTCAATGTATTAAAAAATACAATAATAACTCGGTTTTGTATATAAAAAATACAAGTAACTCTGTGGAAATTCTCTAACCGACAAACATCACTATGAGCTATGTGATGATACACCGTCTATCCCACGTTGCCAAAACTGTCGTATACTTTGTCGGGGTATATATAGAACCTACTACTAAGTGGATTCACTAGTCTATGCTAAAAAAACATTTAGGAATCATCTAAAAAGTATGACCCTTTCTACCCACGTTGGCTACATGGTTTATGGAGACTATGAGTTATCTGAACTCGTCCCATATTGGTGCTCAATACTATTCCCAAAATGTAACTAGCTCATATGTTTAAAAACATAACTCTTTCTGTGGTTTGAGATTATTACTCAAAAAATCTTTCTCTTAAAGTGATGGTACCAAAACTGCTCATGAAAACTCTTTTGGAAATCGGTGTTTCTCCTCATCTTAAATATGAAAACATTTACTCTTGGGAATACTTAGTTCCCATATATCATTTTAAATAAAATGAACGCAACTCTACTCTTCCTCAAACTCAGAGCTTAAGTCTTAAAACAAGTTTTAAATGATTGTAAAAGACTTTTTGAAAAGACTCGAAGAACTCTCTAGACTTAACTCGTAACTCTACCTTGAATTAGAATTATGAATTCAACGTTAAGATTTATGATAGGAAGGAATTCATTATGATATAATGAGTTTCAGATAGTTAATCATGAAAAATGGTTGAAAAATATTGTCTGGGGAGCAAGTCCGCGACGCGGAGATGATTTATAATATTTGGTCGCTAAAATTTTTTGACACAGTGGACTCCGCGTTCTCTCCGCGACGCGGAGAGGAAAGTTTCACTTCTAAGGAACAGGTCCGCGTCGCGGACCTGGTACTTTATTTTTTGCCCAATCTTTTCTTACTATCTTTTCGACCCTAATTCGCCTATAAATGAATGGTTTCTTTTCCAATCACTTAAATTCGAATACTCAAATTATGTACACGATAATATACTCCACCCTTAATTCACTAACTTTTATCTCAAGAACTCATCCAATCCATCCTAATTCAAGAACGGAAATAATACTTTCAAGAAACAATCAAGAACTCAAATTCTTCAACTTCAAGAATGAAACTTCGCTGAAAATTACACGATTGGGGTGTGGGTGAAAGAATCTAACACTATGAGAAACTCACAAACCTCTTAGGGATCAAACCCTTGGTGAAATCCACAATCAAAAATCTCAAGAACTCGACGAACGCTTAACTTTTCTCCTCTTTTCTCTTCTTGAACTCTTTTCTAAAACCCTAGTGTAAATTAGGATTGTGTAACTAAACCAAATAATTTTAGATGTCGTGGGTCTTTCCCGAAATCCATCTTAGTTATTAGAGGCTTCATAGATAGTTAGATCTTGTTAGTTCATGAGTCTTTTTATTTTCATGCAGTTATATTGAGATTTGAGTTTCCACTTTGGCTAGTTGAATGTTTATATGTAAACTATTCTAAGTTATCATTTGAGTTACAACTTACTTTTAAAGTTCTTTTATTATGAGTAAGTATTCTGCTAAGAGTTTAGTCAGGCCAAGGGTTCGATTGGGGCCAACAATGGTTCTCGAGTGCCGGCCACACCCAGGGTATAGGCTCGGGGTGTGACATAAACAAATGAAAATGAAAAGACTCATGAACTGGTATCTATCTATCTATCTATCTATAAAGCCTCTAATACTATGAGGGATGATGGGACAAGACCTCTGATCATCCTAACAAAAGTGAAATGATAAAACATAATAGAGGTATCCTACGGAAGCAAAGAGGCTCACCAAATAAAGCTGAAACTCGACCGGATCAACGAAGCGCTGGATGCTGATCCTGATCCTGATTACCTGTACCTGCATCATAAAATGATGCACGCCAAATAGCGTCAGTACATTGAATGTACGAGCATCCGAGGGGAATTCTAAAACAAGACATAAACTTGAAATGGAATTGGAGAAACACTTACCTCGTCTAAACTCAACTCAACTCACTTCAATATAAAGTAGTGATAAAGATGCAATATAAAGAAAAGCTTTTAAAACAGTAGATGGAAACTCAATGTATTCAAAAAATACAATAATAACTCGGTTTTGTATATAAAAAATACAAGTAACTCTGTGGAAATTCTCTAACCGACAAACATCACTATGAGCTATGTGATGATACACCGTCTATCCCACGTTGCCAAAACTGTCGTATACTTTGTCGGGGTATATATAGAACCTACTACTAAGTGGATTCACTAGTCTATGCTAAAAAACATTTAGGAATCATCTAAAAAGTATGACCCTTTCTACCCACGTTGGCTACATGGTTTATGGAGACTTTGAGTTATCTGAACTCGTCCCATATTGTTGCTCAATACTATTCCCAAAATGTAACTAGCTCATATGTTTAAAAACATAACTCTTTCTGTGGTTTGAGATTATTACTTAAAAAATCTTTCTCTTAAAGTGATGGTACCAAAACTGCTCATGAAAACTCTTTTGTAAATCGGTGTTTCTCCTCATCTTAAATATGAAAACATTTACTCTTGGAAATACTTAGTTCCCATTTATCATTTTAAATAAAATGAACTCAGCTCTACTCTTCCTCAAACTCAGAGCTTAAGTCTTAAAACAAGTTTTAAATGATTGTAAAAGACTTTTTGAAAAGACTCGAAGAACTCTCTAGACTTAACTCGTAACTCTACCTTGAATTAGAATTATGAATTCAACGTTAAGATTTATGATAGGAAGGAAGTCATTATGATATAATGAGTTTCAGATAGTTAATCATGAAAAATGGTTGAAAAATATTGTCTGGGGAGCAAGTCCGCGACGCGAAGATGATTTATAATATTTTGTCGCTAAATTTTTTGACACAGTTGACTCCGCGTTCTCTCCGCGACGCAGAGAGGAAAGTTTCACTTCTGAGGAACAGGTCCGCGTCGCGGACCTGGTACTTTATTTTTTGCCCAATCTTTTCTTACTAGCTTTTCGACCCTAATTCGCCTAGAAATGAATGGTTTCTTTTCCAATCACTTAAATTCGAATACTCAAATTATGTACACGATAATATACTCCACCCTTAATTCACTAACTTTTATCTCAAGAACTCATCCAATCCATCCTAATTCAAGAACGGAAATAATACTTTCAAGATACAATCAAGAACTCAAATTCTTCAACTTCAAGAATGAAACTTCGCTGAAAATTACACGATTGGGGTGTGGGTGACAGAATCTAACACTATGAGAAACTCACATACCTCTTAGGGATCAAACCCTTGGTGAAATCCGCAATCAAAAATCTCAAGAACTCGAGGAACCCTTAACTTTTCTCCTCTTTTCTCTTCTTGAACTCTTTTCTAAAACCCTAGTGTAAATTAGGATTGTGAAACTAAACCAAATAAGTTTAGACCCCTAATTATTTACTAAAAGCACTTAAATCTGATTGGGTAAGGAAAATACAAAAATACCCCTCATATTTTCGGGTAACTTTCCTAAACTAGACAGCTTGACTTCAAAAGGGCATATCTCTCTCATACGAGCTAAAAAATTAGCAAACTCAGTGGCGTTGGAAAGACTATTCCAAGACCTTTCATTTGATATCTTATGGGCCACCTAACTCATCATCTACGAAAAGTTATGGTCGTTTGAAGTTGACCCTAAACTCATACTTAGCTTAACTTGCCAAAATTTCCAATTTTTACTCTTTCCAAAATAGTTCTTTCTGATTCTAGTTCTTTCAAATACCGAGGTGTTACATTTTCTTTGTTATTTTAGTTTAATATTTTTCTTTTATTTATAACAGTCTAGAAAATCACCAAAATAATCAATGATTTATTTTGGTTCTTAATGTATTTCACTGGATTGATATGGTTCTTCATGTATCATAAAAGTATAATATTGGTCAATAATCTATTTCACTTGGTTGAAATGGTTCTTAATATATAACAAAAGGTGTAGTGCTGGGTTTGGTCCTTTATATTATAAATCTACATATTTATCAAAATGTAAAATTTTAATTTAACTAGGACAGATTGGACATTATGTGGCTAACAAAATTCACAATTGTTGTCTTCTTTAGCTTCAAAAAACTGTTTTCTCTACTTTCTCCAACAAAATTTATTATGTTTCTCTTTTCTAAAGTATTATTCCATCGACCTATAACCATTTTTGTTATAGAGATAATAATGTTAGGAGTTTTTCTTTGAAGCTAACAAAAAAAATGATGAATTTTGTTAGCCACATAGTGTCCATAGTTAAATTTAATACTTTTTTTTATAAATATGTTAGGTTTAAGGTAAAATGATCAAAATGAACACATTTTGTTTTGCATTACGGACTATTTCAATCAAGTGAAATTTATTAAGGATCAAAATGAACACATCTATATATTTATATAAAGAGGAATGCTAGACTTGCTGATGTGGCATGTCTCTAAGAGCTAGAAACATATTTATCTTTTTTTTTTGTGATTTTTATGATCTTTTTTCATTGTCTTTAAGATTTGAAGGTAATATTTAGAAAATATCATAACCATTATGATTATTCAATTAAACGTACAGTGAATACGTGTTAATTATTCAGCTATTTTTCACCTCCTACGTTTTTATCTCCTTTCTGAAGTTTTTTTTTACATTTCTTTCTAGTGGTTAACTAAATTATTTAAAAAGTCATACAAAATAAATGCTTATTTAAAGTCCACATATGAATAATCAATTAATATGAACCATCAAATTCCGTTCTCAGCCCAATTAATCCATTCATAAAACCTTTAAAGTCATCCTTTCCCACTTCAGATTTTGTGCTTTTTTTATTTTTATTTTCTAGCCTTAAAATTTGGCATAAATTAGAGATAATTCATTATTTTGTTCACCATTAACACCATTAATATATATTTTTCTTAAAACCCTTCTCTATTTTTTCTTAAAGATACAATTAAAACACTTAATACCAGTGTAAGTTACAATTTTATTGATTACTATAATATTACTCTTTTAATTCATGTTATTCAATAAAGCTACAAATTTATTGATTACTATAAATACTAGAGCATATCATCTTCATCAATGGTAAGGATTCTTCTTCTTTTTTCTTTCTTTCTTGATTATATTTATATTATAGTAAATCACTTTGTTTATGCACTAATTTTATATTATATAGATTATTTGTCATTACCTTTCACTGTTTACAGTGTGGAAGATAAAGAAAAGTATATGACAATGTTAAAAATTCAAATTTAAAGTCAAACTTGATGAATATGATATCTAATTTATGCTTCTTCTTGTTCTTTTCTTCATTTTAGTTTGTTTGATATCTCTTATTTATAATGTTCTTTCTTATTTATTTATTTATTTATTTATTTATTTATTTATTTATTTTTACAGTGTGAAATATAAGATGAGCATATGACAATGTTAAGAATTCAAATTCAAACAGGATGAGTACGATATCGAATTTATGTTTTTTTTTTTTGTGAATAGTTTTTATTGTTTCACTAAGGAAAAGTAAAAGATAAGAGATGAGCATATATGATAATATTTGAGATTTAAGTTTGATGAACACACTATAATTATTAATATATGAAACTTTTGTTACTCTTCTCGATTACTCTTTTAAATGTTATACGATTTACAATGATAATATTAATTCAAATGTAGTAATTTCACATTTTGTTTATCAGGATATTTTTTTTAAAAGAAATTAGTTATGATTTACTAAAGTCATAATTTGATTTACAAATTGAAAGAAAAGTAAGATTATCTTCATGCTTTGAAGGCACATAACAACTTGAGAAGGTGTGGTTATTTTCCTCATCTCAAAATAATTAATATAATTTATGTGCATATACGCTACAATTATATATATATGCATTTTATATTATTTATGTAATTGGGGCTATTCATCTCTTAAGATTAGTAAAAAGTAAAAAGAAAGTTGATTCATCACTAAAGAAAAAATTAACAATTTCTAAAGAATATGAACATTAAAAATAAAATAAAAAAAAGTAGAAAGGGACAATAATATTATGATAAAAAGAGTAATTACATAAAACGTAATTGATTCTACTTGAACCTTAACAAATATTTAGAATTATTTTTATTTGATGAAAAAGGGGGCAATAGTATTTTGATATTCCGAGCTCTCTAAATTTACAAGATTATTTAGCTTAAATTGTTTAATATTTGTGAGGAAGATACAAACAAAACAAAACGCATATAAATAATGAAAGATAAATTTTAAAAAGTCGTACAAAATTATAAAAACAAGATCGTGTTATAAAATATTATGTTATGATGTCCACTACACCAAGAAGTTACTATGACTAATTATCTTCATTAGTTTTCTCCATTATGAAGATAACTTCCACCTTTATGACCATTATTCTTGTAACCTTTCACCTCCATAACCTCCTTCATTATATTCATGTTGATGTCATGTTTATGACTAACCTTTTGTATGTCTCTATGTTACACAATAAATAGAGGCATAAGGGATCATATTGTATGCACTTGAATACTTTGAAGTTTAAGAAATACTCTCATATCTTGTCTCTATATTTCTATTGTTTTCATCTTCTATATTTCTTGTCTTATTTTGCTTTAGTTTTATGACACGTTATCAACACGAGTTGCTCATTCTCCATCAAGAATCAATGATAGGTATTTCTTGATTTTTATGAATTATCCTAGTAATTCTTCGATTGCAAGGTATACTTCATATCCTATATATTATTTGTACTAACAAAGCTTGTTTTGTGGTTATTTTAAAATGGTTAGTAAATTATGATAATCTTCATAACAATATTGAGAGGGACTATTAAAATGTTTTAATTTATTTTAACTTGAGACTTTTATATAGTTCCAACATGTTGTTCTAATTAATTAGTTTTGTTCATTTTTATTCAATTTTAAGTCAAATTCAGATTATATTTATAGTATTCTATGTTTATTTTTTGGTAATGCATTTGATTTATTAAGACATTGATTGAGGGTACGACGGTGAATTCAAGTTTCACCGCACCAAGTGGGTAAGACATTGAGTAAAGTCTCGATCCACCATGATGATAAGAAGTTCGGTTCAAGTCCCATTGATTTATGACCAAAGGCGTCCTTATATGGGTAATACATTGGGTTTAAATCCTAATGCACACTAGTAATGACATGATGATGCCTAACATAAAGTTGTATACTTTTGACTGAAAGTCATGAAATTTGGCAATGTTAAAAGAAATGTATGAAATGAAACAAAAAGAAAAAGAACAAAAAATAAAATTAGCAAATGAGATAATTAAATTTAAAGAAATATTACAATTAGAAGATGAATTAGAAGGAAAAGAAGAAAATAACCAAGATAATCTACCTGAAATAAGAGTTGATGAAATAGATAATGATGATCTAGATGAACAACATTCGGAAACAAGTGAAACATATACGGAACTTTTAGCAAACATAGATAATACAAAGAATTTAGAAGTAAATACAGGAGACGTAGAAATGGATGAAAAACCTAGCACATCAGGAGTAAAAAACTCAAAAAAATTTGATCCAAAATATTATAATGAAAACTATGGACAATATGATAGAGAAAAAACTATATGGGATAAAAGATTAAATAAAAAATGGACACATAAACCAATAACTGAACGACATGATTTTTAAAATTTAGACTGTGTAGCAGATATAAATAAAACAATCCAATTATGGATAGGATATATATCAAAACAATTAATAGATAACAAAATAGTAATAACAGAGACACCAGGATATATAGAAAGAACGCTTATAGGAACAGTAAAATTATGGCTACAAAATTTATCAGATGAAAGTTTAAGAACTCTAAGAAATAATAAAAAAATTGATGGTGGAATAGCCACTACAACTATGGAAATATTATATAAATACGAAATAGCTATAAGAAATTAATTTAGTAGTATGACAACAGAGGTAGAAGAACAAAATAAAGAAAAAATCATAAATCGGAATATAATGAAAAAATTAGCAATATGTAATATGTGTTACATAGATGAATATACATGTGCATTTAGAGAATACTATTATAAAGTAACATATAGCACAGAAGAAAGTAAAGAAATAAGAAAATTATATTTTACAAAATTACCAGAACCTTTTAATTCAAAAATAATAAAAACTTGGAATGAAGCAGAATTAACAGACACCTTAGGAGTTAGAATGAAATTCTTACAACGATGGTTTATGGAACTATGTGAAAAACATAAAGAAGAAATAAAAATGGAAAAAATATTAGTAAGAAACTTGGCATGTTGCAAAAATAAAACAACACCTCAATTTGGGTGTACGGATAGGTATTATAAAAATAGAAAGAAATATAATAAAAAATACATATCAAACTATAAATATAAAAAACCAAGAAGAAGATACTATGTAAAAAACTACAAAACTACAAAACCAAAACATCATATAGACCAAAAAGAAAACTAACGGAATGTACTTGTTATAATTGTGGAAAATTAGGACATATAGCTAGAGATTGTAAATTACCTAAAAATCCGAAGAAAAAATAAATATCAGAAATAATAATAGACGATGAAAAATATATGCAAATAGAGTACGTAGATTATGAATTAGAAAGCAATGATAGTATATATGAATTATTGAAAAATGAAATGAAAAATAATCCAGTAATAGAATCAGCTAATGAATACGATATCAATGACTGAAACAGATATACAAATAATAACTAAAGAAAAATATCAAGATGAAGAATCGGTAGAACAAAAAATAATATTTGATAATAATATATTTGAACAAATAAAAGGAAAAGAATTAGACCTAAGCGTTGAAAAAATATTCGAAATACCAACAATAAGAAATTGGTTTAAACGACAAAAAGAAGAGTATTATGTAGTAAGTCAAAGAGAGCATATCATAGATTGCAAATACACCAAAGGAAAGGCTAAAATACCAATAATAAATAAACGAATAATAAACAAAGAAATACAAGATCTTAAGGCTAAAAATCCAATTAAATATGTATATTTAGGAGGAACAGAAATACTAATAAAAACATGTTTTAGAGAAGGAATAAATACACCAATAGAAATATACTTAGCGGATGATAGAAGTATACAACCTATAGAAAAAAGTATAATAAGTGCGGTAAAAGGTAATCTCATATACCAAAAATTTAAATTTATAATAAGTGCTAACTACTCAGTAGCAATAAATGACAGAAATATAGATAAATCACTAGTATTATATTGGAGAATGTCAGATAGAATTAACCCTGGGAAGTAAAATATTTACAGCTAGATGTAAAAACTTATATGTTTTAACAACAAAACATAAAATAACAGCATAAAATAAAATAAATAAAATAAAAATAGAAAATCTTTTTGAAAGGATAGTTACAGTCATAGATAATAATGATTATAGTTATAACGAAATTGATATGGAAGAAGATTTGAAAATAGTAAAAGAAAGACTAAGTACATCAAAAAGAATAAATAATGAGATACCCCAAATATCATCAAAAATGAGTACCTCAAGAAGAATAGATAAAACCCCACAAAAATCAATGGAAGAAGAAATAAAACCATATCATTATTACATTACGGAAATAATGAAACAACGAAAATATTTAATATTAATAAATACAGGACTAGAAGAAAATTATATTACAAGAGAATTAGTAACAGAAAATGAAATAATAACTACTGAACAAATATGCCCTGAACTACCAAAAGCATTAATGTATACCGAAGAAACTACAGAAAAGGAAATAATCATTGGAGGCATACCAATAGTAATAAAATTTAAAATATATCAAGGAGATGAAAATATCACTTTAGGAATAAAATGGCTAGAACAAGTAAAACCATATAATCTAGTAGACAAACAGTTAATAATAAATTATGAAAATAAAAGAGTAATAATAAAAAGGACTTTAGTATGATAAAATATGAAAATATACATACTTGCAAAGATAATAATAGGGATATTACAACAGATATTATACATCAATGATAGATACGGAAGCAGATGCTAATATATGTAAATACAATTGTTTACCAGAAGATAAGTGGAAAAAATTAAAAACACTGATAGTAGTAACATGATTTAATAATGAAGGAAGCATGATCACATATAAGACAAAAAATATAAAAATACAAATATGGGATAAGATATTAACTATATAAGAAATATATAACTTTGAATTAACTACAAAAGATATGCTTTTAGGAATGCTATTTTTAGAAAAATTATACCCACATATAATAACAAAAACACACTGGTGGTTCACAACACCGTGTAAACAAAAAATAGGAGCAAAAAGAGTAAATAATAAAAAACGAAAAACAACAGAATGGATAAAAGAAAGTGAAAAAATTACACAAAAATTAGAAAATATAAAAGAAGAAGATCCTAAAATAGAATTAATTATACTCTCTATAGATAAAGTAAAAATAATCCAAGATAAGTTAGAATTATTATATAGTGAGGATCCTTTACAAGGATGGGAGAAACATAAAACAAAAGTAAAAATTGAGCTAATTGATAATAATAGTATAATAACCCAAAAACCATTAAAGTATAATTTTAATGATTTAACTGAATTTAAGATAAATATAAATGAATTACTAGAAAAAGGATATATACAAGAAAGCAATAGGAAGCACACAAGCCCGACATTTATCGTAAATAAACATAGTGAACAAAAAAGAGGAAAAAGCAGAATGGTTATTGATTATAGAAATTTAAATGCAAAAACTAAAACATATAATTATCTGATACCAAATAAAATACTAAAGATAAGACAAATACAAGGATATAATTATTTTAGCAAATCTGATTGTAAATCAGAATTTTACCACTTAAAACTAGAAGAAGAATCTAAAAAACTAACAACATTCACTGTACCACAAGGATTCTATGAATGGAATGTATTATCATTTGGATATAAAAATGCACCAGGTAGATATCAACACTTTATGGATAACTACTTTAAACAATTAGAAAATTGTGTAGTATATATTGATGATATATTACTATATTCTAAAACCCAAGATGAACACATAAGATTATTAGAAAAATTCATACATATTATAGAATATTCAGGCATAAGTCTAAGTAAAAAGAAAGCAGACATAATGAAAAATCAAATAGAATTCCTAGGAATACAAATAGATAAAAATGGAATAAAAATGCAAACGCATATAGTACAAAAAATAATTAACTCAAATGAACAACTAGATACGAAAAAGAAATTACAATCATTTCTAGGACTAGTAAACCAAGTAAGAGAATACATACCAAAATTAGCAGAAAATTTAAAATTATTACAACAAAAATTAAAGAAAGATGTAGAATACTAGTTTGATAAGAAAGACCAAACACAAATACAAAAAATAAAATTATTATGTAAGAACCTACCTAAACAATATTTTCCGGATGAAAATAAAAAAATTACTTATATAGTAGAATCAGATGCCAGTGAAAAAAGTTATGGAGGAGTATTAAAATACAGGTATGGAGAAGAAAAAATAGAACATCATTGTAGATATTATTCAAGAACATTTACTAATGCAGAAATAAAATGGGATATAAATAGGAAAGAATTATATTCGGCATAGGCCCGTTCACCTACCATGTGGACCACTTACTATTATGATTTAATAGATGCATCTATGGTATAGTCACATGTGTATTTGTATTAACTTAGAAATTGGTTTTTGTAAGGTTGTTTGCTCAAATTGTTAAATTAAGAGCACAGTTCCAAACTACAAAATTATATTGATGATACTGGTTGGTTTAACAGAAATTGTTTGCCTCCAATTATAGCTAGAGCACTAATTATGAGAATAAATCTCTCAAATTAAATTTGGTATGAGATGTGTTTATTTAACATGTATGTATCAAGCCAAGAAGGTTCTCCCATCACAATTGGTTCAGGGTCAGGAACCAAACAATTTCCATCTAAAAATTTGATGTGTGCACATATGATTTTATTGCTTCACCACGCACAAAGATAGATCCCCAAATGAGGTTGGGATAAATGTTAGATTTCCTAATATTAGGGGGAGATGTGTTTAGCAGCTGAAAATTATGTGTGGGGTGAATTATCTAGATCCTCATTAAAAAATGTGAACTTGAAGTTCAAGAGATAATTCATTTGCAAAATGTTGCAAGTAATTTGCCAGATGTATTTGCTGACCCAATATTTTAATTAAGTTGCAAATGCTCCAATAAATAGTCCTTGAATGACAGAGTCTATGGTACACTAGAAGCGTGATAGACCAATCGATTCCAAACGTAAAACTCATTGAGGAAGAAGAGGACCAAATTATGAAAATGGTCATGATAATGAGGTAAGTGCTTTGAAAGAGCACTATGACATAACACTTCATAAAACTTTGGCAAAGGTTCACGTACCTGAAAATGATGAAAAATGAAGAGATCTTGATAAGTTATGTCGTATTGGAATCGAATCAAAATGACCGTCAACGGTATCTTTGATATGAAGTAGCACTCAATGCTATAAATGATTACGAGGATCTTAAATTCAAATATGTCATATAGTGTGGACAGATAAATGATTGGCCAAATAAAATGCACTATTCAAGTATATTTTGTTTCACTTAAAAAAGTGATGTTTTTGAACTTACAGTTCATAAATCAAAATATATATCAGTGGGATACAAATGAATCATTGTGCGAAAGTATAACCGTAAGATATAAAGTACTATTTGTGCCTTGGGGCATAAAGAGTTTTCGCAAAATCCTGACATTATTAAATGGAGATATATTCTCCAGTGGTGGATGCAATGAGACTTGTTTCGTTCTGGCAATAGATGAAATACTTGAATATGTATAATGAATGATTATTATGCCTAACTAGACGATGAATGTTATATGAAAATCCTTGAAGGATTTAAAAGGTCTTAAAGCAATTCCATTGAGTACTTTATGGTCTTGAGACTGCTTAACACAGAGAAAGAATCTTTTTGATCTCATGAAAATGATTTAAAATGTCATGTATTGATGCAATCTAGTTATCAAATGCTAGAAGATTATTTGATATACATAACGAAAGTTATGTGAAAGGATTGTCATATTATCATTCAAGTTGTGACCAAAGAATAACAAAGCAAGTGACTCAACACATAGAAGATGTGTGATTTTCTTTGAGAAGAAAAGAAGAGCTTTAATAAAATTGAAATGATCAATCTCCGAGTCGGACATGATTTGATTATGTAGATGCAGAATATTTATTTAATCTGCATAAATCTCACGACCCAGACCGTCGTGAGGGACACCCACACTAACCCTCCGGTAGGAGAACCAAAATTACAGCCCAACTAATCAACTTAACCAAAGTACTACACATTTAAAGCTACGAAAGCAGTTTAAATGATAAGGAAAAATACGGAGTTCACAAAAACTCCCAAGGTTTAAATAAGTAACTAGCCAAACAAATGCGAAAGTTTAACCCCTAGAACTTGAAAGTCATTGCACCAAAGCTCTACTAACGACAAGTCTAAGAACAAGGAGTACAACCTCGAGACTAAACAAACACCTTAAACAAATAGTATGAGTCCGAAAAGAGTGGACTTAAACAAGAGAGATCCATGGCAGCCTATAAGAACTGGCTCACCCTTAAATCCGGTCACGCTCAATAGTCACCTAGTTGAGGTCTATGAATAGCCGTCTGAAGATGCCCTATACTCAACAAAGAACAAGCAAGTGTAGTATCAGTACACAACCACAGTGTACTAGTAGGATCACACGACTATCCCAATAAGTGAAACACATTCAAGTAACCACAACATTATAAAACAGGCATATACCGAACATATACAATATTAGTCATCTTTTCAGGATCAATGTAGCATTCCACGTTCTCACTAATACACATTAGTTATCATTTTAGAGCAATGTACGGTCTTCCAATATCAATCATCATTAGATATGAATGTAATCATCACAAGTAGATACACAACACAATTCAATGGTCCTCTCACGAAACTCAATTCAATGGTCCTCTCATGGAACTCATACCCAAACTATTAGTGTGCCGGTACGTGGTACTTGATCCAAGTTAGTGTGCCGTACGTGACACCCGATCCCATGTTTATGTCGGTACGTGGCAACCGATCCCAGTTAGTATGTCGGACGCGACACCCGATCCCATGTTTTTGCCGGTACATGGCAGCCGATCCCAGTTAGTGTGTCTGTGTTGGAATGTAACACCCGATCCATTCAACAAGCCACAATCACAATCACAATGTACATTCTCATAATCATACAATCAAGAGTTGATTCATGGCATACAATTCTTCATTCATACTCAATTATGGTTAGTGTGATAAAGAATGCAACATTCGAGTACGTACATGCATTATAATGGAGTAATTCCTAACATACATCACACCAACAGGAAATCACAACCATCACCTACCTCGAATCCAAGCTTGAATCCCCTAAGGCACTTGAATCTTCCCTTTCCGGATTCTTCCCACTTGTTCGTGGTCTAAAAACATACAATTAACGCAAAGATCAATAAACAAGGCCTAATTACCAAGATTATAATCAACATTATCAACCCTAGGCCAAACCAAGATCCCAATACCCAAAATAGGGCCTTTTCCCACCATCAAATTTAGTCCAAAAATCCTTCCCCAACAATAATCACCCAAGAAACTAAGTTCTACGGATCAAAAAACGGATTCGAGGAGTGAAAACCTTACCTTTAGCCTCATGAATGGTGAAAAACAGTCAAGAAAACCCCTGGGGTCGTTCCTTAGCTCTCAAAGTCAAAAAGTGCAGAATAAATGTTTTGGGATTTTATTTCCAATTTAAGTCGCGTTTGCCCCGCCATGGCATGCCTAATCCCGCTACAGCGGCCCCGCCCTAGCGGGAATAATTTCGCCACAGCGTCTTGCACGTAAATAGTGAGCATATTTATGAATTCCAAACTCACATTTCACAACACACCTTCATCCCATGATGCTTCGAAAATACACTTTCACGCTAAAATCAGTTTTGGGAGTTCTACTCGCCCGAATTCAATTTTGTAAAGTCGTACGGGTTCATCAACGTCTTAGCTATCCATTCATGTGATCAAATTCATAATTAGATATCTCATTCGTTACCAAATTTCCCTAGACCTTTGTGACGACCCAACCCATCGGCTATGCGGGAACCCACTCTAACACCTAAGTAGGAGAACCCTCATATCCCAATAATGAAAACGTGCGGAAAATCAATGAAAATGAAATTAAATATACTAATATGGTCTTATAAATAAGGATTTTTTAACACAATATTGGTTTAAGACTTGCAAAGTAATTAACACCCCCAAGGATCTTGTCTAAAGAGGTACAAGAGCTACTAATAGTACAACGAGACATAATAATGAAAAGACACAGCTCCCACCATGCAGAAGGAAAAGTAGAAGCTGCTGGATAATTCTTCGTGCACATCTAATGAAACATCACCAACCTGCATCCAATTTATGCCAAAAAGGCATAGCAAGAGTAGTATCAGTACAAAACCACATGTACTGGTAGGCATCATCGGTCAACCCGACGCCCACCACATAACATAAGAAATCAACCAATAAGAATATGCCATAAAACCACTCGCTTCTCCACCTTTAGCCTCACTAAACCTACTCACAAGTTTCTTGACCATAGTCTAACCATTTTAACGCCTAGAAGAGACCACAAATTTAACTACCAGCATTTCGACTAACCACCCACTACATACCCTTACTCCAAGGTGAAATCCACCTAAGTAATTACATCACGTACATTACCCCCACTTCTCGCCATTACGACACACGAACAACCCTTGTGATAATTATTACGACCTTTGAACCCTTGGCCTTTCCAATTCATTCGACAACACGTTACACAACAAGTTCACTCAACACAAAAGAATAGTCAGATATAAGTCCTCATAAACAAATATCCACTCTGAGAAATTGCAATATCATTTATCATTACGAACCACGTTCAATTTCACAATCCTCAAAATACACAATTATGTCAAGTCATTGGTCCTCTCATGGAACCAGAACCCAAATTGTTAGCATACCAACATTTATGCCGGAACATGGCAACCGATCCTATATTTTATCCGAAACATGGCAACCGATCCATGTTAACGTATCGCAACGCAACACCCGATCCATTCAACAAGCCACAATCACAATCACCAAGTACATTCTCATAATCATACAATCAATTCATGATTCATGACATTCATCATTTGTATATCTCATTACAAATAATATGGCCAATAATGCAACAATGCATACCTACACATATTATCATGAAGCAAGAACAACATATATCTCCTAATCATGAAATCACAGCAATCATAATGAAGTATTCATCGATATATAACTCTTAACAATAATTCGACCAACTTAGCCCTAGTTTCAACACCTAAGGCTTCTTACCATGATTAATCTTCTTTTGTTCGGTGCACGAAGGCCTACGCATAAATCCTACCATTGATTTACATTAGATTAGGCAGTGAGCATAGATTTATAACTACTCAATTAATAAAACCTAGCTTACCTGGGCGCCAAGCAGTTGCACGGAGTTTTGGCTTCGATTCTTGTGTTTCTGACGTTGTGACGGTGAACTTAACAGAAAATCCGCCATCTACAACGCTCCTTACACTATAAATCTCCTTCTCATTCCTTCCCAAGCTTGGAGAAGGTTTTTGGGGGTTTCTAGGGTTTTTAACGACTAATTTAGGTATTTTCGGAAGAGGGAGGAAATAGGATTTCGTGTTATTTTCATTCTGTCTCACCTATCCCGCTCTGGCGCCAACTTACCCCGCTGTGGTGCCGCCGGCCTAGCGGCATCTGGAATGCCCTAGAGAGACAGTGGCAGAGTAAATTCCCAAAATTTTTAATTATCCTAATTAACGACGGTTCGGGTCGTTACAATAGATACCAATTTACCCCTCGTTCCTACCCGAACGACTAGTGCACAGATCATCACACGCCCTAGATCAGGTTATCTCTAACTAAAGGATTAGTCCATTACGGAAACCACGACGGATGGTGACTCCTTCAATCGAAACACAAAAATGTTATACTCTAAAGGGGTCGGTTAGGTATTTAGGGCAACACACGAGAAAACAAACACGTTTAATTTACACAGCCTGACCAGCCAGAGCGGCAACCCTTTCGCTAAGGCGGGGCTGCTGTGGCGAGGGGTCTCCCGCTGAAGCGGGAGATCGGGAACCAGTACATAGCGGGTAAAATCCATTTTCCCCCATGTTCCAAATTCTTCCCCCCAAACTTTCCAAAAAACTCTCGATTTTCTCTTCTCCGAACGTCAAAATTAAGGTAAACTTCTCATTTCTTACATTTTTTACTTCAGTACTTAACTATAATTGCATGCTGTTGAACAATCGATTAGAAACGGTTTTGAGGGTCGCTATTTGAAAATGAACATAGGTTGCTAATTTGATAGAAAAACGTAGCATGGGTACTTTCCTTACGTCCCTAACGTCTCCACAACGTCTTGGGCGTAAGGATTTCGTAGAAATTCAGTTGAATCGATACCAAAAGGGTGGGGAAAGTTAAAGGGTCTCTAAATAGAAAACTCAAATTTGAGGGATATTTAGGGGTTATTTTGCTGAAATAATTGCATATTTGGGTTCTAGGACACTCTATATACTCTGATCTGCTGAAATTCTATCAAAAACGGGGAATTTGAGGTGAAGAGGTGCCATGATCGTGCCTGGTGTTCAACCCAGATGAAGGCCACTCTGGCGACCTTCATCCCACTGTGGCGGCCTTCATCATCCCGATGTGGCGGGATATCGGGAACCAGTGGCCAAGTCCCCTTAACACAAAAATTTCTCTTCTCCCTTTCCAATCGTAAAACTGTCTATTTCTATCGTATTCTAATGTATATATTCTATCTTTTGCAAGCTTTTCTAAATGGCTCGTGCTAATGAGGAAAACTTACATTTAGTTCGATTTTGTGACGCTTTTAGTCGGGAAAGATTCCATGACTTTCGAAACAACAAGTTTTTCTGTGAGAGGGGCTTTGTCTTACTCCGACTGGAGGAGAAAGAGCCTGCTTTCTATGCTCGCTTGATGGAGTTTGGGTGGGAGCCACTGATCGAGGCTCCCCCTGTTGCACGAGCTGACTGGGTGCGGGATTTCTATGCTATACTAGCCATCGTCCGTTGGGACGACCCTCACCCCATCATCCGCATCCGGGAGTCGACATCCCCCTAAATACCACTATTATAAATGAGTTACTAGAGTTTCCTGATTCCTCGAATGTTGAGTACGAGGCTAAGTTGTGGGAGATGGATCTGGGCTGGTTGAGGGATACACTAGTGGAGCCTGCATACCGGGACATGGTCTATTGGCCTACCGTTTAGGGGATTACTAGTGCAGAATGGTCACCGGATGCTAAGAGTTGGCTTCACTTGGTCACTAGGAGGATTCTCTCGTCGGGCAATCACACAGACGTGACATTTCCTCGGGCCTGGGTGGTGGAGTGTATTGTACAGGGCATCGAGCTAAACGTGGGGGTGTAGATTATCTCAGAGTGAAAGATGTTCTACCGGGGTAACAATAAGGCTTTCTTCCTACCGGGGCTTATCACTGCACTGTGAAGACATGCTGGGGTGCCACTTCTAGATACGGATGAGGTACTTCCTATGGATCCCCCCTCGTTCACTCTCTTTTGGTTAGACAAGCTTCTACTTCTCGAAGCAAGAAGAGGAGGACGGATAGGGCTAGTAGCAGTCAAGCGGCCACAGAGTCGGACGAGGAGGGAGGCGACGACACTCGTCCCACCAAGTCTCAGTCTCTACTTTCAGTGGCACAGGTAGAGGAGGACTTGGTAGCTGTCCAGAGGAGGATGGGGTGCCCTATCACTGCCACCTCTCCGGTTTCCCCCAACACTGCCCTAGAGTTTGAGATACTCTGTTGCGAGGTGCGCCAGGAGAGAAGGAAGGGTCTGGCGAGGGACCGTTTGTTGGTTCGGATATGGAAGACGGTGAAGATCATGTTCATTTGTGTCGCTCCCAGACAGGAGATTCCCATCGTGGATAAGGGAAATTTCCATTAGTTCTCTTGTTTGGAGGAGGCCATGTCAGGCTTGGTGCCCCTGGAGGATCTAGACTCTGACATTGACACCTTTCAGTCCCAATGTTCTTGATTTTTTTCTTCACCCCTTCTTGGGCTTGTACTTTTTGGACAAAACCTTGTTTTTATCTTTTCGCCTTTCTTATGTTTTGTAGCACATGGATGCTGGTTTTTCTGCTGTTTTTCGTGGTACATGATCAATTTCTATGTTTTATAATATATTCTCGACTTGCTGAACACTTAACGAATTGCAGCCCAGATACCATTTGGGGTCCTTTTTGGGTAACTTGGGAAAACAGGGGAGGCATGCTGAGGTTCTGCCTCTCCTCATCCTGCTCTGGTGGGACGAATCCTGCTCTGGCGGTCTCGCCTTAGCGGGAATAATCCCTCCCCAGCGGCTCAAACGGAACCAGAACTCGAACCAAGATTTTTCTGGGTTTTCTCTTCTCTAAATTTCACAAAGTTTCCCAGCTTTACCAAACAAATTTAGGATAATTCTCTAAGCTAAGAGAAATCCTTGATTACTCCAAGTCAAACCCATGATACACGAACCAATTCGTTCTTTATAATTCAGCACCACAACCACACATCCCCAGGATACACCCAGACATTCACGCGGTTATTACACAAACGCAAGACATGTTCAAATCTTTCTCACAAATTGCCTCGTAGTTTTTTATCTAAACCCTTGCATCGAACCTAGTCAATATCTTCTTTTCACCACGAGTTTCACGATACCGAAGCATTTACAACTCGCACAACTACAATCAATTAGGCCAACACATTGCACATATCAAAGTTCAAACACACATTTATAGTGCACATAATCACATCATCACATTCAAGCAATTACAACTTCACATTTGCAGTTGATTCAGACAATAAGAAGCACGCGTTCACAGTTTCAAAAAATACAATTCACACAAGTACAAATCATTAGTTAGTTTGCTCCATGGATGACCATTCCTGATCATCCATGCATTTACACGACCCCTAGTGCCAAATACCCACTGGAACCTTCTCAGTTCCAATTTACCTTGCTTGTGTTCCTTCAGTCATGACCACGACGTCTAGTTCACCTTGTTGAGATGCCAATTGGACTCAACTCATACCACAAGTGACACGCGCACGAAATGAGAGAAGAAAGGTGGAACGACTTCCTAGAATATTTCCTAGCTTCCTGAGGATTAGATGTGGATGTCAACACACCCATCCATAGGAGTCTAGTCCACATTTTGCTCTTGTACTAAGAGACCCGTAACCTGGGATCTGATACCAATTTGTCACGACCCAACCCATCGGGCAGTACGGGCACCCACTCTAACACCTAAGTAGGAGAACCCTCATATCCCAATAGTTAAAACGTGAGGAAAATTAACGAAAAAAAAATTAAATATACTAATCTGGTTTTATAAATAAGGACTTTTTAACACAATTTCGGTTTAAGACTTGCAAAGTAATTAACACCCCCAAGGATCTAGTCTAAACGGGTACAAGAGCTACTAAGAGTACAACATGACATAATAATGAAAAGACACCCCACCATGCGGAAGGAAAAGTAGAAGTTGCTGGAGAATTCTTCGTCCACATCTAAGGACACATCATCAATCTGCATCTAGTCTATCCCAAAAAGGCATAGCAAGAGTAGTATCAGTACAAAACCACACGTACTGATAAGGATCATTGGTCAACCCGACGCCCACCACATAACATAAGAAATCAACAAATAAGAATATTCCATAAAACCACTCACTTCTCCACCTTTATCCTTACTCAACCTACTCACCAGTTTCTTGATCATAGCCTAACTATTCTAACGCCTAGAACAGACCACAAATTTAACTACCAGCATTTCGACTAACCACCCACTAAATACCCTTACGTCAAGGTTAAATCCACCTAAGTAATTACATCATGTACACTACCCCCAATTCTCTCCATTACAACACATGAACAACCGTTGCGATCAATTATTACGACCTTTGAACCCTTGGCCTTTCCAATTCATTCGACAACACGTTACACAACAAGTTCACTCAACAAAAAAGAACAGTCAGATATAAGTCCTCATAAACATATAGCCACTCCGACAAATTGCAATATCTTTTAGAATTACGAACCACGTTCAATTTCACAATCCTCAAAATACATAATTATGTCAAGTCATTGGTCCTCTCATGGAACCCAAACCCAAACTGTTAGCATACCAGAACGTGGTAGCCGATCCAATGTTTATGCCAGAACGTGGCAACCGATCCCATATTTATGCTTGAACGTGGCTACCGATCCAAGTTAGTGTGTCAGAACACAATACCCGATCCATTCAACAAGCCACAAACACAATCACCAAGTACATTCTCATAATAATACAACAAGTCATGATTCATGGCATTCATCATTCATATATCTCATTACAAATAATATGGCTAATAATGCAGCATTGCATACCTACACGTATTATGATGAAGCAAGAACAACATATATCTCGTAATCATGAAATCACAACCATTATAATGAAGTATTCATCGATCTATAACTCTTAACAATAATTCGACCAACTTAGCCCTAGTTTCAGCACCTAAGGCTTCTTCCCATGATTAATCATCTTTTGTTCGGTGCACCAAGTCCTACGCATAAATCCTACCATTGATTTACATTAGATTATGCAGTGAGCATAGATTTATAACTACTCAATTAATAAAACCTAGCCTACCTGGGCGCCAACCAGTTCCATGGAGTTTTGGCTTTGATTTGTGTGTTTCTGACCTTGTGACGGTGATCTTGACCGAAAATCCGCCATCCACAATGCTCTTTACACTATAAATCACCTTCTCCTTCCTTCATAAGCATGGAGCAGGTTTTTTGGCGTTTCTAGAGTTTTTTACAACTAATTTAGGTATTTTAGGAAGAAGGAGGAAATAGGATTTCGTGTTATTTACATTTTGTCTCGCTTCTCCTGCTCTGGTGCCAACTTACCCTGCAGTGGCGCCGTCGCCCTAGTGACATCTGCCCTGCCCTAGCTGGACAGTGGCAGAGTAAATTTCCATTTTTTTCTCTTTTCCTAATTAATGACGGTTCGGGTCATTTCACTAGATACCAATTTACCCCTCGTTCATCCTCGAATGACTAGTGCACAGATCATCACACGCCCTAGATCAGGTTACATCTAACTAAAGGATTAGTCCATTACGGAAACCACGATGGATGGTGACTCATTCAATCGAAACACAAAAATGTTATACTCAAAAGGGGTCGGTTAGGTATTTAGGGAAACATAAGAAGAAACGAACACGTTTAATTTACACTGCCTGACCCGCTAGAGCGGCAGCCCTTCCGCTAAGGCAGAGTCGCTGTGGCGAGGGATCTCCCACTGGAGCGGGAGATCAGGAGCCAGTTCATAGAGGGAAAAATCCATTTTCCCCCATGTTCCAAATTCTTCCCCCAAAACACTCTCGATTCACTCTCCTCCGAACGTCAAAATTAAGGTAAACTTCTTATTTCTTACATTCTTAACTTCATTACTTACTTAACTATGATTGCATGCTGCTGAACAATCGATTAGAAACGGTTTTGAGGGTCGTTATTTGAAAATGAACATAGCTTGCTAATTAAATAGAAAAACATAGCATGGGTACTTCCCTTACATCCCCAACGTCTCCACAACGTCCTGGGCGTAAGGATTTCATAGAAATTTGGTCGAATCGATACCAAAAAGGGTGGGGGAGGTTAAAGGGTCTCTATATAGAAAACTCAAATTTGAGGGATATTTAGAGGTTATTTTGCAGAAATAATTGCATATTTAGGTTCTAGGACACTCTATATATTCCGATCTACTGAAGTTCTATCAACAACGGGGAATTTGGGATAAAGAAGCGCTATGATCGTGCCTGGTGTTCGTCCCAGTGTGGCGGCCTCCATCATCCCTTTGTGGTGGTATATCGGGAACCAGTGGCCTGGTCCCCTTAACTCAAAAATTTCTCTCCTCCCTTTTCAACCTTAAACTGTTTATTTCTATAGTATTCTAACGTATATATTCCATCTTTTGTAGGCTTTTCTAAACAGCTGGTGCTAATGAGGAAAACTTACATATCGTTCGATTTCCCGACGCTTCTAGTCGGGAAAGTTTCGATGACTTTTGGAACAACAAGTTTTGTTGTGAGATGGGCTTTGTCTTACTCCGACTGGAAGAGAAAGAGCCTGCTTTCTATGCTCGCTTGATGGAGTTTGGGTGGGTGCCACTAATCGAGGATTCCCCTGCAGCACGAGCTGACTTGGTGCGGGAGTTCTATGCTATACTGCCCATCGTTCACTGGGACGACCCTCACACCATCATTCGCATCTGGGGGCGACATCCCCCTAAATACCATTGCAATAAATGAGGTACTGGAGTTGCCAGAGGCCTCGAATGCTGAGTACGAGGCTAAGTTGCGGGAGATGGATCTGGGCTGGTTGAGGGACACACTAGTGGAGCCTGCACGCTGGGACAGGGTCTATTGGCCTACTGTTGAGGGGCTTACTAGTGCAGAATGGTCACCGGATGCTAAGAGTTGGCTTCACTTGGTCACTAGGAGGATTCGCCCGTCGGGCAATCGCACAGACGTGACATTTCCTCGGGCCTTGGTGGTGGACTGTGTTGTGGAGGGCATTGAGCTAAACGTGGGGGTGCAGATTATCTCGGAGTGGAAGATGTTCTACCGGTGTAACAAGAAGGGTTTCTTCCTACCGTGGCTTATCACTGCACTGTGTAAACATGCTGGGGTGCCGCTTCTAGATACAGATGAGGTACTTCCTATGGATCCCCCCCTCCTTCACCCTTTTTTGGTTAGACAGGCTTTTACTTATCGTAGCAAGAAGAGGAGGACGGATAGGTCTAGTAGCAGTTAAGCGGCCACGGAGTCGGACAAGGAGGGAGGCGACGACACTCGTCCCACCGGGTCTCAGCCTTCACTTTCAACGGCAAAGGTAGAGGAGGACTTGGCAGCTTTTCGGATGAGAATGGGATGCCCTATCACTTCCACCACTCCGATTCCCCCCAACACTGCCTTAGAGTTTTAGATGCTTCGTCGCGAGTTACGCCAGGATAGGAGAAAGGGTCTGGCAAAGAATCGATTGCTGGTTCGGATATGGAAGGCGGTGAAGATCATGTTCAGTTGTGTCGCTGTCGAGCAGGAGATTCCCACCGTGGATAAGGGAGATTTCCATCAGTTCTCTTCTCTGGAGAAGGCCATGTCAGGCCTGGTGCCCCCGAAGGATCTAGACTCTGATACTGACACTTTTCGGTCCCAGGGTTCTTGATTGTTTCTTCTCCCCTTCTTGGGCTTGTACTTTTTGGACAGAACCTTGTTTTTATCTTTTCGCCTTTCTTATGTTCTGTAAGCACATAGATGCTGGTTTTTCTACTCTTTTTTTTGTGGTACATGATCAATTTCTATGTTTTATAATCTATTATGTACTTGCTGAACACTCAATGAATTGCAGGGGTTAGCCCGGATACCATTTGGGGTCCTTATTGGGTAACTTGGGAAAACAGGGGAGGCATGCTGAGGTTTTGCGTCACCTCATCCCGCTCTGGTGGGAGGAATCCTGCTCTGGCGTTCTCTCGCCCTGGCGGGAATAATCCCTCGCCAGCGGCTCAGACAGAACCATAACTCGAACCAAGATTTTTCTGGGTTTTCTCTTCTCTAAATTTCACAAAGTTTACTAGCTTTACCAAAAAAAATTAGGATAATTCTCTGAGCTAGAAGAAATCCTTGACTACTCCAAGTTAAACCCATGATACACGAACCAATTCGTTCTTATTAATTCAGCACCACAACCCACACATCTCCAGGATACACCTAGACATTCACGCGGTTATTACACAAGCGCAAGATACGTTCAGATCTTCCTCACAAATCGCCTCATAGTTTTTCATCTAAACCATTGCATCGAACCTAGTCAAGATCATCCTTACACCACGAGTTTCATGATACCCAAGCATTTACAACTGGCACAACTTCAATCAATTAGGCCAACACATTGCACATATCAAAGTTCAGACAAACATTTATAGTGCACATAATCACATCATCACATTCAAGCAATTACAACTTTACATTTGCAGTTGATTCAGATAAAAAGAAGCACGCATTCACAGTTTCAAAAAATACAATTCACAACAAGTACAAATCATTAGATATTTTTCTCCATGGATGGCCATTCCTGATCATCCATGCAATTACACGACACTTAGGGTCAGTTACCAATTGGAACCTTCTCAGTTCCAATTTACCTTGCTTGTGTTCCTTCGGTCATGACCATGACGTCTAGTTCACCTTGTTGAGATACCAATTGGACTGAACTCATACCTCAAGTGACACTCGCATGAAACGAGAGAAGGAAGGTGGAACAACTTCCTAGAATACTTCATAGCTTCTGAGGGTTAGATGTGGATATCAACACACCCATCCGTATGAGTCTAGTCCACATTTTTCTCTTGTACTGGGAGACCGGTAACCTGGGATCTGATACCAATTTGTCACGACCCAACCCATCAGGCCGTGCAGGCACCCATTCTAACACCTAAGTAGGAGAACCCTCATATCCCAATAGTTAAAACGTGAGGAAAATTAACGAAAACGAAATTAAATATACTAATAAGGTTTTATAAATAAGGACTTTTTGACACAATTTCAGTTTAAGACTTGCAAAGTAATTAACACCCCCAAGGATCTAGTCTAAACGGGTACAAGAGCTACTAAGAGTACAACAGGACATAATAATGAAAAGACACAGCTCCCACCATGCGGAAGGAAAAGTAGAAGCTGCTGGAGAAATCTTCATCCACATCTAATGAAACATCACCAATCTGCATCTAATATATGCCAAAAAAGCATAGCAAGAGTAGTATCAGTACAAAACCACACGTAATGATAGAGATCATCGGTCAACCCGACGCTCACCACATAACATATGAAATCAACCAATAAGAATATTCCATAAAACCACTCACTTCTCCACCTTTACCCTAACTCAACCTATTCACCAGTTTCTTGATCATAACCTAACCATTCTAATGCCTAGAAGAGACCACAAATTTAACTACCAGCATTTCGACTAACCACCCACTACATACCCTTACTCCAATGTTAAATCCACCTATGTAATTACATCACGTACACTACCCCCACTTCTCGTTATTACAACACACGAACAGCCCTTGCGATCAATTATTACGACCTTTGAACCCTTGGTCTTTCCCATTCATTCGACAATACGTTACACAACAAATTCACTTAACACAAAAGAACAGTCAAATATAAGTCCTCATAAACATATAGCCACTCCGACAAATTGCAATATCATTTATCATTACGAACCACGTTCAATTTCACAATCCTCAAAATACACAATTATGTCAAGTCATTGGTCCTCTCATGGAACCCAAACCCAAACTGTTAACATACCGGAACGTGCTACCCGATCCAATGTTTATGCCGAAACGTGGCAATCGATCTCATATTTATACCAGAACGTGGCAACCGATCCAAGTTAGTGTGTCGGAACGCAACACCCGATCCATTCAACAAGCAACAATCACAATCACCAAGTACATTCTCATAATCATACAATCAAGTCATGATTCATGACATTCATCATTTGTATATCTCATTACAAATAATATGGCCAATAATGCAACAATGCATACCTACACGTATTATCATGAAGCAAGAACAACATATATCTCGTAATCATGAAATCACAACCATTATAATGAAGTATTCATCGATCTACAACTCTTCACAATAATTCGACCAACTTAGCCTTAGTTTCAGCACCTAAGGCTTCTTCCCATGATTAATCATCTTTTGTTCGATGCACGAAGGCCTACGCATAAATCCTATCATTGATTTACATTATATTACGTAGTAAGCACATATTTATAACTACTCAATTAATTAAACCTAGCCTACCTGGGCGACAAGTAGTTGCACGGAGTTTTGGCTTCGATCCCTGTGTTTTTGACCTTGTGAAGGTGATCTTGAACGAAAATCCGCCATCCACAACACTCCTTACACTAGAAATCTCCTTCTCCTTCTTTCCCAAGCTTGGAGAAGCTTTTTAGGGGTTTCTAGGGTGTTTTACGACTAATTTAAGTATTTTAGAAAGAAGGAGGAAATAGGATTTCGCGCTATTTACATTTTGTCTCGCCTATCCCGCTTTGGCGCCAACTTACCACGTCTTAGCGCCGCTGCCATAGTGTCATTCGGCCCACCCTGGCGGGACAATGGCCCAGTAAATTCCCAATTTTTTTGCTTTTCCTAATTAACGACGATTCGGGTCGTTACAACCTTACTGACTCCGATTTCGTCCAAATTTGGACTAGGTTAGGAAATTCCAAGTTACTACTAAAAAGTTTTCTGACCCCAATTCTTTCTCCATTGGTTTTTCCCTAACAACGGAATCAGGTCGTTACAATAGTTACCAATTTACCCATCACTCATCCCCGAGTGACCAACTAGGGAAGACTGGCTAAAGTAAGGGTAGGGTAGTACTTGAATCGCTTAAAAATAGGGGATACTTGTCTCCATGTCCTTAGCTTCTGGACATCGCGATCAAGAATTTCAACCGGTTCTTCTTCATACAGAAGGTCTTGGTTAACATAACTGAGTCTCACTTTATGATACTATCTTCGTCTCCAAACTAACCAAGTGAATACCTACACATCCTTCCATACAATTCCTCAATGAAATCATCACAATGCTCGAGTGATAATTATTATTGTATGTGCACTTAACTAACAACAAAGTTATTCCCTATAACCACCAAAGTTGATCGTTCACATGTCTGCAACATGTTATCAATGACTTTGACACAACATCAGGACGAATCCTTTCTCACATAACCATGATAAAATTCTAAATCAATACCTGCCACAATTAGAAGTGAACCTGAACCAACCAACACACACTCATAATACCCCACAATCATAGTTCTTAACAACATCTCCATCCCACAACATAAATTTCCATGAGCTTAAGTTACAAAAATTTGGTCTTTAGACATCATATACTCATTGAAAGATATGTCCAAGCATACAAACCCTCTAACAACACTATCTAAATGCTAGATTTAGCAATTGTGATTGTAGATTACCTTAAGAACAGTAAAATTGGACTCAATGATCCCCACATTCTATAATCGTTACATGACTTCGACGACAAGATGAATATTAAGATTGTCGGACAACCATAATTACACATGGTAGCTCTTTTATGAACTCTCATAGGCAAGGACCAACATGTAGAACCACTGAAATATTTTAACAACTCAAGACAACGCCAAATATATCATCTGAAATAACCAAGTCGTCCCAATCATCCCACTCAACCTAGAGAACATCGCAGGATTGGTACCCCTGATCCACCACTAGGGATCCACCCGCAAAAGTGAAACCACCCATGATATTAGCTAGTGAAACATACTTACCACCGTGTACAAAATAAAATAGATGGTCACGTCAGAATTTACAGAATAACACTAAAGGTTTTCCTCAGAAGAGTCAATACCAATCCGTTCCATTGAGCTGACTCCACATACTCTTCACATCATTCCACTAAAGTCCATACTCTCAATACTAACAACCATCATGAACACTCTGACCATTTACCTTATTATAAACCCACATTTTTAAATGAAAAACTTTCTTAGGTACTTAACAATCAAAAGTAATAATAAATTTTTTCACTCAGCCCAGGTGTAAGTTCTTTCAAATGCTCAATACCGGATACAATTGATCGTTTCCCACATTGCCAATTCATATCTTGACAAAATATATCATCACGAATGTAAACTTATAATGAAAAATATGAATTGTAAATTCAATTGTATAACACAGTATCCTTATCTATCAATATTAGCTTGTACCTTGAAGTATTTTATTAATTCATTGATCTTCGCATATCATTGATTGCATCTCCATCGATCTTACAATATCCTTCGCTAAAATCCCATCGTACATATTATTAAATGATGAGTCCACAAATTGGACTCATTTAGGACTATGTTTTGGTAGAATTAGTGTCCTCAAATGCATATTTTGTCTTAATATCTGATGAAAACCCTTAAGTTTCAGGTATTTGGAGTTTGAGGGAAAGCATGGACACTACTTAGCAAAAAGGAACAAAAGTAGCTAAAAGAACGAAGAAATGAAGATCTGAGAATTGTCGAACCCATTTGGTGAGTTGCCAAAAGGTATTATCCTCACCTTTTGTTCCAGTGTGCTGAGCCTTGAAGGAAATGATCAAATCAACGGTGAAAAGGAGCAGTCGGCGTATCACCGAGCAGTTCTGCGAAGCTGTACTATGTCATCCAATTATCCAAAACTCGACGATGCTAAAGGCTAACGTAAGACGGCGATGAACTAGATCAAAGGGCAGATCACCGAGTTGATCGGCGATCCCGACTAACTTTGCCGAGTGATCCTTTGCAGCACATTTTCTGAAAACAATAAATACTAGTTCAAGTTTTGTGACTTAGCATCAGAGTAGAAATTATTATTATCAAATATTATTATTAAGTTTTAATATCAGACTTAGAATATTCTGTCTAAGCTTGGAGAGGGTTTTGAAAAACTTGAAGATTCAAAGGGTTTCAACTCCAAGATTTTGGACTTGGGTCTTGTGTATTCTTCACTTTGACTTGTTTTAAGACTTAATCTTGCATACCCATTGATGGAAACTGAGATTGGTATACATTTTTACCTCTTTTATATGTGTAGCTAAAACCCCAATTCTTGGGGTGTGATTTTTTGAATATGGGTTAGATTAATTGTTAGGTGTTGCTTGCTGATAGTTTATTTGTTGTTTAGATGTGATTTCGTTTAGTAGTTGTGTTGGAACTTAATGAAATTTTAGTTGCAAATACGATTTCACCTTTGTGTTTTCGGTTTGCTCGAGAGAGAGGTCGTAAAACTAACACTACTAAATTGATGGCCGGTGGGAGTAGGTCGACATGAGGTTCAGCTCGAGAGAGTGAATAGTCCTTCTCCCACACACTCAGCTTGAGAGAGTGAGTGGGCTAAGGAGGAGGCTGTTATTCATGCGACAAGTGGGTGTCCGAGAGGAACCCATTTGATTCGGGGTAAGTTGCTCGAGAGATAATTTACCCCCATTATAGTCTAGCCTAGTCACAAATATTCAACGGGTATACTATCAAAAACATGTACCCAATAGTCTAGTCTAACCCGTATTCCTATCACATCCTAAGAATCCCGTCTCTGCATCTGTATCTCTCTTTATTTTTGCTGTTTTTGCTCTTTACTTGCTTACAAATCCCCCATTGATAATTGACACTCGTGTCAAACCCTTTAATTTGTCATGTCTACATTCGGTAAAGCCTTTAGCTACAGTTAGCTTTAGCATTTTTGCGCTTAACCACTAATTTTCAGGAACCACTCCCTTGGGACTCGACCCCAACCCTTGGTTGGTTACTATACTAATGTATGATCATAGACACTTGCATTGGAAGTTGTGTCTTGATTACGCAAACATCACTAAACTCAAAAACAAAACCAAAGCACTTATCATCACACTCGAGCTAATGTATGTACACTCATTTCTCAAGTCTTTTTCAATAGTTTTTAACCAATCCCGTGACACTATTACCATTGCCACAAAAAACGAATGAAATCACGTGTCTCTAAACCCAATTATCTACCCCTCTAAAGATACCTCTTTATCCTTTGCAATCAAATAAAATATTCTTGCTCTCACCTCTCTCTAAAGGTTGTACTACATCCCACTAGTTTTCTTCATCATGACTCTAGCTCTTTTAAATTCTATTTGAGTAGTGTCCCACCATCTCTTAAAACTTTCCATACAACCACGTTACTCACCAAATATTAGAAAATCACAACCTTAGATACTCCCAAGTCGTAATTTCTATACAAAAATTTGCTTAACCAACAATTTTATTATATAGTTTCATCCCGTCACAATCCATCACGAACTCTTATTACCATTACGCTCAGTCAGCCTTGACTATTACTACGAAGTCAACCTATTCATCAATACGACGCCTCAAACTCAAGTAAACTCATCAAATTCAAAGGACTAACCCAATTTTAATACGCACTTTCTTACTAAAATACTTCAATTTCCTTCACTCAAGTATACTCAATGGAACTTTCCTTATCCATAAGCTAGTCATTTCAATATCAATCAACCCCTTTATGGCTTAAGATAAAATCACAAGTCCTCATACTACCATTTTTCTTCTTAACAAACAAGACAGGAGTAGCCCATGGGGAAGTACTAGGACGGATGAAGCCTTTATCAAGAAGCTCTTGTATTTGAGCCTTAAGCTCTCTCAATTCTATCGGAGCCATACAATAAGGAGGAATGGGGATGGGGCGAGTGTCAGTTTCCAAGTCAATGCAGAAATCTATATCTCTATCCGGAGGCATACCAGGAAAATCAGTAGGAAACAGTTCTCTAAATTCTGACACCATAGGAATAGACTCAATAGAGGGAGACTCAATACCAATATCCAGAATATGAGATAAAAAGTCAAACAACCCTGCCCTACCAATTTCCTAGCCCACACGATAGATATGATCTTAGCTAGCTTAGGCTTGTACACCCCTTCCCACTCTAACATTTCCATACTCGGGATCTCTAGAGTTACCGACTTAGTATTACAATTAAACCAGGTATAATAGGGGTACAACCAAGTCACGCCTAAGATTATATCAAGTCAGTCATATCCAGCATAACCAAAGCAAACCAAGTCTAAAAATCCATAACACACCAGGACAACACGATATACATTGGTGACTATGACTAACTCTTCAACTGGGGTAGAAACATAGATGGGCAGCAGGTATATCATAATTCATATCAAATTCTGAGACAAATCGCACGGACACATAAGAATAAGTAGAACCCGTATCAAACAACACATTAGCCATTTGGTCACAAACGATAAGAGTACTTGTGATCACTGTATCAGACCCTTAGCCTCGATCTTGCCCGAAAAGACATAAAATTGAGCCCTGTCATCTTGAAGGGCAAACCTCTTTGCCTGGCTACACTGCTCCTCTACCCACATTACCATTTCCCCAGCCTCCACGGCCTCGCTAATTTTCTCCTCATATGCCCAAGTTCTCCACAATTTCAACACACTTAATAACTTAACCAAGTAAGCATTGTTGCTATTGTAGTAGTCGTATCATGTCTCACTTTGATATACCATTAATCCAGGAAATAATAGTATAGCTTCTAACCTCAATTGGCATAACGTAATTTCATCATTCGCTAAACAACCCATACGTTTTATGACAACAATACTAAATGCATTTTCTAAAATAATACACATTGGTTATCATTTTAGAGCAACATACAGTCTTCCAATATCAATCATCATTAGATATGAACGTAATCTTCACAAGTAGATACATAACACAATTCAATGGTCCTCTCATGGAACCCAATTCAATGGTCCTCTCATGGAACCCATACCCAAACTGTTAGTGTACCGGTATGTGGTACCAGATACAAGTTAGTGTGCCGGACGTGACACTCGATCCCATGTTTATGCCGGTACGTGGCAACCAATCCCAGTTAGTGTGTCGAATGCGACATCCGATCCCATGTTGATGCCGGTACGTGGAAACTGATCCCAGTTAGTATGTCGGAACTTAACACCCGATCCATTCAACAAGACACAATCACAATACAATGTACATTCTCATAATCATACAATCAAGAGTTGATTCATGACATACAATTCTTCATTCATACTCATTTACGATTAGTATGATCAATAATGCAACATTAGCATACATACATGCATTATGATGGAGTAATTACTAACATACATCACACCAACATGAAATCACAACCCTCACCTACCTCGAATCCAAGCTTGAATCCCCTAAGGCACTTGAATCTTCCCTTTCTAGATTCTTCCCTCTTGTTCGTGGTCTAAAAATATAGAATTAACACAAGGATCAATAAACGAGGCCTAATTACACGAATTATAATCAACATTATCAACCCTAGGCCAACCCAAGATCCTAATACCCAAATTAAGGCTTTTTCCCACCATCCAATTTAGTCCAAAAACCTTTCCCCAACAATAATCACCTAAGAAACTAAGTTCTACGAATCGAAAAATGGATTCAAGGAGTGAAAACCTTACATTAAGCCTCAAGAATAGTGGAAAACCGCCAAGAAAACCGATGGAATTGTTCCTTAGCTCTCAAAGTCGAAAAGTGCAAAATAAAATAGTTTGGGTGTTTATTTCTGATTTAAGTCGCATCTGCCCCACCATGGCGGGCCTAATCCTACTACAGCAGCCTCGCCCTGGAGGGAATAATTCCGCAACAACGGCTTGCATGGAAATAGTGAGCAAATTTAAGAATTCCAAACCCCCATTTCACAACACACCTTACTCCCATGACGCTCAGAAAATACCATTTCACGTTATGATCAATTTCGGGAGTTCTACTCGCCCAAATTCAATTCCATAAAGTCATACGGGTTCCTTAACGTCTTATCTATCCATTCATGTGATCAAATTCATATTTAGATCTCTCATTCGTTACTAGATTTCCCTACACCTTATTGACTCTGATTTCGTCCTAATCTGGACTAGGTTAGGAAATTCCAAGTTACTACCAAAAAATTTTCTAACCCGAATTCTTTCTCCATTGGATTTTCCCTAACGACGGAATCAGGTCGTTACAATAAAGCTCGATCGCAAATGGACTATTTATTTACATATGGAGGCACAACAATATCTTGGCATTCAAAGAATAACCACTTCTTCAAATCATGCAGAATAATATTGATCTATAAAGTAAGTCGGAAGTGTGTTTGGTTGGAATCATGATCTATCATATTCAGAAAATATGTGATTTTCTTTTGACAAGGATATTCCAGACACCATATACAAAAATGATATATAGCTCAATTGAAGGGAGGATACAATCAAAGGAGATCAGACAAAGTATATTTCACCAAAAGTCTTTTTCACACATGATCTTCAACAAAATGGTGAGATAGACGTTCAAAGACCCATTCAAGTGATAATCTTGCAAACTTATTCACTAAGGATTGTCAACATCAAAATTTGAGAAGTTGTGATATAAGATTGGAATGCATCGTCTCCGAGATATCAAGTAAAGTTTTTATCAGGGGGAGAAAAAATATGCATTGTACTTTTTTCCTTAACCATGGTTTATCCCAATTGGATTTTCCTGATAAGGTTTTTAACGAGGCAACATTCAAAGTGTATTAAAAGATTTGTACTCTTTTTCCTTCACTAGGATTTTTTCCCACTGGATTTTTTCCTAGTAAGGCTTTAACGAGGCACATTATCTATAGACATTCAAGGGGGAGTGTTATAAAATATTATGATATGGATGTCCACTACACCAAGAAGTTACTATGACTAATTATCTCCATTACTTCCCTCCATTATGAAGATAACCCCCACTTTTATGACCATTATTCTTGAAACCTTTCACCTCCATAACCTCCTCCATTATATTCATGTTAATGTCGTGTTTATGACTAACATTTTGTATGTCTCTATGTTATACTATAAATAGAGGCATAAGTGTTCATATTGTATGCACTTGAATACTTTGAAGAATAAGAAATACTCTCATATCGTGTCTCTATATTTCTTTTGTTTTCATCTTCTATATTTCTTGTCTTATTTTTCTTTAGTTTTACAACAGATCGATCATAAATTAAAATTTTCATCATTATAAAAACTCTTGACAAACTTTAGAGTATATTCGTTGATTCACTTTAATTTATTGATATGTGGTCTTCGTAAGCTAAAATAAATAATAGATCTATAAAGGGATAATGACCAATTATAATTATAATTATTTAATATTAATTCTATATCATGAAAAATATAAGGAAATTTGTAGTAGTAGAAAAGTGAACTTAATTGAGTCCATCAAATTGTGAAACATATTTTAAACTTAAATATATTTACTAGAAATCTTCACAAAATAATAAAAATAAAAAAGATTTAAATTAGTTTTGGTTACATCAATGTTATACGATTCTTGTGATATCTATATATAATAAATAATATATAAAATAATAAAAAGATAAGGTAAATGTTGGCACCTTTCTATGGTGTAGAAAATTATTTATTTCCTTTTTTTAATTTTTTTTCCTTTCATTCTTCATTAATCAATTTGATTAATAATTAAAAGAACTAATCATATTTATTACATCTAATTATATATCCCATGAGTTATAAAAAAAATATCCAACTATTTGTATTCTCTAATTAATAGTATGTCTCATCAATCTCTTCTACCTAATTCTTATATTACACATATTTTAAAGCTAGACAAAGGAAGAGTAATGTAACACCTCTCTTTGAAATTATTATAATTATTATCTCTGATTATACAAATGAAAATGTTTATGACTTATAATAAGACGTAAAAACGGACAAACACCCTTTTGTACCTACATTTTTTATGAAACTGTTGACTTGAATTGATATTGGTAATATAACGCACGTGCGCACACGCGTGTGTAACCAACTTATAATTGATTCAAATATTAAAGAACACTCAAATTTAACTTACGTCAGATTTTAAAAACACTTCAATAACAACATAAATAAAATAAAGTAGGATATCATAAAGATGATAATACAATACTTTTTGTTTGGTAATTTCTCCTTTCGATTCTATAATATTTGTATATTTATTGAGTATATAAATTTCATAATTTTGACATGTATTAACCATGAATTTATTTGATGTAAACACAATATGTAAGAAAATACTTTCAAAAGGTTGAAGATTGAACATTATTAATGAAGGAATATTAGTAGCAAAGCAACAACAAGATGTGTACCTTATAACTTGTAGCGGAAATAATTGTTGTAGATTTTGCTATTGAAACAAATTGCTCCATATCTCTCTTTGAATCACAATGAAACAAAGATCGTTCTCGTTCACAAACTAAGTATCTAAGATTGTGTCGATTGAATATTGGCAAAAAGATGACTTTTTGTTTTCTCTGTTTTTCTTTTTTCACTAATTTTTAACGTTCTCCCATTTATGTCTGTTTTCCCACGTTCTCCAAAGACACTCCCATTAGGAGTAATTTAAGGAGAGGTTGAGCACTTACCTTGTAAATGTTCCCTTTTATCCTTTAAAAAGGATTATCCATGTAATTAAATAATTAATTAAATTGGATGGGGTCGGGCAGAATCGGGTCGAGTCGGGTCGGTCCACATGGGCGATCCACGATCCAAAACTTACATCTCCCACTTCGCACATGGTGGACAAGACCCAAGCCAACACAACATCAATTAGACATACAATTCATATGACAAATAGTTCGTGCGACCTGTGAGCATCAAGAGCTTACCATTAAGGTTTTACAAGCCCTACATAGGAATTCAATCACATGTGGAAAGAATTCATTACAATTTTAAGAACACTATTACTCATAATACCTCATACTTCATTCATTAATTCAGTAGTTACTTATTTGATCGTTCATCCTCTTAAAGAGGTTTACGCGATTTCATGTTTAACTTTATACATACAATTACACTCAATACCAATATGGTTAGTACAATAGCCGACTTGTGTATACAAGTTTTTTTACTCAATTAATCATCTTTTCTTTTTTACTCGAATCTATCTATTCTAACTCAACTACTTTCCTAGACATGCACTGCATTGCCGAATCATTCATGGCTATTAGTAACATGCTAAAGTAGCAACATTGATTGAAACTTCTAGAAAACAACAAAAGGTCAAAGGGTATTTCGTTGAAAAATCATTTTAACTTTCACTACTAAAAAACTGCCAAAAAACGACGGACTAAAAAGTGACGGACAGCGTCGCTAAAAAAAACGACGATTTTTGCCAGGCTGTCCATCGCTTTTTAATTTAAAAAATTATTTTTTTAATTATTTGACAAAAAGCGATGGACAACATCTCTTAGTCCGTCACTTTTTTTAGCGGATTTTTGCGTCAAATAGATATATAATTAAAAATTATTTATTTAATATAAATAGCGACGCCGTCCGTCACTTTTATTAAAAATAATTTTATATAAATTATAATATTAACGACGATGTCCGTCGCTTTTAATTTATTTTAAGATATTAATTTTTTTCTTACTATAGCAACGGACAACATCTTTATATCCGTCGCTTCTTGGTCAAAATACTTGGTCAACTATTTTTAAAAAGCGACGGACAATGTCTTGTAGTCCGTCACTTTTTGGTCAAAATGTTGGTCAACTATTTTTAAAAAAGTGACGGACATAGAGACGTTGTCCGTCGCTTTTTATTAAATATCTAAAACAAATCCGCAATTTTCCCCCATTTCCCCGTTTGTGAAATTCTCCTCTTTCTCTCCACTCCTCACCACCACCACTGCGTCACTACTGCCACCGGACCCGCCGCTAGCTAGCCGCTGCCGCCTGCTTCTCCGGAGCTGTCGGACCAGACGTCGCCTACCTCTCCTCTCTCTTCAATATCTCCTTCTCCTTTAAGGTTAGGGTTTAATAATGCATCAAAAAAAAATTTCAAATTGAACTATATTTTGATTTTGTTAGCTATTTAATTGTAAATAGTTTATTGAATTTGTGTTTATTGATTGTTAGTTTGAATTAGGATTATTAGTTAGTGAGTGAATTGAAAATTTTAATGTTAGGGTTAGTTTGAATTAGGGTATCTTAGGATTTGTTTGAATTTGGGTATTTCTTGAGTTAATTAGTTTTATTTTGGGATTGTAGGATTAGTTTGAATTAGGGTATAATTTAAGGAGTTGTTTGAATTTGGGTATTATTTGAGTTTGTTTGATTTTCGGATTTTAGGACTAACTAGAGTTTGAATTATTATTGAGATTTTAGGACTAATAGTTTGAATTTGGGATTAGGAATAGCTAGCTAGTTTGAATTTAGGATTTTAGCACTAGTTAGATTTTAGGATTTTAGGACTAGTTTGAAATTGTGATTTTAAGACTAGTTTGAATTTGGAATTTAGGACTAGTTTGAATTATATTTGAGATTTTAGGACTACTAATAGTTTGAATTTGGGATTTTAGCACTAGTTTGATTTTTGAATTGTAGGAGTACTTTGAATTTGTGATTTTAAGACTAGTTTGAATTTGGAATTTAGGACTAGTTTGAATTATATTTGATATTTTAGGACTAATAGTTTGAATTTGGGACACTATCTAGCTAGTTTGAATTTGGAATTTTAGGGATTTGAATTACAACTTAATTAGGACTTATAATTAATTATAACTTGAATTTACTATAAATTGAACTTAATTAGGAATATGAACTTGAAATGTTGTTGACTTTAATTTATTAGAACTTAATTTTTATTCTTATTAGAACTTGGATTTTATTTGAACTTAATTAGAATTTTGTAGTACTTGAAAATCTTATTGACCTTAATTAATTTGAACTTAATATAAATTAATTAGAACTTTATTAAACTTAATTAATTTATAATAACTTGAAAACTTAATTAGGAATTAATATAAACTTAATTTTGAACTTAACTAGAACTTGAACTTAATTTGAACTTAATTAATTAGTATTCATTAATTAATTAAGCTTTAACTTTAATTTGTAGATGTTGAACTAATTGAACTTAATTAGAATTTGAATATATAACTAATTATTGGATTTGCACTTTATATGTAACTAATAACTTTTATAATATGAACTTGAATATACTTTAGAAATTGAACTTGAAGTTGGTCTTGAACTTGAATTTTTAATTAATTAGAACTTAATAATTAAACTTAATTAATACTTTGGACATAATTTATAATAACTTGGACTTAATTTATAATAACTTGGACTTAATTTATATTAACAATGAATTAATGTAGTAAAATTATTATTAAATTTAATTTATAATATAATTGAATATCTATATTTTTGTAGATGGATCATCGTTTGTGGATGTATAATATGCATTATGAAACTAGTGCTGGTTTGAAACCTGAGTTTATTGACGGTGTTAGAGATTTTATTGAACATACAATGACAATTGACATTTTCAAGAATAATGGATTGGTTAGGTGTCCTTGTAGTGCATGTAAGTGCTTAATTTTTTTAAAACCAGATACAGTTATGGTTCATTTGTACCGTAATGGATTTAAGTCTAGATATTTTGTATGGATTGATCATGGAGAAAGAGATGAATTTGATGGTTTTATAATCCGTTGGCTATGGATGAATATAATATTCTTGCACCACATGGTCAAATTAAGGTTGAACATGATAGGGTTCATGAAATGATCAATGACGCTTTCGAGGTTCAAGGTGGGATGGAACCCGAATAATATTTTGATGAAGCTCCTAATGAATAAGCAAGATGCTTTTATGATCAATTAGAAGAGTCTAGTCGTCCACTATGTGAAGGGAGTCCTCATTCTACCTTGTCAGTTGTGGTTAGATTAATGAATATTAAATCAAATTGGAATGTTCCTAATGCGGCTATGGACTCAATGGTTGATCTTTTGGGTGAACTAGTTAATCTGGAGTTTAACATACCTAAGAACTTCTATCAGGCAAAGCATTTGATTTCCAAGTTAGGATTGACGTATAATAGAATTCATTATTGTGTTAATGGTTGCATGTTGTTTTACAAGACTGATAATGAATTAGAAAATTGTAAGTTTTGTGGACATGCTCGTTATAAGAGGACTCCGGCTGGAAAGATGATCCTAGTTCAGGCGATGCATTATCTACCTCTCATTCCTAGATTAAAGAGGTTGTATGCATCGATGAGGTCTGCCCCGCATATGAGATGGCATCGTGAATATAGAAGGTCGTCGGGTGTCTTGTCTCATCCATCTGATGGTGAAGCATGGAAGCATTTTGATAATGTTTATCCTGATTTTGCTAGTGAACCAAGAAATGTTAGATTGGGGTTGTGTTCAGATGGCTTCACACCATTCTCTAATAATGCTTTGCCTTATTCATGTTGGCCGGTATTTCTTACTCCGTATAATCTTCCTCCTGAAATGTGCATGACCAGTCCCTACATCTTTCTAAGTTGTGTTATTCTAGGTCCCCGTAATCCAAAAAGTTTGATTGATGTCTATCTACAACCATTGATAGATGAGCTCAAATAATTGTGGTTTGAAGGCGTTTTGACTTATGATATATCAACTAAGCAGAACTTCGTTATGTGTGCTTCTTTAATGTGGACTATTAATGATTTTCCTGCATACGGGATGTTGTCTGGTTGGATGACAGGTAGAAAGCTAGCATGTCTGTATTTCATGGAAAATAGTAAGGCATTCATTTTAAAGAATGGCTGAAAAATACATGGTTTGATTGTCATCGCCAATTCTTGCCAATGGACCATGAGTTTAGAAAGATGAAAAATGCATTTAGGAAAAATAAGGTTGAAAGTGACGCCCACCTCCATTACTCACAGGGCATCAAATTTTGGAGAGAGTTTCTCAATTACCTAAAATTACAGAAGCTTCACCTTATAGACTTGCTGGATATGTTGTTTGATAAGCTCAAATTACACCTCCCTAAAGAAGCATAAGTGATCATTATCAGTTAAAGAACTCAGCTAGTAGGTTGGGGTCGATCCCACGAGGAAAATGGTCTAGACTACACTTTAACCAACAATTATATTCGTTTAGCCAAATTACTTGCAGAAACAAGTAATTAAAGGGGGGGATTTGTGAAACAAATTGTAAGAATTTATTAAGTAATCAATAAACAAAAGTCAATTTTGGTTGTTATCAGGATGAGAGAATTAACTAGGGTATACGTGTTCCCCACAAGCCCATAACGTTGTAATCCTAGTAATAGCAATCATTTCCTAGTGTACTACATGCAAAGTGATAAGCTAGGTATCTCTAAATCCTTCGTCCGGCATCTAAAGAATTTCACCCCGCACCTTGGTCCGGCTACGTGTGTATAATTTATTAACCCTTACCTTTACCTTATATTAGACATCACATCGATGTTTGGCTTAGTTATTACTTCGCACCAATCGACACTAGACTATTAGATAGTATCACACTAAATCTATGTTGATAATTCTTTTCTTGTTGATTACCTCCTTGGTCCGGCAAGTAGCAACAAGGCGAGTTCTAACGTTGCACACCATTAAAAAGACTTTTAAACGAAAATATTATCAATGCATGCAAAACACTATTCAACAATTGCTTATTTACTATTCATACTTTGTTAATCGCTCATGGTTCCCACAACCCTAGTTGTGGAGTTTAGTTACCCATAATCATATGAACACAATTCATTGTTTTAGATGAAAGAATTATGAACTTACGTAAGAAGAATAATAAACCCAGAAATTCAACTTGAATTGCAACACCAAAACCTACAAAATGAACTTAGGAAATTAAGAATTGCTAAAGTTGCAAGTTAATATCCCAAGTCAAGAACTAGAATAAAAGTAATAAAATCTAACCCCCAAAAACGAGGTTTACATCCCCTATTTATAGAAAACAAATCCTAAAATAAAAGGGAAACAAAATAAGGAAATAAAACTGCAGGACGCGTCTCCATTCGACCTACGGTCCGTAAGTCGAATGATGGTCCGTAGGTCTCTTTCGTGGCTCCATACTTAGCCGATTTGAAATCTTCACAAATCCACCTCTCTCAGTCACCTTCCACAAACCAGCAACACAGTCCGTCAGTGAGACAACGAACCGTCAGTCATCTCAGTCGCTCTATACTTAGATTATTTCAACTCAGGTACTCGAACCACTCCTTTGATCACTTCTATGGAGCTGCAAAACGTACCGTAAGTCATTCGACGGTCCGTCAGTCCCCACCGTGGTTCCACACTTGATTAGATTTCCATGAGCTTCAATCTTGCCCTGCCTGGTCATCCCACGACCCTTGTCTACGGGGTGTCACTCTTCCTACGGTCCGTAGGTGCCTCCGTGGGTGCCTCCGTAGTTGACTCTTTTCAACACTTGCCATAGCTACATCTTCATCTTTTCACGCCTAAGTTTATCTCCTGAAATTACAACAAAAAATAAATAAAACTAACACAAAAATGTCTTAGACATTCACAAATCCTAAGTGAAACATATCAATAGTACCGTAAAGTCACGGTACATCAACACCATCAACTTAAAATCGTTGTTTGTCCTCAAGCAACACATTATGACTCTAAATGACACTTGTACAAAAGCAAACAATTTCAGCCCAAGCAATCACATGGCTCTTCATCCCGACTCTTATTTTGAGTGCGACTTTGTTCTCTTAGACTCAACAAGCTAACTTGTGTGGATCCAAACATGACAAAGATCGACCAACCAACACACAACATACACTATTTTATTATCACCAAAGTACCAATTTTCTGACAATGTAAATAGTGCCCTTACTTCAAACGAAATCCCTTTTTTCACACAATGAATATGAATTTGAGTACAAGAATTCATTCAACAATCACGCTCAGAAGTAACTTCAAGTACAGTTAGTGCTCAATACCATAGGCCTGCCCTTATTTTCACTGCTTTGACTCTCCAAACTAGATTCTAGGATCACTATAGGACTTTCTTGGCTTGTAATATAGGCTCAGGGTCAGGTGTGGTACATTTGGGTACTTCTTAGTGACTTTCCGCCCTCCTTGACATTACACTAGGCTTTCAACCTCATTTTGCCCTATTTTTGACATCCTACCATTTTACCTTCTTTCCCTTGATTTTCTTCAACCATGGATGTGACTTTAGACTTTGTAGCTCTTTATTTTTCACTTTAATTTTTTATTTTTTTGCGTTTTGTTCTTTTCTTTAGCTTTCAACAAGTCATATATTTTGTTCTCATTTTCAACATCAAACTATTTTCATACCCATTTTTCTTTTGGTTTCCTCTTTCATAGCCACCCTCAACTTATGGATTTTCCATTGGTTGAGGTGCACAATACCCGATGTTGGATCAGGGCCAAGATTGAGGTTACTCTTTACATTAGCCACCCTCAACTTAGGCTTTTGGCCTAAGTCGAGGTGCACATGTCCAAGGAGGGACTGGGGCCAACATAGTAGATTATGGGAAGGTGAGTTAGGGGTTTAGAAAGAAATGGTCTAATTAGGCTCAAAGCATTTGGATCAAAGGGAGCATTTCTTTCATTTGGTTGGATTCTTCTTTTAGGCAATTTGTGGACTTATCAGAACAAGGGCCTATGATCACTTCCTAGCCTCTAGAGTAAATTGTCTTAGTTTGAACAATCAACTATTCTCACACACTCTTGCCACCTAGTTTCATTATCACATTATCAGATTACCCAGTTCAAGTTTTAGCTTAAGTCATGCCATTAAGTTGGTTCATTATCATGTCATACTCAGAGCCAACACATTCAACTTATCTAGCCTACAAATTCTAGCACATATCATAAAATTTGGACGAGTATCATTTTTCATAAGCCATCATGTTTCATTCTTTTTTTTCATGCTTCTACACATACGATCCTAACACATGCCAGTTCAACAGAAATTAAACACTCTCTTGGGGGAAAAGAACACATGCAAGAAAACCCAAAGAGAGGATTATGAGTTGGGTACTCAAACTTCACCCTATCACTCAAAATCCATTTAGCCCACCCCCCAACAAAAAAAATAGGTGCACTTTCCCCAATGCACACAAAAAATAGTAAAAAGTAATGGATATGGGTGAAGTAAACCTGTGGCGCATAGCGCCGACGAACCATCAACAAGCGGGTGGGTCCGATTTCCTAGAGCCCGCTAAATCAACACTCGGGTCACCCTCAGTAGTGCCCGCATTAACAAGGACAGCACCATTAGTAGTACTATCTGTCACTCTAACTGCACCCTCAGTGGTGCTCACATCAATTATCACGGGCATAGAACTCGATGCCCCAGCAATCCTCTCACGGGTCCTCTGTTGCCTCAGCTACTCATCTATTATGGAGGCTTTTTGTGCCTTGTTCTCCTGCCTGCGCTGCCTTTTGCTAGTCTTTTCCTCCTCCGTGAGCTCAGTTTTGTGACAAGATCAGTGCCTCTTACCGCGGGCACGTGCAGGCTCGGGTTGCTCTTCTGCATCATCTCTACTGAATAGTGCACCCAGGACTGTATCATCACTTAATGCAGAGGGTGCAGCCTATGGCTCGACAGCTAGTGTGGCCAGGATGGCGTCAACATCGGTCCGGAGACTAGCTAGCTCGGTCCGAAAAAAGGACACATCAGTAATAAGAGCTGGCCTCTCTAGAACTCTCAACTTGAAGGCATCGAGGCGGTTATGAACTTCTTGGACCTTTTGGTCCGTTTTCGTCTCCATCATCTTTTCTACTCTCTCTTCAGACTCATCAATCAACTTCCGCATCCAGGGCTTAATATGGTGCAGCAAGGTGGCCATCTGACCCTCCAACTTCTGGACTCGAGCCAATGGTATCATAGTCGTTTCGGAGAGTGAGGTGGCTTGAGATGAACTAGGGACATGGCTGGCCGTCTGAGAAGAGAAAGTTGGGTGCTCATCAGGCAGAGCTATAGTGGGGGGCCCATCTCCCTGCATCTGCCCCACTGTGTATATCAGATCTTCGCCCATAGGTACATTGACTCGAGGCCCTCTGCGTGGTGCTGCCACATTTGCGTCATCCTGAATCAACCCAATGTCAAGGGTCCTAGTCGCATGCACTAATTTATCATAGTGCCAAATAGGCACTCCTGCATCCCTGCAAAGCTGAAAGATCATATAGGGGAAAGGGTAGGCGGTGGTGGTCTTGAAAGCCCTCTCATGCAATTCTACCAGTAGTAGGCGGGGGAAATTTATATCCAATCTGAAAACCAGTGCAGCCACTATGACCGCTCTATCCCAAGTGACTATATTATCGGCCATTATTGGTGACAATCTATTTCGGACCAATAGCCAAAAAAACTTGGCTGCCAAAGTGAGGGTGGCCTTCTGAATACCCAACCGGGGAGCAGCAACCCATTCCGCTCTTTCTTCATCCAAAGCCAGATGCCGAGCAAGCCATGATATAACAACCTCCCTTTGATCCGCATTTCGGCCAAAGGCTCCTGTTCGCATAATCTCCCACCGATAGTCAAATTCAACGGTGGATTATGCCCATGTGTGGTGAGGGTTAGGACCATAAAGAAACCGGTTGATGGTAGTGTGGGATAAGTTCACCGAGACACCTCGAACCATGGTGGATGTGAGGGGGTCTTGTGTTGCGAGATTGGCATTCTTGTGAATTCGCCCTCGGAGAGTGGCAGCACAGGAAGCATAAAACTCCCGCACAATCTCCTCGCTATAGGTACTCGGATCACAAGCCATCCACTCGCACTTGTGCCTTTGGAAAAGCTAGTGGATATCTAGCATAGCGTGGAGGCTCCCGGTGAGAACTTTGTGCTCCTCCGTAATTGTACGGGCCATCTTTTCCTTGGCATTCTTCATATTGGCGTCACGGTAAATCTTCCACTTCCCTCGACGCACTACCTATTCGGCTCTCCATCTACAGGATCCAGTTGGTCATTTTGAGGGATGTGAATCCCATCAGAGCTAGATGCCTCATCAGACGTGGTAGTCGCTTCATGTGCACTTGAACCGGTGGCAGACCCGGACCCTGACCCGGCAGCAGAGTTGGACGCAGAACTGCACCCAGACCTAGTTGGTGACCTGATCAGTGTATCCTCTTCATCAGACTAGGAGGCAGTGACTACGTTGGGGAGCACCTTCTTAGACTGGTTCTGAGCGGTTCGGGCAGGTGTGGGTGAGTAATCCGAGTCTCGTTGTCTGTCGGTATCCACATCGATAAGTCATAAGGTCGGCGCCACTGATTTTGACCGGCCCCTATTGATGACGACTTTCTTGTTTGGTATCATGGTACCTGCAGAGGAGATGTTAGTACCCAACACAAGCACTAAACATGGTGGAAAGATTTTAAGAACCATAAACAAACGAAATCAAGAAGGAAAATAATAATAATAATAATGAAAAAAAAATTACAGTAAGCTACAGTGGTAACCGACGGAGGGAACCGACGGTCCGTAGGTCAACCTACAGTCCGTGGACCTGCTCCGTAAGTCAGAAGTAACCAGGGCATAGTCACAGATGGAAACAATGGAGATGCAGAACGGTCCGTGGGTCATTCCACGGACCGTAGTACACCTCCGTCGTGTCACACTTGGAAAATTTCCCAAGTGCCCCTGCCATGGACCTGATCAACGGTCCGTCGACTGAACGACGGTCCGTGGATGGGGTCTTGTGGGTGGGTCTGGACCAATTTTATGCATCAGTGCTTATCATTTAGACATACAAGAGGATCAACAAAAACACTAAGCAAGTCTAATCATGCATATCAACACTCCACATGCTTGTTCGTCATTCTCGGGGATCCAATAATTCAGTTAAGCACGCCATTCATACAAGTTATGGAACCCTAAGTTGGAACTTACATTTAGACTCGTAGTTCAACTGGTTTTTAAGTTAGAATTACGTACAATCACTGACAATCGTCCCAAGGGCCTCTAAATTTTTATATTTAACAGGCATTTAGGGATGATTAGCTACCCAAGGTCAAGACCCACTCCCGACTTACCCTATTCATGCTATGAATCGTAATTCAAAGTGAGGGGACAGTCATTTACCTTATAAGAAATGAGGAGTGGTGTGATTGTGTGCCAAAACTTAGACTCCGACCGAATTTGACCCAACGTTGTACCGTACCCAAACACCGAACACTCTTGAAGATGGGATTTTTTGGGAAAGATGGGAAGGGTGTGAGTATGTGGATTTTGGAGTGTGGATTTCTATGGGAGATCTGATGGAGGATGGTGTGAGGGAGTGAATTTTTGGACTTTGGGGTGTGGGGGTTCGGATGAGGGTTTTGGAAAGAGAGGGAAATGTTTTAAACTTTGGGGTTTTGAAATAGAGGAAGTCCAGGCCGGGTCGGGCAGACTAGGGTTTCGACCTATGAGACCCCACTTACGGTCCGTAGGTCGATCTACGGTCCATAGGTCGAGACCGTAGATCACCTCAACACTTAGAAAAAATTAGGGACTAACTTGGGGTCTACGGATACCATTCACGATCCGTGGAGTGAACGACGGATCGTCGATGGGGTCCGTAGACCGCTGCACCAGACATTTTTCTACAGATTCTGCTTCTCGCCCTTGCACATGTAGTAACCATTAGCCCTTTCTTTGTACATTTTCTGGACACTTTTAGATACGGACCCTATGGTACGTCTAGCCAACACTAAAACAAAACTAAAACAATTGTCTAAATGAGTACAGAGGAGCAACTACTAAACGACCTATTGTTGGCTAGATTTTACATCTTGGGTTGCCTCCCAAGCAACGCTTAATTTAACGTCGTGGCACGACGCAGGCCTCTTGATTACTCAGACTTCATCAAGATGATAGGCCTCAACAACTTCTTACACACTTTCTGCGTTTCCCAAATAGATCTTGATCCTTTTCCCATTAACCATGAACCTTGTTCCTTCACTGTTCTCAAGCTCAACCGCTCCATGGGGGAGCACTTTTGTGAGCAAAAATGGCCCGGTCCATTTGGATTTGAGTTTGCCCGAAAACAAGTGCAACCTAGAGTTGAATAAAAGCACAAGATCACCCACAACAAATTCTCGCTTTTCAATTCTTTGATCATGATACCTCTTCATCTTCTCCTTGTACAAGGTTGAACTTTCATAAGCTTTTAAGCGAAACTCATCAAGCATATTCAAGTCATTTATTCTTTCATTAGATGCGGCGCCCAATCCAAATTTAGCTTCTTCATCGCCCACAAAGCCTTATGCTCTAGTTCCACCGGTAAATGGCAAGATTTCCCATATACAAGTTGGTAAGGAGACATACCTATGGGAGTCTTGTATGAAGTGCGATAGGCCCATAAAACATCATCAAGCTTCCTTGACCAATCCATTCTATTAGCATTCACAGTCTTTGCCAAAATTTGTTTGATCTCTCTATTGGACATTTCAACCTGCCCACTAGTTTGTGGATGGTAAGGAGTGGATACATTGTGGCGGACACCATATTTCTCAAGTAGCGCCTTGAACAACTTATTACAAAAGTGGAAACCTCCATCACTGATAATCACCATCGGTGTTCCAAATCTGGAGAAGATATTCTTTTTCAAGAATGCGGTGACACTTTTACCTTCATTGTTGGGGAGCGCAACTGCTTCCACCCACTTTGATACATTATCAACCGCAACAAGAATATACTTCATCCCATGTGAACTCACAAATGGACCCATAAAATCAATGTCCCATACATCAAACAACTCTATCACCATTATAGGATTCATAGGAAGCTTTTGCCTCTTTGAAATCCCTCATTCTCTTTGGCAACGATCACAAGACTTGACGAAATAATGAGCATCTTGGTGGATGGTAGGCTAATAGTACCCACACTGCAAAATCTTATGCGCAGTTTGAATACCACTATGATGCCCACCAACAGGCAATGAATAGCATGCTTCAAGTACACTCAACATCTCAACCTCGGGCACACAGTGACGAATAATCCCATCAGCACAACTACGATACAAGTAAGGCTCATCCTAAAAGAATTTATTCACATCATGCATAAACTTTTTCCTTTGGTGAAACGACAAGTCCGGGGGCACCAAATCGCATGCCAAATAATTAGCAAAGTATGTGAACCAAGGAATCAGATCATGAGAAGGAGCCAATACCTGTTCATCTGGAAAAGTATCATTAATTTCAGCCCTATCACCAAGCTTTAGCATAGCCTCTTCCTCTAATCTGGACAAGTGATCGGCAACTTGATTTTCGGTCCCCTTTCTATCTTTTACCACAAAATCAAACTCTTGCAGCAACAATACCCATCTAATCAACCTCGGTTTTGCATCCTTTTTGGCCATCAAATACCTCAATGCAGAATGGTCAGTATGCACTATGACCTTAGTATCAAGCAGGTAGGATCGAAATTTTTCGAATGCAAAAACCACCGCAAGAAGCTCTTGTTCAGTCACAGTATAATTCTTCTGGGCCACATTTAGAGCTTTGTTAGCATAGTAAATAGGATGTAGAATTTTCTCTCGCCTCTATCCCAATACCACACCTAGCGCTACTTCACTCGCATCACATATTACCTCAAACGGTTGTCCGTAATTCGGTGAAATAATGATAGGTGCAGTGACTAACTTCTCCTTCAACTCTCCAAATGCCCTTAGACAAGCATCTTCAAAATGGAACTTACACTCCTTCTCGAGCAGTTTGCATAAAGGATGTGCAATTTTTGAGAAATCTTTGATGAACCTTTTATAAAAACATGCATGCCCAAAAAAACTCCTAACACCTTTTACACAGATAGGTAGAGAAACTTTTTCTATTACCTCAACTTTCACTTTATCTACCTCAATACCCTTCTCAGAAATCCGATGACCTAGAACTATCGCTTCTTTCACCATAAAGTGGCACTTCTCCCAATTTAGCACCGGATTGCAATCTTCACACCTTTCAAGCACCTCAGCCAAATAATTCAGACATCGATCAAAAGAGTCACCTACCACAGAGAAATCATCCATAAATACCTCAATAGTGTCCTCCACCATATCAGAGAATATCGGCATCATACAACGCTGGAAGGCCGTTGGAGCATTGCACAACCCAAAGGGCATTCGTTTGAAGGAGAAAGTCCCATAAGGGCAAGTGAAGGTGGTCTTCTCTTGGCCTTCCGGAGCTATAGAAATCTGATTGTAGCCCGAATAACCGTCAAGAAAACAATACCAACCCTTACCAGCAAGTCTATCCAACATTTGATCCATGAATGGCATAGGGAAATGGTCCTTTTCTGTCCAAGCATTTAGCTTCTGGTAGTCCATGCAGACTCTCCATCCAGTCACGAGCCGCATCGGAACAAGCTCGTTTCTCTCATTATGAACCATAGTTTTCCCACCTTTCTTGGGCACACATTGAACAGGACATACCCAATTACTATCTGCAATGGGATAGATAACTCCAACATTCAACCACTTGATGATCTCTTTTTTAACTACCTCTTGCATAGGCCGATTTAATCTTCTTTGGTGCTTAATACTAGGTTTCTGATCCGGCATGAGTTGGATTTTGTGGGAACAAATATCGGGAGGAATCCCAATAATATCCGCAATAGTCTACCCAATAGCTCACTTGAACCTCTTTAGCACAGTCACCAAGCACTCTACTTGTCTTGCATTTAAATCTACCACAATGATGACCAGCAAAGTATTATCTCTACCCAAGAATACATACCTCAAATGCGGTGGTAGAGCCTTAAGTTCCAATTTTGGTGCCGCCACAATAGATGGTCTAAATAGTAGAGACTCACGATTCTTCATGTCTAACTCATACTTCTTTGGTTTTGATCGATATTCACACCTATTAAGTGCAGCTACCAACTCATCGTAATCTTCAATACCATCACTATTGAAATTCATCATAACTGCTGCTAGTGCCTCAACACCGAGTCGCTCTTTAATTTTGGTCTATTTTGCATATTATCATGAAATGGAATTATTATGTGATGTTTATGGTTTTCATGCTTCCATGATCAAATTATGAAGGTTGATATATATGTATGTTGTTGGTGGGCTGATTTATATGGATTTTGGAATTGGTTGCCTAGTACGGGGGGTAGTAGGCCCGTATAACCATATCGAGGGGTTGGTACCTTGGTTGCCTAGTACGGGGGGTAATAGGCCCGTATAACCATATCGAGGGGTTTGTACCTTGGTCCCTAGCTCGGGGGGTGGTAGGCTCGGGTAACCACATTGAGGGGTTTGTACCTCTTTCGCCTCTCCAAGGGGGTGGTAGGCCTTGGAAATACTATATTGATGGTCACTCACCACACATGTACTACGCCCCACTAAATATGATTTATTTTATGTAAGCATCACTATACATATCATCTCATTAATATGCTATCTATCGGGTATGATTATGCACGTTGCCTATAAAGTCCTTATCTAAGGTAATCTTGGGGAACACTTAAGTGTGCTTGAAGAGGATCGTGTGGGCGGTCACTTCTTGTCTCACTCAAGTGTGTCTTAAGGTTATATTAGGTAGAGGTCCTATGGTAATAAAATGACATGTGTCCTTCTAAAGTTAAGCATGGGTTGTATATGGATTTATGTTAAGTATATGTATGGTTGGCTATGGTCTTATATGTTAATGTTGACTTGTATTATGTCTCTTATACTTGTAACGGAAAGGTTTTATCAAAGGATATGAAAGCATACATTTCTTGTAAATGTCCGTTGTGCATATTTTCTTGCATGGTCTCCATACTTAGTACTTAATTGTGCTAACCCCTTTCTTTCGCTTTTTGACTAAAGTGTAGGGATTTGGAGATGGTGATATGTCATGGCTACTTGTTAGGTTTTTAAGAGTTGAAGATGAAGACTTGGTGAGTCCTCATAGATTCGAGGGCAATAACCAACATGTTCCTTTTTTTTTTGTCTCTCTAGTATTTGCTTAAGTTTTGAGTGGGCTTAGTCCCAATGTTATATTCAGGTATTAGATGGCTTTGAGACATATTGTATAAAGTCTAGAAAGTCTTCCGCTTGCTATTTATTGAAAGTATCTTCGTGTGTGAAGAAAGTTTTTAATTCCTTATGGTTTTGGTGTCTATGCGATGAATGAATGCTAATAGGCTTGTATTAGACCTCTTCGAGGTCGAGTACGCCGGTTACGACTAGGGGGTGATCCCGGGTCGTGACAAACTTGGTATCAGAGCATAAGTTTCCGGGATGGTCTTAGGTTGTCTCAAAACCACATCTAGTAGAGTCTTGTTCATAATGTGAAGTGCGCCACATTATGAATAGGAGGCTATTGGGTGCTAAGAAAGTTTCACTTCTTCATTCCTTTAGTCGTGCCATGGAGTTTCTCTCTATAATGTCTTCCCTTGTTCTGTATGTGATGGTCATTTGGGTGTAAACTTTGAGGAAGTTTTAATGTTGCAAGGGTTGAGGGAGAGAGAATGTTGGTTGTGATGCCAACTATGACTTGGTGACCTAGTAGGTGCGAGGTGAAAGATTATGGTGACGACTTTAGTATGAATGGGATTCCTTTGGTTATGCGTGTTGTTGGTAGTATCCGGCTTAGTCATGAGGAAGTTTTGTGATGAGTTGAAGGAATTTGTGAAATGTGTGGTGATTTAGAAATGCTAGGTGTAATGAGTATAAAAGCCTAGTGTTGTTTTGATCCAGTATTAGGATGGAAGGAGGTGAATTTGAAAGAACTAGTATGAGTATTCTCCCAAGTGAGGGATAATATGACTAGATGGTAAGGCCCTTAAGTGTCTTTGATGTTCATGAGTTAGGCTTGATTGAAGTTTTATTTTTAAGAGGTTTAGTGAATTAAAGAGTTGGGTAAGAATGGTTTTGGTAAGATTGATGGTATCTTCATTGAATTTTTTTTATGAGATGTTAAGGTTGACCTTAGTTGGGTTTAACCTTAAGTGGGGGATGGTATGTTGAGTAGTGAAGTTGTTGAGAAGTGTTGATATCCTTACCTACTTCTATATGTGCTTACTCAAGCCTAAAACAAAGAGTTCCTAGAAGCTTGGGTTATGTTTTGGAGTCTTATGTGAAAAAGAGTTTTCCATGGTTTCCTTATGTCATGCATGTTTTAAATGAATTCTTGTTAAATGAGAAAATGAGTTTTCATGAATTTTGTTCCTCATGTAATTATGCATCCATGATAAGTTGCCTAAATGTTGCATGAGTTGACTTATGAGCATGTTTAAAAGTGGTTTGACGATGTTGCCTAAAGTGCTTCTATGAGAAAGTTGCATAATGTGCATTTAGCATAAGTTGTCTATTTGCTTTATGAGGTGATAATGTGAGCATGCTTACTCGAGTTTTGGAGAAGGAAGTACCTCCAATGAAATGAAATGAGAAATGAGAAAAGGTAAAGATGATGCATAAGGAGTTAGTAGATGTTGTGCCTACTTTCTTGAATTGCATGAAGTTGTGTGGGACTTTCTATGTGGAGTTGATGTTTCCTCCTATATTTATGCATTTGTATTGATGTTGTATGCATGTTGATGGACTGTTTACTTGAGTCGTTACCCCTTATGTGTTTAAAGTGTCATTCGAGGACGAATGTTCCCAAGTGGGGGATAATGTAACGACTCGGAAAATGATAGGTTAAGCAAGAGCCTATGACTTTGTGTTGACTTTATAATGAGGTTCTATGAGGGGTTTTTATGTAATTTCATTTTAATTGTGTTACATCCGACAATTTAAAATGAATATGAAGTAGCTTTAAATTGGAAGTAGTCACTTTTGGAAAAAGTTCAGAACCTGGAAATTTGGTTAAGTGTGGGAAATCGGTGAGTTTTTGGCCAACTTTGAGCAGTAATAACTCCTAGCTCAGGATGATCCAGGAGTAGTTCCAGTTATGTTTGGAAAGCCCTTGGAACAATCTTTCCAACGCCACCGAGTTTGCTCGATTCCGAGTTGGTATGAGCGAGTTATGCCCTTTGAAAGTTGGGCAGTGAGCAAGGAGTCCGTCCGGAAATTTAAGGGCATTTTGGTCTTTTCACAAATCCTTTCTTTTGAGGTTATATTATTGTGTTAGGCTGATTGTGGAGCATTTTTGTTCCATTTTAAAAGAGTAAGAGTTAGGGTCCTTGAGTGAAGAAGAGAAGAAGAGGGGAAGAAGAAGAAGAAGAAGTTGGAGCTAGGATTGAAGATTTTGAGTTCCTTCTTCTTCAATTCTCGTGGGTTTTCAACTTAGAGGTATGGGGATTCTTTATCCTTGATTATTCTTCCTTTCAAGGAGCTCAATTCAAATGATTCAAAGTTCTTCCAAAAACACAAAAATCCTAATTTCGATTCTAAGCATGGGTTCTTGCATTAAATGATTTTTTTTGATGATTTACGTTATTAATGGTGTCTATTGATGGTTTTAAGAAAGAAATTTCCATGAACCCATGTCTTGGCAAGTTTCCTAAAGTTGGCTTATGAAGTGGGTTTATTATTTATGATTGAATGATGATGGAAGTATGCTTGGATTGAGTTGAATAGTTGACTTCTATTATTATCTATGCTTATCTATTGTGAATTGTTGGAGAGTTGAGGAATGGTGATTGTGGCTTGGGGAAAAGGGTAAGTGGACCTAACTTCATTGTTAAGGTAGAATTGATATAGAATTGTGATAGATTGATGTGTGATCCACTTATGGTGGAGGTGTTTACTTATTGAATGTATTGTGTTTATGGCCTTGGAGGCATTATATGAGGAATTGAAGTGTTGACATGATATCATATATGTGAATGGGATGTGAAGGACTTGAATTAGAATCAAATGAAGTAAAGGCAATCATGTTGTGAATATAAAGGTGTTCATGTGATCTCAAGGTGATCTTGTTTAAAGTGTTATTGTATTGTGATTGAAAGTGTGTCCTCTATTATTGTTCATATGTGATGATGATGGAATGTGAAGGAACTTTATAATGTGATGTGTGTCTTGACTTGGTAGACTTAGGTGCCTCTTCTTGATACATTAGAAGCTTTGTTGAATATGAATCGATAGGATATGGCATTCCTTTCGGATGTAAGTGACGAAACCTGTTTTTGAGCTGGATAGTGTTTGGTATTTTAGGCATATCTCTTGCTCTAGAACTTAGTTTGCAGTGAATAAATATGATTTGGAAAGCTAACTCGTATACCTACAACTTTTATGTTTATGTAAAATTCTAATTTAACTGTTATGAATACGAAATATGGGACGCAACATAGGGCAAGTTCTGCCCAGATTCCGAGAATTGAAATCCTGCATGACCAGCGGCTAGTGTCTTGACTATATCTTTTTGTACAAAATATATTTTGCTGTGATCCTTGTTTGTTTGCGACCCTAAGAGATGTATCTACATCTTTCATGAAGGTTATAAAGTCTAGTTCTGCCATTTTCCTTTTCAAATCTAAGATGCAACATGAGGTACTAGGCTGGCCAGATTCCCTGTTTTGGGAGCATAGTTGTATTTGTACATGATAGGCTTACTTATGATGATGATCCTATTTTATGTCATCATTACTGAGCTAATAGAAGTTAAATAAGTTATGTAATTGTATTTCTAAGGTTGATATACTCGTGAACAAGTTGAGGTATGTGGGTTTGATTGTGGAAACCTTCCTTTCCACAAGTCCAACCATTTATCCTCTATTTCTACTTCAAGTTTATGGGTCCTTATGATTATTTATGAACTCTTGAATTATGGAATTACTACTACACATCCTATTATGGTCTATTTTGCATATTATCATGAAATGGAATTATTATGTGATGTTTATGGTTTCCATGTTTCCATGATCAAATTATGAAGGTTGATATATATGTATGTTGTTGGTGGGCTGATTTATATGGATTTTGGAATTGGTTGCCTAGTACGGGGGGTAGTAGGCCCGTATAACCATATCGAGGGGTTGGTACCTTGGTTTCCTAGTACGGGGGGTAGTAGGCCCGTATAACCATATCGAGGGGTTTGTACCTTGGTCCCTAGCTCGGGGGGTGGTAGGCCCGGGTAACCACATTGAGGGGTTTGTACCTCTTTCGCCTCTCCAAGGGGGTGGTAGGCCTTGGAAATACTATATTGATGGTCACTCACCACACATGTACTACGCCCCACTAAATATGATTTATTTTATGTAAGCATCACTATACATATCATCTCATTAATATGCTATCTATCGGGTATGATTATGCACGTTGCCTATAAAGTCCTTATCTAAGGTAATCTTGGGGAACACTTAAGTGTGCTTGAAGAGGATCGTGTGGGCGGTCACTTCTTGTCTCACTCAAGTGTGTCTTAAGGTTATATTAGGTAGAGGTCCTATGGTAATAAAATGACATGTGTCCTTCTAAAGTTAAGCATGGGTTGTATATGGATTTATGTTAAGTATATGTATGGTTGGCTCTGGTCTTATATGTTAACGTTGACTTGTATTATGTCTCTTATACTTGTAACGGAAAGGTTTTATCAAAGGATATGAAAGCATACATTTCTTGTAAATGTCCGTTGTGCATATTTTCTTGCATGGTCTCCATACTTAGTACTTAATTGTGCTAACCCCTTTCTTTCGCTTTTTGACTAAAGTGTAGGGATTTGGAGATGGTGATATGTCATGGCTACTTGTTAGGTTTTTAAGAGTTGAAGATGAAGACTTGGTGAGTCCTCATAGATTCGAGGGCAATAACCAACATGTTCCTTTTTTTTTTGTCTCTCTAGTATTTGCTTAAGTTTTGAGTGGGCTTAGTCCCAATGTTATATTCAGGTATTAGATGGCTTTGAGACATATTGTATAATGTCTAGAAAGTCTTCCGCTTGCTATTTATTGAAAGTATCTTCGTGTGTGAAGAAAGTTTTTAATTCCTTATGGTTTTGGTGTCTATGCGATGAATGAATGCTAATAGGCTTGTATTAGACCTCTTCGAGGTCGAGTACGCCTGTTACGACTAGGGGGTGATCCCGGGTCGTGACAAACTTGGTATCAGAGCATAAGTTTCCGGGATGGTCTTAGGTTGTCTCAAAACCACATCTAGTAGAGTCTTGTTCATAATGTGAAGCGCGCCACATTATGAATAGGAGGCTATTGGGTGCTAAGAAAGTTTCACTTCTTCATTCCTTTAGTCGTGCCATGGAGTTTCTCTCTATAATGTCTTCCCTTGTTCTGTATGTGATGGTCATTTGGGTGTAAACTTTGAGGAAGTTTTAATGTTGCAAGGGTTGAGGGAGAGAGAATGTTGGTTGTGATGCCAACTATGACTTGGTGACCTAGTAGGTGCGAGGTGAAAGATTGTGGTGACGACTTTAGTATGAATGGGATTCCTTTGGTTATGCGTGTTGTTGGTAGTATCCGGCTTAGTCATGAGGAAGTTTTGTGATGAGTTGAAGGAATTTGTGAAATGTGTGGTGATTTAGAAATGCTAGGTGTAATGAGTATAAAAGCCTAGTGTTGTTTTGATCCAGTATTAGGATGGAAGGAGGTGAATTTGAAAGAACTAGTATGAGTATTCTCCCAAGTGGGGGATAATATGACTAGATGGTAAGGCCCTTAAGTGTCTTTGATGTTCATGAGTTAGGCTTGATTGAAGTTTTATTTTTAAGAGGTTTAGTGAATTAAAGAGTTGGGTAAGAATGGTTTTGGTAAGATTGATGGTATCTTCATTGAAATTTTTTTATGAGATGTTAAGGTTGACCTTAGTTGGGTTTAACCTTAAGTGGGGGATGGTATGTTGAGTAGTGAAGTTGTTGAGAAGTGTTGATATCCTTACCTACTTCTATATGTGCTTACTCAAGCCTAAAACAAAGAGTTCCTAGAAGCTTGGGTTATGTTTTGGAGTCTTATGTGAAAAAGAGTTTTCCATGGTTTCCTTATGTCATGCATGTTTTAAATGAATTCTTGTTAAATGAGAAAATGAGTTTTCATGAATTTTGTTCCTCATGTAATTATGCATCCATGATAAGTTGCCTAAATGTTGCATGAGTTGACTTATGAGCATGTTTAAAAGTGTTTTGAAGATGTTGCCTAAAGTGCTTCTATGAGAAAGTTGCATAATGTGCATTTAGCATAAGTTGTCTATTTGCTTTATGAGGTGATAATGTGAGCATGCTTACTCGAGTTTTGGAGAAGGAAGTACCTCCAATGAAATGAAATGAGAAATGAGAAAAGGTAAAGATGATGCATAAGGAGTTAGTAGATGTTGTGCCTACTTTCTTGAATTGCATGAAGTTGTGTGGGACTTTCTATGTGGAGTTGATGTTTCCTCCTATATTTATGCATTTGTATTGATGTTGTATGCATGTTGATGGACTGTTTACTTGAGTCGTTACCCCTTATGTGTTTAAAGTGTCATTCGAGGACGAATGTTCCCAAGTGGGGGATAATGTAACGACTCGGAAAATGATAGGTTAAGCAAGAGCCTATGACTTTGTGTTGACTTTATAATGAGGTTCTATGAGGGGTTTTTATGTAATTTAATTTTAATTGTGTTACATCCGACAATTTAAAATGAATATGAAGTAGCTTTAAATTGGAAGTAGTCACTTTTGGAAAAAGTTCAGAACCTGGAAATTTGGTTAAGTGTGGGAAATCGGTGAGTTTTTGGCCAACTTTGAGCAGTAATAACTCCTAGCTCAGGATGATCCAGGAGTAGTTCCAGTTATGTTTGGAAAGCCCTTGGAACAATCTTTCCAACGCCACCGAGTTTGCTCGATTCCGAGTTGGTATGAGCGAGTTATGCCCTTTGAAAGTTGGGCAGTGAGCAAGGAGTCCGTCCGGAAATTTAAGGGCATTTTGGTCTTTTCACAAATCCTTTCTTTTGAGGTTATATTATTGTGTTAGGCTGATTGTGAAGCATTTTTGTTCCATTTTAAAAGAGTAAGAGTTAGGGTCCTTGAGTGAAGAAGAGAAGAAGAGGGGAAGAAGAAGAAGAAGAAGTTGGAGCTAGGATTGAAGATTTTGAGTTCCTTCTTCTTCAATTCTCGTGGGTTTTCAACTTAGAGGTATGGGGATTCTTTATCCTTGATTATTCTTCCTTTCAAGGAGCTCAATTCAAATGATTCAAAGTTCTTCCAAAAACACAAAAATCCTAATTTCGATTCTAAGCATGGGTTCTTGCATTAAATGATTTTTTTTGATGATTTACGTTATTAATGGTGTCTATTGATGGTTTTAAGAAAGAAATTTCCATGAACCCATGTCTTGGCAAGTTTCCTAAAGTTGGCTTATGAAGTGGGTTTATTATTTATGATTGAATGATGATGGAAGTATGCTTGGATTGAGTTGAATAGTTGACTTCTATTATTATCTATGCTTATCTATTGTGAATTGTTGGAGAGTTGAGGAATGGTGATTGTGGCTTGGGGAAAAGGGTAAGTGGACCTAACTTCATTGTTAAGGTAGAATTGATATAGAATTGTGATAGATTGATGTGTGATCCACTTATGGTGGAGGTGTTTACTTATTGAATGTATTGTGTTTATGGCCTTGGAGGCATTATATGAGGAATTGAAGTGTTGACATGATATCATATATGTGAATGGGATGTGAAGGACTTGAATTAGAATCAAATGAAGTAAAGGCAATCATGTTGTGAATATAAAGGTGTTCATGTGATCTCAAGGTGATCTTGTTTAAAGTGTTATTGTATTGTGATTGAAAGTGTGTCCTCTATTATTGTTCATATGTGATGATGATGGAATGTGAAGGAACTTTATAATGTGATGTGTGTCTTGACTTGGTAGACTTAGGTGCCTCTTCTTGATACATTAGAAGCTTTGTTGAATATGAATCGATAGGATATGGCATTCCTTTCGGATGTAAGTGACGAAACCTGTTTTTGAGCTGGATAGTGTTTGGTATTTTAGGCATATCTCTTGCTCTAGAACTTAGTTTGCAGTGAATAAATATGATTTGGAAAGCTAACTCGTATACCTACAACTTTTATGTTTATGTAAAATTCTAATTTAACTGTTATGAATACGAAATATGGGACGCAACATAGGGCAAGTTCTGCCCAGATTCCGATAATTGAAATCCTGCATGACCAGCGGCTAGTGTCTTGACTATATCTTTTTCTACAAAATATATTTTGCGGTGATCCTTGTTTGTTTGCGACCCTAAGAGATGTATCTACATCTTTCATGAAGGTTATAAAGTCTAGTTCTGCCATTTTCCTTTTCAAATCTAAGATGCAACATGAGGTACTAGGCTGGACAGATTCCCTGTTTTGGGAGCATAGTTGTATTTGTACATGATAGGCTTACTTATGATGATGATCCTATTTTATGTCATCATTACTGAGCTAATAGAAGTTAAATAAGTTATGTAATTGTATTTCTAAGGTTGATATACTCGTGAACAAGTTGAGGTATGTGGGTTTGATTGTGGAAACCTTCCTTTCCACAAGTCCAACCATTTATCCTCTATTTCTACTTCAAGTTTATGGGTCCTTATGATTATTTATGAACTCTTGAATTATGGAATTACTACTACACATCCTATTATGGTCTATTTTGCATATTATCATGAAATGGAATTATTATGTGATGTTTATGGTTTCCATGCTTCCATGATCAAATTATGAAGGTTGATATATATGTATGTTGTTGGTGGGCTGATTTATATGGATTTTGGAATTGGTTGCCTAGTACGGGGGGTAGTAGGCCCGTATAACCATATCGAGGGGTTGGTACCTTGGTTGCCCAGTACGGGGGGTAGTAGGCCCGTATAACCATATCGAGGGGTTTGTACCTTGGTCCCTAGCTCGGGGGGTGGTAGGCCCGGGTAACCACATTGAGAGGTTTGTACCTCTTTCGCCTCTCCAAGGGGGTGGTAGGCCTTGGAAATACTATATTGATGGTCACTCACCACACATGTACTACGCCCCACTAAATATGATTTATTTTATGTAAGCATCATTATACATATCATCTCATTAATATGCTATCTATCGGGTATGATTATGCACGTTGCCTATAAAGTCCTTATCTAAGGTAATCTTGGGGAACACTTAAGTGTGCTTGAAGAGGATCGTGTGGGCGGTCAGTTCTTGTCTCACTCAAGTGTGTCTTAAGGTTATATTAGGTAGAGGTCCTATGGTAATAAAATGACATGTGTCCTTCTAAAGTTAAGCATGGGTTGTATATGGATTTATGTTAAGTATATGTATGGTTGGCTATGGTCTTATATGTTAATGTTGACTTGTATTATGTCTCTTATACTTGTAACGGAAAGGTTTTATCAAAGGATATGAAAGCATACATTTCTTGTAAATGTCCGTTGTGCATATTTTCTTGCATGGTCTCCATACTTAGTACTTAATTGTGCTAACCCCTTTCTTTCGCTTTTTGACTAAAGTGTAGGGATTTGGAGATGGTGATATGTCATGGCTACTTGTTAGGTTTTTAAGAGTTGAAGATGAAGACTTGGTGAGTCCTCATAGATTCGAGGGCAATAACCAACATGTTCCTTTTTTTTTTGTCTCTCTAGTATTTGCTTAAGTTTTGAGTGGGCTTAGTCCCAATGTTATATTCAGGTATTAGATGGCTTTGAGACATATTGTATAAAGTCTAGAAAGTCTTCCGCTTGCTATTTATTGAAAGTATCTTCGTGTGTGAAGAAAGTTTTTAATTCCTTATGGTTTTGGTGTCTATGCGATGAATGAATGCTAAGAGGCTTGTATTAGACCTCTTCGAGGTCGAGTACGCCGTTACGACTAGGGGGTGATCCCGGGTCGTGACAAACTTGGTATCAGAGCATAAGTTTCCGGGATGGTCTTAGGTTGTCTCAAAACCACATCTAGTAGAGTCTTGTTCATAATGTGAAGCGCGCCACATTATGAATAGGAGGCTATTGGGTGCTAAGAAAGTTTCACTTCTTCATTCTTTTAGTCGTGCCATGGAGTTTCTCTCTATAATGTCTTCCCTTGTTCTGTATGTGATGGTCATTTGGGTGTAAACTTTGAGGAAGTTTTAATGTTGCAAGGGTTGAGGGAGAGAGAATGTTGGTTGTGATGCCAACTATGACTTGGTGACCTAGTAGGTGCGAGGTGAAAGATTGTGGTGACGACTTTAGTATGAATGGGATTCCTTTGGTTATGCGTGTTGTTGGTAGTATCGGCTTAGTCATGAGGAAGTTTTGTGATGAGTTGAAGGAATTTGTGAAATGTGTGGTGATTTAGAAATGCTAGGTGTAATGAGTATAAAAGCCTAGTGTTGTTTTGATCCAGTATTAGGATGGAAGGAGGTGAATTTGAAAGAACTAGTATGAGTATTCTCCCAAGTGGGGGATAATATGACTAGATGGTAAGGCCCTTAAGTGTCTTTGATGTTCATGAGTTAGGCTTGATTGAAGTTTTATTTTTAAGAGGTTTAGTGAATTAAAGAGTTGGGTAAGAATGGTTTTGGTAAGATTGATGGTATCTTCATTGAAATTTTTTTATGAGATGTTAAGGTTGACCTTAGTTGGGTTTAACCTTAAGTGGGGGATGGTATGTTGAGTAGTGAAGTTGTTGAGAAGTGTTGATATCCTTACCTACTTCTATATGTGCTTACTCAAGCCTAAAACAAAGAGTTCCTAGAAGCTTGGGTTATGTTTTGGAGTCTTATGTGAAAAAGAGTTTTCCATGGTTTCCTTATGTCATGCATGTTTTAAATGAATTCTTGTTAAATGAGAAAATGAGTTTTCATGAATTTTGTTCCTCATGTAATTATGCATCCATGATAAGTTGCCTAAATGTTGCATGAGTTGACTTATGAGCATGTTTAAAAGTGTTTTGATGATGTTGCCTAAAGTGCTTCTATGAGAAAGTTGCATAATGTGCATTTAGCATAAGTTGTCTATTTGCTTTATGAGGTGATAATGTGAGCATGCTTACTCGAGTTTTGGAGAAGGAAGTACCTCCAATGAAATGAAATGAGAAATGAGAAAAGGTAAAGATGATGCATAAGGAGTTAGTAGATGTTGTGCCTACTTTCTTGAATTGCATGAAGTTGTGTGGGACTTTCTATGTGGAGTTGATGTTTCCTCCTATATTTATGCATTTGTATTGATGTTGTATGCATGTTGATGGACTGTTTACTTGAGTCGTTACCCCTTATGTGTTTAAAGTGTCATTCGAGGACAAATGTTCCCAAGTGGGGGATAATGTAACGAATCGGAAAATGATAGGTTAAGCAAGAGCCTATGACTTTGTGTTGACTTTATAATGAGGTTCTATGAGGGGTTTTTATGTAATTTCATTTTAATTGTGTTACATCCGACAATTTAAAATGAATATGAAGTTGCTTGAAATTGGAAGTAGTCACTTTTGGAAAAAGTTCAGAACCTGGAAATTTGATTAAGTGTGGGAAATCGGTGAGTTTTTGGCCAACTTTGAGCAGTAATAACTCCTAGCTCAGGATGATCCAGGAGTTGTTCCAGTTATGTTTGGAAAGCCCTGGGAACAATCTTTCCAACGCCACCGAGTTTGCTCGATTCCGAGTTGGTATGAGCGAGTTATGCCCTTTGAAAGTTGGGCAGTGAGCAACGAGTCCGTCCAGAAATTTAAGGGCATTTTGGTCTTTTCACAAATCTTTTCTTTTGAGGTTATATTATTGTGTTAGGCTGATTGTGGAGCATTTTTGTTCCATTTTAAAAGAGTAAGAGTTAGGGTCCTTGAGTGAAGAAGAGAAGAAGAGGGGAAGAAGAAGAAGAAGAAGTTGGAACTAGGATTGAAGATTTTGAGTTCCTTCTTCTTCAATTCTCGTGGGTTTTCAACTTAGAGGTATGGGGATTCTTTATCCTTGATTATTCTTCCTTTCAAAGAGCTCAATTCAAATGATTCAAAGTTCTTCCAAAAACACAAAAATCCTAATTTCGATTCTAAGCATGGGTTCTTGCATTAAATGATTCTAAGCATGGTCTCCATACTTAGTACTTAATTGTGCTAACCCCTTTCTTTCGCTTTTTGACTAAAGTGTAGGGATTTGGAGATGGTGATATGTCATGGCTACTTGTTAGGTTTTTTAGAGTTGAAGATGAAGACTTGGTGAGTCCTCATAGATTCGAAGGCAATAACCAACATGTTCCTTTTTTTTTTTGTCTCTCTAGTATTTGCTTAAGTTTTGAGTGGGCTTAGTCCCAATGTTATATTCAGGTATTAGATGGTTTTGAGACATATTGTATAAAGTCTAGAAAGTCTTCCGCTTGCTATTTATTGAAAGTATCTTCGTGTGTGAAGAAAGTTTTTAATTCCTTATGGTTTTGGTGTCTATGCGATGAATGAATGCTAAGAGGCTTGTATTAGACCTCTTCGAGGTCGAGTACGCCGGTTACGACTAGGGGGTGCTCCCGGGTCGTGACAATTTCCGACATAAATCGCGACTAGCCCGCTATGGCGGCCACTATCCCGACACAGCGGCCCTGCCCTGGCAGAATAAATCTCACCCTGGCGGCTTACACGGAGACAGAACCTCGGAATTAGATTTTCAAACCCTCATTTCACAACACACCTTCAACCCATGACACTCAGAAACTACATGTTCACGCTAAGATCAGTTTCGGGAGTTCTACTCTCCCGAATTCCATTTCGTAAAGTTGTACGGGTTCCTTAACATCTTAGCTATCCACTCATGTGATCAAATTCATTATTAGATCTCTCATTTGTTACCAGATTTCCCTACACCTCACTGACTCCGATTTCTTCCAAATTTGGACTAGGTTGGAAAATTTCAAGTTACTACCAAAAAGTTTTTCGGCCCAAATTTTCCCCGATGACTTTTCTATAATGACGGGAACAAGTCGTTACAACGGGTCAAGTTAACCTTCAAATGTTTCTAATTATTGGGAAGAGACCGAATCACTGTCTGAACTTGTTGCTCATCTGAAAAAGCATGGCCAACACTCTTGAGTTGAGCTATCATATTTGACATCACCCTAAGGTGTTGTCTGACATTTTGGTCATGACACTTCTTGAAAGTGTCAAATTTGATAGTCAACTGTCGGAGGTGGGTTACAGATGTACCCCTCATACGTTCTTCTTAGATGTGCCCACATAGCATGAGTAGTAGGGAGTTCTTCACATTATCCAAGCTTTATAAGCTTCGAGGTCTCTTCTGTGTTGAGTTGTGTTTCCCTCTTCTGGTTGTTTTAAAATATGATTTATAACTTCGAGCACATTTTACTCTTCCAATATATACCATATTTTACGACTCCACATGTTGTAGTTGTCGCCATTTAGTTTTTCACCTTTGTTTAATTCAACAATGATACTTTTTTATGCCATGATTGTATTTGAGAGGTAATTAGGCAAGATTTTTAAAAAAATCAATTTTGCATGTGATATACACATTCAAGCAAATCAATTCTCATAAAGGTTTCATATTTAATGTTAAATCAAAAAGACGCGTAAGTATCCAATCATCATCTACAAACTAATTATTTAATCACAATTTGAACTAATTACTTAATGTGTATATGAATATATTTTAGACCATAATCACAAGATTTACATTTCTAATAATAAAACACCATATGATAATTCGCAATCGAATAAGAATCCACTAATCCACAAAAAAAGGATAAAACTCAAATGTTCATATTTAAAGCATAATCATTGATGTTCATCACATAATTTGTAAAGAATAAACAACAAAATTCAATTCTAAACTAGGTTTATGTTGTGAAGTTTTACTCACTTAACTCCTATATTCACCACATACTTCCATAATGGTTCTTATCCCCAATTTCAAAAAAGGTTTTAATAAGTTCAATCTTCCAGTATTCTGGTAAGGAATGATACGAAATGTCATATCCAATCCACTCCTCAACTTGAATGACACTTTCATTAATCTCATCAAATTTCGTGTTAAAGGATCTGAGGAAGTCTAATAAAGAGTCAAGAGGATCCATCTTCAAAAACATAAACTCTTTAAGATCTTTATTCCTTAATAGATTATGTGTCGCCCTCGGGACACCAATCTGTATGATTTCACGCTCTCGAAAACATGTCCTACGGCGACGTACTTTTCTACATTGTCCTTTCGCTCGACTTTGAGAACTCCCACTTAGAATAATTCGATTTTGTTCATGTTCAGCCATGTATGAAATAGGAACAATGAAACAATAAGAATGGTTAAACCATTCAATGTGACAACATATGTCACTTTCATTTGTAGAAGACACAAAAAAAATTATTTAAGGAACATAAGGACTAAACGATTTAACAAGACCAATATTTGAAAAACATAATACACAAACACATATATTATAAACAAAATATCCTAAAAGAACAGAAATTCCTTTTTCAAAAATAGTAATTCTAAAAGGACACATATCTCTCAAAAAAAAATCAGAATTATTTTTTTTTCAGCCCAATTTCAAAATTTCTTATATCACTTGTTTTAAATCCATTTTTCTATTATAATATATTTACAGAAAGCTACAAACAAGTAGATTATGAAATATTAAGTTTCGAACTAAAATATTGTACAAGTAATTTTTTAGATCGCAACCAACAGAAACAGTTTTTCTAGAATAAATAGTAAAAACCAACCTTTAAAAAAACATATCTCACTTGTTTTAAATCCATTTTTCTATTATAATATAATTCGAAAAACTACGAACGAGCATCTCATGAAAAAAAATTAAGTTTCGACCTTGAATATTGTACATCCAATTTCCAGATAACTACACACAGAAGTAGTTTTTAAAAAAAAAAAAAAACGACAAAATCTCTTTAGGACAAGAAAACCTTTCTACAATCAGAATTATATAGGACACAGATTCCTATTTACAATATAATTAATTCACATTCAAAAAAGCTTTAAAAAAAACTCTTTAACTTCTTCCAAATTTTTCTTTTCATTGATTTTCAAGAAAAAATTAGTCACAAAAGATTTCTTTTTAACAACACGATCAATTTACATGGAACCATCATATAATGAGATCAATTAATAATGGGCTCTGATACCAATGAAGAAATATTAATAGTAAGCAACAACAAGAGGTGTATTTTATAACTTGTATCGAAAATAGTTGTTGTTGATTTTGTCGTCAAAATGAATTGATTTTAAGTAACATAAGGACTAAACTAATTAACAAGACCAATTTTTGAAAAACATAATATACAAACGCATATATTATAAACAAAATATCCTAAAAGAACACAAATTCCTTTTTCAAAAATAGTAATCTTAAAAGAACACAAACTCTCACAAAAAAATAATCAGAAAAAAAAATGTTTTTGATTTTTTTTCTAGCCCAATTTTAAAATTTCATATCTCACTCGTTTTAAGTCCGTTTTTCTAGCATAATATATTTACGGAAAGCTACGAATGAGAAGATCATGAAAAATGAATTTTCAAACTAAAATATTATTCTCAATTTTCCAGGTTGCAACCAACAAAAATATTTTTTTCCGAAAAAAGTAGTAAAAAACAACTAATTTTTAAAAAAAACATATCTCACTCGTTTTAAATCCATTTTTCTATTATTATATAATTCGAAAAGCTACGAACGAGCATCTCATGAAAAAAATGAAGTTTCAACCTAAAATATTGTACATCCAATTTTCAGATATCTACAAATAGAAGCAGTTTTTCAAAAAAAATACGACAGAATCTCTTTGGGACAAGGAATCTTTTCTACAATCAGAATTATATAGGACATGAATTCCTATTTACAATATAATTAATCAACATTCAAAAAAGCTTTAAAAAAATTCTTAACTTCTTCCAAATTTTTCTTTTCACCGATTTTTAAGAAAAAATGTCACAAAAGATTTTTTTTTAACAACACAGTGAATTTACATGGAAGTATCACATAATGGGATCAATTAATAATGGACTCTGATACTAATGGAGAAATATTAATAGTAAAGCAACAACAAGATGTGTATCTTATAACTTGTCGCGGAAATAGTTGTTGTTGATTTTGTTGTCAAAACGAATTGCTCCAGATCTTTCTTTGAATCACAAGGAAACAAAGATCGTGATCATTCACAAACTAAGTATGTAAGATTGTGTCGATTGAATATCGGCAAAAAAGATGACTTTCGATTTTCTATATTTTTCTTTTCACTCTTTTAAGGAGAGGTTGAGCAGTTGCCTTCCTCTTATCCTTTAAAAAGGATTATCTATTTAATTAATTTATTAATTAAATTGGATCAGGTAGGACAGAAGAGGATCAAATCAGGTTGGACCACATGGGCGACCCACTACCCAAAACTTACAGTTAAGCGATTCAAAATTACAAAAGATATAAAACTTAAAAACTGCTAAGATCACTTGATTAAACTTGAAATCTAATATATTTGGATTAAACACTAAAAATAATCATTAAAATATGTTTTGCACTCAATTATTCTAAAAAGTTATTTGAAAATTTTAACGAGCTATTCATGATGATCTCACGAAGCGCGGTTAAGTTTACTATTTTTGTTATACATTACAGACTATTTCAATCAAGTGAAATATTCTGGACCAAAATGAACACATTTATCATACATTAAAGACCATTTCAATCAAGTGAATATAATATATATTAAGGACCAAAATGAACAATTTTATTATACATTACAAATCATTTCATTTAAGTGAAATATATGAAGAACAAAAATAAATTACCCATACATTAAGAACCATTTTGGTCATTTTCTCATTGTAGTCCTATCAACATTTTTACGCATGATGAGATGGTTTGCCAATTAAATGATTGTGTCCTTGTATAATTAGCACATTTTTACAATGTTTAATGTAGTGCTAACAACATGTACCTAATCATTCCACTTTAATTCAAATTTTAGTTATCTTTCAACCATTTAACCGTTGGAGATACCCGTACTATTTACCACAGTTAATGACATTTTTTATGGCTTATAAGTTCTATTATTGCAAAATGTAAGTCTAAGTTCATCTACATACAAAAAATTTTATTAATGACTCATTCGACAAGATATCTTATATTTGAGTGAGCCTTTGAACTTGCAGCAAAGAATAAGAGCTTATTTATGCACGTCATTTGTCTAATAAAAAATTGCTCTTCGTTATATTACTTCAAGTCCAACCCAAACTCTCCTAGCACAACAATTTCTTACTTTTACTTGACACACACACATATATACTAGATAGGCATGGTATGTACCAACACGAGCCCAACACTTTATATTTTAGGTAGTGAATGCTTTGCATATATAGTCATTTGGTGACAAATATGGCACCAAAGTAACTTTAAAACAGTCAAAAAAAATATAGCACATGAAAAGATATACAGTTAAAATTGCATAAGCTTATATGATGGTATAATTGACGCGAGTGGAAATCATATATGTGAATTGTGAAATGTTAGGGAAGGGCAAATACAAATCTTTAAAAATTCTATGCACAAGTGGTACAAGCCAAATAATAATGTCTTCTTGGGCTTCCTGCAAATTTGACTGCATAGGTTTTTCAAATTCTGCCCAACATAGTAATTTTGACGCAGATTTTTTCACAACTACTTTTAGACTTTACAACTATAGTACAACTAAAACGATTAACACCGCTTAGCCAAGGTTTTGATACCGATGCAGCAAAACATGACATTTCATATACATGTGCCAAATAAATAACCATCACAAAAATACTTTGTACATCATTACGTATATATAAAAGGACTCTTTTATATCTAGAATATTTTCAAAAGACACAATATCTTAATTAATCATAACACCCAAAACTATCATCGTAAGTACATTTGAATTCATCATTTCTCATGAGGAGGAGTTGTAGTCATCAACTTAGTAGACATCTTTTGTACCTCGGAGAAGCTTAGGATGAATACCTGCAAATGACTAAAAAATATCAATAAATTAGAAGATTGAAATTGAGAGAAGCTCAAAAAATATATATGGAGGAGTTCTAGCTTGTGATTCAACTAATCAAAAGTACCAAAGTTTTGATGTCCTTTCGTGACCTACACAAACATTACTACTATTCTGTAAGATGCAAACACTAAACATTCTACCACTAAATGATGCGATACACATATATTGGGATATATACTATTAACCATATATTAAAATATAATATTTATTATAGAATAAAAATCTGCTCAGTTTTAATAGATCATATATTCGTTTATGGTGTTTGTTTACTTATATAGTAGATGGTTTAGTGTGTAGAATTTTAGCTTATACACAGAGGATTAAATCATCGATTCTTATAAATATAAAGTTTTTTGTTCACAATCTAGGATGGAAATTGGACATGTCATCGGTATGATTGTAGCACAAGATCATATGATAGTTATCTTGATTATGGGAACGGTATAGTTCCAACTTCTTGTGCTAGTGCATTTTGTATGTATTGAACGGGACCGAGTAGAGATAGTTGTTTTAGACTGGCTAACAAAAACATATTCTCTAAACTATTAAATGTACGTATATTCTTAATCCTGATATAACTATTATGATCTGTATATATTAATTATCGTTTTGATTTATTAAAAGATAAGATTCTCACATGGGTCAATATGCCTGGTAGATTTGATGATAATAATATATATTGGTGAAATAATAAGTTAGTTAATGGAATCCATGTCTCGTTATAAGAGATTGATTGATATGCCTTTTTGAGAAACTTATAAGCTTTCATCATGTCAAACCTTGCAAGTAGATTTATGAATCCGACACATGAAATAAGTTAAGTAGTGCTCTGAAGGAAATTAAACATAGAATTAAATTCGTCAGTAATTTAATTTATTGATTAGTATCTGTAATCTTAACATGAGGAATTACATAAGTGTTTAATGGGAAATTTTGAAATATAAATATAGGAGTACAATTACAAATTTCTAGTGGAATGATTTGTAATTTATTATGGTAAGAATAATTCAAATTAATTATTTGGAATTATTTCCATAATAAGAAGCCTCAGTAATTAATTATGTGGTCCCTAAAGTGCCCATATTTAACTAGAACTCAGAATTCTATTTTCTAGGGGGGGAAAAAAGCGAGTATTTTTTGGAGAAGAAAGGTGTGTTTCTTTTTCATGAAGGAAAATAACTCCTTTTTGGACTGGGAAGAAATCTCTATAAATAGGGTTTCTCCCAATCTAGAAAGACAATCAGGTTTTCTATTCAATACTTGTCCACCCAAGTATCGAGAGAGTTCAAATGTGAACTTGGGATCATTGTAGAAGACTGCTAAGTTGTTGTCTATTGTAACAACCGGAAAATTCGTAGGTCAAACTAGAGCCTAAAGGTAATGTCAATGAGGTATAAAATGAATTCCCCTAAGTTAGTAGACCATCTAGGTGTCCTATGGTGGTCTATGAGTTAAGGCCTAAGGGAAGAGTGTCAAGCAAAAAGGGGCAAGCCAAGGCCAAAGGCGAAGGCTGCCCCAAACTTGGAGCTACTACCTCAACCTCCACGGCCATCACCACGGCTCGTGGTCATGACCACGGGCAAGTGCGAGGCTTCGTGGAGTTTCCTTGGCCAAGGGAGAGGGACATCCAAGTGTCCTAGACACTGCCTCACCCTTCACGAGAGGGACCATGAGTCGTGGTCCACTTCACGACTCGTGAAGGAGGGTGTGGAGCTCCCTTATCTTTTAGGGAGTTGGGGGTTGTTAGGGTAGCTACTGCCCAAGGCACCATGGGCACCACTACGGGCCGTGGTGAACTTGACGAGGGATATGGGTGTCTCGTGAAGGTCACTTGGCACCAAGGCTTGAAGGCCTTGCCTCCACAAGGCCAAGTCATGACCAAGGCCATCACCACGGATCGTGAGAGGCTCCGTGGTCTTGCCTTGGCCAAGTGTTGGCTTGTGCATGAAAAGGGGAGCTACTACCTCCAACACCACGGGCAACACCACGTCCCGTGGTGCACTTTCACGACCCAAGAATGGTGGCCGTGGTCCCTGACGGGGACCATTTAAATGAGGAGTTTTGGGACTTTTCCTTTTAAGTCCAAATTAAGTAGGGGTGTTTTGGGTATTTTAGATGTTATTTATATATTGGTTTTTAAGTCTTAATTCATGAGGTTTGGTCATTATACACAAACACCCAATTGAAATCAAAACTCTTCCACTTCTCTCTAAACTCTCTCTCTAAAAACTTTAGAAGAAAAAGAATGCATTGGAGCTAGGGTTTCAAGGTCCTTTCCCAAATTACTTGGAGTTTCTCCATTGATTCTCAAGGAATCAACTAAGGTATGGTTGCTCTTCACTCTTGGGATCTTTTTCCCAAGAGGCCCTCTCAAAATTGGATTTCAAAGTTCCCCAAATTCTAGGTTTTCTCTCAATGTCGTGGGTCACTTTACAAATGTGTTTTCATTGAATTATAATGATTAATTATGGTTGTATATGATGATTTGTGGATGGATTAATGTCATGGAGATGGTTGTTTTTGAACAAATTCCCACAAGACCCATGATTTCCCCTTCTTTCTCGCTTTAACCCTAGTATGACTTTAATGGTGAATGAAGGATGAGAATCTAATATGTAATTGTGGAATTCATTATTGTATTATGATGTTTCTCTATATGATGAATGATTACCAATGAATTAGGGTTGAATCTTGATGTGATCCTTGAAGACTATGAACGAAGGTTGTCAAATTGATGAATGTTCATATATTGAATTGTTGATCCACTTATGGTGGAGGTGCTACTTGATTATGAATTGTAGTGATTGAGCTATGTTTCCTCTTCCCTACAACCCCAAGTGTTGATAAGTATGTTATGATACGAACATGAATGTTAAGATATGATTATGGTAGTGTTGGTATGATGAATAGAAGGTAAATCTCATGAACACTATATGACTATGTTATGAATGAACATTATTGTACGTTGATGGTTTTACGATAAAAGGTTATTCTCATTTTAGAACTTGTGAGCTATATGATGAATGATGGGTTGAATCCCTAATGCAATCCTTATTGAATTAATGTGTAAGTAAAGGCATAATACTACTTTAAAAGGGAATTGTGCTTAGCACCGAGTGAACATGAATATGATATAGAAGCTTTACGTTTAGCAAGTCCGGTTTCCCATATGGGTTCCTTTTACGTTTAGCAAGTCCGGGTTCCCAATATATATGTTGTCTCATGAGATGGAAACCTTTTACGTTTAGCAAGTCCGGGTTTCTAGTAGCAATCTCCTTGTTCCATAACTATGTTTGCCCACATAGGTATTAGCTAGTAGATCCACCTAGATGCTATTATGTTAGTTCTACCTTGGCAAGTAGAACACTCTCTTTTCGGTGTGGGAGTAGAACACCGGATTCCATGAAGCTCACATGGTCTATGTCGGTTATTGCTAATATCCCTATGTTTTAAGAAGATGATCTAATGTATGAATATGACTTATGTAAATGACTTATGAACTCTAACTAGGACTACTTGAGGGATACTACTTAGTATAGGTGAGGATATGGGACTTTACCTATGCATTGCACAAGTGGGTTCTTTGAGGAGCTCTTGTGTGAGTCCTCTATGGATGGCAACTTATGAATGATGGTAAGGTTGGTTTCACCTACTATGATGTTGATTATGTAAGTGATTACACTTGTGTCTTCTTGATGGCTTTACTTAGTATATATGGGGGTATGGGACTTCATATGCACATTGCACAAGTAAACTTGAAAGGAGGGTCATGGGTGGTGTCTTATGATGGTATGATATAAATGGAATTCAAATATGTAAGGTATGGGTTATGGTTTCTTGTTATGATCATGAATGTTTCTTTATCTTGTAATATGGATTGGCTAAATGCTCCTTGAATATGCATTATGGCTTTTAACTTGAAATAGCATGTTTTCATATAAAGGTCCCTTTTATGCATGTTTTAAGTGGTTTTAATTGCATGGCTTCCATACTTAGTACAATTGATTGTGATAACCCATATTTCTTTCTTTTTCTACTAATGTAGGTTCCGGGAAGTGATTGTGCTACTAAGAGACTCAAGCTTGGACTTAGACTTTCTCCAAGACTTTTTGGTATGTCCTCAAGTTCCGAGGACACACATTATGACACTTGTGTCCCTTATATTGTAATAGACTATTAGACTCCTTATGTACTTGTCATTTTGAGACAATTCTATTGTAAAGGGGCTATGGTCCCTATTTGAGATTCTTATGTGTACTTAGATGGTTTCATTGAGATGATGATGTCTAAACATTCTACTTTCTATTTTCTATTATGAGACACTTTGACATTGATGTTGAAAAGTTTTTAAATTTTCGTATTTTTTTCAATGTCTATATGCAATGACGAATATGCTAAGGGCTTGTATAAGACCCTTCGGGGTCAAGTACGCCGTGTTACGCCTAGGGGGTGCTCTCGGGGCGTGACATCTATCTTGTGGATTCGCTTGAAGGTCGTCTAACTTGTGGATTCGCTTGAAGTTATTTATTCACTCTTCAAGAGGTATTTATTGAATTAAATTCTAGCATGATTATGTGTTCTAGCATAAACGGTATTGATTATCTATTATTCATGTAAGCAAGTAAGATTTTGATATGCTTTTGTTGTGCATATAGTTTTCCAACAACATATGTCTAGTTAGAATATCTATCCTCATGGAAATGTGATCTTTTAATAGGCAAGCAGAAAATTTATTATACAGAATTTTCATGCTAAACTATTTTAGTACCAGTATGTGTTGCAAGTGGTAAAGCATTGTTGGTCTTTATTCTTCATTGTCGGAGAAACACATATATTATGAATAAGAGTTATAGCACATCTAAAATACCAATAGATTAGACATTAAAATAGAATGTAGTTTAGAACAATTAGAACTCATATATTGCCAATAATTGTTTCATTACAAGAGAGATTTAAAATAGATAAATATTGTTTTTCTGTGTTCATCTGTAGACTTGTCTCCCACTCAATAATTTTCAGTTGAATTGAAAATATATTTTTATCCAATTATTCTAGGACATGATTAATAAGATAATGAGATGGTTATAAACTCTGTTGCGGCAACAATAGATCAAGGTCACAACAAACTGTTTGTTTCTAAATGTCTCGAAAATAAAATGTAAAATACATAGATAATTATGATTGAATGTCAAGTTGATATAAATAAAATATTGTGAGTATAGTTACTATCTTCTGGCACTTGTTTGAATGACTACCTGCAAATTTTGGAGAATCGCTATATCTGTAAACAGAAATTGTTATTTAGGCCCGTTTGGCCATGTATGGTATCATGATATGGAATCATGAGATGAAATTAAAATTTTGTTTGGACATGCGATATGAAATTTTTGTGTTGTATATTTTCTCATAAACATAAAAATTTCATAAGTTGTAAAACTATTAAAATTGCCCCAATAGTTTATTCTTATCAAATAAACAAAAATTTATAAAATCACATAATAAATTATTACAAAGTTATTTGTTCTCCACTTAAGTAATTGTTTCATCAAACTTTAATTTAATAAAAAGATTGAACATAAATTGTAGTGTACTAGTCTTTACTATAATCCTTCCACATAGTACGGACAATTTCCTCACGTTGAACTTGCATTTCTTGATCATGTGACCGAGAAGACAAACCAACATTGTTACTTTGAGCCATTTGTTGGTCAATATCATCCGCAACTATATTTTCATGCTCATAGACCATAAATATTTCATCAGTACTTTGATATTCTCGCAAATAATTATGTAACACTGCACAAGTTATGCCAATTTTCACTTGTGTATCAATATCATAATGGTTCATGCCTTGTTTCAGTATTCTAAATCTATTTTTTCAAGCTCCAAAAGTTCGTTCAATCACATTGCGCAGAGATGAATGCCTATAATTAAACAGTTCTTTGGGATTTTGAGGCTCTCTTTCACTTCCTCGATAATCTTGCAAATGATAGCGTAGTCCTTTGTATGGAGCTAAAAATCCTTTTGTGTTTCGAAAACCAGCATCAACAACATAATATTTATCTACCAACAAACATTTTATAAAGAATTACTAAAAGCATATGTGACGTAAATGAGACAACTTTGTGTAAATAAATAATATTTATTCTAAGGATGTAATTTAAAGTTACCATATGGCGGAAATGGAAATTGTGACGTTGGTTCAACAAGTGCATTCTCAAGTACTTCATTCTCATGTGCAGTACCTTCCCAACCAGCAACAACAAAGGTAAATCGCATATCAAAATCACAAGCACATATATAAGACATTTTGTGATGTTCTTCCTTTGCGATTACAATATGCTTGTTGCACCACTTTAGGAACCTCCCCCTCTATATATGTTCCATCAATCGCACCAACACAATCCTATCAAATAAAAAATACATCAATATTAGTTTAGTGAACATAAAATAAATTGGAAGCATTATAGAATGCACTTCATAAAAATAATGTTTGTAAGAGTAATAAAAATAGTGCTTCCAAGACAATGCAAAGTCATAAAATAAATATTATTTATTTAAACAAAGTTGATAGGAAATGTGTAACTAAATACTAATAACTTACACATAAAATATAAATGTGCACTTATTAAGGCCATAAAATAAATTTATTACTCAACAATCGGTTGGTGTGAGTTAAAGTGACTATATGTTGGCGAGAATAATAAATTTTATGTCGGTGAGAATAATAATTTTAAAAAGTAATTATGTGATTATAAATTTTATTTACATATGAAATTAATGGTTAGTAGATATAAATGTGCGGTTGTTTTAACAAAATATAAACTCGTGGATCAATTTTTGTATTAAAATATCTCAAATCATGATATGGAATTCCCACATAATTCCATATCATGGTTTTTGGAGAATATGGAATCACATCTCATGATATGGAATCATGAGATGGAATCAGCGTAAAATCGCATGTCCAAACGTTGATTTCATCTCACGATACCATATCGTGATATGGTATCGCATGGCCAAACGCCTACTTGCCCATTTGGTCATGCGATATGGTATCATGATGTGGTATCATGATATGGAATCATGAGATGAAATTGAAGTTTTGTTTGGACATGCGATATGGAATTTTTGTGTTGTATATTTTCTCATAAAAATCTCATAAGTTGTAAAACTATTAAAATAGCCCCAATTGTTTATTCAATCTTATCAAATAAACAAAAATTTATAAAATCGCATAATAAATTATTACAAAGCTATTTGTTCTCCACTTAAGTAATTGTTTCATCTAACTTTAATTTAATAAAACAAAGTTGAACATAAATTGTAGTGTACTAGTCTTTAATAAAATTCTCCCACATAGTACGGACAATTTCTTCACGTTGAACTTGCATTTCTCGATCATGTGACCGAGAAGACCAACCAACATTGTTATTTTGAGCCATTTATTGGTCAATATCATCCGCAACTATATTTTCATGCTGATAGACCATAAATATTTCATCATTTTAACAATCGGCTGGTGTGAGTTAAAGTGACTATATGTTGGTGAGAATAATAAATTTTATGTCGGTGAGAACAATAAATTTTAAAAAATAATGATGTGATTATAAATTTTATTCACATATGAAATAAATGGTTAGTAGATATAAATGTCAGGTTATTTTAACAAAATATAAACTCGTGGATAAATTTTTATATTAAAATATCTCAAATCATGAATTACCATATAATTCCATATCATGATTTTTGGAGAATATGATATCACCTCTCATGATATGGAATCATGAGATGAAATCAGCGTAAAATCGCATGTCCAAACACTGATTTTATTTCACAACACCATATCGTGATATGATATCGCATGGCCAAACGCCTACTTAGTATGCTCTAGGTTTAAAATTTTGAAATGTAACTTGTAGAAGCAGAGGATATTTTCAAATATATAATGAAAAGAAATTTCCAAACTTGATCTATGAATTTGTACAAACGTTGTGACATTAAGCTTGATCGGTAGTGATAATGGTCCGTCTTCCTGATCACCTGATTGGACACGTTCTACTATAGTTTCTTTGTCAAGTACCCAATAAAGTTATTCTCCTTAAACTTTATTTATATATATATTTAAGAAAACTGATTGTGTAGACAATAGATAAAAAAAAAATTATATATCTACTGGCAAAATAAGATCCAAATAATAACATGCTCAATGTAGTTTCACAAAGTAGAATTTGGGGAGGGTAAAATGTACACAGACCTTACCCTAGCCTCAGAGGTAGAGAGTTCCAATAGACTCTTAGCTAAATGTGTCATTTAAGATCATAAGCACTAAAAATCCATGTTGCTGAAAAGTAATTCACTACAAAAAAACACTTAAAATGCAGTGGTTAAAATTACATATTGCGGGGGTCAGTAACCCCCGCAACTAAGTGTTACGGCAGTTGGAAAAACTCCTACAATTAGATGTGCCACAATTAAGTCACAGGAATTTTTCTCCAACCCTTGGTACCATTAACAGGGGTTTACTAGTGGGGGTTTTGAACTACACTTCAAATTCTAGGATTCAAAATCCCAACAATTTGTAAATTCTGAGAGTCAAACCCCCACAATTCATGAACTTTACATTAAAATTAACAAGAGTTTTAACTCCTGCAATTTATGAAATGTATCTTTTTATAGAATTTTGCTAGAAATATTCAATTTTAAATATTAATAATTAATTAACTAACATGTACATCATAGTCAAACCTAAAAGGGCATATTAGTATAAGAAATAACACAATATTTCAATACAAAAATATATCATAAAGTGTACTATAGTTTTACAAACTAAATCAAAATGTCATTCACTTCAACCATTACAATTACAAGAAACTTCAAATCATATGCTTGAACTTCAAATCACTAAAAAAACTTGCTTAACCTTCAAATTGCTAGCATCCAAACTCAAGATAGGATCTGCAACAGTTCATGAAACTTCAGCGGGTTTCGCTAGGATTACTGTCACTAAGCATCTCCTGGCTACAAAGAAAAATACACAATAAGCAACTTCATCCAAACTCAAAACATGGATGAATATAGCATACTTGATGAATTTGTATTACCAGCTAGAGCCGTCAATATGGGCTAGGCCTGTTGGGCCGACCTGGCCTAACCCGGGATTTAATAGGACTGGGCTAAAAAAATTGGAGCCCATTTAAAAAAAGAGTTTTTTAGCCCGGCCTGAATAAGTCTGCTGATTTGTGAGGCTTGAGAAATATAGGTAGGGCCGGCCCGTGGGCTAATACAAATTAATTAAAAAATATAATATAATATTAAAATTTAAAATTAAAGAGATCCAAACTCAAAATCTATTTAAAGTTTTTTAGGAAATCACTAAGTATAGAAGTTCCATCCACCATAAAAATGTCCAAACACTTGTTGCTACTCGAAACTGGTTACATGATTTTTTTCAAACTGGTAATATATTTTTGTGTACATTTAAATATTATAATTCTCAATTTAGTTATTTTTTAATATTTAACTAATTGAAACCGCATATAAATTGCATATGAAAATGAAGATGTTAAGACAACATTCCCACAAGTTGATTCAGATATGTTTGATGAAGACGATCATGAAGTGTTAGATACGTCATAGGTTTCATGAAGCGTTAGATACGCCATAAGTTTCATGATTTTTTAAGGAGTTTATTTTTTACATTTTTATGGTTGGAATATTGTCATAATTTTTGTGTTTTATTGTGATTATTGCAAAACAGTTAGGTTAATATTTCTATTTAGATATTTATACTTTTACTTTAAAAAAACTTAATAAATATTATAAAGATAATTTTATTTTTGGATTTGATTAACAAATAATAACATTAACACCATGTAATATTGTTTTATCGATATTTATGATAATATTTTTAAATTATAATTTATAATTTAATTTAATAATTATAAAAAAATATATAACTTTTAAAAAAGTGGGCTGGCCCGACAAGACTGTAGCCCACGTACTTGTGGGTTGGGCCGACCGTTTTTTGGCCCACACCAAAAATGGGGTAGCCTGGCCTGGCCCGTAAAATGTCAAAGCCTGTATGGGTTAGCCCGGATGGGGTGGGCTAGCCATATTGACAACTCTACTACCAGCCAGTTAAGTTAGATGGTGGAATAAGACATGTTAGTTGACTAGCATATTTTACAACAATAACAACATATACAGTGGAATTTCACAAGCGAATTTGGGGAAGGTAGAATATACGCACAAGTAATGGCTTATCCCCACTTACACTTGTCAGGGAGCAAAAGGAAAACAATTAATATTGTTTATGTTCAGCAAAACAATACAACTTACAGGAATAAGAACCTGCTCAAGAAATACATCAGTAGCTACCTTTTTGTGTAACTCAGACCAACTAGGTCTGCGATGGCCACATGCCACTACTCCCTTGTACTACTTTTAGTTTTTAATGAAATGCTTCATTTTTCCTTAATAAAAGAAAATAACAACAAATGGGTTCCTAGTTAGATAAAGTCTAAAGATTAATTCATTGGGGAAAGAAATTAATTAGTAATATCTATGGCTAGATCTCACATTAGTTGTACCCTGAAATGTACCTCTAATCCTTAATTCTTTGAAGTATCAAAGTTCCAGAGAAAAAGATTTTACGTATCAATGCTAACCACCTTGCCATGCCTATATAACATAACTATAGGTGCAGTAATTTCTCAAGACAACGTAAAAATATTCATTAAACAACACCAACAACTATATAAAAGCTATAACTTGAAATGTAAAAGCCCAACTAGTGAATTATTAGAAAATAAGTACCAGTTATTATTCGGATGATCAATTATTATTTTTTGAAAAGGCACAATTACTAAAAATAATGTGACCTCTCAAAACTGAGCACGAGTCTAATGATGCTTAGGATCGGGTCCGTCAAGGGAAATCGGATTTTGCTTGCAAAAAGAGTCCTCTGGCCATCCAAGATGCAATCTTATCCACTAACGGTTTAATTGGACTATTGTAAGCCTTTTAGGTGTCGTTTGATACAAAGATTAATAATGCAGGGATTAGTAATGCAAAGTTCCTTGGTAAAATTGTTTGGCACACCTAGATATTTGAAACAGAGTTCTCCAACCTCATATCCAAGCATAGTCAAGATGGTTTCCTTAGGGCCCGTTTGGCCATGAAATGGTATCATGATATGGAATCATGATATGGTATCATGATATGGAATCATGATATGGTATCATGATATGAAATCATGAGATGAAATTGAAGGTTTGTTTGGACATGCAATATGAAATTTTTGTGTTGTATATTTTCTCATAAACATAAAAATCTCATAAGTTGTAAAACTATTAAAATAGCCTCAATTGTTTATTCAATCTTATCAAATAAACAAAAATTATAAAATCGCATAATAAATTATTACAAAGTTATTTGTTCTTCAGTTAAATAATTGTTTCATCTAACTTTAATTTAATTTTAAAAAAAATTGAACATAAATTGTACTTGATATGCTCATATCTCTCAACTACTCTTACAAATAACCTATAAAGTAGAAAAAAAACATATATTAGTGAGTAAATATTAACTTAGAAGTTAAATGCACTAAGATAAAAATTAACAAACATCACTAACTTCTAACTATTTACAAGAAAAATCAATAGTTAAATATTACTGAATAGCGAAATTTTAAAAAGTTACCACAAGTTTGAGTCAAAAACACTTCTAATAAAATTTAATCAAAAAAATTATAACTAGTCCACTTGACTAAATATTAATTAACTAATTGATCAAATTTTCCCAAGTCCTCAATCAATTGGACTTGATATCCTTCAGTCATGTCAACGAACATTTTGCAAATACTAAGATTAAGAAAGTGCGGCACCGCCAATGAAAATTGTCTTTTATCAATATTATGCTTAGTCATAAGATTAAGACTTTTTTTTTATTATGAAAAATCAAAAAAGTATTACTCCCTTCGTTCTCATTTATATTCACCAAATGAATTTCTACTTTATCATTTATATTCACCAAATTTAAAGTGATAATAAATTTTATATTGGTGAGAATAATAAATTTTAAAAAGTAATGATGTGATTATAAATTTTATTTACATATGAAACAAATGGTTAGTAGATATAAATGTGGGGTTGTTTTAACAAAATATAAACTCATGGATCAATTATTGTATTAAAATATCTCAAATCATGATATGGAATCATGTGATTCCATATCATGATTTTTGGAGAATATGGTATCACCTCTCATAATATGGAATCATGAGATGGAATCAGCGTAAAATCGCACGTCCAAACGCTGATTCCATCTCACGACACCATATCGTGATATGGTATCGCATGGCTAAACGCCTACTTAGTAAATTTGTTAATACTTTCAAAACATACCTGACTTTTCAGAATGTTAGCCTTCAAATCAGAAGCATCAGAGAACATATTGAATTTACCCCTCGCTAGTTGTATAGATCTGACATCTCATCTAGTAAACATAATAAGTCAACAACAACAAAGTACTGATTCAAAACTGATGTCAACTGCTAGATGGAAAAAAATGTTTCATCAAACTTTCTTAGTTGTAAATCAGCACAACTACAAAGAAAAAGAGACATTCTTGCAACTCTTCCAAATCTGTTTGAGTCAAAGGAATTTTGCATTTAACTTTCATTCCATCTTCACTAACTATCTAAAGGACAAAATCAAATAAATAAATACAATAAACTCACAAGATGTACTTTCCTTGCAGTGTCTGTAGCACAACCAACAAGAATAAGCACTGATGTGCCTGCAAAGCCTCGGAAAGCACTGAGGTGTGGCTTGTTCAATTACAGCAGGACCAACAGCGAGAAGTGCCAAAAATGCAGAACCAAGAACTGATATCTGGCTGAGTACCTGTAAATACCCCATTTATGACATGAATCTTGACAAAGGTTACCATGTGCAGCTATTTATACGGGATATATACAGTACATCAATTACCGATTCTAGAGAGTCAAGTATACAGAAAAGGGACACTATCCTTACTAGAAAAGAAACGGTGAGGTGAAATCACACTACCAAAGGTTGTCGTGGGATGGACAGCCAATGCTTATTCTTGTTGGTTGTGCTACAGACACTGCAAGGAAAGTACAAGCGGAGATCATATCTTATCATCGTAACATGTATACTCAATATACTCGATATGGTTAGTCAATCGATAAAGTGAAACAACCTTATGGTGCTACTTCTAATCCTACACGGGCTGATGACGCGACAAGAAAGAACATTTCATCATCAAACAGGTTGAAAACACCATATTTCTCCAACATCACCACCTTATAAGATAGAAACAAATATCATATCTCTCAAATTTACCAGATTCACTTACAACTAACAAATCAATTAAGAAGTTAATCTATCCAACCAAAAAAATCAATTACTAGCAAGTTATCCTCCATGTAAACCTTATTTAATTAGATTATCCATATTGAAACCCTAAAAACTCGAAGTTTAGGAGAAATCCGAAACGTACAATAGTTAAAAACCTTAGAAAGAGCCGAAGCTTCTCCATGGTGCAGGACGTAGGGCAGCGAGCCTATTGGAGCATTCTTTTACTCCGAAATCGGCGAAGATGAATTTCTATTGCAGATTTTCTGAAGAAAAAAAAATAGATTCGAAATATAAATCTCAAAACTTTTTACAAACAATTTGAAGTTGAGAAAAAAAAAAACTCAGTTGATTTATGTATTGAAAATGCATGAAAATGAGGAAAGGAGAACTCATTTTTGAAGCTTTCGATATCTAAATTAGGACGCAATTGTTAAACAGAGAGAAATTGGGAAGTAAGAGAGGAGAAGAGAAGTATGAACCAACGATACCGCCAATCGCCACCGCCGCCTCCATCTTTTCCTACTCCGACCACTGCTATTGTGGATGAAGACAGTGATAGCTCCGCCACCATGGATTCGCTACCGTGCCGCCTCCATCTCTTCCTACTCCAACCATAATTATCATATGAAAACTGATAGAGAAAATAGAATCGAACTTTCTTTTATTTGGGGATTAAATGACCAACGATATCGTAGAGTTTTATTTTTTAGGATTACGGAGGGTTAAACCCCACAAATTCTACTAATATTATAGGGGTTAATCAAACCTCCGTAATTTGATGTAATTTGTGGGGTTGAGTTGACCTCTATTATAAAACCTAGGGTGTAACTTGTAAGTATTTTTTTTGTAGTGATTGAACAGATTGCTACATTATCAAACAATTACATTTAACTGTTTTCTCAATGTTGTCCATGAATTCATACACATATATAGCTAATGCAAGTTATTAACTTGTCCAGAAATCATGTCATAAAAGTTTAGGTGGCATAGGAGTTGGCCCCAAATAGGCATATGAGAATCATCCTTAACATTTGCAGCGGAGCCTGCAACACTTCGAATCGCCAGACACTGGAGATTTTGATAATTGGGGATAGAATGAGAGAGAGCGATAGTAACCAAAAGCGAGGAACAATTGAACTTCTCTAAGTTACATTTTATTTTTGGCGGAATGCTCTGGGAGCTCCTGTACTTGGCTTCGTTTGTAAGTTGGACCCTCCTACTTATCAACTGAACCCCTACACTCATCAGAACGCAATATTTTAAACTTTTTTTTCATTTGACTAGTGTGCGTGAAGTACAATTGCTTACACGTGAAATTTCATGTCATTTTTAATGACATGTAAGAAATTACATGTTAAAAATAAAAAAATTCAATTAAGCCACTTTTGTAATTTCTGGAAATTTTAGATAAGCAATTCTTTTTAAAAATAAATAAATTCAAATAAGCATGTTCTTCATATTTATTCCAAATTGAAAACTAAATTCATGTCAAATAGATGAAATCTTTCGCCATTTGACTTGAAAATTCAAATACAAGTTCACCACCACAAATCCAACTAATCCCAATCTAATTTCACAATTCACAAGACTCATTTGTTATTTTTTCAAGTTTTCTTTAACTTATCAATGGAGTTTTAATTTTTCAATATCCACAATTATCCTTCGTGTTAATCCATACTTAGACCTCTTTTTTGCAGCCTAATAAAACAAATGATCATCTCAATACTTTTAGACTAAAAATTTAAAATTAAAAAGGGTTAAGAGAGGGGTAGATCTAAGTGGTTAAGGTGGGTGGCTGATTTGTAGTGAAAAAGAAGTGTGGATTGAGAAGGAAGTGGATGAAGGAGAGAATGAAGAGGAGGACAGTGGGTGTGGTGGATGATATTCTAAGAAGAAGAAGAGAGAGGAGTGGGGGGGGGGGGGGGGGGGGACGAAGGAGAGAGAGGTGGGGGTGGGGTGTGGGAGAGGGAATGGTTGAGGAAGATGCGTTTTGAATTATTATTTTTTAAAATTGATTATTATTATTATTATTATTATTTAAATATTTTAAATGTAAAATACCTTATTTACTCGCTGTCAAACGCGTGTAATCACGTATTTTTTCAACTCAGCATTATCAATGTCACATATGTTCGGTCAATGATCAAAGGGGTTTAAAATATCGTGTTCTGATGAATTAGGGGTTCAGTTGACAAATTGATAAGTAGAAGGGTCCAACTTACAAATGGAGTCAACTACAAGGATCTCCTAAGTCATTCTGCCTCTATTTTTTTTCTCACTGCATTCTCATTATGAGTGTTGTCTTCGACTTGGGTTTATAAGTCCAAAGAAGTGTAAATGGTTGATTTTACGTTGTTGTTCGATGATGTTTTGATACCTATAAATATTTATGTTTGAGCAATAGGTTCCAGATCACAACATTTAGCATACAAAGATCGAAACATGCAATTATTTCATCTAAATATAGATTATGCAGTCAACAAGCATGTACAAAATCTAAAAATAACGAAAAGTCACCAAATTTTTATTAGCAACACATCGGTGAAACAAACAAAGAAGAGATGGGAGAAAGGACTCACCAGACATAAGCAAATGAAACCGATAAAATCAGTAACACGATGGAAGAAAGAAATAAACAGGGGATAATTTAAAACTACCAAAAACTGAAGTGAAATTGCAAGAGGCAATGCATACCTAGGCTAGAGTGACTTAAGTTTCAATGAAAAATGGCATATGAGACCTTCCATTTTACAAATCACCTTTTCTAAAAGCTTGAATAGAGAATAAGGATGGAAAGATTGAACTGGATATTTTAGTGGGAAGAGGAAACACATGTGTTTGAAGATGCACTACACACGTCATTTGAAAAAGTAATGGGTCAATTTGGTAAAGTGACCCTTTATCGGTACAACTTATGTTGCTTTTGGTATAACAATTTTATGCGGTGTTTGTACTCATCTTGTTAGCTTATAAATATGAGAATATATATATACCAGATGAGCAAATCCCGTGCAGACCCAATATGCTATTTAGTTTAGTTAAATATGTTGTAAAGATCTCAAGTGTACGTACTTGCTCTTCAAAATATTACATCATGGCTACTATTGCAACATCATGATTTTAAGTTGTTAGCTTATAAATATGAGAATATATATATATATATACCAGATGAGCAAAGCCCGTGCAGACCCAATATGCTATTTAGTTTAGTTAAATATGTTGTAAAGATCTCAAGTGTACATACTTGCTCTTCAAAATATTACATCATGGCTACTATTGCAACATCATGATTTTTAAGTTGAATTCCTCAAGAATCCATGAATTACCCTATTTTCTCAAAGTGGATCGTAAAGTGTAGGTATTGAATTATGCAAGTAGAATACTATAGAATTATGAATGTTATGAATTGATTACTTGAATCATGTTATCATCCATGTCTAATGTAGTAATTCTTGATGTGTTGGTGAAATTATGATCCATGGTCCTTGAAGGGCAAATTATGAGAATTATGTATGATCATGATATTTATGTACATGTTTTATGAATACTTTGAAAGTAAAGTGATTATGACTATGATGTAATTGTGATGTTGTTGAAAGGCTATTCTCAATTATACTCTTATGAATGATGATGACATGTTGTGAACGGTTTTCTCACAATATGGGGATTCTTAGGTTGAAAGGCTCTTCTCACCTATTGAATCTATGAGCTATCTAATGAATGTTGTTGGGTTGAGATGGATATTGATAGAGATGAAAACACATACGTGAGTTGAGACGGGGTTTCTAGTAACAATCTCTTGAGATGAATACTCATACGTGTGTTGAGGCGGGGTATCTAGTAGCAATCTCCATATTCCATTTCTCCCATAATAATGAACTCAAGTAATGTAATGATAAGTACTCCGTGGGGAATAAAGCTAAGCACCGAGTGGATATTGATTGAGATGGAAACTCATACGTGAGTTGAGACGGGGTTTCTAGTAGCAATCTCTTGAGATGGATGCCCATACGTGATTTGAGGTGGGGTATCTAGTAGCAATCTTCTTATCTCATAAACTATGTGCCCTCATAGGTTATTAGCTAGTGGATCCACCTAAGCTAAATGTTACCGGTCCTACCTTAGGCAAGTAGACCACCCTTTTCGGTGTGGGTAACACTGGATTCCATGATTTGCACACATGGTCTATGTCGGTTAAGGCTTACCCCCACAATGAATGAAAATGAACTATGGCTTCTCAAGAATGCACTACTTAGTGTGGGTGGGGGTATGAGACTTCATCTATGCATTGCACAAGTAGGCTTTGAGAGTAGTCATAGTGTGCTCCTTTATGTAATAATGTTTTATGAAATGAATATGCTTATGATGATGCTACTAAGTATGTTGATATGAAGGCTAATGGTAATGAAATATGCTTAATGTGGATTTTTGCTATGAGTTGCTTTCCTTGATATGACTTAGTAAATATGAAGGTTTCTTGTCTATGAGTATGAACTAAGGATGACATCAAAGAATGGTAAGTATGATTATGGTGGCCTAATTAAAAGTGGTACTTAGTATAGATGTGATTATAGGATCTTTATCTATGCATTGCACAAGTATAACTTAGGGTTACTTATGAGATGGTGCTATTATGCTATGATGGTCTATATGTTGAATATGCTTGTGACTTATGCTTTTATACTAAAGTGCATGATGATTCTCAAACTTGGTAAGTGCATGCTTTTCAACTAAAATGTCCTTTTTAGCATGTTTTCAAGGTTTTTATGCATGGCTTTCATACTTAGTGCATTTTTGTACTAACCCATATTTTCTACATTTTCACAAAGTGTAGGTTCCGGTTCTTAAGGTGATCTTCTTTTGGTTCAAGCTTGGATCGACTATTCTCCTAACTTGTGGTGAGTCCTCAAGATTCGAGGACGTATGAGTCATTAGTAGTTTCTTTCTAGTTATTTCATTTTGGATTGTTGAAAGGGTTGTGACCCTATTTTTGATTCAAAGATTGTATTAGATGGCTAATTGAGACAAGTTTAGACTTCCTCTTGCTTTAATAAAAGACTTCGATTGTATGGATAAAGTTTTAAAATTTCCGCATCATTTCTTTTATCCTATGTTATGATATGCTAAGGGCTTGTATGAGACCCCTTCGGGGTCAAGTACGCCTTGTCACATCTAGGGGGTACCCTTGGGTCGTGACAGTTCATCCCACCTAAATGCCATTTCTAATATAGGGTAGTGTGTGTTTGTGTGTGTCTGTGGAGACGAAAAAGTACCAATTTATCCTTAAGTTGATTCAAACTTTTCAGTATAATTTCACGTTTTTTCAGACATATATAATTACTTTTTTAAAAAAATAATCAAAGTCACTTAATTATGTCTCTCTAACACCAGAATCATAGAATTTTGAGTCATCCATTTGGACACAAATTTTGAAATTGAAACTTGAAAATTTGGACATGCATTTTAATTAAAAAATATTTGAAGTGAAAATGCCAAATATCTAAAAGCTGATGTGAGTCTATATATTTTGGGGCTTCAAAAAAGCTAAAAATGCTAAAAATTTGATTAGCAAATAAATATATTTTGAAGGGTAATGCTAAATAGCCAGAAAAATTGGCCAGAAGTCAGAAATTTAAAAAGTCTATAATATCTTTTTTATTTTAAAATAAACTGATCTTTCTTTCATTTTTTAATTAAAAAATATTAAAGTTAAAAGTTTAAAAATATTCAAAAAGGTAAAATAACATAGTGTGAAATGTGTTATTTTATAACCAAATTCAGGCCAAATTTTGTAGCCAAAATGATTTTTCATATTTTAAAAAAATGCTAAAAACATTGTTTCCAAGACGAGATATGGATGGACCAATGAGAGAGGGCTGCTAAGTCAATAATAGGTTCTCTGAATAGCTCTGCGCTTTTTCCCCAAGGAGCGAACTGAGAAGACAGCCTGTAACGATTCGATCAGAATGCTGCAAGGCGACAAATCTCCCATGGGGAAATGGGTCGCCTCATCATTCATCCTAACCATATTCCTCTTCTTCTCCATTGCGGAATCCACCAACAATTCTCAGGCAATTCTTACTTTTATCCTTTTCCATTCATCTACTTCAATGCATTTTCCTTTTTGCATTCACCAATCCATATTTTTTATATAAATGTCAGGTTCGATGTAGCAAAACATGTGTAGCAGAGAACTGTAATTGTATGCCTTCTCTTTCCCCCTTTTAAATTCCTTCTTACACAATGCATACTTAATTTACTTCTTCTTTTCAGCAATTGGAATTAGATACGGGAAATATTGCGGAGTAGGGTGGAGTGGTTGTCCAGGGGAGAAACCTTGTGATGATCTAGACGCCTGCTGTAAGATTCATGACGAATGTGTAGAGAAAAATGGTACTATTCCTTTTAATTCTTGTTCAAATTTATTCCATTTACTTCTTCTTGGAGTTTTGATTACTGCTTTGAGCTTGAGTACAGCTTGTCTCTCTTGTGAGAGTGAAACCTTATATTATTGAAAATTAGTTGGTAGCAGCATTGCCACATCTTGACATACAAGCTTTGGTTGTATATTTGTACCTTAGTATAAAATCAGTTGTCATACTTGAACTATGTAAATTTTATCTGATTGGCATATTGTAGTTAAAACGAATACAAATGAATAGCTAAAGCGATAATCCATAAATTCAAGAACAGCAAAATAGCATATATGCAGAGTGCTAATGTGGTATTTTCAAACTAACGTTATGTGACTCATAAGATATACATTTTTTGATAGACATAGAAGAAGTCATTTTGGACTCATTACTAGTAGATAGTAAAGAAAAGTATCTTATCTTGACGTTGACGTCTTCAAAATGCATATGAACCTAGTAGTCTGTGAGTTTCTAAAAATCTGAACTCTAAAGTCTTAGTTCAAAATATGTGGACTTGGAATTGAATAAGACAATACAATTAGAAGGATTAACAGTTGATTCAAAAGTCAAGTACTGCATGAAATGCACCTTAGTTACTTGTCCAAGACAAGAAACTGTCAGCATCTATTTCTCTGTAGCTTAAAAATATGATAGGCCTATGTATTGGGAGGATATAGAGGCTTACTTGGTGTTAGGCCTTCAATCTTTGATGTGACGGTCAAATGTCTGGCTGCATCAGCCTGAATTTCGATCTGAGCATACTAATATGATGAGGAATGAATCGGTTTCAAGTCCTGTATTTTGTTGCCCAAAGAGCTATATATGCACCATTCAAATAACTGCCCAATTGAGAATGTGGATATACCTTCAGAAAATCCTGATATTGTTTGTGTATTTTCGCACAGTTGCTCCAAAACAATATTACCTTTAAGGTGAAAATGGAGTAATTTCTAATGACCATTTATCTATCACATCACTACTAGATTCTGACCACTTAGCATGCAGTTAAGCTATTTCAAATCAGACAAGGAATCTCAAGACAATCTGATTGTGTAAGAAAATTGAAATACAAAGAATACAAACAAGGAAACACTACTGTTGAATGCTGTTTTCTTTTTTCTTCTTTCCTTGTCCTCTTTTGAGATCATTGCCTGAGGAAGAGCGTTTACATACTACACTTGACACATCTTTCAAATATGTTATTTTATTTCTCACATGGTATAAGAGTTCTTATGAGAAATTTCTTGCTATGGAATCACCAGTGCCAAAAGAGAATATATTCTCATCTGCAGTTTTCGAGCCAATCCCAGTTCCCTTTGTGATGCTCTAGAGGTCCACTATCACCTGCATTAACCTGTTATTCTCAGAACCCTTTTTCAGGGGAGTTGGAAACTATTGCATCTTTTCTAAAGAGGATTTCTCCCTCTTATCTAACAAAAATTGAATTATGGAACTTTCTCCTCTTTTTCTGGTTTTACCAGTTATTTTTCAGCGACCTTGACTGAGCTTTCCCGCAGAATTATGCCTTTCTGATTACTTTTGAAAATTATCTGATACTTGAGGGTCAGTCAGGGCTTTTGACTTTAGCCCATAAAGTTTCTGAAGAAGCCAGTGAAATATTGTAAGTCTTAAGCAAATAGATTATTTCAGCGACCTTTTCGTGCTTGAATATCCTATATGATTATAATGCCTTCCTTCGGTGCCAGATGCAATAGTTTCTATTAGTAGCTTCTGTCCCTAAAGTAATAATCTTGTCTACTAAACTATGATTGGCCATCATAATTCATATTAGGAAGTAAATATTTTAAAGCAAAAAGGGATTAGCTCAAGGAATACTAAAGAATGTGCTAATGACAATGTTATGTAAAATAAACCTGCCACTCCTAATCACTTTATAATATGTTGTAGTTAAGTTTCTTTCTCCCAAATAGGCTTTCCATATGTTAATGATGAAAACCTGGACAAAGATCCCAAAATTCATGAGCATGGTACTTCTGGAATATCTCCTCTATGTAATTTTTAAGGGCCTAGTGTCACGTCCCGCCACTTCACAATCAAATTTTGCAGTCGGATAGGGGCGGATGTGTCTAGAGTTATGGAGAGGTTTATAGAGAACTCTAGAAGCCCTTAGAGTTTTCAAGAAGGCTTAGAAATCCCTAGGTCCTTCCTTAGAATTCTCTAGAATGCCTTAGATATTTTCTTGGAAAACCTTAGAAATTCCTAGAAAGTGTAGAGATTTCTAGAGAGGGACCAAAGTGTAAATAGTCTAGGGACTTGTAAAGTAATTTTAAATTGCACTTTAGTCCCTAGGTGTTAGTATAAATAGAGGTGCCCCTCATTTGCTAGGCACCAAGAAAGAAAGAAAGCAATCCAACAAAGTGTAAACAATCTTCCAAGCAATATAAAGCCTTCTTCCAAAATTCTCTAAGTCTTTCCTTTCATTCTCTTAGCGATCTTAGCATAAAAGGCTTACTTGAGCTTACAAGATCGTGAAAGATTCGTGAGTAAGTTGTCAAGTGCCACACGGAGCTTTAGTAAGACTCAGGCGTCCGTGACACTAGGTAACATATCAATGATACATTTTAGTTTCTTGTTGCACGAAGTTTCACCGATGCTTATGTCAGGACCCAATACTATCCCCTAGATGTGACATAGTGCCTAGAGCCACAAGTGACCCCAAGCTAACCATATGGCATGAGATGACACTAAGATAACATACATAACTGAATAAAATGAAAACAAACTAAAGTCTAAAAGAGCTATCATATCATAAAGGAGAGATTTGATACCAAGGCAACATATGAGGAAACAACTACTGTCCGAAAAGCATCTAATCATAATGAGTTGCTAGGACAAGTCCCTAGCTAACTATATGCTATCTGAAAACTAATGGCAAGGACAAGAAGAAAATTATAAGTGGTGTCCTCGAGGAGATGAGGACTCACCTGCTCTCCTAACTGGTTGATAGGGGCAGGACTAATCGTGGGCCTGATGAGGTTCGTCAGAACCTATATTATGAAACAATATACTCAAAAAAGTATACGGTGAATACTTGAAATATACTGAGCATGAGTAAAATGCATAAACATGATAAGTCTGTAGAACATGCTAATGCAATGACCAAGTAAACATAACATGAAAACAGATGACTGAATGGGAAAACATAGTACAAGGTCATGCAATATCTGAAATTTGTGGGATGTATATAATAGTCGATATAAACCATGTGAGCTACAACATGGGAGTTCATTCTGCTCTCACATCAAAAAGAGAGTGTTTTACTTGCCAAGGTAAGGACCATGAAATCTGAGCTAAGGTGGATCCATTAGCTAATGTCTATATGAGACAAATCCTATGGTGGCACATAGTTTTGGGGCTTAGAAATTGCTACTAAAGGTCCATGGACGCTAAACGGAAACCTTCATCCCAAAAGTTCACTCGGTGCTAAGTATACTCCCAACGGAGACATGTATAAATTTGAAAACAATAATGATCTGAAAATACTAAATCATTCATGAAAAATATGATAATTTGAGTAGCTCCTAAATCTTGATAACTGAACATAATCTGAAGGCCTAACCCATCGGTGGCCTCCTAAAGTTGGCACGAAGTTTCACTTAGACACCTTTACTGGATTCCACTGTGTCATTTTGACACTTTTTCTTACATGGCACAATGAGTGATACACTCATTATATGCGTGTGAGAGACTTATTAAACTATTTTTAATTTTATTTTCTTTATCTTCTTCCCCATTTTCAGACAACATCTTCCCAAACTTAAATGAATTCTAGCAGCATAGATTTCCTCAAGTTTGAACACATTTTCTTATTTTGTTTCCCTTCTTCCTCGATTTAGTTTGACAAAAAATAACATATATCTTACCTCTGATTTTTTTAGAATTTGAAGCATTTAAAAAGAGATAGGTGTTAATGGAGGAAAGCACATCACATCGCCTTTGTCCTTTCTTTTAGTAGCTGATCTGATTATTGAAAGGTCTAGAAAAGTTTCAAGAAATTAATCTTTAGTACTAGAGAACTCATATTGCACAAGACTTTGATTGTTGGGGGATAAAACAAAGCAACTTTGGATAAGAAAAACCGTGGGGGTTGGGATTGTTTTCTGCAAAAGAACGCTGGAGTGTTGTGCAGGGGATGCGGGGTGCAGGGGAGGGGATGGAGCGTTGCAAAATAAATTTTAAAATTGTTAAATTGTTTAGGTAAAATGCTACATGTGATTCATTCATTGGCTATTTTTTTCTTAAATTTAAAATTCATTGTTTAAGAATTAGTTTGAACACAAATGACAAATGTCCAAATTTAATTTGACACTTTACACATCAACCGCGAGTATAACACACCCACCCACTATATTTTTGCTGATTAAAAAAAAGTGTCAAAATGACACAACGAAATATTGGAGGTCTCAAGTTCGAAACCCCTTGCCAGCGAAAGCAAGGGGTTTGCCTTCTGGGTCGAGCTTGTCGCACCAGGCTTGCCTAGTGCGGGTTACCTCTCCTATGTGGTTTGCGAGCTATTGCATAGGAGCGGGGGTTTTACCCTGTGCGCACCCAAAGGGTAGCGGCTGCGGGTTTCCCTTGTCATAAAAAAAAAAAAAAAAAAAAGATACTAACTTGTCAACTTAATTCAAATAACAAATAAAAATAACCAACTCCTAAATATAAGTCAAATAGGACTCTAATAACATAATTTAAAAATCCTAAAAATAGCTAACTGTTTTATTTCTGCAATATCCTTAGACATATTCTCAACACTCCTTGGATCAGGAATTGCAGATTGTAGTCTCATCTGAAATTGACCTTGTCAACAAATCTGCTAATTCATCCTTTGTCTTGCAAGGCTTGTGTGCATCTTCTGTTGGATTAAATGAGAAGCTCTTACCTCTCATTTCAACTTGTAAAATCTCTTGCTTAGTAGAATAAAAAATTCGACAATATTTGTCTCCAAATAATAATTTAAATCCTTTTTCTATTAACTGACCAACACTAAACAAACTTTTATCAATATCAGGCACATAAAGAACCTCTGAAATTATTTTTGTACCTGAATTTGTTTTAATTGAAACATACCCTTTTCCTTTTGCAGGAATACAATCACCATTCCCAATTCTGACTTTCTTATTTTCCATAGGAATGACCTCTTTAAAAAGATTTCTTTCATATGTCATGTGGTTTGTACAACCACTATCAATCACCCAAAAATCAGACTTTTTGGTTGAAAAACAAGTTGCCACAAATAAGTGGTCTTCCTCTTCTTCTTCAGTAGTGACTTGGGCAACTGTTTCATCTTTTTGAAATTTGCTTTTTCAAATCACAGCTTCATGACCAAGTTGTTTGCAGTTCTTGCACTGTGCATCTGGTCTTTCCCAACCTTTATATGGAGGATGTCCATTTTTTCCAGTGCTGACAAGGTGGGTAATTTTTCAAAAATGTACCCTTGCTTTGAGTTTTGTGGTTGGCTACTAATGCTCCTTCAACCATGCCATCTTGCCTCATAAGTCCTTTGTTCCTGAGCCTGCAAAGAATTTAACAATTCTGCCAAGGTAATTTTGGACAGATCTTGTGTGTTTTCCAAGGTAGTTATACATGCTTCATATCTTTCGGGCACTATAACAAGAACATTTTCAACAATTATTGTATCTTTAAATTCAGTGCCTAGTAATCTTACCTTGTTGACAATACCAAGCAATCTGTCAGAATATTCCTTGACTGTTTCTGACTCTTTCATTCTCTGCAATTCGAATTCCCTCATTAAATTTAATACCTTCATTCCTTGTATTCTTTCATCTCCAGCATATTCTTTCTTCAGATAATTCCAAATATCTTTTGGTGATGTGAGAGTCATGATTTTCGTGAAAACAGTTGTCGAAACAGCAACAAACAAAGTTGCTTTTGCCTTCGACTTAATGGTTTTCTTTTCCTTGTGACTCTTGATCTGGGCCACGGTGGGATTATTTGGCAGCGGATTAATTTCATAATCCTCGATCATGAAAATACTTGCATGCTATGAGTTTCATCAAAATATCATTGAAAACATTGAATTAGAATTAATTCCTGCATAATAGGATCAATCATTAAGAAGAAACCGAAATTCAACAAGAACCCATAAGAAATCATGAAACCCTAGAATTTGGGAGATTTATAATTGAGAAATTGAGGTTTCTTTGGGACTACCCATTAATAAAGTTCCCACATACCTTGATTGAAACCCTAGCTTTAATCCTTCAATGGAGACTCGAAATCTTGGAGCCCTAGATTGCTTTAGGGAGAAGACTTGAGAAAGGGAAAATTGGATTTTGGGAGAATGAGAGTGAATGGGGAGGGTCTTAGGAATCAGTTACACCCACTTATAATAAGCCAAAACGACATAGCATAGGAATTAAAAGAGTAGGAAAAGACTAAAAAGTCTCTTATTAAAAATTGCCGAATAGGTACTACGAGGGCATCTACAGACCGTAGTTCCTTCTACGACCCGTAGAAGCCTATCTACAAAAATCACCTGATTTATGAACTTCCAACCAAGAGACCATACTACGGATCATAATTCCTTATACGATCCATACTATCCAACCGTAGAATCCCAACTACTGGAATTACCAAGTCTCAGAAGAATGAACCACAAACCTAATTACAACTCGTGGTTCCTTTTACGAGTCGTACTGATGGGTCGTCAACCTAATGCACCGATGGTCCTAAAGTTTCAGGGCTTGGAACTATGAGAGCCTTTCCACGACTCGTGAAACAAACCACTACTTGTAAATATCACTCGTCCTGTTCAAGTCAACTTTCCAACTTTCAAAAATTTCTTTACTCGGGATGTCTACGACCCGTAGAACTTAGTATGATCTGTAAAGTCACTCGTAACCATTGAGACCCTTAACCTGATTTTTGAAGTCCAATTCACGGATGGTTCCCACGAGCCATATGCCATTCTACGACCCGTAGACTATGCTTGTAAACTCCAAAATTCTGCACACTTCCGTAGATTTCTGCACTTTCCTGGTTTATCGGAGTTAGGCACTTTTGAGGTGTTACAGCTAAAGTATGTGGCTTCTTAGGTTATAAATGAAAAGGCAAAAAACCTAATATACCCCTCAATTATGTCATTTAAAATTGATAATCTGATATACCTCTCGTTATAAAAGTGACTTATATATCCCTATTGTTGCACAAATGACTCAAATATCTTTTATCTTTTTCCTCTAACGGAAGTGAAGAAGATAATTTTAAATTTATTTTTTAAGTTTTTTATCAAAAATATATCCATATAGGTATATTTGATCCTTCTCACACGTATTTTTTTTTTTGACTTTTTAGATTCAATGGCTAATTTGAATTTGTTATTTCAATGATCAAATTTATTTTTTCACCAACTATCTTATAAAATTTATCATAGATGCCCAACTTTCTTTTTTTTCACAGATTCAAAAAAAATTACAATATAGCCGCACAAAAAGTTTTAAATTTTTTCATACTTTTTTCTCTTTCTCCATTCACACTTCTTTCATTTTATTTCTCATATTTTTACACAAAAGAATGAAAAAAAAATTGAGATAAGAATAAGAAACTCAAATAATGATAATCAAAGTAAAAAAAAAAATATCATGTGTGAGAAGGATAATATATACCCCTATATGATTTTAAAAAAAATTAAAAATCAAAATAATAAATTTAAATTTTTTTTTTTCATTTCTGTTATATGAAAAGGGTATATATGAGTCACTTTGGTAACAATAGAGGGATATATGTGGGTGATTTTTGTAATGGTAGGGTATATGCGAGCCACATTTGTAACAAGGGGTATATCAACTCTAAATAGCAAAATTGAGGGATATATCAGACCATTTTCCCTAAAAGAGAAAAAACATTAATGTTTAGATCACTTCTAGACTTCCATTTGAGTTTTTAGATTATTGTGCATCAGATAACCTTTCTTATTAGGGGTGGGTGTTCAGATTGGATTTTGGGTCTTCAGATTCAAGAAATTACAATCTAAATAAGTTTGGATTGGATCAGTTTTTTTGAAGTTCGGATTGGATCAGTTTTTATGTTCTTCTTCGAATTAATCGGTTTGGTTAATTTGGATTTTCAGTTTTGAGCCTACAAGTTGAGTTGGTTCTTCTTCTTCCTACAAAAATGAACATCCAAGTACAGTATTCATGTCAAACTGTCATTGATAATTCCCCATGCCAAGCATTGAGGTCTGAGATTGACTAGTCTAAACATAGTAAAAAATCATGTCTAAATAAAAAGTATTTTAACAGACTATTAAATATTTTGGATTTTCGAATATTTCAAAAATCCGAAGCTATCCAATCCATAATTTGAAAATCCAAACCAAAAATTCAAAATATTCGGACTTCGGATCTGCCCAAACTATACCCACCCCTATTTCTGATACATTAGGTTCTTGTGATTCTCATCATTGGCTTACACGTGAGATTTTTCTCTAATAATGCAGAGTACTTGGTCATTCTTACACTGCCATTTCAATTGAGACATAAAATGCATTCTTGGTTTAACTTTGTACATCTAAAATGGGGCACCACTCTTATGCATAAAGTTGGGGTAGATGACTTCCCTTTCAGCAGCCTATGGTACTACAGTCAAGAAAGAATCATGCCTTTCAGTTTATGAATTTTTTTAGTTGTTTGTCTTTCTGGTGCACCATGTCACTACACTCTACAGGGATGGGGAGGGGCCTTGGTTCTTGGTGAGTTGGTATAAAATCAGGCATGCTTTGATCAGTTTCTAAATTTTGCTGGAGAGGTGATTTTATTGGTTAAACTGATCATAAAGCGATTCTCGGCCATTTTTTTTGTTGTTAAAATCCTGCTGATGAGGAAACACTGAGAAATGTTTGACAATGAAAGAGCAGTAAACGCAAAGGGGAACCTGTTAAATGGCAGCTTCTTTTGCTGGCATGAATTTCCATGTGAAGCTATAAGCTTCCAGATGATGCCTACTTTCCTGTCCCACATTATTACAGAATCGACCATTTTGTTAGCAGTTTTTTTCATCCTAATTTTGGTAATTACACCTGTTAAAGAGAGGAAGAACTTGCAACAGAATATGGTTTGTTCGTTTGTCAGACTTCTAGTTAAGTGTTTAATTCAACTGCTTCATACTTTCAGGTATGACCAATGTTAAATGTCATGAGAAGTTCAAGAGATGCATAATGAAAGTGCAGAAGTCTGGGAAGGTTGGGTTTACTAGAGATTGCCCCTATGATGTAGCTGTTCCAACGATGGTACAAGGTATGGACATGGCTATTATGTTTAGCCAACTTGGAAACTCGAAGCTTGAACTTTGATCATTTCACTCTGCTAGCGGGAAACGGTATACTTGAAATGCTTGCATTAACCATTGCTTGCTGATTCAATTGTACAACAGGAATGTTATTCATCTCTTTTTAGGTGCTTTTCCTTTTTCAGAAGTCCATTTTGTATTAGCGCCAAAGACGTAGCTATTCAATTGTAAAGGTTTGTCAGTGGAGGTTTCTGTATGTTTCTAATTGGTACCACTGTTTAGTGGTTTTTGAATAGGAAGAGACTTGACAAATCCATGTTGATTGGCTGCTGGATAAGCTGCATATTCGAGAGACCTGCTAGTTTTGTCAGATTTAGGGGAATGGATCAGATTTTCCCCTCTACAACAATAACAGCATATCCGGTATAATCTCATATTTGCCTTTCTGTTGATAAACATAATATATACTAGTTTTGACGCACGTGCGTTGCACGTGAATATCAAATCATGTACTACACTATTTTTAGAAATAATGTGAATATTATTATTTTTTAAAATTAAGTAGAAAGTTATAAAATGAATGATTAAGTATAACTGTATAAGTTCCTATGAATAGTGGATGTAAACTTTCTTATGATTATTACTAAAAGTTAGTCACTCTTAAAATCTCTTAGTTATACTTCTAAAATATAGTTTCTCCTCCCTCCCCCATAGTGCATTACTTAACATTTATGTTAGGGAGTGTTCAAATTTTACTGAACTTTGAGATTATCAATATCTATAAATTAGAAGTGAAATTTTAAGAAGAGAATAACAAAAAAACATATAAAAATTGTAGTTTAAAAATGTAAGGAAGTCCCTCCATTTATGGTTAACAAAGGATAGTATGAGCATGTGCATAGTGTTTCTTATCATAAAAGTCACAACCCTTCGGAAATGTCACAATTCATCGGTAAAGTCACAACTATTTGAAAAAGTTGTAACCATTCAATGTGAAATGATGTCTTCTTTTAATATAATATATTATAATATATATAAATAAATAAATAAAATATAATATAAAATATAGAAGATATACTAAATTGGTGTTTTAAGAAGAAGAAGAACAATGAAATTTTAAAAAAATTGTAGTTTTAAAATTTAAGGAATCCCCTCTTTTTATAGCCAACAAAGGGTAGTGTATAAAAAAAATGCTTATTGTGCCTTATAAAAAAAAAGTCACAACCCTTTATAAAAGTCACAACCCTTCAAAAAGGACACAATTCATCGGAAAAGTCATAACTCTTTGTAAAAGTCACAACCCTTCGGAAAAGTCACAGTTTTTTGAAAAAGTCGCAACCTTGTAGAAAAATCACAACCCTTCAAAAAGGTCACAACTCATCGGAAAGTTATAACTCTTTCGAAATGTCACAACCCCTCAATGTGAAATGGTGTGTGCTTGTAATATAATACGACGTAATATAAATAAATAAATATAATACACTATAAAATATCGAAGATATACTAAATTTGGTGTTTTAAGTTGGGTGTGTTATAATAATTTAACATTTAACCTTGATAGTTCATTCTTTTAAGGTAGTATAGATATATATATAGATATAGATAAAAAAAATGTAAGACATAGATTTGTCTAATTTCAATTTTATATGAAATTGTAAAAAATAAAGAAGACTTTTAATATAAGGATATGAAGAATATAGAAAAATGTCCTTTAAATTTATGGTCCTAAAGAAGCGCCCCCACCTCCAAGAAAAAATAATATTCTACATTAAACTAAATAAATATAAAAGTATAACAAATAAATTGGAAACAAAGGAGTACTTATTAAATCTAGTTTGAACTCTTCAAACAAGTTTTTGGTCAAATCCTTTTTCGCCACTAGTTTGAGATTTTCACAGCTTGAACACCAAGTTGTAGTTTGTGCAAAAGAAAATCATTGAACTTCTTGTCCAGTAGAAAATGCTGCAAAAGTATATATGGCCAATAAATGAGTTCATATTAATTATCTAGATAGTCTTCTGGTTTGAAGTTGAGTTATTCCTTTCTCCTTTTTGCATCATTTTTTGTTGATCTATCTAATTTACCCATAAAAAGTATTGTAATTGCATAATTGAACACCTCTCATAATCTTCCTTGTTTTAAGAAAAAGAATAGAAAACTTACAAAATTTGTAGTTTAAAAGTGTGATAAAACCTCTCTATTTATAGACAACAAAGCATAGTATGAAAAGGGGCTTATCGTGCCTTATCAGAAAAGTCACAATCATTCAGAAAAATCACAACTTTTCAGAAATGTCATAACTCATCGAAAAAGTCATAACTCTATAAAAAAAAAGTCACAACCCTTCGGAAAAGTCACTACTCATGAATGTGAAAAAGTGTAAGCTTTTAATATATTATAGAACAAATAAACAAATGAATAAATAAAATATAAAATATAGAATAGATACTAAATTGGGTGTTTTAAGTGGGGATATTATAAGAATTTAACATTCAAGTTAGAGAGTTCATGCTTTTAAGGTAGTATATAATAGATAGATTGAAGATTCGTTATACTTCTAATCCTACCTCGTGGAGGTAGAAGTTGTTTTCAAAAGACCTAGATTTGCCTTTATTGAACTTACCATTACCATGTGGAGGTAGAACGGTTATTTTTGAAAGACCCAAATTTGTGCCTCTGTTGATAAAGATAGTATATATTTAACATGTTTTGTACGTTGCAAACAAAAGCATCCCTATCATTGAGATTGTTGTTAAAACAATACCCCTATTATTAAAGAAAGCTCATGGTGCAAGGATCTAGCTATTAATATCTCATGTGGCTTGTCATTTTGTGTAAGCTGGAAGTCACGTGACATGTCGTCACACCATTGTACCCCCATTTTACCCTTCCCCAAATATCTTCTCCTCCTTGACTATCACCACTTAAAGTTATCGATACTCCATCCCCGGTACCAAAAACATAGGGGTTAGGGTTCATGCTCCAATACATCCCTTTTTTGCCCATTCATGTTCTCAAGGTCATAAATCGCTCCTAGAAACTTTCCCTTTATATCCCAAATTATTCTAAACTATAGAATATGTAGTTAGTTTCTTTTTAATTATGATTTAAAAAAAAAAGAAACAAGAGAAAAGCTTTATGGGAAAGCTAAAAGAGATTTGTTTTGGTACACCAAAAAAAGCTAAAAAAGATTACTCCCTCCGTTTAAAAAAGAATGTGCTAGTTTGACTTGGAACGGAGTTTGAGAAAAGAAAGAATATTTTATAATTTTGTAGTTCTAAATTAAAGTTATGTCAAATGTACCAAAATGCCCTTTAATCTTGTGATCTTAAACATGACATGTGTAAAATTGAAGTTAAAGTGTTGCCAAAAAAGGAAATGAGTCATTCTTTTTGAAACAAACAAAAAAGGAAATGAGACCATTCTTTTTGAAATGGAGGGAGTACTATTTTTAAAAAGCTACGCCACTTAAGTTTGTTAGGAGAAGAAACTCCATATATGTATACGCACTTCCCAAGATTATTAAATCTTCATCATGTTTGTGTCCTTCATTTGCCATGAAATCAACACATTGATTCGCCTCTCTCCAGATGTCTTTAGTCAATTCCTTGTTGGTATTCAATAAAATTTACAATCTTCAATAATAGCTCCAAGAGGATGATGTTGTATGGCTTCATCCTTAATGAGCTTGCCAATGGTTAGGATCTGTTTTCACTACAATTTCTTGGTATTGTATTCGTTTAGCTACAATGAGCCTTTCAAGCCTCTAATTTATTCACAATCATATTTATTAACGATATCTTGGTATATTCAAAGAGTGAGGGTTAGAAAACAAATCATCTCATATTAGTTTTTAGACACTTCAGGATCACAAGCTTTATGTTAAGTTTTCTAAGAGTAAATTTTGGCTGAATTACGTGTCATGCCTAGGCCATGCCATTTTCAGTGAGGGTATCAAGGTAGATTCCCAATGATCAAGGTAGTAAAGAATTAGTCGAGACCCACGACGCTGACGGAGATTGAGAGTTTCTTGATTTGGTTGGGTAATATAGAAGATTTGTACTAGGTTTTCCCTCTGTTTTTGCTTCATTAACCAAACTAACCTAGCAGAAGATCAATTTTCAATGGTCGGATGCATATGAGAAAAGTTATGAAGAGTTGAAAACCAAATTGACTTTTGCCCAAGTATTGATCCTACAAGAAGGAACTGATGGGTTCATAGTATATTGTGATACTTCAGAAATTGGTCTAGAAGTGTCTTGATGTAACATGAGAATGTAGAATCTTATTCTTCCAGAAAACTTAAGAACCATGATAAGAACAATCTGATCCACAACTTAAAATTAGTAGCAATGGTTTTTTCCGGGGGATCCTTCCGCAAGAATGGAACGAACCAAGTTAATCTATACTAGAGTGAGGAATAAAAAGCAACAATCAACTAGCTGTTTTGATGTCCCATGATTATGTTAACTTAGAGACAAAGGGGAAGGACACCATCGGAGGCAAGCCTTAAGTCAGAAAATCGATAATTAATTTTTTTTCCAAGTAGGATTTGAACCTACGATCTATCGATTAGCGTGCATAGACTTCTGCTTTCCTTAGGAAGATTTCTTGTCTTATGAAAAGAAATTTAATTCATTTTTTCGGGAATACTGGAAAAAGTCACTCCTCCTTACACTACTAAAAAACTGCCAAAAAGCGACGGACTGCGTCGCTTTTTTGGTCAAAATCAACGGAAAAGTAACGCAATCATATTCGTCACTTTTTGGCTCGACGCTTGTCCGTCGCTTTTTGATTATTTTTTTCAAGAATTTTTTTTAACAAAAGCGACGGACTGCGTCGCTTCTTTTATATTTTCATTTATTTTTTATTTCCAATAAGTGATGTAGTCCGTCGTTTTCTGGAAATTAATATTTTAAAAATCCCAGAAAAGCGACGGACTAAAGGACACTGTCCGTCGCTTTTTTGGAATTTAATTTTTTTAAATACCTAGAAAAGCGACGGACTAAAGGACCCTGTCTGTCGCTTTTCTGGGTTTATTTGAAAAAATAATGCAAAATAGCAATGGACAAAACCACCCTGTCTGTCGCTTTTTTCTGCAATTTTTTGACAGCAGACTCACCTTCAAATATAAATCAATCAATCCAATTCAATTCATATTCAACTAGCCCAACAAATAATATAATGTAAACACATAACATATACAACATCAAACTTAAATCAATCTTCAAAACTAAACAAATCACAATACAAAAACTTCTAAAGTATTTCACAATGTGTTTCAAAAGAGACCTAAACTAGGGAGTGACATCTACAAAATCATCCTTCTCATCACTGTTGTCGTCGGTGTCCTCGGGAGCCGAAGTAGTAGGCCGACGAGCGAGGTTCAACACTTGTTCTTTGATTTGCTAAACGGTTGCACTCATGCTTTGTTGTTCAGCTACCCTTCTCCGCTCTGACTCTGCCAGTGCCGATGTAAGCTGTGCTATTTGAGCCGACATAGTAGCAATCTGAACACCGTTAAGCCTCGGCTTGACGTGACGATCCAATACCTTCTAAGCCTGACTGGAGTCTTCTTACATCGTTTCAAGAGCCTCGACCATAGACTCTACCCTTGTGTGTCCCCCTACCACTTTCTCTGTCCAAATTTGGGCGGACAGTTCATGTGTCATTTGGAACGAACTATCCAAATTCTTAGCAACGTACTGATGAAACTCATTCTGCATATTAAATATAAAAATTGACCTCAAATATATATATATATATATATATATATATACATATCATAAATATATTCACTATTAGTATATATTATTCATATTAAATAACATACAAAAGTTCGTTCGGCCCTTTCCTCGACCCACACATCCGGATCCGACTCATTTTCTTTCTTCTTCACACGAGTTTTCTTGAAAACCTCTGGTTCAATGGGAGTGCGCCCCAATTCTTTTTCCTATAAATAAAAACTGAAATTTATAACGATATATATGAATAAACTAATTATTTATTTAAAAGTTTGAATTAGAATTTACCATCTCTCTTGTAATTGTTCCAACTGTCTTTGCACCTCTGGTGTGCAACGAGCCACCCTTAAAACTGCCTCTAGACTTTTTGGCTTGTTCGGAAATTGCCTTAAACTTTTCTGTGTTCTAATATGCACACAAATCATCAAAACATGAGGCAACATCCAACCCGGACGTTGATCAGTATCCCAAACTTTCTTTAGCCAGCTAGACAGTCTCGCGGATGCCCTTCTCTCAAATGTGGTCGCAATGACCAAATTGTACCTCGACTCCTAAGTACACATAGTCTGAAAAAAATTGAATAGTGTTAATTAGATCAATAGTAAAAAAAAGTAAAGTATACTAAAATTATTAAACTTAACTAAAAAATATATACCTTAAATTCATTAAATATCGCCTGACGTATACTGTTTAGAATCTCGCTCCAAAAGTGATAAGCATGTGTGTAAAGTCTTCTAACACAGTCTTTTAAAGCCCGGGCAGCATCTTTTGCAGGATGCCACCTGCAAAACACATAATAAATATGTTAGTTCATGAATAATATATTAAAGTATAAGAAATAAATAAAATAAACTAACAATAGATAACAAAACAAACTTACGATGATCCATCCAGCTCAATCATAACTCTACCAAGTCTGTCCTTCTGGCCAGGAGCTAGAGCAGGCATCGCAACATCTGGTGTAGCACTAGGTGCAGCTGTAGATGAAGGTGATACACTAGGATGCACAAAATGCTAAGTCAATGGAGGCGTACCGGCCATAGCATCCAACTGCTCGCTACTAGAATCTCCAATCCTCATGATAGATAACTGAGGAGATGCACGTATGGGAGATGGAGTACCATCCGATATCCTACCTACTGATAAGGTTCGTGGTCGACGAATAACCTATAAAGGTAGGTCCTCGTAGTGACGTGGAGGCAATCCCTGTGAATAGAGGAAACACCGACTGGTCGATGATAATTAGGACAATATTGTCGAGGATCCGCCGTACCAAACGGAACAACAAATAAATGAGTATCATGACTGATACGTTCTGGCGCAGAATAAATAGATCCTGGAATATCCTCAGGATCTGTGGGTCTCCTATCTGACTTCTTCTTTTCAGCCTTATTGGTCTGGCTAACTCTAAAATGTTCGCAATGTCTATCACCGTCACCACCTGATAACATCTGTATGCAAATTTACATGTATAATATATAAAAATCATAAATTAAATAAAATTAGCAAAATAAATTAACTTACATATACTAGCTTTCATTCTACTACTATTCCTCCTCGCTTGTTTCAATTCCATCATTCTCCCATTCTTCCTCCTCAGTTGTTTCATTTTCATTATCGTCCCATTCTTCATCATCAAATGATTCATTTTTCTCATTCTCTGATATTTCTTTCTCAACATTCAGTATCTCATCATCAGATACTTGTTCTAATATGTGTTAAGGATGTTGTAGTGTGGTTTTCAATTCAATATCAACTTGTTGATGAACAATTGCAACATCATTTTGATATGCCACATCTAAGACATTGTCAATTTCAATTTTTCCCACATGCTTACTTTTTATATCAACCCACCAATCAGCTTTGTCTCTATGCAATGGATATGGAGCGTAATACACTTGTTTAGCATTTTGTGCAAAAATGAAAGGATCATAACTTTTGTATTTCCTGTTGTGCTTAACTTCAATTATATTATTTTAATGGTCCACCTTTGTGCCTCTATGTGATGGGTCAAACTACTCACACCGAAACAATACAATCTTCTTCTTAGACCAACCTGAATACCTCATTTCAATAATCTCTTGAATGACACCATAATATTCAATAGTTTGGCCAGTACCATCAACATCACCTTGTATGTAGACACCACTATTATTTGTTTTCTTGTTCCTAGAAACTTCTTCAGTTTGAAACTTAAAACCATTGGCACAATACTTATTCATTGTCAGTACTTGAGATTCAGGTCCAAGTGCTACAATTCTTTCACTAATTGCAAATGTTGGACACTTGAGTATTCATCGTAAACCTACGTGATTGTTATTTCAAGTAATATAATTTAGTATAACATGAATATATTATTAAATACTTAGTGATTGCACACTTACATAGTTTCTTAGCCATTTGGAAAATTCTGTATAGATGACTTCATTACCCCATGTGTTTACGAACAAGCTAATCATTTTACATTCAAGTATTTCGTTAGTTAATGAACACTTATTAGTATGTAATTTGATAACATATTTTTAACACTTACTTGAGATATGGTTGAATCTCTGGACAATTAAGCAAAATATGTGTCACAACTGATTGCATTTCCATATCAGTGAAGCCTCGCTTTCCACGCCTTTTAGATCCTCGACCATTTTGATTAAAAATTGATATCGGTGGAAATAAAGGATCAATATCGCCTTCATCATTGCGATTGGGCCTGTTTCTCCTACATGACACATCATCAGCAAAGTAATAAGATTAAAAATCACCAGTTTCTCTCCCAATATGACCTTGAACAACATATCCTTCGATCTTTCCCCTTTGCTTAATTGTTTGCTTGGAACTATCAATTTTTCTGCATGTATATGCGTATATATATGTTAATAAAAGACTTCGTGAATATTTCAAATGGGTACCTTTCAAATGGGTTCTCAAATGGATACATCCATCTTGTTTGAACCGAACCTTCGAGGCGGGCCTCTTGTACAAGGTGAATTGGAAGATGCTCCATCACATCAAAGAAACCACATGGAAATATCTTCTCCAACTTAGTAGTAATAACAAGAATATTTTCCTCCATCCTGTCTAAACTACTCTCCAATAACTTTCTAGAACACAAATCTTTAAAAAAAAGACTTATCTCTGTGATTGGTTTTCATATCCTTTCAGGTAGATGGCTAAAAGTGATAGGAATTAAAGTTTCCATGAACACATGATAATCATGACTTTTCATACCTATCAATTTTCCTTCATTCATATCCGTCCACTTTCGTAAATTCGAAGCATAGCCCTCCGACATCCTCAAATTTTTAACCCACTCACAAATTTCACGTTTCTCATCCAATGTGAATGAAAAGCTGGCTTTGGGTTTAACTGTTTTACCATTTTGTAATTCCTGCAGCCATAACTCTTTTCTCCTACAATATTCCTTTATGTCCATTCTAGCTTTTGAATTGTCTTTTGTCTTACCCTTAACATCCATCACTGAGTTAAACAAATTGTCAAAATAATTTTTTCAATGTGCATCACATCAAGATTATGTCATAGCAGATTGTCCTTCCAATACGGCAACTCCCAAAATATGATTTGTTTGGTCAAATTATGTTCAACACCATATCCATGAAGTCTAGAAGGTGAAGCTTCTGTAACTTTAGGTAATTGAGAAACTCTCTCCCAAATTTGATGCCCTGTGAGTAATGGAGGTTGGGGGTCACTTTCAACCTTATTTTTCCTAAATACATTTTTCATCTTTCTAAATTCATTGTCCATTGGAAAGAACTGAAGATGACAATCAAGCCATGTATTTTTTCTACCATGCTTTAAAGTGAATGCCTTACTATTTTCCATGCAATACGGACATGCTAGCTTTCCAGCTGTCATCCAACCAGACAACATCCCGTATGCAAGAAAATCATTAATAGTCCACATTAAAGAAGCACGCATAACGAAATTCTGCTTAGTTGATATATCATAAGTTAAAACGCCTTTAAACCACATTTGTTTGAGCTCATCTATCAATGGTTGTAGATAGACATCAATCAAACTTTTTGGATTACGGGGACCTGGAATAACACAACTTAGAAAGATGTAGGGGCTGGTCATGCACATTTCACGAGGAAGATTATACGGAGTAAGAAATACCGGCCAACATGAATAAGGCAAAGCAACATTAGAGAATGGTGTGAAGCCATCTGCACACAACCCCAATCTAACATTTCTTGGTTCAATAGCAAAATCAGGATATACATTATCAAAATGCTTCCATGCTTCACTATCAGATGGATGAGACAAGACATTCAACGACTTTCTATATTCACGATGCCATCTCATACGTGGGGCAGACCTCATCGATGCATACAACCTCTTTAACCTAGGAATGAGAGGTAGATAATGCATCGCCTTAATTGGGCCCATCTTTCCAGCCGGAGTCCTCTTATAACGAGCATGTCCACAAAATTTAGAATTTTCTAATTCACTATCAGTCTTGTAAAACAACATGCAACCATTAACACAACAATGAATTCTATCATACGTCAATCCTAACTTGGAAACCAAATGCTTTGCCTGATAGAAGTTCTTAGGTATATTAAACTCCAGATTAACTAGTTCATCCAAAAGATCAACCATTGAGTCCATAGCCGCATTAGGAACATTCCAATTTGATTTAATATTCATTAATCTAATCGCAACTGACAAGGTAGAATGCGAACTCCCTTCACATAGTGGATGACTTGACTCTTCTAATTGATCATAGAAGCGTCTTGCTTCTTCATTAGGAGATTCATCAAAATACTGTTTGAGTTTCATCCCACCTTGAACCCCTAAAGCATCATTGATCATTTCATGAACCCTATCATGTTCAACCCTAATTTGGCCATGTGGTGCAATCATATTATATTCATCCACATGCATCGAATTATAAAACATACCATTCAATCCATCTCTTTCTCCATTATCAACCCATACAAAATATCTAGGCTTAAATCCATTACGGTACAAATGAATCATGACTGTATCTGGGGTTAAAAAATTTAAGCACTTATGCACTACAAGGACACCTAACCAATCCATTATTTTTGAAAATGTCAAGTGTCATTGTATGTTCAATAAAATCTCTAACACCGTCAATAAACTCAGGTTTCAAACCAGTACCAGTTTCATAATGCATATTATACATCCACAAACGATGATCCATCTACAAAAATATAGATATTCAATTATATTATAAATTAAAATTAATAATAATTTTACTACATTAATTAATTGTTAATATATATATATTTATAATAATTACTTAATAATTATATTTATTATTACTTATATACCTAATTAATTAGTTCATAAATACTACATTTCAAAATCTACAAAGTTCAAGCTTAATTAATTCATATATTTTAATTAAGTTTGAGATTTCACATAATTAATTATATTTCTAATTAAGTTTAATTTATTATAAATTAAGTTGAAAGTTATAATTAAGTTCAAATATATTAAGGTCAATAAGATTTTAGTAAGTACTTCAAAGTTCAATTATTAAGTTCTAATTAATTGAGGTCATCAAGAATTAGTTATTAAGTTCTAGGTTCAATGTTCAAGTTCTAAATTCAAGTTCATATCAAAGTTCTAAAATTAGTTATACATAAACTTCAAATCCAAAAATTAGCTACTTGTTATATTCAAGTTGAAGTTCAATAACTAAATTCAAGTTCATATCTAATTTCTAAACTTAGTTATATAAAAACTTCCAATCCAAAAATTAGTTATATTCAAATTCTAAGTACAAGTTCAATTTCAAATTCAAGTTCATATAATCTCTAAAATTAGTTATATATAAAATTTTAAGCCAGGAATAATTAGTTATATTCAAGTTCTAATTAAGTTCAACAACTTCAAGTCTAATTAAATTCAAGTTCATATCCAATTTCTAAAATTAGTTATACATAAAATTCTAACTCAAGAATTAATTAGTTATATTTAAATTTCAAATTCAAGTTCTAAATCTAACTTCAATTCATCTTAACTTATAACAATCAATCAATCCTAACTAAAATAAAAAACCCTAAATCATTCACTAACTAACTAACAATCAATCAATAAAAAACAAATTATTCAATACTAATTAACAAAATAAAAAACCCTAAATCATTCACTTACTAACTAACAATATCTCAAACTAACAATCAATAAAAAAACTAATTCAATACACCAATTAACAAATTCAATACTCAAATTGAAAGAAATTAAAAATAATTTCATGAAAACCTAACCTTGAATTAAAGGAGAAGGAGACAATAAAGAGATAGTGGGGTCGGGGTCGGGTCTGGCAGCGTCGGCGTGGGGCGGCGGCGCAGTGGGCAGCGTCGGCGTCTAGAGAGAGGAAGAGAGAAGGAAGAGAAGAGAGATGGAAAAATGGAGAATTTCGCATCTGTGCTATCAGATATTTTAAAAAAAGCGACGGACATCACATTCTTTGGGTAGAGCACTTCTTTATTTAGGATACTTATCTCCTATTTAGCCTGTGCCAGTAATGATATCTTGATTCGACTACCTCTCCCACTGTAACACTTTGGAAATTGGATAGTTGAAAGGAAAGGAAAAGTCCAGATTTTTAGCCCTGAGGTAGTGACTACGAGTCGTTTCTACGGATTGTAGGAAGTCTTATGGTCCGTAGAAGGGAAGTTGTACGGTTGAGTTAAGTTTTTTTTTATAGAAAATTCTAGTTTATAAAGTTTGGTCTACGAGTAGCCAGGACGAGCCGTAGTAATTTGGAAGTGCCATAGATGGCACCCGTAAAAGTGATTCAGACTTGGTGGAATTTTGGACTTGAATTTAGGTTCTACAAAAGGGTTCTACGGACCATAGAATGAATGACGGGTCATATTGGTCTCATGGGAAATGAATGAATTTTGGGTTTCTGAAGTTAGTTAGTACGGGCCGTAGGAAGTCCTATGGATTATAGGTCCAAACCGTAGAAGCCATCTGGCATTTATTATTATGGCTATTTGAGTCTTTTCCTATGCATTTAATACCTTTTACTATGTCGTTTTGACCCTAATTCTAAGACCTAAAACTACCTTCCAACTCCTAAGTCTATCCAAACCCTTTCATTCTCTCAAATCCCCAATTCCTATCCAAGTTTATCCTCTCCAATTCTCTCTCAAGATCAAGGAACAAACCTAGGATTCACGATTCAAGTCTCCTTTTTTATCCATTGCTTTTGGGCTTTGATCATCAAGGTATGAGGGGATTCACCAATGGATTCCATTCATCCATTGGGTCCCTCAAAATCTCTAAGTTTCCAATTAAATTTCACCTAAATTGCTTAGGGTTTCATGTGATTTTCATGGGTCTTAATTGATGTTGATTTAATTATTCAATTTCAATCTTCCTATGTATGTTTTGATTAAACTACATGATTTCAAATTGACTTCTATAAGATCCATGCATTATTCATGCTTTTTAGTTTAAATTTATGAAGAAAGCCATAGAGTTATGAATATGAATTATGAAAATTATGAATCTTTTGATGAGAAAGATGTTTATGATCTAAGGTTTTTTTAAAGTTGATTATCAATGAAATTATGAAAAGATTTTCTCACATATTAAGAGATCATGATCGGTGAAAGGTTTTCTCACACTTGTTTGAATCTTGGTTTAAGGATTTACTCTATGATGACTTAAGATTGGATTAGTGAATTAATGGTGGATTTCTATGTATGATGATATGTTTATGAATATCACTATTCCATTGGGGTTTTTACTTAGCACCGAGAGAACACTGAGATGGAGGCCTTCTTTGTCTCTAGTAGCAATCTCATTGTCCCTCACTATGTGCCCCGTAGGATTGTCTTAGAAAGACATACCTAGTGGATCCACCTAATTTAGAAGTTCATGGTCCTTACCTTGGTAAGTAGTACATCTCTTTTCAGTGTGGAAGCAAGACACCAGATTCCATGTTATTGCTCACATGGTCTATGTTGGTTAACGATAAATAACCCACAAAATGAACTAAGTTATTTTCAAAGGCTTTATGAAGATTTCATTAAGATTTTAAGATGCATTGACCATGCTCATGATTTATGATTCTTCTTTGAATGTTTTAGTATATTTTAGCTTGATCATGCATATCATGTTTTCCTTTATGTCCCTTTATGATCATATGTCACATTTTTATGCATATCCGTCATACTTAGTACATCCTATGTACTAAAGCATACCTGTACTTACACTGTTAATAATGTAGGGTTAGACACTTCTTCTCCTCCCGCTCATGGCTAGATATAAATTGCTATCTATTGTTTTGGATTGGTGAGCCCTCATATTTCAAGGGTAAGACCATGAAGACTTTACTTGTTAATGCCATTTAGCTTTGAGAATTTGTATGTGCTGTATGTTTTAAGTCTCAACCACTCTATTGATGTTTAATAAAGCTTGTCAAAACTGAGTATATTCCACACTTTTGATTCAAGCTTCTCTTTATGATGTGAGACTTTCTACATAAATTCTACTTTGTCTATCATTGTGTTGTATGCATGTCAAGTGGCTTTTGTAGGTCCTTTTGGGGTCTTCTAGGGTGTACTTTGGGTCAAGACAAACTTGTTATTTAGAGCACAATGTTTAAGAAAAGGTCATAAAATGTTTGACAAACCGCGTTTAGTAGAGTCTTATTCATGAGTGTGAAGCACGCCATATTTATGAACAAGAGGCTACAAAGTGTTTAGTAAACTTCACTTCGTTCATTACTCTTAAGTCGTGCCATAGATTTTATCTCTATAAGGATCCTTCTCCTAAATCTTGTCCAATGCTTTTTTAGATATGACCCCTCGAAGAGCTCACATGAGAAGGAATGTGGACGACAATGTAGAGCCTGAGGTTCCTCAACTTCTGATTGACCCTTTGGCCGAGCATGTGATTTATGTCAAACTCTAAGCTAATTTTGAAGTGTTGGCTCAAGCTATGACGACCCAAGTTAATGGAGAATTCGTTGTTCCCGTGAACCCAAATATGGGTACGGTGGCGACAAGGATAAGAGACTTACTAGGATGAATCCTCCGAAATTCATGGGTCGAAGGTGGATGAGGACTCTTAAGAGTTCATCAATGAGATTTACAATATAGTGGGAATTATAGGGGTGTCTATGGTAGAGAAGGAGGAATCAGCTGCTTATCAACTCAAGGGTGTTTTTCAAGTTGTGTTTGAACAATAGAAAGGTGAAAGGGCTATTGATGCGCTCCTCTTGATTCAGAGAAATTCAAGGGAGCTTTATGTGATTGCTTATTTCTTCTTACGATGAGGGAGGCAAAAGACTTGAATTCATTAATCTCCGACAAGGTGATATGAGTGTGAAAGAGTATACTTTGAAATTCACTCAATTGGCTAAGTATGCTTCGACTATGGTTGCTGACACTAGGGTAAGGATGAGTAAGTTTATGTCAGATGTTTGGTTGTCAAAGAATGCCGAACCACTATGCTAATCAAGGAGATGTATATCTCCCGTTTGATGGTACATTCCCAACAAATCAAAGCGGAAAAGATCATGGAAAGGGCAAAAAAATCTAAGAAGGCAAGGACTAGTATTATTGACTTTTCTCATTCTAGGTTTGGTGGACGAAGTCGTTCTAAATTCATGCAAAGGTTTTCGGGTCAAGGTTATTCTAATTCTCTGACCTCTAATTTCTACAAGGACAGGGTGTCTAACCCTAAGTCTCAAGGAGGAAATAGTGGTGGATCTTCAATGCCCAATTGCATAAGGTACGACAAGAAACATGATGCCAAGTGTTTGGCCGGTATGGATGGTTGCTTTAATTTTCGAAAGAGCAGTCATAATATAAGATATTGTCCGTTGCTTGCTACTATGGGAAGGGATGGTAGGAAATCTCAGCCTAATGATTCTGGTTTTGGTATATCGAAGCAAAACATATTCTATGCTTTTCAAACTCGACAGGATCATAAGGGTTCTCTAGATGTTGTGACCGATAATTTGAAAGTCTTTCACCTTTATTTTTATGCTTTAATTTATCCAGGTGCATTCTTATCCTCTGTTACTCCTTATTTGGCCATGAGGTTTGGTATGGGTCCCGAAATCCTTTCTAATCCCAATCATGTCTCTACTCCCGTTGGTGATACTATTGTTGCTAAAAGAGTTTATAAAAATTGCCATGTTTTTGTTTCTCATAGAGTCACTCATGTTGATCTTGTAGAGATTGATATGTTAGATTTTGATATTATTCTTGGGATAAATTGGATTCATGCATGTTGTGCTTCCATAGATATTAGGACCTGATTGGTCAGATTCGAGGTTCCAACGAACTTATCCTATCATGGGAAGGGGGAAATTATATTCTTAATGGTCAATTTATATCTTGCCTAAAGGTTAGGAAGATAATCTCTAAGGGTTGCATTTATCATCTTGTCTCGGTTAGGAATATAGATTCTGAGAACCCTACCCTTAGTTAGTTCTAATTGTAAATGAGTTTCTAGAAGTGTTTCCTGATGATCTTCTCGGTATTCCTCCCAAAAGGGAAATAGACTTTGGTATTGACCTTCTCCAAGATACACAACCTATCTCTATTCCTACTTACCATATGACCCTGATAGAACTTACAAAGTTAAATGATCAGTTGAAAGACTTATTGGATATGGAATTCATTAGACCAAGTATCTCACCACGGGGTGCTCCAGGGTTGTTTATTCGAAAGAAGCATGGTTCACTCCGAATGTGCATTAAATACCGACTATTGAATAAGGTTACAATAAAAAATAAATATCCTATTCCAAGGATAGATGACTTATTTGACCAACTCCAATGAGTGAGTTACTTCTCTAAGATTGACTTTCGATCGGGTTATCACCAATTGAGGGTGAAGGATAGTGACATTCTGAAGATGGCTTTTTGAACCCGGTATGGTCATTATGAGTTTTTGGTAATGTTTCTTGGTTTGACTAATGCCCCGATGATGTTTATGGATGTGATGAATAAGGTCTTTAAGCACTATCTTTACATGTCTATAATTGTGTTTATTGATGATATTTTGATTTACTCACGGAGTGAGGATGATCATGTTGAACATTTGATGATTGTATTGCTAATTCCCAAGGATCATGAATTGTATGCTAAGTTTAGCAAATGTGAGTTTTGGTTGAGGTTTGTTCCTTTTCTTGACCATATTTTCTCTAATGAGGGTATTCAAATTGATCCTAAGAAAGATGATGTGGTTAAAAATTTTCCTAGACCTTTGTTCGCTTTAGATATATAGAGTTTCTTGGGTTTAGCCGATTATTATAAGAGGTTTGTGGAAGGATTTTCATCTATTGCTTCACCTTTTAGGTCATTGACTCAGAAAGGTGAAATTCCTATGGTCGGAAGCTTGTGAGAAGAGTTTCCAAGAGTTGAAGGATAGACTTACTTCAACCCTTATTTCAACATTACCATAAGGATTAGATGGTTTTGTAGTATATTGTGATGCTTTAAGGATTGGTCTTAGTTGTGTTTTGATGCAACATGGAAAAGTTATTGGTTACACTTCTAGGCAATTGTAAGGTTCATGAAAAGAATTATCCAACTCATGATTTGGTGTTAGCGGTGGTAGTGTTTGCTCTAAAGATTTGGAGACATTACCTATATGGTATTCATGTAGATGCGGTTACCGACCACAAGAGCTCGAAGTATATGTTCACTCAAAAGGAATTTATTCTTCACTAACGTAGATGGTTTGAGTTGGTGAAGTATTACGACACGAGTGTCCTATTATGATTCAATTAAAGCGAATGTGGTGGCTGATGCTCTTAGTCGACTATCAATGGGAAGTGTTTCTCATGTTGAGGATGGTAAGTGTAACACCTCAAAATTGGAAAAAAGGTAAGGACTTCATGTTTTGGCTATTGGTTGTATCCTTTGAGACTAGTCTACGTTTAGTAGATGGCACTAGTAGGAATGAGGTTAAGTTTAAGAAGAACTCGTGTTTCTGAAGATTGACCTACGAGTGAACAAGACGGGTCGTCGTTTGGACTATGGGTCCTAGATGGGTTCCGTAGAGGGTCCCATAGGTAAAATTTTGGACTTGAACTTGGGTTCTATTAGTTGGCTCTGCAAGTCATAAAAAGGTTGGACGGGCTATTGGTAGGTCTCATGGGAAGTGAAAGAATTTTGGGTTTCTGAAGTTTGTTCTATGGTTGACCAGTATGGGGTGTAGGAAGTCCTACGGACCGTAGGTCCAAATCACAGAAGCCATCAAACAATTTTTGTTTAAGGACATTTGGGTCTAATCTTATGCATTTTATACCTAAACTATTTTGTTTTGGCCCTAATTCTAAGACCTATAACTAACTTTCAACTCCTAAATCTACCCAAACCCTCTCATTCTCTCAAATCCCCAATTCCCATCCACATTCATCCTGTCCAAATTCTCTCCAGCCTCAAGGAAGAAATCTAGGGTTCAAGTTTCAAGTCCCTTCCCCCCCATTGATTTGGGGATTTGATCATCTAGGTATGTGGTAATTAACCATTGGATTCAATTTATCCATTGGGTCCCAATAGATTTCAATTCGCCAATTCAGTTTCATCAAAATTGGTTAGGGTTTTATCCAATTCTCCATGGGTCCTAATTGTTATGATTCAATTGATTGATTTTAAACTTATTATAAATGAATTGATCCAATTTTATGTTTTTCCAATTGACTTCATATAAACTCATTCATTATTCATGATTTTGAATATGGATTTGTGAAGATATGAGTTTATGAAGAAATCTATGAATTTGGAAATAATGATTTATGAAAGCAATGGATGATTTATGAAAATAATATTTTATGAACTAAGGTCTCTTTTAATATAAGCATCAAAGAAATTGTGAAATATTTTCTCACATATTAAGAGATCATGATTGGTGAAACGATTTTTTTTATGAGAGAGGTAAAAGTGCTTGAGTTCATTAATATTCGATGAGGGAATACGATTGTGAAGGAGTATGCTTTGAGGTTCACTCAATTGGATAAGTATGTTGCGACTATGGTTGCCGACTCTAGGGCAAGGATGAACATGTTTATGTCGGCCATTTCCGACTTTGTTGTCAAATAATGTCGAACCACTATGCTAATCAAGGATATTGATAACTTCCATTTGATGATACACAACTAATAAATTGAAGAAGAGAAACTCAAAGAGAGGGCAATGGAGTCCAAGAGGGCTTGTGTGGGTGATGGTGAATTTTCTCACTCTAGGTTTAGTGGACAAGGTCGTTCTAAATTTCGGTGAAGGTTTTCTAGTCAAGAATATTCTAATAATCCAACTCCTAAGTTCAACTATGATAAAGTGTCTAATCTCGAGACTTAAGGAGGAAATAGTGGTGGATCTTTGGTTCCTACTTGCACAAGATGCGGCAAGAAACGTGAATGCAAATGTTTGGCTGGTACAAATAGTTGCTTTAATTGTAGAAAGAGTGGTTATAAGATGAGAGATTTTCCATTGCTTGCTACTAAGGAAAGTAAGGTAGGCAAAGTCAGCCTAGTGGTTCCGGGTCGGGTTCTCCCAAGCAAAACAAATTCTATGCTCTTTAGACTAGATAGGATCACAAGGGTTCTCTAGTTGTTATGACCAGTGTGTTGAAAGTATTTCATCTTAATGTATATTATTTTCTTGATCCAGGTGCTACCTTGTCGTTTGTGACTCCTTATGTGGCCATGAGATTTGAGATTTGTTCCGAAATCATTTCTAATCCCTTTCATGTCTCTACTTTTGTTGGTGATTCTATTGTTGCTAAAAGAGTATAGAAATTGTTTTATTTCCATTTTTTTTATAGAGTCACTCAGGTTGATCTTGTATAGCTTGATATGTTAGATTTCAATGTTATTATTGGGATGGACTGGTTTCATGCATGTTATGCTTCCATAGATTGTAGAACCCTATTGGTCACATTCAAGATTTTAAACGAACCCATCATGTCATGGGAATGGGTAAACTATGTTCTTAAGGGACAGTTCGTATTTTGCCTGAAGGTTAGGGAGATGATTTTCAAAGGTTGTATTTATCATCTTGTTTGGGTTAGGGATACATATTCTGAAACCCTCATTCTTGAGTTAGTTCCGAATGTAAATGAGTTTTTGGAAGTGTTTCGTGATGACCTTCTCGATATTCCTCCCGGAAAGGAAATAGACTTTGGTATTGACCTCCTCTCAGATACGAAACCTATCTCTATTCATCCCTCTATTGTATGGCATTGAGAGAGCTTAAGGAATTAAAGGATCAATTGAAGGATTTGTTGGATAAGGGTTTTATTAGACCGAGTATCTCTATGGGGTGCTCCGGTGTCATTTGTCTGAAAGAAGAATGGTTCCCTCCGAATGTGCATTGACTATCAGCAATATAATAAGATTACATTAAGAATAAATATCCTATTCCAAGGATAGATAACTTGTTTGATCAACTCCAAGGAGTGAGTTACTTCTCTAAGATTGACCTTCAGTCGGGTTATCACCAATTGAGGGTGAAGGAGAGTGACAATTTGAAGAAGGTTTTTCGAACTTGGTATGGTCATTATGAGTTTTTGGTAAGTCTTTTGGTTTGACTAATGCCCCGGCGACATTCATGGATTTCATGAATAGAGTCTTCAAGCAATATCTTGACATGTTTGTGAATGTGTTTATCGATGATATTTTGATTTACTCTCTGAGTGAGGATGAGCATGTTGAACATTTGAGGATTGGTTTGCAAATTTTCAAGGATCGTATATTCTAATTTTAGCAAATGTGAGTTCTGGTCATGGTCTATTGCTTTCCTTGGCCATATAGTCTCTGGTGAGGGTATACAAGTCGATCCTAAGAAAATTAAGGCGGTTAAGAATTGGCCTAGACCTTTGTCCACATCATATATACAGAGTTTCTTGGGTTTGGCCGGTAATTATAGAAGGTTTGTGGAAGGATTTTCCTCTATTTCTTAACTTTTGAAAACATTTACTTAAAGGAAGGAAATATTTATATGGTCGGAAGCATGTGAGAAGAGTTTCAAAGAATTGAAGGATAAACTCACTTCAACCCCTATCCTAACATTACCGAAGGATCAGATGGTTTTGTGGTTTATTATGATGCTTCATGGATTGGTCTTGATTGTGTTTTGATGCAACATGGGAAAATCATTGCCTATGCTTCAAGGCAGTTGAAGGTTCATGATATGCTCAAATTACACCTCCCTATAGAAGTATAAGCGATCGTTATCAAGTAAAGAACCCAACTTGTAGGTTGGGGTCGATTCCACGAGGAAATGGTTTAGACTTTACTTTAACCAACAATTATATTCAATTAGTCAAATTACTTCCAAAAACAGGTAATTAAAAGGGGGGTTTTGTTTGTGTGAAACAAATAGTAAGAATTTAATAAGTAATCAGTAATCAAAACTCAATTTTGGTTGTTATCAAGATGAGAGAAATAACTAGGGTATACGTGTTTCCCACAAGCTCATAACGTCGTAATTCTAGTAACAGAAATCCTTTCCTAGTATATTACATGCAAAGTGATAAGTTAGGTATCTCTAAATCCTTGGTCCGGCATCTAGAGAATTTCACCCCGCACCTTGGTCCGGCTACATGTGTATAATTTACTAACCCTTACCTTTACTTCATATTAGACATCATAATCGATGTTTGTCTTAGTTATTACTTCGCACCAATCGACACTAGCCTATTAGATAGTATCACACTAAATCTATGTTGATAATTCTTTTCTTGTTGATTACCTCCTTGGTCCGGCAAGTAGCAACAAGGCGAGTTCTAACGCGTGCACTCGTTAAAAAGACTTCTAATCGAAAGAATTATCAATGCATGCAAAACACTATTCAAGAATTGCTTATTTACTATTCATACATTGTTAATCGCTCATGGTTCCCACAACCCTAGTTGTAGATTTAGTTACCCATATTAGAAAGAACACAATTCATAGTTTTAGATGAAGAAATCATGAACTTACGTAAAGAGAATAATAAACCCAGAAATTCAACTTGAATGCCAAAATCTTCAAAACGAACTTAGGAAATCAATAGTTGTTAGGTTTTCCAATTAATCTCCCAAGTCACAAAGTAAAACTAGAATAATAATGTCTAACCCCCAAAAACGAGGTTTACATGCCCTATTTATAGAAAACAAATCCTAAATTAAAAGGGAAAAAAATTAAGGAAAGTTTGTTCAGGCACGAGTCTTCATTCCACGAGACTGACTTACGGACCGTCGATGGATCTACGGTCCGTAAGTCCCTTCTGTCAGCCAAGACTTAGAAAATATTTCAGCTTCCAAAAATAAGCTTCTCTGAAGCACACGACGGACTTGCAGTACGGACCGTAGATCGATCTACGGTCCGTCAATCCCCTACGTAGCTCCACACTTAGAATCTTCAAAAATCAGGTACTGGAACCCTCTTAGCATCAATCTACGGATCAATCAGTACGGTCCGTAGATCTACGGACCGTCAATGGCCACCGTGGTTCCACACTTGGTCACATTTCCCTGATTCATCTTCCATACCTTGCCTGCTGATCTACGGTCATCACCTACGAACCGTCAATGGACTTACGGTTCGTCGATCACCTCCGTGACTGCCCTTTTTCTGCATTTCTTTCAGCTGTCTCTATACTTCTGCACCTGAACATCTTTCCTGCAAAATACGATAAAAACACATAAAAACCAATACAAAAAGTCCCTAGACACACACAACTTGTAAGTGTAATGTATTAGAAGTACCGTAAACTCACGGTATATCAGTTCATGAAAAGAATTATCCATCTCATGAATTGTAGTTAACGACAGTAGTGTTTAGCCTAAAGATTTAAAGGAATTACTTATATGGTGTTCATATAGATATGTTTACCAACCCTAAGATCTTGAAGAATATGTTCACTCAAAAGAATTTGAATATTTACCAAAGGGGGTGACTTGAGTTATTGAAGGATTACGACATGAGTGTCCTTTACCTTTCGGGTAAGGCGAATGTGGTGGTGGATGCTCTTAGTCAACTATCGATGGGAAGTATTGCTCATGTTGAGGATAGTATGAAAGAGTTAGTTCATGCTTTTTATGGGTTGGCTCGATTGGGTGTTCGCTTGGTTGATTCTAGTGAAGGTGGTGTGGCTGTTCATAATGGTTCAGAATCCTCTTTTAGATCAGTTGTGAAAGTGAAGCTACTTGGTACTATTTTATTTGAAGAAGTCAGTTTCCAAAAAAGTCATTGAGGCTTTCTCCCAAGGGGAGATGGTGTCCTTCGATATCAAGGTTCATTGTGTGTTCTGTTTGTTGATGAGTTGAGAAATTAGATTTTGGCAAAAGCTCACAATTCTCGGTATCCTATTCACCAGGGAGTTACCAGTGATTTTTAAAAAGTCTATTGGTGGAATGGAATGAAGAAGGATATTTTGGAATTTGTGGCTAAATGTCAAAATTGTCAACAAGTGAAAGTTGAGTGTAAAAAACTGGGTGGTTTGGCTCAAAACATTAGTATCCCTACATGGAGTAGGAAGATTTGAATATGGACTTCATTACTAGGTTTACCTCGCACTCATCATCAGTTTGATTTGATTTGGGTTATTTTGAACCAAATGACGTAATTAGTTCACTTTCTTTCTGTTAAGGCTTCATTTTTAGCAGAGGACTACACCATTCTTTATGTTTGAGAAATGGTGAGGTTGCATGTAGTTCCATACTCCATTATCTCCAATTCTGGTACTCAATTTATGTCTTAGTTTTGGAAGTCATTTCCAAAAGGTCAAGGTATTCAAGTGAAACTTAGCACGACCTTCCATCCTCAAACCGATGGACTAGCCTAGCGTATTATCCAGACCTTAGAAGATATGTTAAGAGATTGCTTGATAGAATTCAAGGGTAGTTGGGATGATCATTTTCCATTGATTGAGTTTGCCTATAATAATAGCTATCACTCGAGTATACAAATGACTCTATTTAAGGCTCTCCATGATAGAAGGTGTAGGTCTCCTATTGATTAGTTTGAAGTTGGTGAGGTTGATTTGATAAGGCCTGAGTTAGTTCATGGGGCTATGGAAAAGGTTTGACTCATTCACGAAAGGTTGAAAGCGTCTCATAGTCGACAAAATTTTTATTCTGATGTTAGAAGAAGAGAGCTTGAGTTTAAAGTTAATGATTGAGTCTATGTGTGTAACGCTCCGTACGAAACTAGTAAGACCTAGCTAAGGCTTGACTAAATCTATTAGGTTGACCTAGAGCATCACATGTTAGTTTATGGTTGGAAACATGTTTAAATGATGAAAAATGGCTAGTGAAGTTAGTTTGGTGACTTTAGAGGTCAAACGTCAAGAAACGACCATGACGTCCGTAAACTAGTCTTTGGTGGTAGTGTCTTGTCGGGGTGTTTGGTGTGTTGTTTGAGGTCTAAAACCCATAGGAGTGACTATTATTCATAGATGGACATGTTTAGGGTCCAAACGACCAGGTACGACCCCCCAAGGACCACCCAAGGGGTCCTTGAGGAGGACCCAACCTTTGGCCAAAAGCTGTCAAAAAACAGCTTGACCTACGAAGGGCAGTGACGGGCCGTCACTTGACCTATGCCCAGTAGGTAGGTCTCGTGGGTTGAGACTTAGTCTCCCCACCAAGAACTCCCCAATCCCCCTCTCTGAACCAAATGACGAGAGCACAGCACGGGCCGTAACTCCACTTACGGTCCGTAAGTGAATGGCCGTAGGTGCTGCCAATTTCCAGCCTTCTAGTCTTAAGTTGCTGATTAGGGATTAAGTTAGTTAATGGACTAAGGGATTAAGGGGTTGTTTAGCTAGTTGATTTCTCACCTTTATAAGCTAGCAAGACCTTAAGCTAAGTCATGAATTCATTTAGAACCTAGGCCCTCAAAACAGTCTCCTAAAAAGAGTTTTAGTTTTAAGTTAGGAGTGAGGGTCAACTTTAGATGGTCATATCTCATAGCTCAAAATGAATTAGGTGGGCCACTACCTATCCAATAAAGGTCTCTGAGTTCTCTTTCCAATGCCACTGAGTTTACCCTATTCCGATCTCGGAGTAAAAATTTATGGTTGATATAGTGAAGAACTGTCAGAACTACGAAGGCCAAACGGCGGTCCGTGACTCCACCTACGGTCCGTAGGTGGAGGGCGTAGATGCTGCCAGTTTTATGAAGTTTTTAGTTACGAAGGGGGTTAATGTTTTAATTAGTTATTAAGTAGGGGTTAAGGGAGGTCGGTTAGGTGGTTAATTAATGGACTATATAAGCTTATAGGACCCTAAACTAATCCATTAATTCACCACAAGTTAAGATCCCAAAACATAACCCAATTCTTTTCCCTCCCAAAGTTCTCTCTCAAAACTCTCTCAACTCAAGACTCCACTGAAGAACTTGGAAGGAGCTTAGCAAGGGCTTGTAGATGGGAGGTTTCACACGAAATTCATAGGGTTTAACTAAGGTATGGTTGCTCTTCACTCTTGGGATCCCTTTCCCCAAGAGGTCCTTCCAAAGATGGTTTTCAAAGTCCCCCAAATTGTAGATTTCAATCCAAATTCGTGGGTCTCTTTCTAAAGTCGATTCCATTGATCTATAATGGTTATTTATGATTATATATGAATGTTTGTGGATGAATTCATGTAACACTTATGGTTTTTGAACAATTCCCCACAAGACCCATGATTTCCCTTTTCTTTCTCAATTCTAAACCCTAGCTTGTGTTGAATGATGATTGAAGGATGAAAATCTAGTATGTTATTATGAAAATCATTATTGTATTATGAGGTTATCCTATATGATGTATGAATATCAAGAAAATAGGGTTGAATCTTGAAGAAAGCCTTGATGGCTATGAATGAAGGTTTTCAATTGGTAAGTAGCCTTCTATTGAATTGTTGGTCCACTTGTGGGGGAGATGTTTACTTATTATATATCCTTTGAATGAATGGTTTGATCCACTTATGGTGGAGGTGCTTACTTGTTAGTATGAATTGTAGTGTTGAGACAAGGTCCCTCTTCTCTACAACCCTAGATATGAGTGAGTATGATACATTATGAATATGAATGAGATGTTATGAATATGGTATGGTCTATATGTTGAATTTTATGAGGTTCTCTTGTGGAAGGACCCTACCCACATAATCCCCAAATGATACATGCCATGAATGATGTACTTGAATGATGAATATTAGATATGTGATTTACATGATCTAAGTTCCTTAAATGCAATATATGGGAATTGTGCATGAGTTGGGATATTATGTATATGTTATGACCCACCCCCCTCCTCCTTGACAAGGGAGGTGTCTATGATGTTAATGTTGTTGTTGTTGTGCCATTGTGAGGACAATCATGCACACACACTCCATGCATAAATATGAATATGATATGTCTATGGTGTCAATTGAAAGGCTAATTCTCATATGCACCTTTTACATACTATTGTGCATGAAATGTACATGACCATGAAGATATGACTATGTATGTTAGGATGTATGTATGTATGTATGTATGTTATGGTATGATTGCTATATGAATGAAAGGTAGTTCTCATGATTATAGTATAATGTAAAGTGAAAGGTTTACTCACTTGCTAAGTGTTTCTAAGGTGAAAGGATTGTTACTCACTTAAGAACACATATGAGTTATTATGGTAAGATGTCTACATAAGAGTCTAGTAAAGGCTAATGTGAACTTATGTGATGACTAAAGATTATTACAAAAGGGAATTAGATGCTTAGCACCGAAAGGGCATGTAAATGAGATGGGGGTCTCACGTTTAGTAAGTCCGGCTCCCCACATGGGTTTCCTCACGTTTAGCAAGTCCGGATTACCCACGGTATGTGTTGTCTCATGAGATGGAAACCCCCACGTTTAGTAAGTTAGGGTTTCTAGAAGCAATCTCCTTGACCCTTAACTATGTGCCCATATAGGACTCTAGCTTAGTGGATCCACCTAGATAACTATGTATGAATGGTTACACCTTAGGCAAGTGTTAACCCTCTCTTTTCGGTGTGGGAGTAGAACACCGGATTCCATGTAGCTCTCATGGTCTATGTCGGTTATTGCAATATTTCCCTAATGTAAAAGTAAATGAAGGTATGAAAGGTGTGAACTATTACTAGGGCTTTCTTAAGGGTTTCTACATAGTGTAAGGGAGGGTATGGGACTTCTCTTGCACATTACACTTGTGGGATCCTAAGGAATGGTTGTAGTAGTGTTCTCTTATGATTATGATGATTATGACTTATGTATATTGAAGCTATGTTATGTATGATCAGTATGAAGATGGTTTACCTATGATATGGACCCTACCTATGCATTGCACAAGTAGAACCTAGGGTTACTTATGTGATTACTCTATTATGATGCAATGACCTTGATGTTGACTATGCATGACTATTATGTCTTGTAATGAGTGATATGTGCACTATGACTATGATTAGAGACTATGCATATGGTGATGTTATTATCCTTTGTGCTTTGATGAACTATATGTGAATTGCTTGTGACTTGTGATTCTCCAACTCTTTCAAGAAGATGTTCAAAAGTGCATAAAGCATGGTTTCAACTAAATGTCCCTTTTAAGCATGTTTTAATGGTTTTTATGCATGGCTTCCTTACTTAGTACGTGTGTTGTACTAACCCATATTTCTTCTACATTTTTACAAAGTGTAGGGTTTGGTGATGTTATGTCTTATGCTTGGAAGTTAGGTTTCTAAGGAGCTTGGGAATGAAGACTTGGGGAGTCCTCATAGTTTCGAGGATGAACCTACCTTGTACTCTTATGTCATTATGTCTTTATGTTTTATGTCTTTAGACTTGTGTAAGGGTCGTGTCCCTAAGTTGTTATGAAAGAGTTGCTATTCTAAATGTTATAGATGATTTGAGACATAGTGTCATAGACTCTCTCTTATTTTATGAAGACTTCGACTGTAAAGAAAAAATTTAAATTTTCTGCTATTTTCATATGCTTAAATGTTCATGATATGCTAAGGGCTTGTATAAGACCTCCGAGAGGTCGAGTACGCCATGTTACGACTAGGGGGTGCTCCCGGGTCGTTACAATGTGAAAATTCACCTATGAAGGGTGTGATGAGGTTTGGAAAGAAAGGGAAGCTTAACCCTCACTATGTGGGCCCATATCAGATTCTAAGACGTATTTGTATGGTTTCTTATGGACTTGAGTACCATAATGATTTAGCATCGGTACATACGATATTCCATATCTCTTTATTGAAGAAGTGCTTTGGAGATCTGACATCCATTGTACCTTTGGAAGGTTTTGAATTAAAAGAAAATCTTTCTTAGGAAGTGGTTTTGATTGAGATTTTAGACCAAAAAGTCTAGAAGTTGAGAAATAAAGAAGTCTCTTATGTGAAGGTTCTTCAGAGGAATCAATTAGTTGTGGGTTACTTTGGAGGCCGAAGCCGATATGATGTCCCATTATTCTCACCCCTTTCCCAGTACTACTACTCTAGCTTAAGGTATTAACTCTTTATGGTTCATTCTTTTGGAATCATGCATTTTAGTCATTCCCATGTTTCCATATGCATGCATGTTCATGAAAAAAAAACTTGATTTTGATGCTATGATTTAGCTTGGAGTGATTATCCATGTTTATGTGCATTTTGATGAGATTTACATTCATGTTGGATTGTTAGTTTCTCCCCTACTCTATTCATGCTGGTTGAGTCTCATTCGAGGACTAATATTCTCAAGGGGAAGATATTATAGCACCTTAGAAATTGCACAAAAAATGCATGGCATTAATGGTACTAGGATTTATTCAACACTCACGCTCAGAAGTAATTTCAGATATAGTTAGTGCTTAATGCCATAAGCTTGCCCTTATTTACACTGCTTAGACTCTCCAAACTAGACTCTAGGATCACTATAGGACTTTATTGGCTTTTAACGTAGGCTCAGGGTCAGGTGTGGTACATTTGGGTACTGCTTAGTGACTTTCTGCCCTCCTTGACATTACACTAGGCTTTTGACCTCTTTTTGCCCTATTTCTGTCATACTATCACTTTACCTTCTTTCCCTTAATTTTCTTCAACCACGGATGTGACTCTAGACTTTGTAGCTCTTTTTACTTTTATTTTATTTTTCTTTTAGCTTTCAACAAGTCACATTCTTTCCTCATGTTTTCTCTCTTTTTATTTTTCACATCACTCTTTTCTTACCTATTTTTCTTTCAGTTTCCTCTTTCATAGCCACCCTCAATATGGATTTTCCGTTAGTTGAGGTGCACAATACCCGATGTAGGGTCAGGGCCAAGATTGAAGTTACTTTTTACATTAGCCACCCTCAACTTAGGCTTTTGGCCTAAGTCGAAATGCACATGTCCAAGGAGGGACCGGGGCCAACATAGTAGATTATGGGAAGGTGAGTTCGGGGTTTGGAAAGAAATGGTTTACTTTTAGGCTCAAAGTTAGATCAAAGGGAGTAGTTATTTCATTTGGTTGGATCCTTCTTTTAGGGAATTTGTGGACTTTTCAGAACAATGGCCTATGATCACTTCCTAACCTCTAGATTGAATTGTCTTAGCAGGAATAACCGGACAAGTTCTAGTTTTGCACAAAAACTGTTTGAACACTCAACGATTCTCACCCACTCTTGGCACATAGTTTCATTATCAGATTATCAGATTACTCAGTTCAAGTTTCAGCTCTAGTCATGCCATCGAGTTGATTCGTTATTATGTCATACTCAGAGCCAACATATTCAACTAATCATAGCCTACAACTTCTAGCATACATCCCAAAATCTAACGGGTATCATTTTTCATAAGCCATCATGCTTCTTTCTTTATCATGCTGCTACACATACAATCCTAAGACATGCCGGTTCAATAAAAATTAAACAGTCTCTTGGGGAAAAGAACACAGGCAAGAAAACCCCAAGAGAGGATTCGTGAGTTGGGTTATTCAGACTTCACCCTATCACTCACAATCAATTTACCCCACCCCCAACAAAAATAGATGCACTTGTCCCCAATGCATATAAAAACAGTAAACGAAAATGGATTAGGTGAAGCAAATCTGTGGCGCAAAGCGCTGGTGAATCATCAACCAGCAGGAGGGTCCGATTTCCGGGAGCCCGCTGGAACAATAGTGGGGGCACCCTCAGTAGTGCCCACATCAACAATCATAGCACCCTCAGTAGTGCTCTCTATCAATCTCTTCGCACCATCAGTGGTGCTCACAACGTCCTCCAACACAGGCTGGACCTCTACAATTGAGGCAGATCTCGATGCCCCTGCTACTCTCTCACGCACCTTTTGCTGGCGTAACTCTTTGTCTACAATCGACGCCCTCCTTGCCTTCTTTTCCTGCCTACGTTGTCTCTTGTGAGCTTTCTCCTTCTCAGTGTGATGAGAACGGTGCTGCTTGCCTTTGGCATGTGTAGGTGCAAGCTCCTCCTCGGCGGTCCCACTGAATAGAGCATCCAACACTGTATCATCAACCAGTGCAGTAGGTGCAACCTGAGGCTCAACTGAAGGTGCGGCAAAAATGGCATCAACGTCAGTCCGGAGGCTGGCTAAGTCAGCCTGCAAAGCAGATAGATCTATGGTCGGGGCTGATCGCTCGAGGACTCGCAATTCAAAGGCATCAAGGCGCTTATTAACATCCTGGACCTTCCGGTCCATCATCCCTTTCATCCTGCGCTCCATTCTAACCTCGAACTTGGCTATCGACTTTTGCATCCACGACTGGATGTGATGCAACAGGGTGGCCATCTGAGCTTCTAAATTCTGTACTCTGGCCAATAGGACAACAATAGCTCCTATCTGTGGTGTGGACCGGGAATAGCTAGGAGCCATACTAGCTGCCTGAGATTAGGTTCCCGGGACAGTATCGGTGTGATCTGGGATGCTGGGGTCACCGCCCTATGCCTGCCCCACTGTGACAACAAGATCGGCACCTAAGGGAGGTACCTCAACCTGAGGCTCTCTGCGAGGTGCTGCTACATTTGCCTCATCTCGAATGAGGCCTATGTCCAATGCCCCTGTAGGGTGGACTAACTTGTCACAATGCCAGATCGGCACTCCAGAGTCCCTGCACAATTGAAAGATTAGACATGGGAAGTGATAAGTAGTGAAGATCTTGAATGCCCTCTCGTGAATCTCTGCCTGCACCATGCGGGCAAAGTCAATCTTCACTCCTGCTACTAATGCCGTAACCATGATCGCTCTGTCCCATGTGACGTGGTTGTCAGCTTTTGTAGGCGACACTCTATTTTGTACTAGCAACTAGAAGAACTTGACCACAAAATTTAATGTGGCCTATCGGATGCCCAATCGTGGAGCGGTGACCCATTCCGCACGCTCGCCATCAGGAGCAATGTACCTGGCCAACCATAGTAGAACAACCTCTCGCTGCTCAACGTTCCTCTGAAAAGCGCCACTCCGCACGATGTCCCATCTGTAATTAAACTCTGCTGTGTTGAGAGACTAGGAGTGACCCGTGGTAGGACCATAGAGAAAACGTCTGATCGTCGCAGATGATATGTCCACCGGACAACCTCGAACCAAAATGGAAGTGAGAGGATCTTGAGCTAGGGGCTTTGACCGCTTGGAGATTAAACCTCTAAGAGTGGCAGCATAGGAGGCATAGAAATCCCGCACAATCTTCTCGCTGTACGTCCCTGGGTCTCGAGCCATCCAGTCACACTTGTGAAGGTTGAACAACCGGTGAATGTTCGAAACAGCGTGCAAGCTCCCCGTGAGGACTCTGCGCTCCTCTGTAATTAGTCGGGCCATCTTCTGTTTGTCACTTACCATCTTGGCATCTCGATAAATTTGCCATTGGCCTTCTACACACCACATATTTAGCTCACCGGCA